>NC_084762.1:22862373-23508623 GCF_028858725.1 Colius striatus
TCCATTAAAAGGAAACTATAGTTAAGAGCTCTAGTGAGGCGCTGCAGTAATCACAAGCTTCATTTGAAAGGGTATCTCCATTACTTGGTTCTGACAAGAGGAGGTTTGATATTTATCCGTCCCTTCATTTCTCAGAAACCATCAAGCCTCAAGAGAATATTAGGCACATTCAAAAGTATCCTGCATATGACTTGTCATCTCCACAATAATAAAAATAATAATAATGATTATTGTTATTTCTCTGCTTCCTTCCATCTCCTTTCTTCCTCACACTACCAGTTACAATCAGAATTTCAGTGGGCATCAAATTTGTGCTCACTGCTGGGAATGTTATTTGCTCCTCTGTTATTTTTTACCTGTGTTGGAGCAGATAATTCATTCTTTCTGGAATTTGCAGATAAGTAGTTGCCCTGTTATGTTAAAAACTAGCCCTATCCCAGATGAACAGTTTAAGGTCTTCTGACAGATGTGTAGAGGTAACACTTCTATGCTCAATATACTGATAATTTTTTACTGTTGTTTGTTGTCAAATGCTGACTAGCTGGTGGGGATGCAGAGCTCTTTCTTAAGCCCACCAGAGCAAGTGAATTTCACAGAACAGTAAATTTGCACTCAGCATGGGCATCCTCTACTGCTACAAAAGCCAAGCACTTTTCAAACAGTCATTAATATTCCAGACATACATAAAATAGGTAAGAGCTTTCCCATTTCACAGAAGACAAAACATCATGCAAACTGGCTTTGGTTACTTATGTAAAGCAATCAAGGAAGCACGTGTTAGCCAAGGATTAATTCTTTGGCAGGAATTTCTGGCTTCTGGATGGGTGGTGAGATCATCTTCCACTATTTCTGTCCATTTCAGTCTTAGACACAGAGTTCCCCTTAGCCTAAAGCTGCAAAAAAAGGAAAGAAATTCCCCCTCCTGTATACATAAAAAACATTAAATTATCTAATTCCTTAATTGTGCAGAATAAAGGGTTGAATCTGCTTCCTACCCTGTGGCTCAGGCCTGTGCTGTGAAGAAACCTATTAAACAGTTGTTACCACTTTTTGTTTCCATGTCACTGGAACACATTTTGTAGAAAACAGAGCATTGGGAGTGTGAAAGCAGACTTCATGTTGTAAGCAAAAGCTCTACTATATGGTTGCTAATTCCATGCAGACTGAATAGACTGTGATCTCCACCAGCCTCAAGTGCACCACATCAGCCCTCTGACCTGCCCTAGCCATATTCTTGTTGCCCTCTCCCTACCATGTTTTTGTTAAGCATGGCACCAACTATGCCGACTTACCTTTGGCTCAGACCACCTTCCCAAGGTAACGCTGAAATCATCACAAAGGAGTCTGAAATGTCTTTTAGCAGGGCCATCTCGGCAAAGCAAGAAATTTGGTGTTCCTTTAATGCCCAGCGCTGTGCTGTGGTCTGTAACCTGTCCACGTTCCAGAGCTACATAACCTGAAAACTCTCACACAGCGCCAGTCATCACTGTCCAGTGCTCTGCACATTCAGCAGCCTGTCACTTGGGTGGAAAGGGGATTTACAAGGTGTTTTTACTGTTACGAATAAATTTATGTTGCCATAATACTGCTATGTGAAGTTAATATAATAGACGTTTCAGAACTTCTAAGTTTTTTGAGGAAAAAGCTGTTAAGTTCAAGGTTTTATATGACTTTTTTCAGAGAGAGAAAGTTTTTCCACTCAAGAAGTATAGCCCATCTGAGGCTGAAGGTGTAAGATTGTTTTAATTTCTGTTTTTAATTATGAAGACAGAAAGAATGGAGAAAAAAAGGTGATATAATGCAGCAGAGTGAGGAGTGAGGCTCCTTGACAGTTTTCCTCAGTTACTACATGGTGCCAGGGTAGCATCTTCAGAAGCATTCAGTTATCAAGGCATACATTGATGCTATTGTTTTAAGTAATTCTATTGATTAAAGCTGAGCATATGGAAAATTTGTGCAACACACATTGACCACCTTTTCCCTTGACTGAAAATGGTGCAGTTTCTTAATAAAGGGTCCCAAAGAATACGTGTTACCAGAAAAAAAATCACAGGTGCTGCATCCAACCCAGGTGATAGATGATGTCTTTCCTAGTGTTCTCCCTAAAGATGTCTCACACTTTGGTAACACCACAAGGCTTGTAGATTGGTAGACTTTCGCAAACCATGTCTTTGCCTTCTCTCGCCATCCAGTGAAGTCATTACCTTCGCTTTCCATCTCCAAGCAGTCAACACCCGTTATCTTCAAAGGCCTTTGAAGATAAAAGCAGTTCTTTAGGCACTAAATAGCCCGGCACACTGCTGGTGAGTGGCGTTTGAAATACAGACGGTACATTGTTAGGCACTGGCCTAACCAGGTCCTTCATGATGAGGGCTGAACCCTTGCATTGGCACCGGGCACAGCGTCGTTACGCTGTGCAGAAACCCAGGGGGAAGGTTTGTCCTTCTGGCTCTGCCGGGCTCCCCCTGGCTCGCTCCCTTCCCTCCCTCACCTTGGCCTCCCGGTGGAAATAGCTGAGCTCGGGAGGCCCTTCCCGCCTGGCCGGGATGAAGCTGAAGGCCGAGAGGGTTGACAGGGGCGGCGACTTCCTCCTTCCCGCCGCGCTAACGACGGCCTGTTCTGCCCTCCTCGACCCTCCCGGCGCCGGCGACCCCGGGATGACGGAGCCAGCCGCCGGAGCGGCCATGCTGCCGGGAGGCCGCTGTTACCTGGCAACGCTCTGCGTCCACTCGCGGGTCGCTCGGGTCCCTTTGGCGCTGGGCGGGACCGGGCGGCGGGGCAAAGAGGCCCGAGGCGCCGCGATACGGGGGTCTGCCGGGAGCAGCGGGCGGCGGGGCCCTCCTCCTCCTGAGGCAGCCCGACCGCCCCCAGCCCCTCGGGCGCGGCTGGCAGACAGTGGTCGTGGCCCCGGGGCCCGGCGCAGGTCCAGCCATTCCCGCAACCGCTACGACACCGGCGAGTTCCCCAGCACGCAGGTGCGAGGTGTCGGGACCAGTTTTGCGCAGCGGCCGCAATGCCATCTCTGGGGGCAGCCCGGGCAACCTGGCACATGCACCCGGCACCGCCCGCCCTCAGGCTGGCTCCCTGGTCCCTGACGCCTTTGGAAGATGGGGAAGGTTAGAGCAAAGCCTGAACAAAAGGGACTGACTTTTTTTTGCCGTGGCAGTTTGGACTAATCCAGAAGTCGCCTTTTAAGTGGAGAAGTTGTATAAAAACTCAGTGTAGTGTGGAGTTTCCAATAGGATGAGGATGCCAAAACTTGAAGAACTCAGGAATTCTTTGGCCAGCACCTCCTCTCCCACTTGGGCACAAGTTTGAAAAAGATGTTTGGCCATTTCAGGCAATGCAGTTGGAAATCTCTCTCACACACTAATCTTGGGGACACTGAATCTCCCAAGGTGCAATCTCGAACAACGCGTTTACTCTAAAAAGGCTCTGCCTTAGTAGCACCTGGATCCTAGATAAATATTCATGCCACAATTATCCTGCTTTAATATATACACATAACTAAGCCTGTGCTGCTTCTTACCATGCTGCTTGCTGGTCTGTAACTATCTTGGTTTGCTTTACCTTTCTTTTCTGCAATCACTGAACTAATGTTAGTTGCAGTTAATGTTCTGTCACAGAACTAATGTGCCACAGGTGCAGCATTACTAATATTATTGCTGCTAGTATCTTTCAGCAAACACTTGCACAACAGCGTGCTTCCAGACATCTTGAATTTTACTGAACATTTGAGATTTAAACTCCCCCAACATTCAGAGTACCAGAAGTCTTCACAACTGATTGTTTTGGGCATCTTGGACCCAGGCAATTCAGGCCTACCAATTTAAAAGTCCTGTCCCTACTATATAGCTGCTACTTCCCCATCGCTACTGCATTGGATAACATAGTAACTTACTTCTTTGCAAGTGTGGAGGCATTTACACTCTACAGACTTGTGTGGTTTTTTAAAATAATTCGTGATATTTTCCATCTGTTTGTCTAATAACATCTCCTACCAGTTAGGATTCTCTTCTTTCTCTAGCATGGGCCAAACTTGCACAGCATAAGTGAGCAGTGCAATTGAAAATCCAACAGCTGTCTTGTATCAGCTTCCTACGCAGAGACGTGTTTGCCACTGTGAAAGTGCTTTTCTGTAGTTTAGTCCAAGCACCAAGAGATAGCAAGTCCATTTATAAAAAGCGTCTCAGCTGAAGCTGTAGCTATAAATAGAGCCTCAAAAAGCCATTTGCCAGAGATATAAACTAAGCTAGGCAAGAGCTCTGAAGCCAGATCTGAAAGGTTTCTCTCCAGTCTTCTTTCTAATGTTCCCATGTAGCACATTTTCAATTACATTTAAGATGGCATTAAATTGAATTACACTCTCTGGATGCAATACCAATTGTTAAAAATATTGCTGGATGCTCATTAGGATTTGTCATAATCCCCCATTTGAAGTAATTAAATGCAATGTTTTTCAGTTCATTTTTCCTTTCCAATCTAGAAATCCCTTTAGAATGATTTGAGTCTTACAAAGGCTCTTTCTTCCAGATCACCTTTGCAGACTCCTCAGAAGCAGGATATGAAGGCCCAGGGGTTTTTGTTCCAGTTACAACCAGACTTAGATCATGCACTCCTAATATGCTATTGTTGAGTGTATGTTCCTGTTACAGATTAGCCCAGAAGGTCAGTCTGTTTCCTTAATAACTTAAATATGAATGTGAAAACAACCATGAGAGAGTGACAGAACAATTTTAATCTACACAGTTAAAATTCTACCTTAAAATTCATCTGAGCTCCGAGACTAAAGTTAGTTGAAAGCTTTGAATTGAGGGTCTTAAGGAGGAGATGTTCAATTGCCTCCCTTTTTAAGCAGCAGTATTATCCCCATCAGATTCCACTCCTAAGGTTCCTGAATTTTGAATATGTTGCTATGTAATTTTATAGCCTCAAAAGCAGGGTCATTATTCTGAAATGTCTAACTGGCTTATGGAATAACTTGGCAAGAAAATTCTTAAAAAGAATTTGTGAAGCAAATGGTAATGAGGAAGTGGGAGTAGCTGTGGAGATGACAACAGAAAGATGGAACAGACAGAAGAGTGCAGATGACATGTAAACAGATAGGTCAGTGATATGCTGCAAAACCACAGTAGCTGTTTTCTTACAACAAGCTAAAGCACCTGTTTCAAACCCATGTCAATTACAGCTGAGATGTCTAGCCTGCTGTCAAACTCAGGCTTAGCAATTTATCTCCTCTCCTTGCAGTTCCACCTCCACATGTACTGGATAGCCATGTGTTCCCGACCCTCAGCTGAGGCACAAAGGAGACAGTCTTTGCCACCAATGTTGCATCCAATGGACCCTTGAAAAAGAGGCTGAAACAATAATGGCATGAAAACTCTTTCCACTAGACAAAACCAGTCATTTAACACAAGTGCTTGTTTCTTCCAGATCCCAATTAGTGACAGACTCGCGGTTTCAAATAGCAAGGCTCTTCAGATGTTTTCTGAGGGAGACAGAGACAACTGTACATCACGTACACAAGTCAGCATACCTTTTGCAATCTTCAGGGATTTTTTTTTCATAAGTAACTCAGGGAATTTTTAAACTTTTCTTGAATGTGTATGTGTTGTTTCAAGTAATTCTCTCCACAATTACTATGACTGAGCCTCAGTCTGCAGATTGCAAACATTTCCTGGTAGACTTGTGACTACAATTTCAACTGCTTGATTGGAGAATTAGACTTTTCAAATAATTATAATTATTTTGATTTTATGAATTTAAAAGCAACTATAAAATGATAACTGGTAGACTGATATATTTTGCACTTATCATTTGTGGACTGCCTGATATCTGCTGAATAGATACTCCAATTCAGATGACTATTCTGTTCAGTAACCCTCTTGGTAAGCGGAGTAATACACAATTTTATATATAAGGTGACATTACTTTGATAACAATTGTTATTTGTTACACTGTTTTGGAATGCAAACGTGAAAATTTCTAGTCTGGGCTTGTCTATATTTCAAAATACTTCCTGTGCATTTTCTCCTTTCATCCCTCTCAATTCTGACATTTTAATGAGATTTCAAGTTCTCAGTGGCTACAAATATATTTGAAAAACACTCCATAAAAAAATTTCAAACAATTTTTCAAAGAACCTTTAACAGTGAGATCCTACAACATAAAGGAGTTACAAGGATTTACAAGTTACAACATAAAGGAGTTAAAAGGACAAGTGCAGCATTCTGCACCTGGGGAGGAACAAGCCCATGCACCAGTACAGGCTGGGGATTGACCTGCTGGAGAGCAGCTCTGCAGAGAGAGACCTGGGAATGCTGGTTGATAATAAACTAACCATGAGCCAGCAATGTGCCCTCGTGGCCATTGGCTTTCTGGGATGCATCAAGAAGAGTGTGTCCAGCAGGTTGAGGGAGGTTCTGCTCCCCCTCTACTCTGCCCTGGGGAGGCCTCATCTGGAGTCCTGTGTCCAGTTCTGGGCTCCCCCGCTCAAGAGGGACAGAGAACTTCTGGAGAGAGTCCAGCACAGGGCCACCAAGATGATCAAGAGACCGGAGCATCTTCCTTATGAGGAAAGGCTGCGGGACCTGGGGCTGGTTAGTCTAGAGAAGAGGAGACTGCTTGGGGATCTCATTAATATTTGCAAATATATAAATGGTGGATGTCAGGAGGTTGGGGCATCACTTTTTTCTGTTATATCTAGTGACAGGACAAGGGGTAATGGGATGAAGCCGGAACACAAAGAATTCCATTTAAACATAAGTAAAAACTATTTTACTGTGAGGGTGAGGGAGCACTGGAACAGGCTGCCCAGAGGGATTGTGGAGTCTCCTTCTCTGGAGTCTTGAAAATCTGCCTGGACATGTTCTTGTGTGACCTGAACTAGGTGGTCCTGCTTCTGCAGGAGGGTTGGGCTAGATGGTCTCCAAAGGTCCCTTCCAACCCCTACCATTCTATGATTCTATCAGAACATATCTTCATAGTTGCAGACGCCATTAAAATGTCCTTGTCTTCTATTTTGACATATTAAAAACTACCCTGACATGAATAATTCTCACTCCTAAATTTGAAAATGTTTAAAATTAATATGTAGCGAATCTTAAGATGAACCAGCTACAGTTTATTTATGCACCACTTTTGACAAATCCATACAGATTTGAAGTACTTCAAGGAACAAAAATATTCTCTTAATTACATGTTTTATTTAAGGCACATATATCTCATTCTACACTTGTTTCCTCCCCAGAGTCATTCCATTTTAGACAAGAAAGGAAGAATAAAACTAAAAATCCCTAGCCTTAAAATTGTTTAGGGTCTAACTGTAAAATTTTTTGAAGGGTAGTATCTAGGTCAGGTGAAGGAGAATCCACTATCTGAAAATTAATAAATATCTTCATATAGAAGTACAACCAAAAGGAAAACTATGTAACAAAGGACAAGGTAATCATTGCTTTTAACAGTAAATTTGCTCTATATAAAGTGTCCTTGCAAGTTAGCCAATTATTTGTCCTGATATGAGGTTCTGAAAACAAAACAGGACAGACTTTCAACAGCTCTGCCTTCAGATATGCACAGCTCTTGCTTTAAAAACAAGCAGATTGAACTACTTGTGCCTCAGTGGGAAAAGGGAAGGTCTAAAGATATTTTACAAAATAGAGGAATCATAAAGGAACACAAAGACAAATGACATAAATAAGATGCTAATGTCTCTCTTTAGAAACAGCACCTAAATAACATCAATTTACAGTTAATCCCAAATACTTTTTAGTTCACAAAATGTCTGCAATTCTAATCTTTCTTCTTGTCCTTTGGCAGCCCTCCAGGAATTGTACCAAAATATTGACTTTGAAAAGAGAAATCCAGCAGGCCCCCCCAGGTGTTCCCATTAAGATTCTGTTCCCCCAGACCACAGTGAATCACTCTTATATGGATCTTTTGGCTGCTGCCTCATGGTCCAAAACACATTTGAGTTCTACTTTTGGAAGTCAACAGTCCCTATGTTCATTAGCAATCTATGAAGTATGGAACCAATATGAAGTTGTAGAACTTGATGAGCCTTAACAAGATGAAGAAAATATGAAATGTCAACCACCAATTTGTATGATTATCATAACGCTTTTCAAGTTACACAATGATACATGAGCATTGTTATACCCAGTTAATGAGGCAGATGAAATTGGTACAGGAGAGGAAGAGGATGCAACAACTCTGGATCAATCTAGACAGGGGAAAAATAAAACAGTATAAATAGTAGATGTAAAATGAATTGGAAGACAAAAAGTATTTATTGGATATAAATAGTTTCTCAGCCCTAGAATATCTTTCTACTGCTCAGCAACTGAAGGCTAGAGAAAGGGTGGTATGCATCTTTGGGCATCATACTGCATGTGTAATCATCTTTTGCCCACTTTCTTGTTCTTTAGTAGGATTTGGCTGCAAGAATCTAAATGCAACTACAAACTGAGAGAACGCCAATGAAACATGCATGCTCGAAACGAGGACATTTTCAACATGCTCTTGGAGGGGCATGTACACATTTTTCTTTATAATTCATTGAACCAGCCAGCTCATGGCCATTCAAATGTTTTGATTTTTCATGACTTACAGAAATATTATATTGTTTGAGTTTTATAAAAAACACAGAAACAAAGCTATCAAGTTAGGTACAAGGTTTGCTACTGATGTGCAAGAATACAAATGAAAAGCAAAGCCCTGAATGTACATATTATACCTGAAAGTTGCACGTAGGTATGACAGTAGAATCTAAACTTTACATAAAGGGTTTATCATTCATAGTAAAAAATAATTGCTTTGACCAGAGATAATACCAGAATGATTTTAAAGGCCTAGAGTACATTGAAAGTCTAAGAGATTGATTTTTTTTTTAATTGTTCCTAGATCAAATCTATAGTAAGTGTAGAGGGGGATTCAAGAGAAGTTTTAAGCATTCAGAGAGGTTGTGGAGTCTCCTCTGGAAGTTTAAAAAATCCACCTGGATGCATTCCTGTGTGACCTGATCTAGGTGGACCTGCTTTACCAAGGAGGGTTGGACTAGATGATCTGTAAAGATTCCTTCCAACTCCTACTATTCTATGATTCCATGATTCTGTGATAGATTGTGGGTACGTGTTTTAATTGAGAAAGAATACGATTTGGACCAGCCAGATGCAGCTGGCAAGTTGCTTCCAATTATTAGGAACAAGTGCTGTGTGTTAATCAATTGAGCCCTGTGTGATCACATGGGTGGAAGCAGGATATATGAGGAAGTAGAAGGCAAATGAGAGGTGGCTTTGAGTCAGCCCTGTTGGTTGTGCTATGTTGTCTGTGTGCATCCTTGAACAAGCATCCCTTACTTCTCTACATTCTTGTATGAGCATCATTACCTTCATCACAATAGATAAGTGATGATAGCTTGTTCTAGGCAATGATTGAGACATTGTTTCTGCTGCCATGTGAGCTATGTGGAAAGTCTTTCATTAGACTAAAAAAATATTTATGTCAGCTTAATTAATTAAAAGGAAGAAATCGTAAAGACAAAATATTTTTAATGAGATTTTATTAGACTGAGCACCTACCTTGAGAGTTACTGATCAGAAGTGAGATATCAAGTGTGTTGTGTTGGACATATGTGAAATAACTTGCACTTGGCTCTAGAATAACTTAAAGGGATAAAAATTCCAATTGCCTCTTTTACTGGAAATGTAGGCATTTTGAAATCTACTGCCATTCCAATTTGATAATGGGCATATGGCTGCTGTGAGTAAATTCGATGAGAATGTGGCCTGATGCCATTTATTTGTGACCTACAATTTTGAAAACTCCTTCTGAAAGGACACCAGTGCAATATAAATGTAAATATATGTTTCATGAATGAGAAATCAAAATACATTTTAACATTTCCATAACATGCCAGAACTAACAGTACATGAGTTGACTTCTAAAATTTATATGGTATCAGTGGGAAAACAATCTTGTAATTATATGCTATTTTGTAAATTGGATGATTTTATTAATTTTAGTCTTGTTAAGATGTTATGACTAAAATAATATGTTAATTTCAAATACTGATTATAGCTAATAAAAAATTAATCTTTACTGTCTATGCTTTAAAGGACCATAGGTTGTACAATTACCTCTGCTTTTTCAGTCTTTCACCTGGTTCCTTTGTGAAACTCTGCCAGTGTAATATTTTTTAATTCAGTGGGCCATAAATTAATCTTGAATATCCATAAAATGGCATTTTTTTAATATCTTATGGTCTTATGTCCCAATGATTCTTTTAAATATCCCATGAAAACCGGCACCGTAAAGATTAAGTGAAAGGCTTGCAAGGGCAAAAGAGGCTGTCAAGGAACAAAACAAAACTTTTCTTTCCTTGTACAGCTTCTCCTAGTTATTCTTTAAGCATTGCAGTCTAGTTGCAAAGTAGCAATGCTGCTACTGTCTCCAACAGCCCCTACTTTGCTTATGTTTATGGATTTGAGGTAAGTCTTCTGTGCCACCTGGGGAGTAAATGACTGAAAAATGCCTGGGATGCCACCCAAGACTGAAGATAAGAAAGGTGATTAAATTTCTGAAAAGCAATAGCAAGTCTTAGATAGGGCTATTGAGATAGCTGGCCACAGCCTGCTTCAACATCTGACTGCTGAATAAAAAGTAGCAATGGCAGCAACTGAGGATGCACAGTGTTGGAGTGACAGAAGCCATGGAAGGAAGCAAAACTGAGAGACAGCAACAGTAAGACAAAGTACATAGAAACTTTTAATGAATTAACCTTACAAAAGACAATAGCTTCAAAACATTTGACACGTTCGTACAAAACTGTTTCAGCATTGTTAGTTCTCTCTTCAGAAAGAATGTCAGCAAGCCACCCAACATGTCCCTGGCTATGAGATACAACTGGTGTTCACATCCAAATCATGTGTGGACAGAGTAAACTTATTTACAAATACTGTATACTTTAATACCAGATTAGTGGACACTATTGGGGAGCGACTGTGTTTTCCAGAAAACATCATGCATCAGAAAATAGTATGCACCCCAAGCTTTATTGCCTTTTTTTCTCCTGCATTTGTCACTAACATCTCTTTTTAGTCCTTTCAGGATGACTTAACTCTTTTTAATTCCTATTCCTTCTTTTCTTTTCTTTGAAGAACAGTGCATGTAGCAGTACAATCGTCCAGTCCTATAGCGTACGTCGCAACTGTCCTTGAACACAAAGGTGCAAACTGATGGCTCATGGAACTATTCTGCAGCCATATTAAAATAAGTGCCACATATCAGAAAATAGCACGCATGTTAAGGGCCAAAATGCAGTTAAAAATGCGTGATACTTTCCTAAAAAGATGGTATTGATGACACATACCAGCACCTTCAAGATGCCACATTCCCTTGTGAAAGGGATCTTGTCATTTCAGTATGTACAAAGTATGTCTTCAATTCTCCTTTTCCTTTTACATTTATTATTCCTCTGCAAGTGCTCATGTACCCCAGTGTTTGCAGAATGTTATTCGTCTCTTCTGTAACCTGCAACAATACAGTAATACAACCAGTGTTGACAACAGAGCAAAGCTAAATCTTCTTCTAGAGTGTGAAGAGAACTTGCGTTCTGAGCAATTGTAAGAGTTTTGTTATAATGCTTATAAGGCCTTTAAAGGTCTCAAGTGAGGTTCCAGCACCTGAGCTTTCAAACAGTCTGGTGCTGAATGCCCGTTCTAATCGTTCACATCAAATATCAAATTCAGTATTACTGTTTCTGTGCCTAGGACTGCAAATACAGGGCTTGGGATACACAAATGGCACTAGGGACAACATTTCTCATAGCATTTTTCTCAACTTCAGGACCTGTTTTTTAATTTTGGTGGACCTAAGCCTCCCCATCTTTTTGCAAATACCAAGGCTGTGTGAATGAAGTGATAGCAAAACATTAGCATCATCTGTCAGAGCTGCAGTTGCCAGTTCCTCACATAACTGACAGTGAACCAAATTTTAGGCAGTTTTGCCATTTAGGTGAAAGCCCACTAGGACAGAAGTTGTTCAACAGCATCAATTGCCTAAGACTGTCTATGTTTCTTCATGAAGCAAGCAACTATTTGTAGATGTCATTGCTTTGAAATCCCTTCTATTTTCAGTTTTGACCAACAGTTGGTAACTTTACTTTTCCATTATTTAGCTCTGAATAGCCTCAATCATAGATATGGAGTGCTCTCAGTCTCATGCTGGGATCCCAAAGTGCTAGGCAGCATACTAGGCAGATACTTCAAATGCAATTCCTAACCATGGAATCACGGGAAAGTTATTAAATTGGAGGTCTTTCCTTACAGATCTATCTATAATCTACACAGACAATAGTCTATAATCAGCATGGCTCATTAAAAGGAAAGTTACATGATTGCTTATGAATTTAACTTGATTTACAGCAGTTATGGTAATTTCCTTTACTTAGAAATAACATCAGGAATGCTATTCAGAGAGCTAGTATTTTATGATTTTAGAAATTCACAGAATAGAAATGCGATTTCTCTCAAATCCTCTCTTAATCTAAGGTTGCATTTTCCAGGCAACACATGACTTTCTCCACTGTAGTCTTCTGTGGGATCAAGACAAAGATTTTATTCTCCTCTCATTTTCTCTATCATTTTCTTTCAGTTCTTTACTTCCTGCCCAAGGTACAACTATTTTGAAATATACAGATAAATCTGGCAAGTTATTTTTTCCTGTAGGCATCTTTAACTCCAAAACATGAACCTGTTTAGTATACAAACATATGAATTTTTTTAGGCACCCAAGTATTAAGATAAATACTAGCACAAAATCAAGACTTACTTGTATTTTGTCTAAGACTCCAGTGCTGTCCATCCTACTGGCCACATTTACTGTATTTCCCCAGATATCATATTGTGGTTTTTGAGCTCCAATTACTCCAGCTATTACAGGTCCATGGTTTATACCTGGAAAACATCAGAACTAATCATTGAGAATGAAGATCCACCAAACAAGGACACATAGTGTATCAGGTAACAAGTAATCAAGTAACAAGTGATAGAAAAAGAAGAAATAGGCTCAAGTTGTGCCAGGGGAGATTTAGATTGGAGATTAGGAAGAATATCTTCACCGAGAGGGTTGTTAGACATTGGCACAGGCTGCCAAGGAGAGGTGGTGGAGTTGCCATCCCTAGAGATATTTAAAAGATGTGCAGATGAAGTGCCAAGGGAAATGGTTTAGTGACAGGATTGGCAGTGTGAAGTGAGTGCTTAGACTTGATGATCTTAAAGGTCTTTTCCAATTAAAACAATTCTATGATTCTATGGCAACATACCAAGTCAATGAACATGGTATTTGTCCCATGATTAGTAAGCACAGCAACCAACAGCCTGTTCACAACTGTTTTATCAACCATTTACAGCAGGAGAATGTTAGTTATAAAAATGCAAAAGTTAATTCATCTTTGTTTTACAGCTCTCTCCCATCCTTAGTAAATTTGATATTTTCAACCATTAGTATCCTAATAATCTGCTGTCTTTATTAGATAGCATGAGGAACATGCTACAGGAGAGTGGGAGCCTCTGGGAAAAGAACTAATTCTTTTTAATAAATGCATATGTATTTATTCATATATATTAAAATATTTATATTAATACAAGAATTTATTTTCATGTCTACTTGTGAAAATAGGCTCCTTCTCTCTGCAAGAGCTGATTGACAAATAAATGACTTTTATGGTGTTCTTTGCTTCTTAAATGTAGAACAAACTAATGTGAATGAGCTGGAAGGATTTGAAGCCTTATTCTGAAGGCTGAATTGCCCACAGAGTGGTCCTAAGTAACTGCAATATAAATATATATATTCAAATAATTTGATTAAGCATGGAGTATGAGTAACAAAGTAACAGCTCTGAAATGCACACTGCAAGAGTGAAGAACAACGTAGTGTAGTCCGTCATTAGATGCTGGGCATTATTTATCTTGCAGTTTATATCTTTTGTTACGTCTGTAAAGGGAGTGAGTTGTACTCTGATATCAGGGGAGGAAATCAGGAGTCAAAAACAAAAGCACTGTCTTTAACCCATGTCCAATATACTGTATTTGTTACCAATGAGCAGGAAAATCAGTTTAGATGTAGTGAGAAGTAAAACCTGGACACGTGAGTAGTGTGGATTTCTAAAGTTATCTCCACATCAATAGACCATAACTGACTTCTATTAATTCCTTGACATAAACTATCACTAGTGTTGTATCTATGCAGCAAGATGAAAGTGTGATTGTAGCACAGGGAGGCATCTCAGAGCTCACATGGAACATGGGAGTATGGGGTAGCAACCACACTATAAGCCTACTTGGAAACCCTGGGAAAAGTGACTGTAGCAGTTAAATTTAGAAAACTGGAGAAATACGCAAACTCTAAAGGATACCATATAGAATCTGATAAATATTTGTCTAAGTGTTTGGGATTACAAGCACAAAGGGATTTAGGCCTTGCAACACTGCATCAAGAACCAAGCCATGGGTAGGTCTTCCCATCTTATAACAACCAATATGTGGAAAGCACTAGAGACCTACGAGTGGAATCCACAAAAGCTACTTGCTGAGTAGCCAAAGCTAGCTAGTAGGGAATACTGAAGAGATATGTGTGCCCTATGATCTGCCATGGTCCAGAAATTAGGGCACTACAGTGGGACTTTCCTACAAAATGCAATGGGCAGAATGTGATTTTTTTTAACCTTCTTCCTGAACTAAAACCGCTGATGGTTTAAATAATAGCTCAGGGGCTGGACAGCTATCTTTGGATCCCTTCTCCTTCAAGACTTCTATCCATATATCTTAGGAATGTGTTCTGGCCACCCTCTCATTCTGGGATGTGCTGCTCTGTGTTATTCCTGCCAGTGCAGGTCTGTTTCGCATGACACATGTGAATGTTTGTTGAGGCAAGGCTGGAAGCGTAGTACTCTCTGTCCAAATGAATGCTCTAATGGAGCATGATGCCATCTGTTTCTTGTATCCAAAGCAACGTCTAATTATTCCACAAAAAGGCAAATACTGTTCATCAGGACAGAGTATCTCACTCCAAAGTACCCTACAGCCTAGGCTCATGGCACTCTCCAGAGAACAGGTATTCACATCCTTGAGCAGTCTCAGCTGAAATCAGGAACTAGATTAAGTTCACCTACAACACACACAAATTTTCTAATCATGAAGCCATATAGAAAACAACATATCAGCCTCTATTCTCCTCTGAAAAATGGCAGTACCTGCACAAAAGTTGCTGCAAAAGCATATCCGAGCTCATCTAACAAACCAAGCATCTTAGCTTGTAGAAGAGGAAGAACACCTCAGAGGTGCTCCTCTCCCTTGCCTGACAACATCTGAGTAGGCCATGTACCTTCTAAAACACAACCAGCCTTTCAGATACTCACAGAAAAATGAAGACTGAAAGCTGAGGATCTAGTGAGTTGTAACAATTAGAGATTAGATGCTGGCTGAGGAAGACTTTTACAAAGGGCAATGTGGGTTTAAATACGTCCAGTGGGGACTATGTCAGAGGTACAGGTTCAAATGTTTCTGTGGTTCTAATTGTTACAGATACCAGATGCTTTCATGCTCATATGGTGGTAGGAAGTGGAGAAGAAGTGAAGTCAAGATGGGTAGTGAAGATCTCAGTGGTGCTTATATTGTATTAAGGTGGCAAATGTGCTAGTTTGGGGCCTGTGTGCCTTTAGAGATTTAATAATTCCTCATTTCATGAAGCAAAAGAGTCTGATTTCTCTGGAACGTAAACACTTTAAAAATCATAAGTATCTTCTTTTTCCCCTATAAAGTTTGGTTCATGATCCCCACCTTAAAGGAGTCAGTATTGCTTTAATCAGTTTGCAGATTTAGCCCTGACACTCAGCAGCTCTTCATCTGTACTGACACTGCTGCTACAAGAATGCTTGCATGTGGCATGTCTTCTATGGCAAGAAGAGAATTTTTATTCTATGCATAAATATGGTGTCTTTATATGTCTTTTAAACTCACAAAGTTCTCTAATACTTTGAGAAGGAAGCATACTTCAGATTTGCTGTGCCATTTTGTTAGCAAGGAATTCAAAACATACTGACAAAGGAGTGCTTTAAGGAATTTATTTCAACTCAGAAGATCGGAAGTTTTGCCAGTGGGTGGCACTGTGAAATAAACATGAGAGGGGCAGCGGAAAGGAAAACCAAGCAGCACAGCAAGAAAAAGACAAGACAGGAGAATAACTGGTGGAAATCAAATACTTCTGACATGTTTACAGAATTTATAGGTTTCTAATATTTATTTACTGCTTTCATGTCACAATTTCCAAATTACATATTGCATTGTAAAACTGCTGCGTACTGCTATCAGGAAAGAAAAATTTTGGAACATACGGTTTTTGAACTCTGAATTCATCTATTCATCTATTTCATCATCCTTTCCATGACTTACTACAGCTATTTCTTTTTTTGCAATACCATGATACACAAGTAGAGGCAATTAGAAGACAAAATATAAACTTTTAAACATAAGCAATTAGTCATCTTTGCTCTTATTTATCCACAACCACAGAATAATAAAAAAGATAAATACCATCCTTTGTCTGACACTGAGAATATATTTTTTCAACCATTCTTTACCTAGGAATGTTGCCTTTTTCTGAATTCTGCCTCAAAACAGTCCCTGCAACAACAGCAGCTACAGTTAACAGGTGATATCATGTAGGCTGCCTTTAAACAACGTAAAAATGATGCTATTTACTTTCAGGGCCCTTTTGGTCAGTTCTGCTAGCACTTTAATCAGCTGCTACTTCACACTGAATTCTCTCTCTTCTATGCTGTGACACATACCTACTCGTAACTTGAAGTCATTGAATGAATGCTTGTTTATGACATCCAGTTTTGCCACCAATGCAAATGCAAATTCCACCATGGTTCCTATGTGCATATACTGTCGTTCAGGTTCCTGAATTTAAACAGACAAATAAACAGAATAAAATAATCTTCCTTAGCCTTAGTTGCTGTGAGAATACAACCAAAATATGCTAAACACCTGAAATCTCTTAAACCCTGAGGGACGTTTTAATACCAGCAGGCAGCAGAAGAAAAGTAATGTAGAAGACGGTGCCCTGTCTGAAATCAGTTAGATCAAATGATGGCCAATAGACCAAAATACATTTTATGTACAGAATCAGTTAGTTTAGAGACGACAGATCCAAAACATACCTGATCTAATGTTTTGATTGTCAAAGAACTAATCAGCTAATTACACAAGCACCCAATGTCTATGTGTGCCTAGGACTTGTTCATTATTTTTTTCTAGTGTCTGCTTCTGTTTTATGCTCTTTAATAATAAATAATGCTTGTAGATATTCCCAGAGAGACTCCTTTCTCTCACTGTGCACAGCTCAGCACCCTAGCCAATGTTTAAGATCCAGTGAAATTCATGGTTTTAAAAGTTCCTCCATTTATCTCATCTGATAGATAAGCAAGCACCTCTGAGAACATTTAATAGACCTGAAAATTAACAAAATACAAGAGGAAGAGAGGAAGAAGGCAGCCCATCCTCTGTCCCCTAATTTACTATCTCAGAGCTTATACCCCTTTGTCCTGGTCTTGGCTGGGATAGAGTTAATTTTCTTCCTAATAGCTGGTACAGGGCTCTGTTTGGGGCTTATGCTGAGGATAACGTTAATAACATAGAGATGTTTTGGTTATCGCTGAACAGTACTTGCACAGTCTCAAGGCCTTTTCTACTTGTCATCCTGCTCTGCAATAAGTAGGTGCACAAGATGCTGGGAGACAACAGGGCCAGGACAGCTGACCTAAACTAGACAAAGGGCTATTCCATACCATAGGACATCATGCCCAGTATATAAACTGGGAGGAGTTGGTGGGGAGGGGCAGATCACTGCTCAGGCATTGGTCAATAGGTGGGGAGCACTAGGCATCACTTGGGTCTGGGTTTTTTGTTTTCCTTGGGTTTTATTTCTCTCTCTGCTATATTCCTTTACATTGCTGTTATTATTGTAACCATTACTGTTGTTATTATATTTTATTTCATTTTATTTAATAGAGTGTTATTATCTCAATCCACGAGTTTCACCTTTTTTTTTTTACAATTTTCCTTGTCATTCCACTGCAGAGGGGGAGGTCAATCAGCAGTTATGTGGTGCTTAGTTGCTGGCTGGGGTTAAACCATGACACATTTACAAAGGCCACAGACTTAGTATCTCCTTATACAACAAAAGTGACTGATTTCTAAGCAATGGTTTTGAGTTCCTTCAGGCTGAAGAGAAAACTGATTTTCGAGCTCCCACAGTCTCAAGTAGGACCCTGACAACAGAATGATTTCTTAATGGATGGGCTCACTGATCTCTATGAGTAATGACCGAATCTTACTTATTTATTGAGAAAGAAGAAACTGACAGATGACAACTTCAGGAGACGATTCATAGAGTAGATGCATTGGCCTAGATAATGGTGCTTGCCAGAGCCAGCTATTTAGATTAATGAAGCTTACTTCCTTTGCAGTGTACTCACAGCTAAGACAGATGGCTTCCTGTTCAGTGATGTATTAAGACTCCCTCCTTAGACTCTTAAGTCTTCCTTGGGTGCTTGTTTTAAGCTGGAGGCATTTCCCAGCAGTATGCCTAGCAGTTAGTCACTAGGGACTGCAGTATCTGTGCATCTTTGGGCATCTGGACTGAAAGCTGATGACTTCTGGTGGATTTCTTCTGAAAATGTGTACGAAATCACCAAAGGAAAACTAAAATTTGGATCTCTTAATTCACAGTTTGTGGAAGTAAACAGTAAATATTTCTTCCTCTGCACACACTACATTTAGTTGTGATTGAGCTCCTATGTGTCACATCATCTCCAGTCTACAGTTCTGCATTTCCTTGATCCCCTTCACCTCCCTGTAGCAAATGTCTGAGCTAATTTAAAATAATCTTTTTTGTTGTTCTTGTTCTCAGTATCCTTGTCTATAGTTCAGGTGTTAATTGTGTCTGTCTAGAAGGAACACAAGATTGGCAAGAGCACATTAATCTTTAGCAGAGAATGTGTTGAGTCATTATTGCCATGTCTCTCCTGCTACACCGTAGTACTCATGGTAAAAGCAAGGACTTTGCTTAAAAGTTACGAATTGCTACCGTATTAAGTAAACTAGAAAAAAAAGGAATACACTCTCAGTGCTAAGCCTGGTTAGTTCAGCTACTCAGACCTCTCAGTTTACAGTGGAAAATGCTCATTATTGCAGTGTTTTGTACACTCTATAAATGCAGTTCTCCAGCAGCATGTAGGCATAAAATGTTGTATTATATTTAGAGCAGAAGGCCTGTTTTAGACTTAGCAAATACAGAGGTGGCATTTTCAAACCACAATGTGAAGAACAATAATTCACAGACACTGCTAAACAAAAGTATACATTTGTCCAGTACAATACAATCTAAGTTAACAAGAAAAAACTAGGCCACAATACTATACATAACCAGCAGTTTAATGAAGAGAAATATAGCCTTCATTTGAACAAGTTCTTTTAATTAAGCAGGAACATTTTCCTGTACCTGATACTGTTCTTGGTTGGGTGTAGCACTCAATCCTGTTGCTGCCATGTAAGTACTTCCAATGGTCTTTATCTTTTCAACTCCACTAAACTTTGGCTTTGACAATAACTGTAAAACAAGAATGTTTTTTTCATTATTCAGGTCAGTAGCCTTGTTACTCTAACAGCATTCAGAGTGTGAATTCTTAGAACAATCTCTATAAAGACCCCAAATGGATTCACAAATACATATTGGATGAAGGGCTTAAGGATGGATAAAACAATGGTTACAGCCTCCAAAGAAAGGGAATTTCTTCCTGGTAAAATATCTTTTTATTATAAGGAGACTAAATTTATAGTAATGAGAATAAATTGCATCTTATTGAACATACAACTTTTAAGAGTCATTAGACTTTGCACTCATTTGATATTGGAAGTGAGTCACCATGTGAACCAACAGCTAAGCTTTAAGCAGCTTTCTGAAAGTAAGCATCTCTTCCATGCCAATGGAGTCCATGCCAATGGGACTAAACCCCAAGGTTTTTAGTTCATATCCTAGGTTGTTATGGACATGCAATGTTCTCCAAATGGGCTTGCTACTAAAATACCCTCTATAGCTACAGATCTGCAAATCCAGACTGTGCTCTCTGAGTCATGACAGGTTCTTGATACCTTTTCCTGGTACCTTCAACACCAAACCTTCTTTAAGACAAATAATGTTCTCAGTGAGATCTTTATAACTGCCTTTTCACAATCCATCTCTAAGGCACACTCTGTGCTTGCTTGAAAATTCAGAGAATGGAATACTAAAATTTGTAGATCTTTTGAGTCACTGAAGTTTTAACTGATCAATGCTTTATACAATGAGACCAACACAGATCAGGTGTAACACAAAGCTGTGTCATTTTTGGGGACATAGATTTACATACTAGGCACTAGTATTAGGCACTAGTATTTAGAAACTGTAGTTAGTATACGGCCTTTAACTGCCTCATAACCTGCAGCTAAAGGGCAAACATTTCTCCATCAGATATACACATAGGGTTCCCATTATAGCAAATGAAAAACAACTGAGTATGATGTCAGATCAATAACTGATTTATCCCACATAAATATCTTTTCCCTTTGATACTCCCTCTAAGTAATTTCCACATGACTAGGCACACATTTTTTTTTAACTGCTCTTCCACTCTCCCTTTCAAGTACCTTTGGTTATTGTTGCATACCCTGAGTTATAAAGATTGAACCATATGTCGATTACTGTTAGAAGTACATACGTCATCAAAGTCGGCAATGATCTCATTTAGCAGCCTGAGACATTCCAAACCTTCTTTATTTACATCAGATTCTGTGTAAAATTCCTTGAAATCCGGAACAGAGGCGAACATGACACAGACACAGTCATATGACTGATGATACAGATCCTGTCCAAAAAAAAAAAAAAGGAACAGAGAAAAAAAATCTGTCATACTTAGCTCTAAATAAAAGTTCCTTTATTAATATGTAGTATTTTGGTTCTGAAAAGGGAGATGTCGCAGTGGTCAGAATGCCTTAAGATGGTGGTTGTGTATTTTTTTGCATTTGCATTTTTGCATTTTGCATTTATTGATTTTAAATGGTGTATAAATTTGTTTGTTACAAAGACTCAACACATTCGTATTTTAGTAATTTACTTTTTTTCCTCCTGAAAATTAACTCCATAAACATAAAATGTTCACTAATTTATTAGATAAGGCCCATTTCTCAGATTTCTCATGGAAGAGGATTTGGTCTGGCTTGCATGGCTGAAACTAGGTGTGTTATTGTAATTACAAGAACCAAAATCACAAGCCCGATGCACTACAAATGCATAATGCAACACAATCCTGATAGTCCCTAATCTAAAATGTCAAGATGCCTAATAGGACAAAATAGTTGTCATTTCTTTTCCATAACAAGGAGCTGAGGCAAAGCGAAAGAAGTCATCTGAAATAAAACTTACTTATGTCAGATTCTCCACTACCTTCTGTGACCTCTGAAATGAGAGCACCTCTGCTCCACAAGAAGATTCTGGTGCTAAAAATTACCATATCATCCCCCACTTCTCCCCCTCCCCGTTCAGTCTCCTCTCTATTGCCCTTAAACATTAGAATAGTCTTTCAGAACAAATTCACATCTCAAAAAAAAAAAAAGAATACTTATATTAATATTTGAATATTAATACTTGGGGGGGAAAAAGGTATCTGTTCACAAAGGTAACTATAGCAATAAAAGATGCTATAAAGTACCATAAAGACAAATTCTCTGCAAGTTACTATTTGAGTAAAACAAATATTTCAGTACTTAGGTGAATATGATGAATAAGATTTGTTCTGTGGTTTCAAGAAGCATCAGACGTTATTTCTCTTTTTACTTAGCAAAGCTTTTTTTTTCAGTTTTACTGGCAGTATATTTGTTTTTGGAAGAATATGATGTGTCTGTATACAATGAATCCCTATTTGCAATGCATAACTTAAAAATGGTATAACTATGGAAAAACTGTTGATAGCCTCATCCCTGAACAGGTAAGAGGGACGTTTCTGGGCAAAAGTGAAAAGTAACGGTGGACAGGGAGGAACACAGGCAGTTGGAGGAAGTAGATGATTTATTACTAGATTTTTCTGCCCCTTTGGGGAGTTGGACTAGATGATCTCGAGGTCCCTTCCAATCCCTATCATTCTGTAATTTATTTTCTAAGGATTCCACATCCAGAGTATCACCATGTCTCTAAGCAGTAGGGATGGAACATACCTTTGCAATTTACCATAATTAGTTACATTCTTAAAGCTGAGCTGGTTGGAATCACCTATCTGTACCTGACATCCAGCTTACAGCCATATATACAAGATCAATATCACTTTAATGTGACTTGATTGTGCAGGTCATGTTAGCAACTAAACAAAATTAGGTCCCTGGCAATTTGCTGCTAAACTTGGAAGGAGTTCTAGATCTCCTGAGCCCTCTTGCCAACGTAGTCTTTCATGAAGAACCAATATTGTGATAATATTTTTCTGCCATCTATTTTATGCATCTCAACAAACACCTGGTTAACAAATTTAATCTTTATAACAATCAAATGGTGAGGACAGGGAATTCCCTTGACTGGATGATGCTAACTGAATTTAGGTAATTTAAGCATCTGACTGAAATGTTTAATTTGAGAGTACAGTCATCCTCTGTGTCCTATATTGTCAGTACAGCAGATGTGCCTAACTGGAGGGTCAATATAATGACAGATGGGCAGAATCACCTCAGATAATGTTTGTCTCTCAGTCAGTTATAGAAAAAAGGCTTAAGAGGTAATATTTCCTAATGTAGGCACTTAAGAGGAATGCCTGAAACTATACAAGATTACTCGACTCAGAAGCTTAGGCCAAAAATGACGTCTCTTTGCTCCAATCTCCCCCACTTTAAACCAGGTCTGCTCTGTAATACCGTGGTGACATACACTGGCTGCTATCTTGAATATGCACACATCCAGACACAGTGCAGATATACTCAAAGTAGCTTAAAATTAATTCAGTGTATCAGTAAAGAAGATTAATAGGCTTAATCCTCAAATGGTTAGCTTCTTGGAGTCTGCATTTTGCCTCTCATCTACCTACTTAAAATTGATCTCAAGCATATCTACACTGAACCTAGAGTAACACTGACATAAATATAGTCAAATGTGATGGGCTTGAATGCTTTTCATAGGTAAGTTAGCAGAATAGGTAGAGAGATAACAGTCTGTGGTTAACTCAGCTTTCTATTTCCTCAAGTCACCTTCTCTGTAACTCGATTTCAATTTTAGGTGAAGGAATTCAAACCACACGCATGGTGCTGGTTATTAAAAGAGGACTGCATCCCAAATATAGGGGAAATTCACGGTGTTGTATAAAAGAGGAAGATACAAGAGCAGAATGCAGATAACTAATACCTAAACCATGGATTATTATATATACTTTTGAAACTCAATCTGACAAAATAAATAAGCTGAATACATCTGCAACAAGTATTTTTTAAAAGATGAAATTTTTTCATATTTCCACTCACTTGAAAAATTCAGTAAGTTAAATCCAGTCACAATTAATATCCGCACGCAATTCCATTGTCCTAGGGATTCTGTTAATTCCTTTTAAAAAGTTGGCTTAATTTAACAAATAAACATTATATAGCAGCTGTTTCATTTGCTTTACTGAATCCTGCTGATTTTGCATCCTGAGAATGTAAAAAGTGCCAGAATTACACTACTGATGATTGTAAAGCTTGTGAAACAGACAGATCTTGGCATAGAGGTGATTCTGGGACAGTTCCATATCTGAAACAGTAAATAGAAACCAACACCATGTAAAGATTTATATGAAAATATAACTTTGAGTTATAAGAATACAGATCTGTTAGGGGCTACAACTGAACACTTACAAGAAAAGGAGACCAGTGTATGATGCAAGCACATGATATTACTGAATAATATGAAGCAGAGATGGTAGAAGATGGTTTCATTTTACCACCTCGTAAGAGAGAATCCAGAAGGTAAATAGGTCATTTAAGAGCAGAATAAGGAAAAATGTTTTGCATAAGAGATACATAAATATATATTTCATTGCTACTCAACAATATGAAAGACAAGAGCTTAGAGAGTTAAAGACTTGAATGCTTATGTGAATACTAGAAAAATGCATAGCTGAGAAGTGTATAAAAAGCATCTGAAGAAGCAAAATGTACTCTTACATTTACAGGTAAAAGCAGAAAGGTGAAGAGCACAGTAATCTTAAGCTGTTCCTCAAACCTAAAGTATCCAACACTGGATACTGCCTAGGCCCTGCAGTTGGCTGGACTGCTGATGGCAACTCCTGTCTTACTATGATTGCCATTGAAAAAAAATGTCTGTCTTATAGACAGGAAACATCAAACTCTAATTAGCTACTCTAATTAGGAAGAGCCTTTGCTGTCTTCCCTGAAAGCAGAAATGTTGTCCAGAATACATCATGCCAACTTGCACAGTGCATAATCATCAGGAAGGGAACTATGACCAAGCAAAAAAGAGTCACAGAGACTCAAACAGAAGTGCAGTTGTGAAGACCAGTGTGCGTTATGCTATTGGCTGTCCACCATACAGGTTGGCATGGGGACAATCAACCTGTAACACGGGGTTGCATACCTGACTATTACAAGTACAGACAACAATCTTCTTTTTCTATAATGAGAGTTATCACTCCTTCCTCTCCTCCACCTCAAAAATAAATGAACACATTTTATGTAAACACATGTCAGATGCTGGAGCTCAACAACAGCATCCTATTTCTATTCCTCTCTCATACTGGGGTAATATCCATCCCCATTAATGCTCTATGGCATAGTATCAGCATGGAAAAAAACAAGAAATGGCACTTTTTATAACCAGATGAGTAGTAACTGTGGCTGTCACAATAAATGTCAGAGAATTTTAAGGAGGCCTTTTCAAGTAGTTTATTTTAATCATTCATAATAAGAAAGGCTGTGGCATGGGGTCTCTTAATTTTCCTATGAAACTTTATCTTGAAACAGTATTCTCCAAAATGTTTAATGAGAAAATTAAATCCCAGGAAGGAATGGCTCTGCTTCTTTCAGCAAAACTAAGATCATCCTCTCTTATGCAGTCAATCCTTTTCTTTTTTTTTCCCCATTGATAACATCTGAATTTCTATTTTTTGTCTCTCCTTACTGTCCCCTCTTCTCCTGTAGTGCCTGGAAATATTCTAGAGATGAAGGAGGCAAACTGGTCTCATTCTTCCTCTTGGAAAGGGATGGCAGTCATATTCTCTGGGTCAGAATTTCCACTCTAAGTAGGGTGCTGGCTACACCTTGTAGTTAACAAAACAGGATTCTGCCTGCCCAGTGGTGTGGTTGCCAGTTAGCTTGCAGCACAGAAGCTCTTGAGCACTTTTTACTAATAGGTAATTTGGATGCCAACAGCATACGGAAAATGCTGTACAAGCTAGGTACAGATATAATTAATCCTGGCCCATTTCCTGCTTTTCATTTGATATTTGTTCTTATCTTTCTCTCTTTCAACTGCCACGTACCCTGTTTGGTACCCAGCATGTAGACTATAAGCAGAAACCCAGTTCCGAAGGTTCTGCTAAAGCAAACAAAACTTTATTACAGTTTGCTCTGAAGTAACTTTGCTTTTAACGTATCAGCATTAGTCAGTGTGTATCCTGTTAAGAAAAAGACCTTTCTTGGTTGTCTAAAAGTACAGTCTCAATACTCCCAGTTAGCATTCATCCACACACTTCCCTCCACTTCATGCCCACTGCCTGTTCTTCAGCAACACACTTTGTCTTTACTTTTCTTCATTCAACTGCAGGCATAGAATTTTAAAAGAAGCAGTATTCTAAAACAGACTGTTCATCCATTAGATTAATTTTCATCTAAAAATCTGGTTTGAACAGAAAAGAATAGACATAAGAACATACTAATGTGAATATTTGCAACTAAGGAAAACACAGACAAATTTCAATTCAGTATCTGTTCACCTAAATATCTACACAAAGAAAACAAAGGCTTGATCTCTCCCAAGGTATTCTTAGGTGCATACACACAAATACACATACAGAATGACCTTTAGGGCTCAACACATCCTTCCTGACATTGAAATGAATCTGAAGACAAAACAGATATTTATGTTCCTGAAAACTTCCAAGGATTTGAAAGGTTCTTACCTCTTTGAAAACTGTGTTTAAAAATAAACAAAGGAATTATTTTTATTTTAAATGGATGCCACTAAAATAATGTAAAATAATTTTTATTTCAGTTGACATAATAGATTGGACAATTCCCCACATTACAATTTCTCTTCTTCGCTAAATTTATGAAAGCTCATTCCAACCTAAGAATCTTGAGGAGTGACAATACAAATCCAGTTGCCAATACAAAGGTGAGCAGATGGTGTTGCTTTGCTGGGGAACTGAGGTGGAACAGCACATAAATGAGAAAGCAATCTCCTGATGGTTTGCTGTGTTTAATGCCTCAGCTGAGAACTGAAGCTGAGCCAACTTGGCTTCCAGCCAAGGTCTTCACTGGATTCAAAGGAACTCCACAGCGGTTTTCATTCTGTATTAGCTACCAAACGAATATTTGCAGGTAATACTAAAATAGTGATATAAAGTACTGATTAGTACTGCTTAATGCAAACCATAGCGAAAAGGAAAACATTGCCTTTTTTTTACTCGAATCCTTAAAGCTGTCTTCTCCCTTCTTACGTCAGTTTTGGAACAATTGTTTGGCATGAACAAGTAATTAAACTATTGCATTTAAGATGTCTAGAATTGCTACTGTTTCTAAATGCTTTCATTTTTTTATTCTTTTTTTTTTATTATTAAAACTTTAAAGCAATATTACAAGTAGATCTAATTTCCACCAAAGTTGACAGGGGTCTTTTGATTGACTTTTCTGGTGCTTGGATTAGGTCTCTAAGAAGTAAGTAAACAGGTAAGTTCAGCATCCAGAACTGCTTCCCAGAATCAGCAAAGCCACTGTTTCAGGGAAAAGGTTACTTCTGACTCGAGTAAGCAAGGTCTCCAGTTATCAGAAAAAAAATCAGGACCTCGATGCAGTGCCACTCTGACCACAAAGGAAAAAACATCTTAATGCATACGATTTAAATTCCGATCCATGTGGATTCAACCATACCCTTCTTCCTTCTCACCCGTTTTCTACCCTTCTTTGAAAGTCAAAGTCTATTGCAACTTATGATAATTTCACATTTTTTACTCCAATGTACTCAGGTGCATTCAGTGCTGTACAGCAAGCCTTCCAGGTAGGTAAGGGAGAATGAAAGTGACTGTACATCTATAATCTCACTGTATGGACCTACTACTCAAACCAGCATGAACTACTAACCAAGATACACTGCATTCTTACAGAGCAGAGGATATACAGAGATGGCTGACCTCATTCTTCAGGTTTCTTGCCAAGAAGTGTTCAGCTACATGGGCTGGAAGCACATTCTCCAGAAGCACTCGATTTAGGTTCTCCATGGTTTCAATCTCCTCCCGCTCTTTTTTGAACTTGTTCTTCCACAAGAAGTCTAACCTACAGTAATATTCATTCTGTTAGAAGAGGACACAGAGGTAAAGAAACAATAGGCATCTTGTCCTGCTGAAGTACAGGTTTAAGAGACAAAATAAGCACAGTACACCACCCCTACAACGTTACTATTTTGCTGCTCAAGCACAATTCCAGATCCCACAGAAATCAAACTTAAGCCCTGAAGCACACACTATGTGACATACAAAGTTATAAATTGCACTCACACTCCTCCCCCACCTCCCCCTGCAAAGGCCTATACAAAGACACAGGGAAAAATAAAGTTGCAAGGTGCCTTCCAAAATGGAAGATTGATTTATTTGTCCTCAGGCTTTTGTAGAAATTCATAGCAGAAATCAAACATTATTATAGAAGCAATTTACAGGCTTGCAACTTAACATAATGTGTGAAGTGTAAAATTTCATTTCCAAGAATAGGCATTTCAGGAAGACCCTTACTTTTACCAACTTTTAACTTATGTCATGCAATCAGCCTGGTGAAAAGGGGGCAGTACAAGAAAAAACAGCCTATTGATATAAAAAGCCTTTAGTTTATCAAATCATTATCAAAAAAGGCTCAGTTGGGACAACCCAGTTTTGGTTTTTTGGTTTTTTTTGTTTTTATTGTTTTTTTGTTTCTACTTTGCGTTCTATAATACTTTATTCTTCTTTTCTTTTTGTCCCAGAGTTTTCATAATTGTTTTTAACAGCCTCAACAATAACTGGAACTACATGGAAATATATAACATTCTTGGAATATACATAGTTTTGAAGATCCAATTTTATTTAAATGGTGTTTAAAAATGAATAAAAATGCATTTCTGTGGAGTTCTGTCTACTTTTCAATATTGACAATGTTTTGTTGTAAATTCAATGATATTATCTCTATAGTAAAGCCTCCACTGTCCTGACTACGTCATTTGAGGTGATACAAATCAAGAGCTGTTTCAATGTAGTCCAATACTTTAACACTATCATGCAATACCAATGAAGACTATGTTATGAATCAAGGGAACATGATTACGATGATAAACTTATTCTAGAAAAGCCTAAATGAGAGTAGTCCTTCTCATTGGACAGTGGCTGTCACAGTTCAAAATGATTCATAGATGCACAGATTCACAGATCACAGCTGAAGCTAGAAAGTTGAAATGAGATGGTATTAAAATAATTTGACAAGCTTTTAAATAAGTATATTGTACATTTATGTGTCTAAGTTCCCCACAGAGATGATAAATCCAAAGGCTACCAACTGTGTTCATGCAGAAAAAATCCAAAAGAAACCTGAGATGTCAAAATTATTTGCATTAATCGAAAAAAGTAAACTGGACGCCTGACATAAAACTGAAATTTAGTATCGATACATTGACTTTGCATTGAAAAAATTCTCTCAAAAATGATATGTTTCTTCTTTAAGAGATAATATTAAACAGATAATTTATTTATGGTTGTCATGGTTCTATGATTTATGGAATGAAATTGAGACTGCCATAAAACATGGAAAAGAGAACTCAGATATCATAAAAAATATAGTAGAATGTACTCTATAATTTGCTTGAAAATGAAAGAAGTCAAAGTATCATATTTTAAAATGCCTATTCAGACTTTTAAAAACAAAAAAGCACTATCTTATTAAAACTTAATTTAAACAGAGGGGTTTCGTTTGTATGATCTAGCCCATTTTGTCTCCATATCATTAAAGATCCCGTTCAGTCTTTATAGCCTTGCAGACATTCAAGTTTCAAAATTTTCCTTTTTCACTTGACAGCACTTCCCAGTGGGTGCACATAGTGGAACACCCAGGGAGGCATGAAGGATCCTGCATTCCTTCAGGTGTGTAAAATAGTGTATTGCAACTCCAAGGTTCCAATCAGCAGTAATTTCTTGAGCAAAAGCAGCTAAGTCTAGAAAGTCAAGATAAGCAGCTCAAGAGCCTATACCATAAGGGATATACCATCAGTGGAGATGAATGCTATGGCATTCAGTGAACAAGCAGCAAAAGGCAGCACTAAAGCACGTAAGATCTCTAGAAATTAAACGTAGGTTTTTGTTCAGATGACGGAGCTAAGGAAATTCCACCTCACAGCCATTATAGCACATCTGAGAAACTATCTCAACAAGCATCTGCGGAAGAGATCTTAGGACATATTTAATAAGCTGATTAACACAAAGGTTACCTGGAAATGTCACTCTACACAGGTTCACATCTTCCCCTATTCTTTGTTCAGCTATTTTCTACCAGTCAGTGTCATTAAAAGTAACTTTAACTTGCAGGTCTTATGCCAGATATAGATTAAAATTAATACACAACATTTTCTAGTTCTAATTTAGACTCTGCTTGAGACTATTTGAAAACACAGAGGCTTTTTTTTTCTCCTTCTTCTTTAAGGGAGACTAAATTATCAGAAAAATCAAAGACTAAAGACTGAAGAGTCACAAACAATGACAAGGATCCTGGACCTACATCTCTGAAAACAAAGACTTTCTCCATTACAGGATAATTTCTCAGATAGTGTGACAGAGAACAAGACACATATACCGTTGCTGTATGCAAAACAACCTTTCTCGTTGATGAGACTGAACCCACATACTCTCCTTGACCAGTGAAGATGACATTGCTTCTCTATTGTTTTCTTGGTGTTGCACCTGCTGCCTCCATTGGACACCTTGTTTAACAGTGACTAAAAATTCTCAACTGGTTCAATGCAGTATTTATATCCCTCTTTCAAAGTGGAGGCAGTTGTGCTCCAGCCCTACTCTCTGCTATTGTCATCAAATGATCAAGCTCTAATATACTGTTGGCAGCAAGGCAGATGAAGCATGTTATTTCTAACTCAAGAAGGATGTTCCCCACTACAGCAAATAATGGAGAAGCTGCCAGAAAATAATTTCCTCTCCAGTAACCTGCAGGTCCCACTTGTCAAAATAAATGATAGTCGTGTTTTGGGGAACTGTAATGTAAATAAGCAATTTAAAGACAGTCTGAGATAAGATCCTCCCCAAGGCTGCAGGCTATAGGGGTGCACGCTGTTTGTAAGATCTCACATGGATTGCCTTGTCTTAGGTGTTGCATTGTTTCTAGCACAGTGAGCTGGAATTGCCGCTTTTAGCCATGTATCATGGACAGACCTGAGGATGTAGAGAAAGGTTTTTCCTTCCACATGCTCTCAACTTCATAGACTGTTGACATCACGTTTCTACTGCATAAAGCACAACTAGGTAATAAAAAGAGTAGTTTCCTGTTGGGTCATAGTTTTAGTGCAACTGTGGCCTCAGCATGTGGGTACACTTCTGTATGCATTTTACATTGTTTCTATGTCTGCATCAAATTGTAATAACTGTGAAGAAAATAGTTTGTAATTAAGCAACTAGGGAGACAGCAGATGGATGCACGCAGATGGGAACACACTAGGAAGCTATGAGACAATATTGGTCATCACGACAAGCAATAGTCACAGCACAGTATCAACATAATGTCTACAGTCTCTATGACAGTTATTGGTGAGATTTAAGGGCATACTGGGTGTGGTGCAAGGGTGTGGGGCAGAACAGAATAAAGGTGTTTGTCAGAAAATCTAAGAAATGTCTGAGAAGTTAGCAGGCGGCAGGTGGAGGCCTGCATCGTGTCCAGATGATGAAGAGAAATGTGCATCTTACCTGTCTACCCAAAACCAGTAACGTGATGAAGAATATAAATAAAGAAATTGAACCCATTGTCTTCAGGTCTTTCAGTATTCCTGGCCTATAAAATAAAACCGTAAGTAAAGCAAGCTGCTGAAAAGTTAGAACAAAAAATACTTTAGCAGAAGAATACAACCACAATTCGTACTACTATATAGTTATGTCAGTTAAGACAATTTAATTATTGCTTTATTGATGCAATATTATTATCTTCATAATGAAGCTTTAATTACTTCTAGTAATTACTTCTGTGCAATTGTGTCTACACTTTGAAGTCCAATACTAAGATGAGGACTTAGCAAAAATAATATCCTTGTTTACTTAAAAATGGAGAGAATTAGGTGCATATTCTATACAGGCAGATTAAAAAGTTTTGTTTTGTTTTGTTTTGTTTTTTTAATGTAATAGCACTCCTTCCATAATGGAAAGTTGGACCATATCCAATAACTGTGAAGAAATGAAAACCAAAGCACCTAATCCCCAAGATGTCTTTTCATCTAAGAATTCCAGGAAGCAAAATCTAGATCTTGTACAGTTTATTAAAAATTTTGCTTTGAGAAAAGACACTAGTGGTAATAGGAAGCTGGCACTCTCAACTTGCCACTTAGTGAGAGACTTAACTTAGGAAGGAAAATAACAAGACACACAGCTTGACTGGCAAAATCAAGGTTGCCAGAAAAACATGATAAATCTAACCTGTCACACGTTTTTTCATCCCATGACATCCTTTCCACTAGTGCAATGGAAATGTAAAGACAAGTGTGTTTATTTAGTCTTTAGATTTAAGTGTAAAGAACATACACACTTTTTGTTAATTTGGATCCTTTTCCATGGTTGTCTCTGTGTCCCAAGGAACTCAAGCAACTCAGAGCACAGGAAACTCTAAATATTCTTTTTTGGTTTTTTTGTGGCATATGCACTGCACACTCAGCCTACATAGAAGAGAATCAACTTTTTGTTTTGAAAATTAAGTAGAAATGGCATATGTCCAAAAAATATTATGTACAGTGATACTTAGTGCAATAATTCTGGTTCTTTTGTAATATTGTCTATAACCAAGTCTTCAGCAGTCTCACTGAAAATTTAACATAAAAAATTTACAAGCATAGCAAAAAAAAAATTCCAAACTGTAGTCTACAGATTTTTTCAATGGCTAGGACTCCATTTGTAAAGTTTTAAGGCAATGTACTAGTTCTTAGGAGGCTGATTTTCTTTGGCTTGCAGCAAATACGCTTTGTCAGCTGTAATTATGTTCAGCCTTAGGCTGTAAAAGCTTAATGATGACTTCCTAATGTTCATTATTACAAAAATGCAAATTGAGTCATACTTTGTATCTTATAGTGTGGGATTTAAACCTCTTGTCTAGATTTGTTTATGTTATTCTAATGCTGTTATGCATGACATTAAATCATACATTAACAGCAGCATGCCAATGATTTTAAGTTGTAACTTATAGATTATACAGCCAAAGACATTGGAAAAAAATCTATTCCATGACATAAGAACTACCATAGATAGTATTTAATTTCTATTAATTTCAGAAGGACTGGAATTATCCACCTACCTTCTAACAGGTACTGTTGCATACATAAATTTGCTGTAGTCATCCAGCATGGGCCCATGAGTGTGCAGAAGGATAACATTGTAGCCCATCAGTGCAATCAACATTATCACCATTTTCAACTCATAATTTATTCTCAGGAAAACCGAACAGGAAATAAGCCCTAGTATACAGCTGTATATAAAATACTGGCAAAGAAAAATCAAATGGAAAATAATTAAAAGTTGTCTCAAGTAGGAAATCACACATAATAAAATGCTCTGACCAGTATAAAAGCCAACTATTGATCGACCATTTCAGCATAGAATCCATCACAACGTGTACAGAATCAAAGTACCCTGGACATTAAGATTTACAGACTGTCAATAACGACCAGATGTTGGTATTTCCTAAAATAGACCCCTTTTCTTACTAAGCTCCAAGTCACCCAGAACTCAGAAGAATCCAGATTATGCTCCCAATTTATGCTCCCTAATTTTCATGCTTTTTCACTTTGGATTGATTTATCTACAGTAGTGAGGAGTGCCCATACATGGGATACCACTACTGGTGTTCAACTCCAATGCAAGAGCATACTGCCAGCAGATTTATTCCTATGCCACTGCAGAGTTTTCACTTGTGCTTGAGTGAAAAGCACAAGTTATATGGGTCAGCTCTTTGAGCTGAAAACAACAATTTTATAGTGTATATTTGCGATGTTTATAAATGGATGCAAGACGCACAGTTATGAACCCCATAGATATGCAATTTTACAAACTCTCAAAATATGGCTAAAACATCCTTCTGTCAAATCTTCTTAGGACTGCATAAGAATATGTTCAATTGTTAAAAAACCCTTTTTTGTCATATGTATCAGCAAAAATATGTGTGCTTGAAGTTAAATTCCTGGAAAAATATTTTCTCTAGATACTTTCTGGAAATCCATTAGGACATCAGAATTAATGCTAAAATAGAAATAATGCATTCTCACTAGAATCATTATCTTTGTCCTTAGCATACAGTATCTTTGCCAAAGATGCTTCCTGAAAACTACAGTCCTGTGTCTTTTAAGGATTTTCTGAAAGTAGAAAGCATTCTATTTCTCGATATGCTATTTTAAGACTACTGTTGAATTGACGATGGCAATACTTTTGACAGAACCTGATCCACTGTATACTAATTTTGGACGATCACTAAGAAGAAGAATTTTCACAGCACCCATCAGACAGAATTGGACTGTCATCTGAATCTTTGTTGTTGCTGTAACTTGCTTGCAGATCTGCTTGAAATAAGAAATAGAAATCATTGTTGTTCAGAATCACCAAAAATGAAACTTCTCTGATGGCTGCATTCCACGTGAGGTCAAACTCTGAATTCAGTATTACATAAATGTAGCAGCATCCATTTTTCACTCTGTAAAGCATTATATTTGTAAAATTAGTTTTCCAAAAAGAAACAAGGAAACAAAAGGCAATCTTGAATCCACAACTGGATGCATTTTGATGAAGACCAAGAAACTTCCAAGTTGAACAGCCAGTCTCTGTTAGTGTTCCATGGAACTGCATAGAGCAGACTGAAAATTTCAGGTAAAGTTTCAGACAAGGGTGGATGGATTAGACAAGAGTGGCACAGCTCTTAAGAGAACACAGACTCTGATACTGTGTATTGCAATGTAAAATTCCATTAAGCAACAAGCATATCTGGAAATGTGTCTGTAGGCAACTCCACTTCAATAGCCATACCAGGTTATGAAGTTTGGTTTGGTTTTTTGGTTTTTGGTTTTTTTTCTCAATGCCACCTTAAATAAGCCTTTTTCCAATGGTAAATTACAAATATTCAAGGCTACTGTTTCTGACTGCTCAATACCAAAAACTGGTTCTTAAATTTCTGTCAAAGGAGCTGAAATTTCACCCTCTTTAATAAAAGAATTCTCAAATTTTAGTAGATGCCTGAAGTATTGTAGCTTGACTCCTTTACATTTCAGATTTTCTAAAGAACTAAGGTCTTGAAAAAAAATCAGAGGAGGATTGAAAGACAAAATGCTTCAAAATATAAGCTAGCTACTTTCTCAGAAGGATGCTTGTAGCTACAAAGCAGGGAAGACATTGGAAAATAGTAACAATTTGGTGAAGGTACAGCCAAAGCAACCATACAGAAAATCAGGACTGGTGGAATTACTATCACATATATAGCATGAGAGCTCTGGCATTCATAAAAGCATGTGAATTTCAAGCTCTCAAATGGCAGTCTGTCTCCTGGGCCAAGCAGTCTGCCCTCAGTTCATCAAATGAACATGAACTTTCCTACAGCAGAATTAGTGTCCAGCTAAGAAAATTAATACAGCTTTTGTGTGCATGTATAGTATTTCTTAGTGAAGATCCATTCTAGGCTTGAGGACAGTAAGGCACTAAAACAAGTTGCCCAGAGAAGTTGTGGATGCACCATCCCTGGAAGCGTTGAAGGCCAGACTGGATGGGGATTTGAGCAGCCTGATCTAGTGGAAGGTGCCCCTGCCATGGCAGGAGGGTTAGAATTGGATGATATTTAAGGTCTTATCCAACCCAAACCATTTGATGATTCAGTGTAGATCCTATGATTCTACACTTTTGTACAACCTCCTTAACAATAAAAGGGCTCAAACTATGCAGACATCAAGGCTTCTTCCAGGGAAGAGAGCTGCAGTGATATCAGTCTTTTGTAGTGACTGACTGGAAGATCATTGCACATGGAAGAGAGTAAACCACATAGCAGTGAAGCTGAACAGGCATAGGTCTATGTTGTGTGCTCTATATCTGTTGGCTGTAGAATAATCTCAGCCAGATCAGTCAACTTATTGCAACCAAGGAGCCTGCAAGCAGCTCCCACTTGGTAGCAGCAGTTACACCACCTCTGTGGCCTTGACTTTGTTTAACAGTGCAGCAGTAAGTTCTCATGGACATCATTTTTGTGTAACCGAAGAAATGATGAATAGAAAGCAAAATGATGAGCAACCTCTTCACAGATGAGATCTGCACCACATGCCCTCCCTGTCCGGAGGACTGTCCAATGTTGCATGATTCAAGAGTTCCCAGCATCTGAAGGGACATAACTCCTTCTACTCTCTTTTTAATTCCTGTGCTAGCTACAATAAAATATATTTTAATCAATATTTTAATGACTCTGAGTGCCTTTCTAACCAGAATCACAGGCCCAGTGCTTAGCACTGGTGCACTACACTCTTAGGATCTTATCTACAGCCCCAGTGTCTTTAGTCTCTTCTTGAAAATGTGAAGGTGGCAACACTGACACCACACTGTATTTTATCACAAGAAGAGATAGGTATGACTTGAAATCTCCCAGGCTTGAAATCTCCCATGACTTGACGTCTCTTTTATTATATGGAAACTACAGAAGCATCATAGCAAAGCTAAACAATAATACAAGCAAAGTCCCTAAAACTTATTGTGTAATCTGTCCTGATTCTTTAAAAAGGGCAAGAAACCAAGCAATACAACTCAGAAAAGTCAATTTTGAGAGTGAAGAAGGAGGAGAATTAATCAGCTTGCTTCAAAATAAACTAAATTCTATTGAGGCTAAAATAATTTAAAAACCCTTTATTCACTCATTTTAGATGACATAGTCAATAGACCTGTCAGGTCCACTACCATAAATCACAGGAACTTTATCTGCATTAATAAAGCTGTAAAGCTTACACGCAGAGTCTAAAGATTTACTTTTTCATTTAAGAACATAAGTATTTGACAGCTTAAGTGTTTAATACCACAAACAGTGAAGAGAGAAGAATTTTTTTAAAGAATATAAAAAGTAATAACTCAAAAGGAATTTGTAGCTTTTTCAAGCTAGAAGTTATATAGTGTTTGAGGATTAAAGTGATGTGAATTTGAGAGCTGTTTAATAAAAAAAGTGAAGGAAAAAGTTTTTTAAAACTTTAGTCAAGTTAATCTTTCCATTTATTTTAATGACAATTGACACTTTAACATAATTTTTCTGCCAATTTATGAAAGTTTCCTTGATGAGAGGATGCATTTTAATAGTTTAAAATCTATAAACCACTAATTGTTAGAAATGTGTCAATCACATGAAGAGCTGACAAACATCTCAGTTTTAGATGAGAAACTGTCAGAAAAATACACACATGATTTTTAAGAACAACAGACTGAACCTTATTAATAAGTATAATTTATGAAAACTATCCTTCAGATACTTGTCGGGGAACTTACTGGTTGAAAAAACCCATAAAGTAGCTTTCAAGATGTTCAAAAATGTAATATTTAAAAAAAGGTGTCTAAAAAACTTTCTAACTAAAAGAGCAAACAAATATAAATAAGTATTGGAACAATTTATTTCTATGTGCTTGTGAGTGTGAACATATGCAGAGGCTGCCAAAAAGGACTGTATTATTTCCTTGACAACAAGCATAATGATGTCAAGGCCAATAGAAGATGTAGGCATGTATCCATACCTAGTGGTATTTAAGCTAGCGAAATTGGAAAATGACAAACAGAAACTTTGCTGTCCTGTTCCTTTATCAGGGTGATGGTGAAATTCTCCAAGTGTTGCACTTACTGTAACTGTGGGGTTTTTTTCCAGAAGAGTTCTAGACATAATTAACATCTTGCTTTTTTGCATAGGATTGTTTAGCTTGAATAGCTGTTTTTTCTGTGAAACATATTGTGTGGAAATCAGCACACACCATTCTGGTACCAGTCTTCTCAGTTCTGCATAGAGATAATCTCCCCTCTCCTTTCGCTGCCTTCTACTTATTAATCCAAAGACTACTGACTAGTTTTGGCACAATATACAGCTTGTTATGTTCAGCTGCAGGTCCTCTGTGATCTCCTTAAAAATAATTTCTCTTTAGGATACAGATCCCATTTTTGCAGGAATGTCCTTTCCCTTTTGCATGTGCTGCTGTGCTTTTCTTCACACTAGGACACCTTCAAATCAGTTCAGATCTTTTAAACAGTTTATATAGTGGTACACAATTGTTGTAATTATAAACACCCTCTCACCCTGCCTCTTAATCATCTATGCAATGGCAGAAATATGACAATCACAGATTTCACATTTACTGACAGGTCAATGATGAAAGTGGTGAATATTTTCAGGTCTACCACTGGTCATTGTGAAACTCATCTGGAGGAAACCAGATTTTCTCACTGACAGTGCTGTGGAGCTTTCAGTGCACAGTCTGCTTTGCAGTTGCTGTGTGTTCTCCTGATAACTCATAACACCCATCTGTTGACATGGGTAAGCTATGCTTCTTAGTTTCAGACTGTTTCCTGCTTTTTAATGTGACATTCATTAAAACCTCTATTTTCAGAAGCACTAACCTCCTTTAACTTCTCACTTCCTTCACCTGCAGTTACAGGTTACAGGAAAAAACAAGCCTTTGCTGCAGTCTTAAAATCTGATGAGTATTTAACTTCAAGCAGATCCAGCAACAGTGAATTTAGTGTAATTGTTGTAAACAAAGAAAGAAACGTAAAATGAACTTACCGGTAGGAAAAAACAGTTGTTTTGTATACACCACCGTGTCTGATTACTCAAACTAGGAAAACTTGCATTTGATGAATTAAGAACTGAAGGAAACACTTTCACAGCATTATCCAGGAAAAACTAGAGAAAAACAACATATAATCCATTAGCTTGTCAGCTGTTTAAGGTCAAAAATCATGAAGAGAAATGGAGAAGTGGAGAAAGCCTTGCCAGTAATCATTTAACTTTGGCATTTCACTGCAAATTGAAACAAAAAAGGGAAATGGCATCACTTCATTACTTGCTCCTGCATGTTCAGACACAAAAAACTTTGTTAACCTCCATCTGATGCTTTCCCTTTGAATAAAAGACGAAAGGCTCTTTGTTATATTACTTTCATATATCAGAAGCACACAAGAGACAATGATGAAATAAATTCAATATGAATAATTCCTGGGTTTACCTCAACTGAATCTCCTATTTAAATACAGAAAGAATTAAAGAAATAATAGTAAGTCTTTATTGAAGTTGATTTACATGGATATAATCCTCATCATAATGATGATGATAATATTGGCACTAATGTTATTGAAACAGAGAGGTAGAATCAGTATCTCCTGGTTAATCAGATTCAGCCAGTTGATATCACAGGTAACCACCATTATATAGAACCCTTTGACATATTGATCCAATGTTTTCTTAGTTAGATTTTACTACATTGATTCAACTTTTTGAATCTCACCACTTAAACTGTTTTTAAGCTTCATCAGTATTCACAGACAACTTCTATGCTTTTTTTTTCTTGTGCTTATCTCGTCCTTTAGCTTGCAGATAGCTCCTTTCTCTCCCCAAAATTTAAGTCGCCAATACTTAATGCTATCTCAGCCCTTCAGTATGTTCAGCAATCTGTTTTTCTAGCTTCTTCCCCTGATCATTCTAGTAATCACCCTCTTTCAATCCAACCTTCTGAGTGGCTGACTATAACTGTAAACAAACTTTCCAAATTTTATTGGTGAGTTTTGCAATAGCATTAATTCTGCAGAAAACATGTTTGCATACATGACAGCTACCTTGCTCATAGCTACAAATTCTTAAAAGCTCATCATACCTCACACAAGTAGGGCTCAGGCAGATCATGAAGTTACAGCAGCATAAGACATTGCTGCCTATTGACATAATCCCAGCTACTAACATTGTGCTCAGCATGTGTGAGGTAGTTTTCTTTTACTGGGGCTCACTAAACTTGTGGCTTATACTTAACATGAGCTAAAAGCAGACAAAAGACTAGTTATTGTGATTCAGCTGATTTGTCATTAAATGCACACCATTAATCAAAATCCTGAACCCATCCCATTTCTACCTGATGATCTTCCAACTTGTATCAGAAATTCTTGTCACTGGTCTATTTACTAACACTGGATCTTATCAGTCATAAATTAGTATAGCCAAGTCTCAAAAACTTCCAAGGATGGACATCCCACTACCCTATTTGTGTGTCTCAGCACTGGACTACCTGCACGGTGCCTTTTTTCCTAAAGACTATCGAATCTTCCGAGCTACCATCTGTGTGTGCTCAGTGCCCCTTGATATGTTCTGTTGTACTGCTGAGAAGAGTTTGAAACCATTATCAATGAAATGCTTCTTCAACAGAAGACTGCTTATGCCATCTGTTACCAAGACTGTTTTAAAAGCAGTAAAACTTGTGGACTAACCTGCAGAATGGGCACACCTTTATTTGCACAGTTGCACTTTCAGGTTCTCTTCCTTGACAAACCTGTTCCTCTCACTGTTTACTACACATAATTAACCTACAATCACTGAACTACACATTCAATGTTTATTAACAAAGTGTAGTATCTGGTATTGTGATTTAACTGTTGTATTACTACACAATGTTAATAAACACCTACAATTTTTGAAACATCCTTCTATAACTGATCGCAAAGAGCTCTAATCATGCACAGGCAGAGTTGTATGTGCAGCTGCATCTTCTCACAGATTGTGTGGGTTAAATGTACACACTCTTCTGGGAGTATGGGTTACCCTACTTGCTCACCTATCCTGTAAGAAGATTATAGAATCACAGAATCATAGAACGGTAGGCACTGAAAGAGATCATCTAGTTCAACCTCCTTGCTAAAGCAGGTCCACCTAGATCAGGTCACACAAGAACGTGTCCAGGCGGGTTTTGAAAAACTCCAGAGAGGGAGACTCCACAACCTCCCTGGGCAGCCTGTGCCAGTGCTCCCATACAGTAAAATAGTTTTCCCTTATGTTAAAATGAAACTTTTTGTGTTCCAGCTTCATTCTATTCATTCTATTATTCTATTCTATTCATACAACAGGAAAAAGTAATGCCCCAACCTCCTGACATCCATCATTTAGATACTTCTAAATATTAATGAGATCCACCTGCAGTCTCCTCTTCTCCAAACAGTCCCAGTTCCCACAGTCTTTCCTCATAAGACAGATGCTCCAGTCCCTTGATCATCTTTGTGGCCCTATGCTGGACTCTCACCAGAACTTCCCTGTCCCTTTTGAGCTGGGGAGACCAGAACCGGACACAGTACTCCAGATGAGGCCTCACCAGGGCAGAGTAGAGGGTGAGCAGAACCTCCCTCAACCTGCAGGACACACTCTTCTTGATGCACCCCAGAATGCCATTGGCCTTCTTGACCACAAGTACACTTTGCTGGCTTATGTTTAGTTTGCTGTCAACTAGAACTGCAGAGCTGCTCTCCAGTAGGTCAAGCCTCAGCCTGTACTGGTGCATGGGGTTGTTCCTCCCCAGGTACAGGACTCTGCACTTGTCCTTCTTGAACCTCATGAGGTTCCTCTCTGCCCAGCTCTCAAGCCAGCTGAGATCCCACTGTATGGCAGCACAGCCTTCTGGGGAATCAATCAGTCCTCCCAGTTTGGTGTCATCACTGAACTTGCTGAGGGTACATTCTGTCCCCTCATCCAGGTTGTTGATGACGATGTTGATTAAGACTGGCCCCAAAATGAACCGCGCATCCAACTAGACGGTGCAGTTTATCAACACCCTCTAGACTCTGTCATTCAACCACTTCTTGATCTACCTCACTGTTCACTCATCCAAGCCACACTGCCTGAGCTTTCTGATGCACTGTTATGGGAGATAGTGTCAAAAGATCTAGTGAAGTCAAGGTAGATGGCATCCACTGCTCTCCCCTCATCGAGCCATCCAGTTACGCTCTCCTAGAAGGTTATGAGATTGGTCAATCAGGATCTCCCCTTGGTGAATCCATGTTGACTCCCCCGATAACCATCTTTTCCTTCATATCTTTAGTAACAACATAGGGGATGAGTTGTTCAATCACCTTTCCAGGGATGCAGGTGAGGCTGACCAGGTTGAAGTTTCCTGGGTCCCACTTCTTGCCTTTTTTGAAGTCTGAAGTGACATTGGCATTTCTCCAGTCCTCAGGCACCTCACCTGCCCTCCATGACTTTTCAAAAATGATGGAGAACAGCTTAGCAACCACATCAGCCAGCTCTCTCAGCACTCTAGGATGCATTCCATCAGGTTCCATTGATTTACAAGCATTTAGCTTGGCCAACAAGTCTTTAACCTCTTCCACCCAGGGTAAGTCCTTTGCTGTCCTTGCCATTCTATTATCCTTGCTGGACTGGGCTTCCCAAGAGCCAGCCTTGGCCATAAAGACCAAATCAAAGAAAGCATTCAGTAGTTCAGCCTTCTCTGCATCCTCTGTCACCAGGGCACCCTCTGTGTTCAGCAGGGGGTCCATATTACCCCTAATCTTCCTTTTGCTGCTGATGTATCTGAAAAAAATCTTCTTATTTTCTTTTAAATTCCTGTCCAGGTTTAATTCTAAAAGGGCTTTACCCTTCCTGGTTGCACCCCTTCGTCCTCTGATAATGTTCCTGTACTCGTGCCAAGCAACCAGGCCCTTTTTCCATCTCTCAGAGATGGCTGCTTTCTCCCTGAGTTGTCCCAGCAGATCTTTGTTCATCCATGGAGATCTCCTACCTCCTTTTCCTGTTTTGTGGGGATACACCTATCTTGGGCTTAGAGGCAGTGATGCTTGAAGACTGACTAGCTCTCTTGGGCACTTCTACCATCTAGGATCTTATCCCATGAGATTCCTCCAAGCAGGCCTTTGAAGAAGACACACTCAGCTCGTCTGAAATCCAGGGTCACAATCCTGATTGGTACACTGCTTCTTCCACACAGGAACTCCATCATCTCATGGTCACTGCAGCCAAGGTTGCCTCCAACCTTCACATCCCCAACCAGACCCTCCTTATTTGTCAGCACAAGGTCCTGCAGCACACCCCTCCTTGTTGGTACCTCAACCACCTGTGACAAGAATTTGTCATCAACAATCTTTAGGAATCTCCTGGACTGTGTGTGCTGGGCTGAGTGGCTTTGCCAGCAAATATCAGGGTGGTTGAGGTCCCCCATGAGGACCAGGGATCATGATCATGAGGCAGCTCTCAGCTGTTCATAGAAGGCCTCATCCACTTCCTCCTCCTGATCAGGTGGCTTGTAAGAAACTCCCACAACAGCATCATTCACATTACCCTGCCCCTTCATTTTCACCCACAAGCACTCAATGTGCCCCTCATCCCTGCCCAGGCAGAGCTTCTATGCACTCTAATTGCTCCTTCACATAGAGAGCAACTCCACCTCCTCACCTCATTGGCCTGTCTTTCCTGAACAACACATAACCCTCCATGGCTGTGCTCTAGTCATGGCAGCTGTCCCACCACGTCTCTGTGACTGCAGTGAGGTCGTAGCCCCACATCTGCACCCACATCTGCAGTTCCTGCTGCTTATTCCCCAGGCTGCATGTGTTGATGCAGAGGCAATGCAGGGATTTACTCAAATACATAGGTTTCCCTGGATGGATGCAAGAGGATCCTTCCTGATCTGATACTCCCTCAGGGTGATTAATCTTTGCATCTCATCTTAGGTGTGCAGCTGAGGAGCACTCATCACTGCATTTCCTGCCCTGCTCTGATTCCCTAATTGATGGGATGGCTCATTCTTTGCCATTTCTTCCCCACTCTCCAAGTCTTTCAGTTTAAAGCCCTCTTGATCAAGTTGGCCAGCCTAATCCCAAATATTCCAGTGTACGTGCTTTAGCTTTATGTGTACCTGTGAAGCTCCCTATGAACTGTTAATGCACAAGATGGTGAGGAAGTGCCGTATGAGTGCATACTGACAAACTCAAGGTGTGGGTCCCCTCTTCTCACAGCCCACACTGTCACTTATAGGCTGAGGCAGAGGTGTAATGCCAGAGGTTGACTTATAGGAGTGTCAAACCAGGTTTTGACCATCAATCATTTCCACTCAGAGCCCTCTGCCCCCTGTTATGAATTTCCATGTTTTCAATGTTTTTATATTTTTTCCCCCACTATTCTTTGCTTCAAATTTCCTTTGAAGTGCCTTGGTTTCTGTTTGGCCTGTCTGATGCTGGACTCCCTGTTTAACAGTAACAGTTTTGGATAAACGTCATCCAAACAGCTTTAAGCATTTAATTTCCCTCCCTGCTCCCAACTATTTAGACTGACATTCTCATATTAATAGGTGTTGTTAACCAGGTCGTTTGCCAAGGATTGGCAAAGAGAGTCTCCACATCCCACTAACAGTGCATTTACGTTGTTGCAAACATGCAATAACTGCATTTAGTTTCAGAATCCCATCCCACACACGTCCACAATGAAAAAGATCATGAAGGATCAAACATAATCATATTACAAACACATATATGTGTATATATAAGTATATACATTAATGTCTATTAAAACATTTTAATTTTGGTTTTGAGGTGTGTACGCCTTTCTGACCTACAAAAGTTACCTGTATGCAGAGAATGCTATATGAAATCTGACATAGCTATAAACGTAGAAATAGAAAAAAAAAAAGATATGGAAATATTATCATCTCCCATGAGCCAAATAACACTTATTTCTGAATGATGTATTTGTACTTGTCTTTCCTGTCTCTCATCAGTTATCTATTATCTGCTTTGTATCACTTTGGAGATACATATTGTTCTTCAACATAGTATTTTTTTTGTAAGAGACAGCTCCATCTTACTAAGCAGCCACATCTACTGAAATGACTCAAAGCAATATTTTTTATGAATACTAAAGTTTTCCAAGGAACATCTGAGCACACTATCATTAAATTCTCATTGGAACTTCAAATATTCTAACAGCTTTTTCTTCTCTTGTGTTTGTACATTCTGCAATGTTCAGCTGTGATTTTTTTTGCCTGGCGTGATGAAAATACCTGCTGGGCTGCTATTTTGTTTCATTAGGAATCATGTGGTGACAGATCCCCTCCCCACAAGATGGGATAAACAATTTTGTGTATCTCTCTTGTTGCCTGACCAGGAATCTACACAAGACTACATAATACATTAGCTTAGATCTTACGAAAAACAAAGCCAACTTTCTCACCAAGGAACTTTCAGCCCTTCTGTACATTCCACAGTGAATCAGCATTAAGGCTTCACATTGAATACAGTCCCATAGCCTGTAAACATGACCATGTTGAATGGGTGGTATCTCACCTTACTGAGTAAGTGGGCTTCCTGCTTCCCATGTTAATGTGCATAAAATAGCATCCTACTGCAAAGAGGAAAAGGTGGCAGAATTTAATATTAAAGTGCACTCTCAAATGCACACAGAATTAAACAATTTTGGAATGAACAATAAAATGTGTAAAATTTTAATAGCTACTGTGTGAATGGGTTGACCATGACAGATGGGCTGTGGGTAGGAGGGAGACAGCTAGGAAATATCCCTCTATTGAACTCTGGAATTGTAAACTGAAGGAGAAAATTAATTGATTCAAGTCCCACAGTAGTTCAACTGCAGTCATCAACTTGCGGTAGCAAAATGCCATGCAGTAGTCATCTATCAAGACAAATACTGCTATCATTTTCTGTGCAAAAAAGAAGACATAGGCTACCCTCTGGACACTAACAAGTGTGCTTTCGCACACCAGAGAGAAACTCTGCAGCCCAGAGGCAAAATCTTTAGAAATTACATGTTCCAGTAACAGCAGCTCCAGAGCACATCAGTGCTTAATCAATAGAAACACTTAAGCAACAAAAACAAAGGTGTGGCATGCTACCATAAAACACAGCTCAACTGAATATACAGCTTATGTTTAATTTGATCCCATCGTTGTTTCTCTTCCTTATTGTACAAAATTACACTGGAAATGAACAAGTGACGACTATAGAGAAAAGAGTAAAACCCATTTTTGTCACTATCCCTCTCCATTTTCCTCAGTCTTTTTCTCAGATGAACACACAACTATCCCTTAAATTAATTTTCTGACTTCCCAGAAGAGCTATGCAATCTCCTGATCACAAGATGGTCAACAATTTTAATAGTGTTGTTGCAAACAAAGTTGTTCCTATTTGTGCCCTACTCTTTTGTTCAGTAAAATGTAGAGTGAGAAGAATAGACTAAGTATGGCATGAGAATGCAAGTCTACTATCAGTCTGAACTAGAGGACTTTTTACCAAAAAAAAAACCCCAAAGCAATGATGCATTTGTTCAGCATCACTTTTTTGTTTGAACCTCTAACTCTCCTCATTAGTGATGTTTATACCACCTCTCCAAATATCCATTTGGCTTAGGAAAACCTTCTTCTCAAAAGGCATATCATTGCTTCGTTTCAAAAATGCTAGCTGGTCTGATAGCTGAGTCAGGAATTTATCATCAGATCGCCATATGAATGCCCCGAGAATAATACAGAGAATCCCAAATTCTGGTTTAATTCCTCATCTTCACAAGTTAATAGGCAGAAGTTTAAGGATAGGCTGGAACACTGAGCACTTATCTAGACTATTCAGCATTTTTTGGATAAACAAGAGGTGATGCTGGGACATTGGTAAGTTGGAAAAGGATGACGAAGATTCAGAGAACACTTCGCTGTACATGCACTGCACTGAATATGAATTTTAGAGCATTTTGTCTCTGGGTTTATACCAGACTTCTTAAGCTTCCAAGAGCTCATGCACCTGTGTTATTTGGTGTCCTGTGATGTCTCTTGCTAATAGTCAAACTTACCAAACTCAAGTTAATTTCATTTTTTATAAAAGCTTGTGTCTCAAGCGAAAATGCATAAATATCTATCCCATAATATCTCACTGGAAAGCTCAGGAAGTATGAGTTGGATGAGTGGATGGTGAGATGGATCGAGAGCTGGTGCAATGACAGAGCCCAGAGGGTGGTGATCAACGGCACAGAATCGAGTTGGGGGCCTGTGGCCAGTGGAGTTCCACAGCAATTGGTTCTGGGACCAGTCTTGTTCATCTTCATCAACAACCTGGATGAGGGGACAGAGTGTACCCTCAGCAAATTCACTGATGACACCAAACTAGGAGGGCTGGCTGATTCCCCAGAAGGCTGTGCTGCCATTCAGTGGGATCTTGACCAGCTTGAGAGTTGGGCAGAGAGAAAACTCATGAGGTTCAACAAGGAGAAGTGCAGTGTCCTGCATCTGGGAAGGAACAACCCCACGCACCAGTACAGGCTGGGGCTTGACCTGCTGGAGAGGAGCTCTGCAGAGAGAGACCTGGGAGTGCTGGTGGACAGCAAACTCAACATGAGCCAACAATGTGCCCTCATGGCCAAGAAGGCCAATGGTATTCTGGGATGTAACAAGAAGAGTGTGTCCAGCAGGAGGTTCTCCTCCATCTCTGCCCTGGTGAGGCCTCACATGGAGTACTGTGTCCAGTTTTCAGCTCCTCAGTTCAAGAGTGATACTGAACTTCTGGAGAGAGTCCAGTTTAGAGATACCGAGATGATAAGGGGAATGGAGCATCTTTCTTATGAAGAAAGACTGTGGGAGCTGGGGCTGTTTAATCTGGAGATCAACACATAAATACTTAAAAGGGCAGGTGTGGAGAGGGTGAGGCTAGTCTTTTTTCTCTAGTGCTCAGTGACAGGACGAGAGGTAATGGGCATAGACTGGGACACAGGTAGTTCACTTGAATATGAGGAAAAACTTCTTTCCTGTGAAGGAATCCTGGCACAGGCTGCCCAGGGAGGCTGTGGAGTTTCCTTCTCTGGACGTTTTCAAAACTCACCTGAACCCATTCCTGTGTGACCTGATCTAGGTGAACCTGCTTTAGCAGGTGGTTGGACTAGATGATCTTTAGAGGTCCGATGGGCTCTGAGTGTAAATGACAGGACTGCAGCCATATATTCCCCTTTCTCCTTCCAAATCTTAAGATAAGCTGAGCTCTAGTCAGTCACTTTATTCTACTTACAAGAAATGAATTAGACGCTGTCCAAAATAGGATCTGCAATGTACTAGCCACTATAGAGACATATAGCTACAGCATATCGGCCAAAGAGCTTGCCTGTTGAAAACACAGCACTGAACCAGGTCAGCAACTGTATTAACAGTTAGCTACACTAAAAGAAAAGTATATTACATAACTCAGCTTTCTACTGTGAGAATGGAAGCAGGTTTGCTTAATTAGTCATTATTAAAACACGGTATATCAGCCATGACTAGAGGAAAAAATAATGTGGGGTCAATATTTTCATAATTTAAGGCAGCTCATGCATTAAACAATGGAGCAGAAATACATCTTGTCAGTCTTCAGATTTCTAAAGGCATGTTCTTTCAAAGCTCTTTTGTTCAAAATTCACTGGTCAAGAGACAGGAAAGCAAGTAACTCCTTAACTCTGAAAGCTCATAATCAGGGCACCTTCCTGGGACAGCACAGCCCTGAGAATCTGTTGCTGCACCACAGGTCATTCATGTGTTTGATGTAGAAGTCACTGAAATAAAGAGCTCTTCCAGTGCTCTTTCCTTATGCTACATTTGCTGAGATCATCCCAGAGGATGGTGAGGCACAACCATCTGATGCATCATAGAAAGTCATCCATTTAGCTTCCAGGAGCTAACTGTGTTGTCATGCAGTCCTGCTGTCTCAGAGTTGTCTGGATTGTTCCCTGCAATATACTTTCACATGTTCTATTTAATGCAGGTCAGCTCCACAAAATCAGGCTTCCTTAGCCATTGACTGTTGTCCTATTCTATATATGGCATCATATCTAATGGTCAATGGAAGCAGCATCCATCATTCACCCTCTCGCTTCAGCTAAGAACTATTTGATATTTATGTCACAGCTGTTTTTTACTTCACTAATCATGACTATATACCTCTCAAATGTGAAGACTGGATTAAGATGTCTGCTGGAATAGCTACTTTAAAAAAATATTGCACCACCACTCTTTTCTAATGTCCCTTGACCATAAAGACTGAGTTTTATTTGACATTTTGGTCTTAATTATGATTTATTAGGTGTGGTATGGTTAGATGCTTTTTATCTCCATTAAATCTTAATGGCTACATTTTCCCTTTTTCTACTGAAAGAGTTCATGGAAATAAATGCAGTTAATGGACTCTCCTATTAAGTACATGTTGCTTGGAGATATAATGATACTTCAGAGTCTCTCCCACAATTTGCTATTAATATGAAGGAAATGCAAATTTCACAATCACATTTAAAGTCACTTTTGTTAGTCAAACTATTAAGGTTTAGTTTCAAGGTAGGAATTGTACTTAAAATTATCATTTCATGAATATCATACAACAGGATTATTTGTAATGCTGCAGTCATTACTGATAAAGCACAAAGCCTTTAAAATACGGTCTATTAAGTTTTACTGTAACATTCACATAAAAATGGACTTGAACTAATAAATTTTTTTTAAAAAATCTAGAAGTGATGTAATGAACAATTTCTTTTGCTAAAATGTATTTTAGTGGCTGAAGGCCAAATTTGAAGTAGGCGGTACACAACAGTAGAATTTCAGTCTCAGGAAAAAAAAAGTGCTGGCCATGTCTTCTTTTACACTTTTAACATTAGTAAATAATCATATGATTGTATGAATTCTAACTCAAAGTATTCTTTAAATTCAAGTAGACTACTTCTCCCATTTATGGAGTTTGGAACAAAAGAAAGTCTAATTTCACCCATGTTTAACAAGCTACTGCATCTTTGGACTTTGTCCTGTAGTATGTCAAATAACTTTTGCTTGGTTAAAGGCTGTTGTTCATAAAGGCATATAGTCTCCAGCCGAGGACAAGAAGTGAATCAATAACATTTCAGCCTTCACTGCTAAAAAGTGAGCTTATTTTCTCATTTTCCAGCCACTGCTTCTTTGAGTTTTTCCTCCATCAGCCTTAACACCAAATTCAATTATCTGAATTTTAAATTCCTAATCAGGGAATTGGCTTTCAGTCCATCTCGTCTCCTTAAAAAAAGCAAGAGAAAGAACGAAAAATATCTACTTTCCTGGAACAAACAAACAAAAAAGAACAAAACCCAGACTAGGATCAGTTAACAGAAAGGTTCTACCAGTAATTTCAAGTGTTCACATCTGAAGTCCAGGTTATATCATTAAATCACTCTTACAAGTTTAGTACTTTCTGTAACAAAACATCGACTAAGGGAAAATGAAAGGAAACAGTGTAGATATTATCACTCTTTAAATCCTTTATGAATTCAGGTAAGAAAAGTATTAGCAACTCAAGGAAGCACTAATGTGGCAAGTTTGAAAGCACTAAAGTGCAAATCTCACTCACTTTAAAAGTGAGTAACATTATGCATTAATGTAATGAAAACGATACCTAAATAAATGTAACAGTTTCCATTTTGCAGATAATGAACTGAGATGGAGCTCTTTCACAGGTTTACAAACACAATCAGGCTTGCCAACTAGGCAAAATAAAGGGTTTTTTATCCCATTAGACAATACATCCTTCAGAATAAATGAGGCCATTAAGATTCAGGCTTTAGGCATGCTAATGACAGATGTACAGACAGACTGTGTTTGCTATTGTTACAAAAGAATAACAGAATTACATGGATTTTTGCTATCAGGAGAGAAAAGCAAAGCACAGGTTGAAATGCTTAAAATTAAGGCAAGGGCTGACAAATTTGTTGCTCAGTACTTTTGAATTTTGGAAGTAACTTTGAAATGTTTTCCTTTTGAAGAAAAAAAATGGATAAGCATGTGAAATTCAAGAATGTATAATTTATGATAATTTTGTTATCAGTAGAGAAGTATCACAAATGTGAATAAATGTTAGTTTGTTTTGCACAAAGTCTTCCACACATTCTGTGAGGAGATACTTCATTCTTTGAGTGATACTTTGTTGAGTGATGAGCAGGTGAGTGGTAAGCAAGGGATCTGAACAATTCAAATCTGGGATTTAAACAATTCTAATCTGAGATTTAACTACTTTCTACTCCTTATAAATTACATTTTTCTTTAATCAAGTTAGCCAGGATCTGAGCTCTTGCTGAACGTCATGTTTGCAGAGGTCCCCATTATACAATCTGTTTTATGTTTATACAATCTGACATCTAAACACATACTGAACAGCAAAAAAAAAAAAAAAAAACCCAAACCAAACCCCTAAAACAACAACAAAAAAAAAAAGAAAAAAAGAAAAATACCTCTTTTTTCCTTACCATGTTGAATACAGCCATAGTTAATATTATAGCAGTGGTTGTCAAAGTAAGAGTAATCCGTGGCCAAGGACGATTAGCAATTATTCCAGATGACTTCAGGATCCACAACAATGAAGCTGATGCTTTTTTGCTACATTGCTAAGTGCAAAGGGTTTAAAAAAGAGAAAACACAACCAGCTTTAGTATAAATAAGGTAGAATTAACAAGGCTCAAGACTGAGTACAGTATTAATCTTGAAAAATTGTAGAAAAATATTCAACAATTACATTCTTGTAAGAGTTACAGATCACGATTATACATGAAACTAAATGCAAATGCAGCTAAATTATCTGCCATAATATAAATTCTGTTAAATAATTAAATAATTTGCAAATGTTTCAGTGCACATTCAGCATATATTACTAATAATAGCAAATACAGAGTTGACAGTAATGTCACGACTTTTAATATCATTAGAAACTAAGCAAACAAATTGACCTTCCTTACCTCAATTGAAAGCAATATTTAGTAGCCTATGGAAGCTTCAAAACCTAAATACTGACTCTGCAAAGTTTTTGAAGGAGAAACAGAGGTTTCCTCACATCGGATAAAGTTTGTATATGTAGATATATCCTTGGCAGCCTACAAAATAGTGGGGTTTTTGAGTTTTTATTTCATTTGTTTAGAGACTTGTTTGATAATTTGTTTTAAGTGAACAGCAACTTGGGAAAGTAAATCAACCTTCCCTAAAAACTATCTGGGAAACAAATAAGCATTTAATACAACACTTCAATTTAATATTTGACACAAAATCTATTTAGCGAATAGAAAATTTTTCTTGTACAGTGTCAAAAATTACCAATTAAAAACTGACTCATTTAACCTGCTTCCAAGAACACATTGCAGTATTCTCTGTTCATACATGCAGAACATCTAGGGGCACAGGATGCTCACATAGAATTAATAGCAATCAGTGGCCCATCCAGTAACCATTATTTTTCCCAAAACTTTAGCAATGAGAAGATAGAGCTGCTTAGAAGCATCTTTTGCCTTTTCAAAATGACAAATTCAGCTGTTCTGAAACCTCTGTAAAAAAGGCAATGAATGGTTGAGGAACATGATAATCTCACAAAAGTATTCACTTTCAATCAATTTGTTTTGTTTCTTTACTTAATATTACCAGAGATCACTTTGTTTTCAGCCCAGCCACAACAATCAACAGATACAAGCATGGGAACTGTCTGAGATGAAAACTCAAGCACTACAAACTATCAAATATAAGACTTAATTTACCTGCTAGTTCAGGTTTAATAGCCACAGTCCATCCCACTAAATTACACTAATAACCCACATATGTGATGTAGTTTTCATGAAGGTATTTTTTATACTGCACATAACTATTTCTCTCCTAATTATGCACTATTTGGGCAAGTCCACTATATATCTCATAAGTTTTTAATATATTGTTTTTTATGACAGAGAGTTTTGAATACTGGACTGGATAGATTCCAAGTGAACGAAGTCATTTTCAAAACAATAATTGGAATCTCAAAGGTGGAAAAAGGAAAAACTGGCAGCTTTATATACACATTAGCCCTCTCCCATATTAAAAAAAAACTGCATAAACTCAAGACCTACATTTTTGAGCAAGAAACTCCTACTCAAGTGACTTTTTGAACTTTCAAACCTTCTATCCCATATGTAACAAATATCAAGACAATTTGAATCTATGTATAGATTTTAGAAAAATTTTGTCAGCCTTCCCACTTCAGTAAAGTAAAAAGCACAAAGCTTACTGCTGTTGCTACAGAAGAAGAGTGTTAAACTGGATGCAGGGAACAGATCTGTGTGAAAGTTACCTGTCCAGTCTAAAAGCTAGTAAGTTCAGGAAGTATGGATTTATGGCAAATTAAACTAGTCCTAAAATCATGCCTTAAATTGCTCTTTGCCTTTGCACACCTGGAGCTTTACTACAACTTCACCTACAATGCTCTGTGATTTTTCTTGGAAGTTTAGAAGTAGCTGGAATAGTTTAAATTGGCTTAGGGACAAAACTAGGAAGGAACATTGAGGAAGTACAAGTCAGATCAAGTGGATAAGAAATGGTATAGCTAAACCAGTACCTTCTGTTCTCATTTCTGAATTATGCTACAGGGACCTACACTGTTCAAGGAAAATCTTTAGGTTAAGAAATTCCATGAAAACAAGTTCATGATTAAAATAAACTATCTGGCCTACACCAAATACATTTTCTTACAAATGTACTGGTTTTAGGTAATTTAACTAAAGGCTAATCAAATTAAATACAAATACCTGGTGATCATCAAAAGGATAATCATATACGCTGGAACCAAAGTAAAACCTAATCTGTGAAGCCGCTGAATCTGCTGCTCCTAAAACCACAGAAGGAGAATGTTTCAGCCACGGTTCCTGATAGGAAACCTAACAAGAAGCCTCATGGAAAGAAACTCCCTTTACAGGATGCCCTGCAGGCTAAGAGTGATTACAGCCTAACAGGATCATATGCCATCATAGGGTAAGTAATTTTGCAACAAAGCAGAAAGAAACTTATGATTGTGTAGAATATTATGGCATATTTTAAGGGCATTGTGGCTAAAAGAAAAACTTACAAAATGTTTAGGGGACAAGACACAGGAGATGAAAGAGGGGGGATACTGTTGATCAGTAGTTTTCTATCTTAATTAACAGATTTCCTGAACTTCACTTCACTTTTGAGCAGTCTAAATCTAGCCCATACATAACCGCACCAGTTTAGTACCGCTGAAAATTTAGGTAACTCCTGGAAGCAGAAGTTGTGGGGTAATCACTCAATTCAGACTCTTAATAGCACTATGCAGAACTATGCAGGCTTATTTTGCTGACTTATTAGCCTGTGTCAAGTATGTTGTCTTGTAAACGTTATGCCTCACTTGCAATTTTCTGAAGAAAGGAGAAAATGAGATGAAAGGAAAAAAGTAATCATTTCTAGAAAACCCACAAGAGGAGTAAGACAACAGATCTCAGTAGTATTAGCTTCGGTGTTTATTCTAAGTTTGTTTTAAACACTAGGTTTAGACTAGAAATAATATGTATTTGTAGCATAAAAGGTGACTAATATATTACTTTTTCATCTGAATATGTTAAAATTGATATGACAGCTCAGAATTATAGTGAGCAATAACTTATTTTGAATATTGAGCTTATTAAAATGTATCCTGTGTTGCCTTTCCACACACAATATCCTACTTCAGCATTTAACAAAATGAATGTCGTCTTTCTGAGTGAGATCAAGGAACTGGTGAGAGAATTAATTGTGACAGCTATGTTGTAGATGAAAGACAGTGTCACAAGAATTGTCACACCTCTTCTTCACGTGCTAGCAGAGGCTGGAACACCTTGACTGAAGTCCTCTTATTTACAGAAAGCCAGTGATTAACATTTTCTGTAGTTCTCTTATTGTTCTTCTCATTTTGCATTCAAATGCAACTTAATATTTTACTAATGCTGATATATTAAAAATTAAATAAAGAGAAACAAAAAGCTTCAAAATCCAGATTTTTTTCATATGCTTATTTTCTCTCAGACTTGAAGAAGACACTATAGTTGAAATCCAAAGAACTGACTAGCTGACAGCAATTATACTAACCTAAGCTTGGAGAAGAGTGATTTTTCCATAGAGACACAAGCTTATAGTTTCTAATGGTCCTATTATTGACAAAAAGAAAAAAAGTACTTGTAAAATGAGTACTGTAACAGGAAGCTTTTGAACTCCATGATGACACCTGCAAATCTAAGCCAGGCACTTTGAATCATACAAAACTATCCAGGTGAAGAGTCTACTCAACTCATACACAACTGGTTTGACCAAAGCTAGAATCCTCAATAAACAATATCAGGAAAAACTAATGTAAATACAACATTTTACATTTCATTATATTTTGTAGTGTTTATTATTCTTCATGCTAAAATGGCCACACTGCTCACATCAACCATCTCATTCAAAGGAAAGAAGACGGCAGTGAGCCACACAAATATGCCTTTAGGCACTTGGACTTCAGTCCTTTACTTCATATGGTGCTTTCTTTATTCAAGAAAACATACAGTTAGTGTCTTATATGATATTTTAAGGTAAGATATTCTCAGTCCCTCCTATCAAAATTTTTCTGTTTCACATTAAACATTTAAAGAGCCACTGGTTTTGAGAAAAAACAAAGTTCAATGACTTTTTAAAGTCAATGCTTAGGTCATGGAACTAGAGGATAGACTTCTGAATGCTACAGTCATAGTTGACCAAGTCTTGATTTCCAAGTAAAACGCTACTTTCTCACACAACAGGAGCCATCTTCTGCGATCATATTGCAGGACTTACACATCACGAGTGCCATGTCTCAGGTAATACTTTTAAAAGAGCCTTCAAAATAATCTGTATGCTCTCTGATTTCATCTTATTATTTAACTGTAGGGAACATTGCATACTGTACAGTTGGTATTAGGAAGCACACTTGGATATCTCCTTATTTGGAGATAACTTATAATATCATCTTGGGCAAAGACACTAAAAGTTAGCACTGACAGATTTAAAAAATAAATTCAAGATTCAAATATTACCAAAGAAAAGTTATTGGCAAAACTGAAATAAGAAATATGTGTTTTCCACCAGGCCATGCCACTACTTCAGTTGGTCACAATCACATAACATGTCATAAACATATGACTCAAGAAGGAGTAAGGAGAATATTTTTTGTTACTGAATTCAATACACTTCAAACAGGTCCTGAAGTCTGAACCTAATATCAAACTAATTAAATTACTAATGACGGATTTGCCATTGCAGTGCCTCTGCTACAGACTCATCACTCATTGGTGATTCTCTTCCATGGATCCTGCTCTATATGCCAAAGTGTTTCTCTGGGTTGTCTCTGCCTTCCCCTATCCAATCTTAATTTACAGGCAAAGCCTTACTATCGAAGAAAATTAAGGACCTCGATCTTTCATTCATACCTGTAAGATAGATACTCACATCAGACATAATTTCCAAGCAGTGCTGGTGCTGATATTTCTGTCCTCGCAGAGCTTTTAAGTATCTTAGGTACAGTCTTTTTTGTCTGTTTAAAGCAATTATCACTAGTACTTGAGTAAAATACAAATCTTTGCAAAGGTAAAGAGTATATCAATATACAGTGGTGTGGTGTAATGCAACTGAAAAGTAACATGTTCTTCGAGTAGGGACAGGCATGCTCACATACTGGCTGCACTTTGTTAGATGTGGCATTGTTAGATGGTGGCCTCAAATGACAATATCTTTCTTAACTGCAGAGAAAAGTATTTTCTGACGTTTGTTATGTCAGTATTGTGTTCTGCTAATTCTGTGGTTCAACAGGGTATTTAAGAGATTAAGAGAAACTATAAATATGTTCTGATGAGATGATAGAAAACAAATGTTATTACTTCTAATCTATTACTTCTAATCCTCCTTGTTAGCTGAATAGGTTTGCATGGTATAATCATATGCAACAAAAAGCCATCTGATACTAATGGAAAATAATTGGCACAAATATCAAATAAGTGCAGGCATGTCCCAGCTAATGCAAAAAAAAAAAGAAATTGAGATGGTATTTGAACCAGTGCTCGAAGAACATCTGCTTGAGACTAACACTTCTTCTGCAGGTTACCTCTGTTACCACAGAGATCTTTCCTTTAAATGCTTACTGTGCTCAACTTTTTTTCTTATTGATTGCATTACATTTTCCAATGTACTATTTCGGTAACCAGATCTTTGTTTCCTTGCTTTCACATCAGGAAGTAAACCACATCTGACAGTTATCAGATCTGAAACATTTCACGCTCATTTTATGAATGGTCTATACTTAAGAGACACAGAAAACATATGAGCTAAAGGACAATCATGGTCTTCTATCTGCATGTAATTTGGGAAGGAAAGCTCTCAAGGAAAATTGACAGAAAATATTCAAAATTAATAAAAAGAATAACAGACAATTAAAATATGAAAATACATGCCATATACTTTCAAAAAGGATCTCTAAGACCAAAAATACTCACAATTTAAGTCTGAGTACTGTGATTATCTAAGTAAAAAAATGGCATAGAGACAAAGAAGTAATTAGAATAAATATATATATAAATCAATTCCAGGTTTCAGGACATAGGCTAATTTTAGTAAGACTTAATGAAGGTTTAATGTCTATGGGCACACAACTGTTTCTATGAGAATGGTCATCCCTCCCTGCCCTCAGTCTGTTTGTCCAAGACCAGCACAGGATGACATGCCACAAGGGCAGGATCTAGAAGCTGGAACATTGAAAGTTCCATTTGAACTTAAAGATAAATTTCTTTACTGTAAGGGTAATGGAGCACTGGTATACAGGCTGCCCAGGGAGGCTGTGGAATCTGCTCTGGAGGTTTTCAAAACCCACCTGGATGCATTCCTGTGCAACCTGATCTAAGTGGATTTGCTTTACCAAGGAGTTAGACTAGACGATCTTTAGAGGCCACTTCCAACCCCTACCATTTTGTGATTCTGCGATTCTCTGATTTACCAATAAAATGAAAATCACACTGATAAACTTGTTCAAAGTTGGGTTTTGTGCGACTCTGTGGTCATGAATGCCACTTACAATCAGTGCAGACTGAGTGGGCAAAGCATCAAAGTCTTGAGACAGGCACTTAATGCAGTGACAGCCAGGTGTCCTAACTTGAATGAGACCTACTGTTGTCTTTGCCAGCATTGCAGGTCCCACTCCCTCAGTCTTGTAACAGTCATGTACATATTTGACTAGTACTTGAAGCTGATGTACCAGGTGCTGGTGACAAGATGCTAGCTGCAGGCACAGCCTCTGAGGGGAGTTGCTGGTGCTGCCCCGTGCCAGACACAGACAGTTCCAGCTGGCTCCATCAGCCCCTCTGCAGGGCATGGCTGAACCCCTCAGCCTGGGAAGACTGGGAAGGAAATGATGGGCAGAGAGAGAAGGCAGGAACAAAAAGAGGGAGAAACAGCAGAGGGAACATCAAGGTCAGAGAAGGAGGAGGTGCTCCGTGCTGGAGCGGAGGTCTATGTTGCAGTCCATGGTGGACCTGTGCAAGAGCAGGTGTGTGTTCCTGAAGAAAGTGCAGCCTGCGGAGACTCCATGCTGGAGCAGGGGGAAAGTTTGAAGGGAAGAAGCAGCAGAGAGAAGTGCCTATGTATCAGCCACTCTTCTCATCCCTCCTTGTGCTGCCTGGGGAGGGACAGAGGAGCCTGAAGCCAATGACTGAAGCTCAGTTTGGGAGAGGGGGTTGGGATGCTGTGGCTTTGATGTTTGTTTTTGTTTCTTACAACCTAAATCTATTTTAATTGGCAATAAATTAAATTAAATTTCCACAAGAAGAGTCTACTTTGTCTATGACAGTACTTGGTAAATGATCTCTTTGCCGTTATATCAACTCACAAGCTTTCTCATCCGATTTTCTTCCACCATCCTGTTGAAGAGGTAGAGCAAGCAACTAGATGGCTGTCTTGGTCTATAGCCAAGGCTAATCCACCACACAGTTCATCTGTCAGGGTCAGTCAGGCCCAAAAACTTAACTTCTTTTTCAGTGTGCTTTTAAAGGAGAGGTATTTGGTGATTTTAATCCCTGCAATTATATGCTGGTGTGTGTACACACAGAGACACGCACATTAAGTACATACATTCAGCAAGGGAATCCAAAATGTACCCCTTAAGAAAAAAGTGGGAAAAACCCACACTGGTAAAAACATACCACAGATCCAGTGGAGATTAGGACAATAAATCTTGATTTCTGTCATTATAATGTTAAACCCCAAATATTAATACTTTTTTACTTGAGAATTTCAGGCTTTTTCATCTAGAAATAAAGCATTTAGTTATGGGTCATACCGCAATTGGACGTGCAACCGAAACATAACAAGAGTGTTGCTGTGATTAAAGCTGCAGAACAATACTTGGATTTTGAAATGAAGAAAGGAATCTTACAGAGAGGACAGGAGAAATAGAAATCTACTGCCATTTTTGTTCACTGTCCTAATCCATCAGTTTACAGAACTATGTCCATGTTTGTGAAGGCATGATAGCACTGCATCAACTATGGTCACAACTTACTGAAAGGCTTCTTAGCAGCATAGCTTCTACACTACAGCAGCTGAACTCATAAAGACATAGATGTATATATAGCTCCTCTTCAAGCTATTTAGATTAGAACATGACATCTCACAAGTCAACAGAAAAGCAATACTATGTCTCTACTTCTGGAAAATATTTACAGTACATAAAGGACATAGGAAAAACAGCATTGAAAGTACACATTTGACATTATTCAAGTATCATGACACCTCAGTTCTGACTTGGGATATTTTATTAGCCATCACTTTAAATGCAGAAAAGTATGTTTGTATTCCTCCTAAGCTACACTACAAATAAAGCCCCAAGACAGTGTATGTCTTAGCACTTCTTGATATCATCTCATTGACACCTTTTTTTTCCTATGAGAAAAAGGCTGGCTTTTCCTTGAAGGATTTTTTTTTTCAGATTTGCTTATTCAACAGCAGTACTTTGCCTCCATCATTTTAGTCTTATGCCAATAACGAACAGCAGGTAAGTATGACATTATATGAGAAGTGAATTTTGCTCTTAACAACATATACAGGGCCTCACTCCAAGGATTTCAAATATTTCAAAATGCTGTAGCATTATATCTCAGATTAATTCCTGAGCAGTGGCAGCATCCCTGCCTTACTGGAGAGACAACGGAAATGCACATTAATAATATTTTCTTAAAAACCTGTCTTGGTTAATTACAAGCCTCACAAGAGAAGAGGGAGAAATTATAAAATCTTGCTTCCTCTGTTCCTTATTTTAACTTCCAGGCCACCTTTCCTAATTGTTTTACTGCACAGTGATGTAATTTTCTTTCACGTGTGCATATTTTTGTTTTTTTTAATTAAAGATGTCTCTCAGTTTTCTCTATGGGAGCTTGTGGAAAAGTATAGAGAAGTGAGGACTAACTTACAAATATCCAGACAGTTTTACTCTAGACTATAGGTCAAATTCAAATTACTTTTTTTTTCTTACATCTCCTGAAATATCTTGTTCTAGATGGAGTTATACATTGGATCTATTGAGAATAACTGAAAGGATGACAATAATACTTTTTAATTATATTGTGAAATGCTGAAAGGTTTGCCTAAATAACAAATTAAATTCTCCAATTCTGTAAATTATTAGGTACAGTAATAGGCATTACAATGACATCTGTACTATTCAATAGCAAAATCAGAATTTTACTATAAAATTTTTATATCTTAAATTAAATTGTAATAGTGAAACTTTCTCTAAGCTCAGAAAATGTTTTTATACAATTCGTAAACATATACACAGTCTCCCAAATTAAAGCATTCATAAGATGAATCACATCCTGTAAGCACAATAGCAAAAATTTTTGAAAAGATAGTCAAACAACAGTAATGCAAACCTCTTAGACGATCCACTTTCATGGGGGAAAGTGAGTATCAGTGTAGGTACAGAAAGACACTGCACTGGCATTTTCTAGTCTTCAGATAAATGAGAAAATTTTACACTAAGTTGACATGAATAAAACAATGTTCTTGGAAGCCCAAGTGTGCAAGCTTTTCTCATTTAACTGGTACTCTGCAAAAAGAGACTGACTTGGCAAAATGAGAATACATTATTTAAAAGACACCATCAGCTACTAGATTACATTTGCTTGAATACCTACCAAAAGCTGTCCAGCAAAGCAGATAAACAAAATGAAGGAAAGCAAGAGGAATGCAACCCCAAATGAAATTCCAAGAATAGATGTTCTGTAAGAAATGGAAAACATGTATTAACTTATCTGTTACATATTTGCAGCATGACCTCTCTTTGTGTATGACGATACAAAAAGTGACCATGTGCAAGTTGTAACTTTCAAACATCAACACCATGGAAAAACAACTCCCATCCTTACCAGAATAACATACCTTTTTCCTGCCATTTTCTCAGCCTGAACTGGCTTTACCTCTTTGCAAAGTTACTAACATGAGAAGATAATAATTTCCACAGAAATAATTTAAATGAGAGAGTGCATTAACAGCAGCAATGTTTAACATTGGCTTTACATTAGAAAGACCATATTAAAGACGATGCTTATTTGATTTTTTATGCTGTTAATTTCATAATATTTTAAGAGTCTAAATGATATAAAATATAGATTTATTGGTAGAGTTCCAACCCAACAAGAAGAAAATCAATAGCACAGGAAAGTGATGTGCAGTTTTCAGTCTCTTGAAGCTGCACCTATGATATCTGTGATGTTACAGTCTCTCAGTCAACAAGGGCCCTAATACAGTGACTGCTATTTCAAGAATGGATAAGGATTCAACACCTCTTAAGGCTCCATTTTGTATCAAATTTGATTTGCTGGCCAGTAGATTCTGAAGTATCAAAAGATGGGACAGGAAGGAAAACTAAACATCATGTAGAAAAGAAACAACAACAAACTTTAAATGAAAAAAACTGAGTAATCTATACTTTTCCTGAAATCATTCTTAGAATCATAGAAAAGAATCATTATGGTTGGAATAGATCTATTAGATCTAATACTGCCAGGCTCATCACTAAACCATCTCCCTCACCACCCCATCTATGCATCTTTGAAATATCTCCAGGGTTGGTGATTCCACCAATGCCCCGGGCAGCCCATTCCAATGCTTAATAATCCCCTCAGTGAAAAAGTTCCTCCTAATGACCAATCTAAACCTCCCCTGCCTCAAGTGGAACCCATTTCTTCTTGTCCTATCATTCATTACTGAAGAGATTGACCCTCACCTCACTACAGGTCCCTTTCAGGTAGGTATAGACAGTGATCCTATCTCCTCTCAGCCTCATCTCTAAGCTAAACATCCCCAGCTCCCTCAGCCACTTCTCATAAGACACGTGCTCCAGACCCTTCACCAGCTTCACTACTTGTCTTTGGACACACTCCAGCACCTCACTGTCCTTGCAGAGAGAGGCCCAGAACTGAACACAGTATTTGAGGTGCAGCTTCACCAGCACTGAGTAGTAGGACACAATCACTTCCCTGGTCCTGCTGGTCACACTATTTCTGATACAAGCCAGGATGCCATTGGCCTGAATATGCTGGCTGTCCTGTTGCTAGCTACTATAGAAAAAAAGGGATGTCCCAACTTCCTGACACCCACCCTTTAGATGTTTGTAAATGTTAATAAGATCACCCCTCAGTCTCCTCTTCCCCAGATTAAAGAGCCACAGTACCCACAGCCTTTCCTCATATGAAAGATGTTCCATACCCCTGATCATCTTGGTGGCCCTGCGCTGGACTCTCTCCAGAAGTTTTCTGTCCCTCTTGAGCTGAGGAGCCTTGAACTGGACACAGTACTCCAGATGAGGCCTCACCAGGGCACAATAGAGGGTGAATAGAACCTCCCTTGACCTGCTGGCTACACTCTTCTTAATGCATCCCAGGATGACATTGGCCTTCTTGGCCACGAAGGCACATTGCTGGCTCAAGTATTTATCATATTTTGGATGATGGGAATAGCTGATCAATCAACTCACAATTCACAAGATACATTAATCTTGAAATAACGTTTCTTTAGAATTTACTTGAAAATCATTATTTCTTATGAATACATATTCTCCAAGAACTTCTCATCAAGACTGCAATAACAAGCTGTACATCAGAATAAGAAAAACTACAGTGTTAGCTCTTAGGACTTTGAAACCTAGCAAGCAATAGAAGTGTTGAAAGAAGAATAATAATGTAATTAGCAGGCTTACTTTTTATATATGCTTAAACACTTCCAGTCATATATGTCCTTCAGTAATACTCAAGTAACTGTTCCTGCATTTCAAACTACTGCTATTCTTTATCTGATACGAAGGACACAAATCTGCAAACCTTAAGAAATTACTAAACACATGAAAAGCATTATGAGTCAAGTTTGGTGTGAAGAACTTCACAGGTCTGTGAGAGAAACCGATGAGCAAGGGAAATAATATTAACATGTCATAAGGACAGCCTATGTGAGGAGCACTTAATCAGGCAGTAGGCAAGAACAAAAGGTCTTTGTAGCTGTTTTACATAATCAATGGTGTTACTAAGGTGGCAAAAGAAAAAGAATTACATAGCAAGGTGAACAAGGTTCTGATTATGAGGACAAAGAAAAAAGGACCGAGGATAAGGAATAGCAGAAGTGGTAAGTTAGAGTCCATATCTGAATGGTAAATACAGAGAAATAAAAGTTATATTTTTACTCCCCACATGCTTTTCTTTTCTGAAAACTGCAGGATTTCTGTTTTAGTTAGGCTAAGCTGAAACAGTTTCATGCTGCTCCTAAAAAGAAAGAAGTGGGATGAAAATGCTATAACGGGAAGGAAAATACTAAAAATGAAATGCCAGCATAAAGAAGTCTCATTTGAGGCAATGACCACAATAAAGCTGTAATATGCATTTTTTTTTTTTGTGACCAGAACATTCCAAAACCAGGACAGATTTTTACCTTAACAAATCTGTCCTTTATTGTGTAGAGTCAAGAAACACATTTCATTGACAGGTTTGTGCAAATCATTTTGTCAGAAGAGCACCTGGGATCCCATAAGCCATACAATAGTCTACCTTCCTCTTCCTATGCTTCAAGGAGTGACCTAAATTCTTAAAGGTCTGCTCTCTGCCATGGTGGCCCATCAAGCAACTCTGACAGGACAAACCTAGATAATAACTGCTTGTCAGTTCTGTAAAGAAGGAGAGTTTAAAATCGAGGAAACAGCATGAGAACTTCCCAAGCTTCAGATAGTTACAAATCTAATTAAATTTATAATCTTGGCCATCCTTTTAATATTTTTCTCGTTTCATCGGTAAACATGTCTTTTTAATAATTAATTTTTCATTATCATAATTCATAATATTCATCTGATGATGGTATGAGATTGGAAAAAATGTATTTGTGCATATTTAGTTCTTGTTGGTAACATTTTAATTGAAAAAAAAATTGTGAAGAGAAAGATACTGAAAAATGGAGACAAGAATGTATTGTTTTTAAGTAAAAAATATGTGACTTACAGCACATATCCCTTAACAGGACGTTGAGAATTTCCTTAGCTTGTCAGATAATTAACATTCATGTTTTTAACTATTTGATTGCAAATTCTCTTGAGATGATAAAATCATAATAAAGTAATTACAAATGTCAATTACACAAGGCGATACAGAATGCTGACTTTTTTGATATTTAATAGAAGTTATTTATTTCTTAACTGATGCTTTCACTAAGCTATTGATGGATTCAATGGGTCTGTATACTAACTGTATGGTAGTTTCAATGTTAAGAAAAATCCAGATACAGCAGAAAAATAGCCAGCAATGGTGGTTTCCCTTTGTTTGTACTGTTTTATAGTTTACATGTCTGCTTTCAGACAAGTTTTGAAGCATCACCTTTTCTAAAAAAAATCAGCTGTGTCTGACTGGGAATACTATGTTAAGGCCTCCTAACCACCTTCCATGGGTAGAACAAGATGATTGTCAGTTTGACATGACTTAGGACAAAAGGTTTCTTCAACATGGCAGCCTCAGAGAATACTCACAAACATATCCTTTGCTTGAATAACACAAGAAGTAGCTCTTGATCAATAGGAACATATTTTAATCACTTCAGTAATTTGCATTTCAAAAAACACCACTACATGTTATTTGACTGTTTCCTTAACTAAAGAATGTAGAGTTGTCATGAATTGGTAAGACAAGAATGCCAGAGAGCCACTGAAGGCCTCTTCCGAGGAAGTGTAATCAAGATTTTCTGTCATTTGAATGTCACAATAAAGACCTACCCCTTACGATACATTTCACTCCAAAATATTATTTACTTGATTATATTTATATTTACACTTTGTATAATGTTTATTATGAAAAAAACACATCACTTTTTTGACCTTGGGAAAATGAAGCCATTAATAAATTATTTCTGCCTTGAAATAAATGCCTCATGATCTTGGAGATATTAATTGCTGGATGTTATTCACCATCAAATATATAGAAATCTACTTGAAAGCAGTAGGTGGTGTGCATGCACAGGAAGCAATGATGCTACACTGCTGCAAAACCAGATTAATAGAATACTGAATCAATAAAACCCAATGACAGACATAAATTATGTCATGTCTTCATTAGATCACCATTTAAAATTCCAGTAGAATTTTTGTAAGAAAACAAAAAGGTTAGATAGAATTTTAGACTAAAGTACAATTTTTTTTTCCCTGGAAGTACACAACATATGCAGCACTGGAGTATGTTCAATTTAAACCATATTTGTGATGATTGTATACATTTCAACTTTTTTAAAAAATTTGCAGTACTCCCAGTTTTACAGCAAAGATGCAGACACCTGTATAATACCTTGCCATTCTATGTTCCATTTTTGCATTTCTTAAATTAATCTACAGATTCCTTGAAGTAGGATACCATTTGTGTCGGTAATATCTGATATTACACTCTTGCTTTTACAATCTAACATGCAGCCCTACAAAAAGACCAAAAGATAATTTACATTTTGTTAATGAAAATGATAAATCATATGTATGTTTTGCTTTGATGATAGAAAAAGATAATGTAATATCATAACATGCTTTTACAAGTTGGTTGACACTTTCTTTAGTTGAATACAACTCCTTAGATTTCACGAATTTCAAGTATCTGATACATTTAATGAGGTACATAATTGCTTAAAATGGATGAAGCTAAATGAGCATCTTGCTACATATATATGAGGTGATAAATTTAGATTCATTTTCATGGCTGAAATCAAAACATAAAACCAGATTCATAAATCACACTGCTGGAAGGGAATAGATCCAAGTTTGGGTTTTGTCACAAACCACATATTTCACTGAATTAACTGATGTATTGATGTACACAGTATTACAAGTATAAACTTGTAAACTATATCCACTATGAAAAATTACCATTAAAATTTGTCACGAGTCTTAATTTTCTATTTTGCAGTATTAATGCCTAAAGCCAGATTGTGTGGGACACTGCCAAGCTCTTGGAAGAGTGTCCCTTTGTGGCTTGTGTCTCTATGTTAGAAACTAGTTGAGAAACACTTTTCAAAGAAAATTCTGTAACATCTGAATAGAAATCCATAAAACTTTTTACATGTTATATAACCAGTCTGCAGTATGGAAGTCAATTTATAATGACCTAACTATTCCTCCTGACTTTGAATTAAAATGCAAGTACTACAGCACAAAACCAACCAATCAACTGTAGAAATACTATTCCTGAAAGCACTCCAAAGCAGAAAAGATTCTGAGTGAAGAAATATTGAAATATTGAATTGTCTTCCAGTTTTTTCAGCCTTTCCAGACCATGCACTGATAGAAAGACAGCTGATTTATATGCACAGATCTAAACTAGTTAATAATATACAAATTCAGATAAAAATAATTGCTACAGCAATTGATTATAATGTTTTAAAATAAGTTTTAAAGAGACATTTTATTAATAGTAATGTTGTTTGCATGCTGAAGCAAGGCATACTATCAACAGTAATATTACAGTCCAAATTCTGCAATTCATTTTGTCCCACTTCAACATCCAGTTGTCATACTTATTGACATGTAATTCTAGTTGCAAATTTATAGCTTGTATTACTTTTTGTTTAACCATACAAATTTCATTCCTGACATCTTCACACATTTTAAATGCAGAGAGAAAAACTAAAATAAATGAAGAATTCATACTAATGCTTGGCGTCACTCAACAGTACTTAAAATTACAAACAAGCACAACTCTGAAAACGGACCAAAATCCTCAGTTTTCTCTGTTCAATTTCCATGGAATGACCTCTGTAATATGACAATTCCAAAGTTTTTACTTTTTTTTTTTTTTACATTAATGAACAAATATACATACAAAATGAGTACACATTAAGTACCACTTACTTTGGCAACACCAGAATCTGCACAACAAAAATGCAGAAGAAGATGAGACAGGCACAAGTTACATAATATTTAAATGCAGGCAGAGTAGTTGCTCGATACTACAAGAAAAAAAAACAAATGTTAATACCACAGTTTCCAAAGCAGATAAAAAAATCACTCAACTGAAATTCCAGCTTAAAGATGCAGATATGCATACGTAGCATTTAGCAATAGTAAATTTCCTGTCAATGACTTTCACATCTACTCACATACAGCTAGGGTTTATCAGGCATAGTACTGAATCGTTTTACCTCTTGAAGAACAGCTTAAGTAGCCATGTCAAATGTTTTTTGTCTTGTTCCTCCCTAGAACAGGACTATCCCAAATTTATCATAAAATGTTAAATTAAAAAAAAAAACAATGAGAGCATTTTAAAAATGTTTTTAGGACTGGCCAATCATTCTTAGCTGGTTGCATGTTTCTTAGTCATTAATTCCCCAAAGTGATTTTCAAATATTAATTAATACTGAATGGGCTGAAACCGAAAAAAAATTTAACAGTCATTTAGACCAGAAATTTCCAAGTGTATAAAGCAGCAAAGTGTCAACTGTGCTACAGATGTGTATAAACTTTCTATTTCTAACAGCATAGCTAGCATTCATATTAGTATCTAATGGGGCTATATTATTACTTCAATTAGAATGTTCTGTGTCTGTGTTAAAAGACCTCATATATTCTCTACTAATACTAAACACTTGTAATTCTGAGAGCTGATTTGATCTGTTTTGTCATTAAAAAAAAAAAAAGAATATCTGCTTAGAGATACAAAAATTAAGCAATGAACTATTGCAGACTTGTTATGCTATTTAAGATAGGCATGTCTAGACTGAAACCAATTCAGTATTCAAAGGTAAATGACCCAAGTATTTGGCCTATTAAAGTTACCTACCCTGTCAAAGATTTTTTCAAAGGGCAAGAGTTTAAGATTTGACTATTAAAGATTATTTTCACAAAATGCTAAAACCCAAACTTCATAAAATGCGAAGTGCATGAGCTGTGCTTTCTAACTGCAAGCACAGAGCTGTGTCTTGTTCTTAATGCTAGTTCTTAATGCTAAGTTATTGAAACTGGCACACCAAACTTTATATCAACATATATTGAAATTGAGTTTAGCAACCCAATAGCTTTTTTTTCAATTTTGAACTGTATAACAAACTAAAAGGAATTGTTACCAGTATATAACTGAATTTCAAGGTACAAATATGACTTTGCTCAAGGGATATGTTTGCAACAAATTTTGTTCTTCCAGCTATTAACATGTTTGTTGTTTCTTAATTGTCTTGTTCAACAATTTTAGACCTTCAGCTGTTTTTAACACCTCAGAAAATTCTAAATCATTTGTAAATTAATTTCTTTATTTCACACTTCTCCAGATATTTTTCAATGATTTGAGGTAACTGATTTCTTAGGTGAAATAATAATTTTGCTTTATTACTTTGCTTTACTACAAGGGCCTGTAAGGCTCCCATTTCAATCAAAAGCAGGCTTCTTACTGAGTTCTTTAAAGTTAAGATTGGACTGGTGAGTAAGACATTGAAGAAAGAAAGTAAAAAGCTGGGTCTGAAAAGAACAATTAGTTCTTTGCCATTCCATAGCATTCTGTAATCTAAGAGATTAGACTTCTACAGGAAGTATCTACATTGCCAAATAACTCAGTCCCTTTATCCCAAGTCCTGACTGCCCAATTGTCCAAAGTGCATATTATTATCGTTTTCTCTCATGTTCTTTTTCAGAATTAATTAGTTACTACCACCCACATTAAAATCTGAATGTGCAACTAGGCACACCTCTGATCACTATACCCCTTAAACACTACGGATGAGACCACACCAGGTCCAGCTTCTTCTCTTTTATGACATGTTGTAAACAGTCTCAACAAAACTTTTTCCACTTGAACATGTTGCCAAGGTCATACAACAGATACTGTTGGCAGCTGGCCATAAGAACACTCATCCTCTGAGCTGCAAAAGAACCTGAAAATTATTTCAGATGGTTTGAACTGAAAAATATCCATTAAGTAAATCGTATTTGACCACCACATGGTTCCCAGAGGATACCTGCACCTATGCTGTACAGTATGAATACAGTATATTAATACTTCCTCTGCCCAATTCTCATCAGGTTCACTAATTTATATAGTCAGTATTTAAAGGTTACAGAATCACAGTATCCTACCTCTTACTTCCTTGAAAGACATCATAACTGTTCAGCTATTAGTTGCCCTATCATATGAGAAAGCAGAAAGAGGCAACTCTCCAGTCTTCGTCCTGAAGCTGTGGCAGTATGTAGAAATACATTCAAGCTCTACAAGGCTATAATCCAAGTAAAAGGTCTGACTTTCCAGGTCAAACTCCAAATAAGGGATTCCAAATAAAAGACTGAAAACAATGTCATTTACTCCACCTGTACATACATGTCTCAAATGTGGTTTATCACACATATTAGTCGGAGGAACGTTTAGTGTGTTGTATCCAAGACAGCTAGGCATTTTCCTGAGGAAACATTTATAGTGTTGTTTCCTTGGAACATCTGTGAGCATCAAGTGCATATGGAGAAAACCAACAAGCAATTGAAATTACAAGACTATAGGTAGACATGACAAACGAAAAAAAAAAAAAAATCAGTGGAGTTTGATAAATGCCTTTCAAGGATGTGACAGAACTTAGAAATTCTTTGCTCCAGTCCAAACTTGGACTATCAAACCTCCTCCCACTTCTGCAAGACCAGGAAAATTTCAAGAAATTCAAGTCAACTGCAGAGTAAACAAACAGGAAAACAGTCTCAGACTTTATATTCATAAAATGTCTTCCACACATGAGATCAAATATTATTGTAAGGTTTGAGGATTTCTCTCTGCAGGAGAGGTGCTGTGGCCACGGCTCAGTGTTACAAGGTATACAAGCCTCACTTAGGATGAGGCAAAGAAGGAAATAACCATGAATTAGCAGTGAAAATAACTTACTTCTTTTTCCAGAGTCTTATTATAGAAAAGCAATGATATTCTTTGAATGTCTTCGGATTTAAGCCACTGCCTAGAAGAGGAAAGGATCATTATAATTAACATAAGAATAAAGTAGTAATATCTTTTTACAGTAAACAAGAAAATAATTCTGAATAAAGCAAGTTGTTCTGCATTGCAATGTATATGGTGAATGGCACTGACAGTAAAGGTGGAAACTACAAATCTTATCTCCCTTTCGACTTCTATTGCTAATGTACACATGAAACAAAAGCTCAGAAGAACTATTTTTTTGTGGATCATTCCTAAGGACAATGAAGGAGAGATTTATATAGTATAATGCTGACACTAATATTCTACTCATGTCCAAAATACTGTAGAATATCCAGTGCACAGAAGAGAACCTGAGATAAAAATAGTTCTTCAATTACATGTTACAGACTCCTATTCTGAACAACAACAAAAAAAACCATTATTAAAAGGAGTTCTTTGAACTGTAGTAATTTCTTGACTATTACCCTGTACTCTAGAGGTAGATTTCAATCTTTTTACTGATATGAAAAACTTCTCTGCTTAAATAAGAGAAATAAAAATAGACTAATACAAAATAGACTAAGTACTCATATTGAATGATAAATCTATTTTAAAATAAGTGAATCTTGACAAAAGCTTGATATAACTTTTACAGAATTAAATGTTATAATATGAAAGTTTTCATTTATTTTAATAGACACTTGAAAGAAAATGTAATATTTACATTTCATGAGGGTTAGGTTGCTTGCACCTCAAAGAGACTGGAGATATTTTTAAAAAAATAATCAGACTATTTAAGCAAACAAGCAATATTTTAGCTTGAACAATAACAGCAGTACTTTTTTCCAACCTTTTCAGTAATAACTTTAAATTAGGCTGTAAGCTAGCATTGTAGCTAATGCCTTCTAAATAAAAGGAAATGTCTCAACTCACAGGCTACAAAGCAAGTAAGTAGCAGCAATGACCCAGAGTGGAATTAAGGTCCTAGCAGAATAGGAGCGGAAAGAGTAGAGTGTAAGGCATTAGCTTTGATTTGTGAAATCTAAAATATTTGTTTACTTGCCTGGGAGACTGTCCCTGTTCCTGTGCAGTCAGCTTCACTATAAAAAGAGTCTGAAAACATATTCAGTTCTAGGTACACTTAATTAAAAAATGTATTTTCCAGTTTTCTCTGCAATGGCTCACATCTGCATTTGATCATAGTTAGAATTCTGAAAATAAAGAGATATGGTAGGCTGCTGTACATCTAGCATGATTTTGTTTGGGTCCAGCTGTAATCTACCAGAGAAAACATTCAGTTGGTGGAACATTTTTGGTAAACTGGGAAAATGAATGTTTACAAATATGTAAAGGGCAGGTGTCAGGAAGATGAAGCCAGATTGTTCTTGGTGATGTCCAATGACAGGACCAGGGCCAATGGGTACAAGCTGGAACACGAGAGGTTCCAAAGAAATCCAAGGAAGAATGATGGGGCACTGGAAGGGGCTGGAACAATGGATTATGGAGTCTCCTTCTCTGGGGACTTTCAAAGGCCACCTGGATGAGTTCAACCCTTCTAACCATTAATATTCTGTGAAAATGAAGTTTTTCCATTTAGTTATTAAAACTGAACAAAAAGCAACCCTCTTCTCCAAACTGTTAAGTAATTTCCCTTTTTTTTCTTATAATATCTGACAGGTAGATTGATTTAATTACCATTACCATACTTCTAAAAAGTTTGATATGTAGATCTATTCTGAAAAGCCTAATTTCATCTCTACACACTTGATTGTGTGTGAAGTCAGTAGTGCCATTTAGAGCACATGCTGCTTCGTATTTCATGTTACAAGCTCATGTTTTCAGGAACTTTTGATTTTCCTTTAAAGTTAAGGGAAAAAATAATACTGGTTTTAGCTAGCAGGTGCTGAGAAATTTGAGATGAGTGAAACAGTAAAATAAAGACAAAGTAGTAGAGAATAAATACAGAAGAGAGAGCACAAAGTCTTATACCTTTGTCAGAGATAAGGGCTGTAAAATTCTGTCCACAGCCTGACTTCCAAATAAGCATAAAATTTACCAAAGTATTTGCAAGTACATGAGGATATGCCTCCTGGGAAGCTAGGTACCAAATCTCTGTTTAAATTCCTTTGCAATTCAAGGAACAACAGAGAGAGATGTATTCTGCCTTTAACCACAGAGGTGTGTGGTTTGATAGGGCTTTTACTGATTGACAATGTACAGCAAGGAATTTCATACAGAATATAGCAGCCATCGTGACTTAAAGGAAAAAGGAAAGAGAGTGTGTCTGCTTAACTTAGTAACCTACTTATCAAAGAGCAAATAACTTCAGTTTAGTTCCCTCTATAAATTACACATTTAGCTAGCAGATTGCCATCCATCCATCACGTTTTCCAAAGCTCCCTAACAACCAAGGTTCAGGGTAGCTAGGGCTACTCATCACCTTCCTGTGCAAGATGAGCGCTTTGCAGCCAGGAATACTTTGTTCAAGGTATGGGGAAACAAAACAAAGTATGCTGTAATACCCTAACAGTTAAGGCACTTCTCTTTATTCCTCATTCACTCTTTTAAATCTCTATTTAAATATCTTTTAATATAGTGCTGTAACAGAATCTTAATGAATTAACAGCTCATAACTTTAAAAGGAGCATTGCAACTTTGCAAGGATCACTTCCAGATAAGTGTACTACTTTGAATCATGCTATAAGGCCAGTTGGCTGCTTTTTAGATGCCACAGTTTCATTTGCATGCCAGAAGAAGGAATTAAACTCAGACACTTCAAGTTACTGATGGTGTATCCATGTGGCGCTTGGCAGTTTTGTGGAAAGACAGCAAAGCTAGCTTGTGAACCAGCAAGATAGCAGTGAGAGAGAGCACCCAGAGAAAATGCTACAGTACTTAAAAAACTTCAAGTACCATTCCAATATCTATTGCACTTATTTTACACTCTGTAAAAACAGTGATTCATTTGGACTACAACTTTATCTTGGATTAAGAAGATCCAGCATTCCCTAATTTTCCAATCACTGACTGTTAAACAATTGAACATGTAATAGCCAGAGATTCACATATTATAGTCATTTGCTTTCAACAAGAATGAGATGTGGTAAATGTGGATGAAAATGTCAGACCGTGCTGGCATATCAGAGGGGAAGAAACAATGGCTCTGGATAATGAATGTTTGAATTATTTTCATGCAATTTTCTAATTAAAAAGGTTAAAATAATTGGAATTTTCATAACACAGTTTATGTGCAATAATGCCTTTTTAAAAAATTCTGTTCATAGTCACAGACCTATTTGCCATATAATCCAAACTTTAGACATAAAAACATTTAGAAATATGTTTTCTCACAGAGTGTCTTAAAAGTTTGCTTCTTGATTCACAAAAGCAAAAGATTTAGCTTTGCCATCACTCCATTAGATTAGTTGACAGTATTATTTTCATTTTACACTGAAAAAAATGAGGTATATAAAACTTGCACAACTAAAAAGAAACTAAAAACTTACTTAAATTTGTGTTCTAAATGTAGGAAATATTTTATACTTTTTTTTCCTGACTGCTTAGCATTCATATTGATTAAATATTACTGAATTAACTTGTCATCTAGGGAATCAGCACTTTTGACATCTTATTCTCAGGTACTCAGTTGACTAATATAATTCAAGTAATTCATCCAGCAAATCAATACAGGGATAGGCAGGGAATCTTGTTTTCTAAGGTAGCATTCAGCCCCTCTGATATATAAGAGTATTCCTTATCTTTCTGCAATCGCCCATGTAATTTTTTTTTTTAATCACAGCTACACTTTTTATCCCCAATTTTCTCTGAATTTTATCAACTAATTAGAGAAGACAGGTATTCTTTAAGATGAAAAAATATACATTATGAACATACCAGTACTTAATATGCACTTATACAGACAATTTACATTTGACATCAAATGGTCATTTTTATGATCCACTTACCAGAGCAAGTGTACCTGAAGACACATAAAAACTGCCAAAATTTATATAACTGTTTTAGGAAAGTCTAGTATAATCTAAAGGTTTTGCCTATCATATGACCTACACCCTTTCATTGTATTCTTAGTATGACCCATAACTACCAACACTCTTTTCTATAAATAACTATTGAAAAATCTTTTCCTAAAGTCAAATATCTATTAATATGACTATAAGATGACAAAACTCCCCAAACATGACATATGAGCATTTAATAACTAGTTGTAATATTCAGCTCATTAAGATTCAGAGCAACAGAACTAGAGGGGGAAATTGTGATTGCAAGTAATCACAATTATTGTCCACATCTTTGAAGAGCAATTCCTTTATTTATTGATTTTTCTCTCAGTCTTATCTATTCACCAACACACCATCAATACTGTCTCCAGCTCTTCCTAGGGCACAGAAAAAATACATTCCTTCCCTAAAAATTTCAATATGCCATCAAGCCATTAAGAAATCAACTACTCAGTTGAAACAAAGAGATACTAAACTTTGATTTTAGGGAAAGTTTCTAATTCTGAGATGTTGCTGTGAAAATTGCGAAGCATCAGTTTTCATGTCACTCTGATTCCCAAGCGAGCTTTCTTGTGTCTTACTTCTTCTGCTCTCAGATGAGCTAATTCTGTAGAGTTATGGCTATGAGTGTAAAGATATGAACAGTTACAGAACAAAAAACTCCTTGCCATGATCAAGATGAGGCAAAACTTGTCACATCATAATTCACAGTTACTGTCTTATCTCTAGTAGTAGAAAATATTACTTCACAGCCTATCTTCACAATATGTAGAGCTTCCTATCTCAGTATTAACAACACCTTACTGTTTTCAGACTTGTATGTGCAAGTGGGAGTGAGGAACAGTAAACAGTACTCTCTACTGAAGATTTATGTCAAAGTTGAAGGAAGGAGATGACACAGGAGAAAACTGAGGAGAAAAACATACTTTTGAGCATTGATTCCATCAATGGCCTGGATCATCCTCTCATTCAGTTCCTCTTCAAACCTTCTTTTCTGTGACTTTGTTCTGAAAAAAACACTAGTTAATAAACATTAACTTTAAACAATGAGGTGGTAGCTGGCATAAACTTCTGAGGATTACAACAATTTTTTAACATTTATGCTGCAACAGGAGCTTCAGGCACACTGAATCTCACAGTAAGCTCTTAATAAAAAAACCCATAAGCTACATACATACAAACAAAAAAAAAATTAGCTATGGGTTAATAATGAGAGTTTAGCTATTGTGGAACACTTAACACAAAAAACCTATTGTTAAAAAAAAAAAAAAACAAACACCAAAACCAAGACAGTTCAAGAAATTCTGGTTGAAGGAAAGTCTTCTACAGTGTTATAAATTCATGAAAAAGAATGGGAATGTGCTCAAATTCATAAAATGTTCCTGTTTCTTGTAAATACTTTTAAAAATCCTTGTCAGAATTGTGTGATGAGCAACAATGTGCTAGTGCACTGAGGCATAAAAAGCATTCTCTACTGAAAGCCTGCTAACTCTTATGTTTTATTACTTTTAGTAAGAAAACTGAGCACCAAATCTGAAATGAGTTTCAAATATATGTAATCTTTCTCTATAATTTACGTAACTCAATTGTAGTGAAAAAAAAAAGAAATTTTCTTTTCACTGGACTGCACATGAACACAACAGAAGATTATCAGAATGGGTTTCTCTTTGCTAATATATATTACTACAAACATCACCAGTCCTTTCAGTAGTTGTGCTTTCCTTAAAAATGGAATTTTTCAGATATTCTCAGATTACATTGCTGTATCTCGAAAATTTAAATTCAATATTAACTTAGTAACAGTGTTTTGTAAGACTTCAAGAGTCATATATGAAATTGGACTCTTGGCTTACCAAAATCTTCTTGAGTTAGAAATTGAACCCCGTCAGAGGCAACATGAATTTTCTTCAACATGATGTTTTTGGTTTATTTCCCCAAAACTGATTACCTGTTGCAGGATTCAAATTCACATAGAAATACCATTCGTGTATTTACAGTAACTTTAAACAATCCAATTGAATTACTTCCTATTCTATGCTATAGAATTGGGGTAAGAACATGTTTACAACTTGTTTTTCACATATCGAATTATCTGCCTAGGAGAAATAACGAGACAGATGAGGAGACATCTAACACCACTTAATACTCTTGGCAGATCCCTAAGGACTTATGATGTTAAATAGATGTAATTAGATAAGAGCTAAGACTGCCACATACAGAAGCCTACAGTCAGGCTTCAAACTCCACATTTTCATATTCTAATAAAATACTAATTTTCATTGTGCTTGTCATCATTTCAGCTCTTTTCTATGTGAATGACTAACTAGCTTATCTAGAATCTTAATTATATGCCCTCCTATGGACATTAGACCCCAGTAATGGTTTCTAGAAAGTCCTTCCATAATATGGTATCAAGACACATGGTAACATTTGTACTTTGGATTTATTTTGGAATGAAATTTAGAAACACAAAAACAAGAACATCTCAGAAGCTTAAGAAATTTAATTATTTGCAAATACGACAGTCCGATGATATTTCTTTTACCATAGGGCTGGTAGAGGTCCCAATGTAAATGCTCGAAATCAGACTGTTTCTATTAATATGTATATTCAGTTAAAATTTGTTCATCTTCTGGATTTTAGCAATATTATAGGTAATTTCATAGTTCTGCAGTAACATGTGATATGTCAAGAAGACATTTACCAAACATAGAGCTGGAGAAGGAACACACAAGATGACTTGTTTGCATAACCAAAGACAACACAAACACAAAATTCTGAAGAGTCCTTTCAAACTATTTTATAGTATTTGTGATGCTACTTAGAATTTTGCAAGAAAGACAATACCTGAAGTGTTATCAGGTTCTTAAAATAAAAACGAATCATTCGAGATTTCTGGCAGTGCTAAGTTTGTTTTTTAATCAGTTGTCACTCAATCCTGTTTCAGTTTTTTACCATCCTGCCCTAGTCATTGAAGGACCAAGTAACAGAATGAAAACATAAAGCTATTGCAATTTTGCAACCATTTTGTGTTACAGGAGCACTATAGGAAGACCACAAAATATGCTTTGAGTGTTTACTACTGAAAACATATAATAGATTTTGAAATAATAAACCATAATGTAAATACAATAACAATACAATTAACAATATATATATAAAATGTCTCTTGTACTGCACATCATTAGCTGTTTTAACACAAATTACTAACAGTCCATTTCATGTTCCCTTTTCTTACTCCTCTGTGCCTCCTGTCAAACTTCCTGCATATAATATTCTCTCCACTGATAGAGTAATTGGGTTGTTAGAAGAAACAAATAGTATCCATCAACACACTTATATTGATTCTAAATAATGTGATTTGTTATCAGGAAGTGTATTTGCCATTCATAAGTAACAAGTCTGCCAAATCTGTTTCCATAGTCCTTCCTTATGCAAGAGGTATCAGCTGAAAAAATATTTCAGGTGAGAAATGGCCCTCAATATTTGAAAGCACATCTTATATACACATGAAAGCATATGAATGCATAGGTATTTGTATGGACTTTAAATGATATTAAAAAGTTAATTTACCTCTCTCTGCAACGTTGAAAATTATATTGTCCCATGGGAACATCCTAAAAAAACAAAAGAAAATACCTATGAACTATAATAAACTTTGACAACATTAAGTTGCTTTAAAAATAGCACTAAAAGCAGAGTCAAGTAAGGAGCAAAGCTTCCAACATAAATACTTTTAGCATTAGATTAAAACCATCTAAATGAAAAATTCAGCCAACAGTGAAGACTGGTTGACCTGGAGATGAACTGATCTATCATTATAAACAATAAGTAACTAATAACTAATACAACAGTCTGAAACCAAGAATGCTTTGCTTTGCTAGAAAGCCACTGCTTCAAAGTCACCACTGTTTTAATGAAGCTGAAACTCCTGTCAGCCTCATAAAAAAACCCAAGTGTATTCGAAAAAAACAGATATGTGTAGCCAAATACAAGCAACAGTCATGTTTTTTTATTGATAAGGAACAGAAGCCATCACAGCCACATTTATTTTGTGATTAATAGTGATGGCTGGGTAGTTTCTGTAATGAATAATCCACATTCTAATGTACTGTATTTATTAAACAAGATGGGTTAGGTAACTTAATCCTATGTTCTCATATGTAACAGGAACAAAACTGAATAGCAATGTTGAAAACTATTAGACTTTACTTTTATGTTTGCACTTTTTAGAAGTATAATGTAATGCAATGTAAAGCTGTGGACTGACAGTATATTACTGACAGCAGTAAAATAGTGTTAGCAAAATTAAAAAGAAGTCTTTTCAGTGTAAGAGATGCACTACAGTGCTGTGAAACTCAGGCCATCAGCCATAGCTGGTGAGTGGTTAGTGCACTTTTGAAAGGTAGATATTACAGTGAGTATGGATTTGGTTCACAGAGAACTCTTCCAATAAAATCCACTCCAGGTACCACAGCGATATTTTAACTTCACAGTCTTTTTTCCAGATTTGGCCATGTTCCAAATGGAGAATGTGTCTAAATAGCCAATAAATCTCAGTGGATATCTCCATATCAAAAGTGTTCTTTCCACAGGTGTTGCATTCTGGCTTTACGTTTAAAATGTCTTTCCACGAGGTGAACAGCAGCCACTCTATATGCTGAAACTGGGGCTCAAGCTCAGAGAGTCAAATTGTGTATTTTAGCAAGTACATTGGACTCCTTATAATTCAGAGATGCACTTATAGCAAGACATGACTCCATATAGTCTAATCCAAAGCTCACATGCCAATGGAAAAGCTCCCAGCAACTTCCCTGGGTTTATGCCCTGTACAAATGCATGAATCTTCTAACAGTAATAACTGGGTATTTAGTAGTGAGCAACTTTTTCCTTTCAAATATTGCTAAATTGTACAAAATGACATAAGTAGGCCCCTACTGTTGTGCTAATCTTGGCATTTTCAGTGGTCATGCTGTCTCTGTGGTGCAAGTGTGCAAATGGCTTGGCTGCTCCCCAAGATTCCAGGTACCGAGTCATGCGGACAGAAGCTCTCATTTTGGCTCCATCAAGAGTATGTCGAGGTCTAATGTGGTGCTGAGGGCTTCTCTTCTCTCCCTGGTTGACAGAGAATAAAAGATGATATCAGCCTTGTTGTTCATTCCCTTCTGAAGCAGGAATGTATTACTGGATACCACATGTCTGCATGCTTAGGAACTTAAAAATGGAGAGATGCTAAGAACCTGCAATTCTTAATGATACTGCTGGGAAATAGCAGAGACTTATTTCTGAAGAGCAGGAAAGATTTGCAATGCAATTATCTTGTATTTGTGGGCATCAGTAATAGTTCTGATCAATATCTTATGGTAGTGAATTATTCATTAAATAGATTAGTGGTCCTGCTTAAAAATAACTATGACTGGCCACAAAATAAAAGTACTACTAACCTTAGGATTGATTACAAAGTAAGTCTTAACATTATGCTCTTTCAGATATGGGTCCCTCACATCTCCATCCCCATCTTCCACTTTGTAAGCTCCATTCAAATGTGCCAAGGTGACTGAAGTGATGTGAACACGGCTGAAATAATATTTTAAAAGAATGACAGAATCACAAATACTGATCAAAAGCATAATTTGAACCTGAACAACCTTTTTTATTAGCTTTTGGATATAGATTTTATATGCTACTCACTTCATTTATACTTCTTCTAACCTCATTTTTAGAAGTTGTAATGGGCATAAATCTAAAGGATTTCATTCACAAAAAAATACTCTTTAAATCACAGGAAATACTGAATGCCTGTTGTTTGTTTGTAAGACAGCACTAATTAGTTCAGCCTTCTCCATGATGCTGATGGCTGAGGACATGGTACCTATGCATTTCTCCATGGTACAAAAATCCAGGTGTCCAAAGGTTAACAGAGAAGCTTCTTACCCTGGGACTCCTCCAGCTTCCATGTGATTTGCCAGAGTAACATCGTGTGACCATACATCGTACTGCCACTTTTGTAGGCCAATAACACCACAAAGCACATTCCCGGAGTGCACCCCTACACGCATATTAATATCAACTCCAGTTGCATCTCTCACTTTCCTGTAGTTGAGAAGAATACTTGTGTTAATATACATAATAGGGCCTTTGTTTTCTTATAACTTAGTCAAATTAGCAGTAACAACAGTGATAACATTTATTTCTCATTGGCTGCATTCTTCTTATGCTAAGATTATTTTTATGTACATTATATTTCCTGTTATCTATATTTCCAACTATTTTCCATAAATACTCATTCAAGTCAACATTTGAAATCTTGTCTTTTATTCTCATTTGAAATTATTTGGGACAGCTGAATCAAGTACTGAAAATGCTCAGTCTCATGGTAAAACGTAGGGACTATTTTTGTTTTACAGCACTCTTTGATATGGCTTCTAATGCAGCAATAGTCCAAAAAACATATTTTGGAGATCTCAAACTACCATTCTGGGCCCTTCTACCTGAAGAGCCTAATATCTACATTGCAGAGTTTTTCATATCTGGTTTCTGTCAGGTCCCACCACTCATGCATGTTTGTTGGAAAATGGTTCTGCTCTGAGAGGAAGGATGAAAAATGCAGTACTTCAGGACATTCCAAAGGTTGCTGTCTCATAGACTTTTTGGGGGTATGGGCTCAGGGCCATTTAAACTGTGGAGAACATACACTCAACAGCCTTCCATATGGTTGGCGAACATTGTACCCACTAGATCATTATACAAAGAATGAGAAGCCACCTTTGCTGTCAGATCACATCTAAAACTTTGACCTTTCTAGTGACTTTAGATAGAGTTGAACTACCTGTTGACCACACCCCAAATCTCAGAAGAGCCCTACATGCCTAATTGGCATTAACATTTCCAGAAGAGGCCCTTCTGAATCACAGATGGGTGAGTAAAGTCAACCAACTAGAAAATTTTCAGACAGAGTTTGATTTTAAAAAAAAAAGCTGAAAGGTGTTTCAATTGTTCCTTCCTCACAAAATGTTTTCTAAATAAACTAACCGAATTAGACCCTTGCTAAACAAAGAAACTACAATACTGAACTAAGTTTCTGGATAGGCAGGTTTAAGATGCTTTAGCAATAACGTGCATACATTCAAACCAAGTAAGTACCCTCAAACTGAAACTTGTCTATCTTTGGAGGCAGAAGTAATTCAGGTAGCTTACAAAGAGCTTCTATTCTGCACTGACAGTTCAGATAGCAGTCAGGTGAAGAGATGCAGGAGAGTAAAGCTGGATTTTCAGTATTTTAATGTTTGGAAACTCCACCTCACTAGGCAACCTATGACACTGTTCAGTCACTCTCACAGTGAAAGAAGTGTTTCTTGATCTCACAGAAAACTTCCTGTGTTTGACTTTGTGCCCCTCATTTCTTGTCTTGTCATTGGGCACCACCAAAGAGCCCCGCTCTACCTTCTTTGCTCTCACTATTCAGGTACTTCAATGCATTCATAAAATTTCCCCCTCAGCTTTCTCTTCTCCAGGTTGAAAATCCTTAGGTCTCTCAGCCTTTCCTCATATGACGAATACTCCAGGCCCTTAATTGTTTTAATGGTGTAATGACAACATAGTCTGGCACAACCCAAAATCTGAAACAATTTCTTTGCTGAGGCTGAGACCGAGAGGTCCGAATTTTTTAACCAGCAGCACAGCTGCAGGTAGAAAAGAGGATTTTTATTGTTGAATGCTTTAACCAAAAGTTCAGCACTTACTTAATGGCTTCACACATGTCCAAACCCATTTTCACACAATTCTTGGCATGATTTTGAAGAGATATTGGCAGTCCAGAAACACAGTAATAGCAGTCGCCTAGGATTTTAATTCTCATACATTCATTTTCCTGGAGAAAAAAATAAGGTGAGATAATCACTTTTAACCTGAATTACCTAAGTGAGAAGTTACTGTTGCAAAGACTGACTTAAATGATGACAGAAAAGTAATTTTACTTAAGCTTGTTTCAGTAGATAATGATTTGGCTTGCTAAAAAAAAACCGTGCTGTCAAGAGAGTTTTGTACGGATGATTCCTCCATGTGTTATGTATGGGTGAAACCAGGAAGCAAGTTCACTGCCAAGCATTTATCTCCACTGCTGTTCACACCTTAGATTAAAGAACTTAGCCCAAGTATCATGTACTTAGTCCAGGTCTTTTTGATTTAAATACGAAATCAAAACACTTAGCCTTCCACATGTACATCTTTGAAGATGTACTATACAATTCTTCATAAAGTAGCCATCATAATCCTATATCTCTCTTTTGAACTCTAAAGGCAACGTAAAGATTTTTGTATTTTTTTAACCAATACTGGACAAAATTTTTATCTGTTTTAGTGTTTCTGATTTCACCTGTACACACAACATGAAGTTTGATGTAATTTTTATACAAATGACACCTGAATAAACATGAAAATCTTCTGTTATATACAAATCTTTTCTTGTGTAAACAAGTGGCTGTGGTCACTAATTAAAATTGCTTCAATTAATACTTGTCTCTCTTGTCCCCAGCCTCTTAAATGCCTTTTCAGAGATCAGAAAAGTGACTGTATCAGTTTTCTATCTTGAGTTTCTTAATCCTTGTTACTGTAAATAATCTGTTTAAAGAGCCACTCATCTGCCATTAAGCTTTACCAAGCTCCATGAGCTGTCCCTGTTGGTCCTATTAATGAGAGTTATCTTGGATTTCACACTGGAAGAAATGCATTGCTGCTGTCAGATCAGAGCCATATTTCTTCTTTACACATTTCAAGTCTAATCTTCCTGTCAAAGTCTCAGAAAAGCTGCCTGAAGGTAGAAGAGTCCCCAAGAAGAGAAAAAAATATTTTAAAGATGACTTACTTATTTAAACTAACAGTAGCAGCCCAGTAGAAACTCACCTTTGCAATCTGATCAAACTTGCCAAATAGCTCATTTAGCATGTGCACCAGTTCACCTGGTGAACAGTCACTGGCCAAGCGAGTGAACCCCACGATATCAGCATACAATATGCTACAATATAAATCAACAGAAACTTGGTCACAGTTTCCTTCTGTAGAACTCAGATTTATCAGTCAACAACAAAACCTAAAAGTCGGCATTCTGGACTTCACAGAGGTATGCCCATATCCAAAACAGCCACTGCTAAACGTATAACAATGAACATAATTCTATTTATAGGTAAAACTACATTTACCGTTTTAGGTTTTTATAGGTAATACATACCTATATTTTAGGTATATACCTATATTTTAGGTATATTTTTAGGTATTAACGTCACAGGTATTAGCTGGGTAGGTATAGGTATGTTTATAGGTATTCATAGGCATTCTATACCTATATTTGCTAGTATTTGCTGTATTAAAAAACAGGAATATTTTCCCTACTCATAAATCAGCAATATAATAATGGCAATTCTTTTAATAAACATTTTTATTATCAGAAATTGTTTAATAACTTTTTATCATTGCAGATAGCTTCTAGCTAGACTTACGTGTCAGTGATAAGCAGCATGGAAATCACTTATTCTTCAGACTACTAAATTCAGGCTTGATTGTTAAGATATTCAAGACATACACTATGTTTCTATTTATCAAGAAAATCCGACCGATTCATACAACTGGGCTAAGGAAAAAATATTTCTTATTGCTAGTGAAAATTAACTCCCTCAAAAGTCTTGGAATACTTGCTTAAAAAATGTAATTTCTAGGAATGCAACTCAAATTAACTTGTCCAATCAAAATAGGCAAAAAATTTGTAAAGATAAAAAAATCATTTAAATAAATGGTAAATTATTTTTTAATGTCTAAAAAATTTATAATTAATAAATAATTAAATTTATCAGCAGACTATTTTCTCTCTGGTACTGTATAAAATATATATGTGATACAGCTGCCCCTATTTACATTATATAACACCTGATAAATTATTCCAGTAAATTACATATTCATATGACTGACATGAATTTTGACTAGCACACATGAAAGTAGGATACCTGCTTTAATCTGAAAAACTAAGGCATTACAAAGAAAGCTTGTAATTGTGTGGCTTTTTCTAAACAATTTCCTTCTTTGTAATGTCATTTTTGTCTCTCTTCTGGAAAATGGAATTATTAGCATTTCATCAAATTAATGTATCCTAAACATTAAGTTGTTGGAAAATATATGAAAAATATTTTCTTCATTGCTCTCTTAACGCTTTATTTTCAGAATTTTGCTGAATGCTGTTGATACATTTTATTACAGTAACAATACCTGACATTGGTGTGCCTTTTGACATACAAATTGTGGAAGTTGTTGGTGTTTTCCAGCTGGCCTGCCTTGGGACCTTGTAACCTCTGAATGATCTCTGCTTTCATTTCCATGGCAATGTGAGCGGGCAGTAAAGAAAGTAGAAGACGCTCCTAAAAATTAAAAAGATACATCCATGATTTCTTTAAAGAGAACACAATTAATATGGAAGCACTACTGTGCAAGACATAGACTATTGTCAGTACCCTAGAACATTTCCATGAATCTTGCTATGCTCTCCAAAATCTATCAATTCCTTAAAGAACTTGACATAGATATACACACATTTTCAAGCAATATCTAACTTGTTGAAGGTTTTGAGTATATTAGAAAAAGCTTAAGCTAAATATAACACCTGAATAAGTTATGTGCAGTAATTATTCAATATCTGAGTAGGATGCCGGAAATATGGATTAGGAAATCAAGGAAGGACTGCGACAACTGTTCAGAGGACTTCAGGGAAATGCAGTCCAACTAAGCCAAGAGTAGACTACATCGTTTTATTTAATGTATTTTAAATGTTTAGTGATAGTTTTAGCAGTTGTTAGACTGAGAATGAAAAGATAAAATCAGGACACAGAACATATTGAAAATATTGGACGTTTACAGATTATTTTGATATGTACTCTCCTCTTACTTTAATATGGCATTTGATTAACTACATTTTTTTAAAAAAAATCACAGAATCTCAAGGGCTAGAAGGGACCTCGAAAGATCATTCAGTCCAGGCATCCTGCAAGAGCAAGACCACCTACAGCAGGTCACACAGGAACTCATTTAGGCAGGTTTTGATTGTCCCTAGAGAAGGAGAGTCAACAACCCATCTGGGCAGCCTGTTCCAGTGCTCCATCACCCTCACCGTGAATAAATTATTCCCTGTATTTCTTTGGAACCTCTTATGTTCCAGCTTGTACCCGCTGTCTGTTGTCTTATCATTGGACATCATTGAGAACAGCCTGGCTCCATCCCCCTGACAACCGTTTTTATATGAATCTAAAAGGAAAGGGATTTTTTTTCAATAAACGCTACAAGTTTTTCCTTATCTTTTGTTGGTATTACACTCATAGTCTTCTCCTTGTGAAGCTCTCTTACATTAGTAGCTTTTAATTTTTATCTGTAACAGCTTTTGATTGAGTTCCTACTTCTCTGGAAAACTGGAACAGCACGGGAATAGCTGGAATTCTGAAAAAAATCCCTTCCTGCATTGATCATGTTCCACCTTAAAACTGAACAGGAATTTCCCATTTTTTTGTAGGCAGAGCAGATAGGCTAACTCTGGCTAAGCATAAAAAACCAAATCCTGAAAAAGTGAGGAAGAAGGTGGCTGTAAAAGCCCTTGACAGAGTCTATGGGAGAAACAAGCTAAGCCAGAAAAGATAAATACCTCAAAATGTGCATAGTCTGCAGGTGCTACTCATAGTGATGCATTCTGTGGTTCACAACATGTATTTTTGCAGAGTTTGCAGTTCTATTCATGAAGGTACAGGAAAAAGTGTAACCATTAACCCAATGTTCTGCCTGGGGTAATTACTCCTGAACAGGTGTAGCGACCTTGAGTAGAGCATGGCAATAACAAAGCTATAGACTGATAGTTGCAGCTACCTCAGCTATCTATCTCTGTCACGTATAATGAAGACTTTCCACTTCTCATAGCATTTGTGTACCTGTAAGCATAGCATTAACTTCCATGAGGCACTATGAAACTGGTCCTGCATACCCTTTCTAAAAGTCTCTCTTTCTGTGAATCAAAACAGAATCTTGTTTTGTAGCTAAGTAATAAATAGTAATAGTAACCAATCATTTTCCTTCTTTTTTATTTCCTTTGGTGAGATCTAAAATAATTTTGGTTCACAGATATATGGACAACTTTATTTCACATACTAAGGCCCATCACATAAACAGTAAGATGAGTCATGATTGACTGAAGGAGGCAAGAATAGAACAAAAAACATACTGTTTTTCTACTGCTAGGATATCACATGAGAAGAATATATATGCCTTTTCAGCAAAAAGTTAATATGGCTTTATTTCTTAAATGCAATATTAATTTAATATGTTGAGGGGTTGTAGAAAGTCCAAATCCAAGAGGCTGAAGATTTTAATTTCTAATGTAGTCCATTGATCCTTGGTGGAGGTATTTTGCTAACCTATAAAGAACACCTGCAAAATCAACAGATTTTTTTCCATAATGAAAGCTTACTCTTGCAAGTTGCTCTTTATCTAACAAGAAGTTGTTGTTTTATAATATACAGGATGGATTGTCACTTGTTAATAATTACCAAAGACTAGTTAACAAAGAGCTGAGTGCTCCTAGCTCCAATGTTATGCCACTGTGCTTCTGTTTTACCAGGGCTAGTAAAAGCAAACCAGTTCACTGTCTTTCTATGACTTTGCTATGATTCCAGACATGCAGTGAGACAGTCACTCAAAAGTCCAGGTTGCTGCTTGTGTCTTTGAAACCCAGAGAGGCTGAAAATAGGTCTAAGAGAAAAGCAGTGAAAGTTTTTGAGAAAGTAACAGAAAAAGTTTTAGTAGGAATCAGCATAAGTCAACTACAAGCCAAAGAATCATAAGAGGAAAGAGAAAAAGAATGTTTTCATTATGTAGGGGACAGCAGGAGAGATGAGATATTGTTCCTCCTTTTTCTCTCCGGGCTGGACCATTCTGTTTAAAGTCTCAGGCAAGCTGTTCACCCCACCAGAACTTCCTTCCAAAGAATGTTCCTCTTCTTCCATTTCTACTATACAAAAAAGAAGGTTATAACCAGAGGTGGCTTTAGAGAACTGCAATTGATGAAGCACACTGCAAAATATCCTGCCATGTGCAACTACACCTAAATGCTTCAGCCATCCTCTCCACCACACAGGCTGCAAGTGTTCACATTTCAATTCTGAAGTTGCCACTTATGTGACAATGTGTTATGAAGCCAATATGTTATGAAGATTTATGAACTAAATCTCAACTATTCACAAAGATCGTGACTGGGCTAGTCAGGTAGCCAAAACCAAAACGTTCTCACTCTCCTCTCAAATACATTGTTTTTCTCTCTTTCTGATAAAAAAATCTAAGAAATGCAAAGAATTTAAGAACACTTCTTCCTTCATGTTTTGTCATCTTTGGTAGCTAAAAAGAGCATAGTGAAAGAATCAAAAACAATTGTTAACCAGATTGTAGTGCCTGACGTGCACTGAAATCTCTGCAGACTGAAACAGTATTAGGCACATAACAAATCAACACTGCTGCATATATACTGTCTCAAAAATATAGAAAATCTACATATTAAAACCTAAGTGAACTGACACACAAGACACTGACTTGTTTATTTGTAGCAGACAGAGAAGCCACTCTCAGAGCTACAGTCTGTAAGAAAAAAACCAATGTACTTCTGAATGCAGGTCAAGATATAGCATTTAAAAGTTGTCAGACTAAAAATAACAGTACTCACTTCTGGTAAAGAAACTGCTGGGTTATGGCAATAATTAAAATTCCCTCATAAATGTCTTTCCCTAAAATATTACCAACATGACATAACAGCCAGTACAAGTGATTCATGCACACAAGACTATTTCCTGACTGTCCATGTTCTCTGGGGCTATGTTGGCCCCTCACCACTCAAATCACTTGTAGTTGATGTCTTTAAGTCTTATGGCTAAAAGATAGAGCACATAATCATACTGAATACAACATTAAAAGTGTCTTTCAATACTGCAGGATTAAGTACTCCTTTCTTCTTGGAAGAAGTACCTCTGGATCTCATTAGATGGCTAGCAAGTAGTCATCCCCCCTGAGTGTCTAAGAATTTTCAGTACTATCTGTCAAACCCTCACTTGAGTTCCTGTTCTCTTACACTTTCACATTCAAGTTGATTTCCTTGTCAGAATTTCCCCTGAATTACACAGATGACTTTAGCAGTCATTTCCAGGTACTCATGACTTCTCTGAAGCTTGATATAATTCTAGATGTTCATTTGGCTAGTTACCATATCTCAGTCAAAGATCATAGCACTGTGTCTGTTATTGCAAGGTGTCAATTGCATTTGCAGTATCTCACAAAATGGAGGTCATGCTGTTGTTATGCAGTAAGTAAGCAAGATATCCTCAAATGTTGAGTACAGTACATTTTCTTAACTGCATATTTCACAAATCAAACTCTTCTTGGCCTGCATCAAAAATGCTTTATTTTTTTGCTGGTTTGTTACGTTATGTAAACTACCATTTGTACAAGATTATGACTATCAGTTCTTTACAAAAGCATAAATAATTCTAAGAATTTATAGATTTAAAGGCCAAATATTCTTCCATCTAGTCTGGTCTCTTGAATAATACAGACAATAGAATGTCATAATGAAGAAACAAAGGTATTTTGACAGAGTTTACTGTATTAAAATTAGCTTAAGGCCTTACTCTCAATGGAGAGATCTGCCTTGAAAGGCAGAAGTCAATACTGAACTCCTGTAGGCAGCAAGTCTCTCTCCCCTCCAGAGAGTCCAGAGACTCTCCTGCATTCTACGGAGAGGACTGGTAAAGCTGTGATTTGTTTGCATTCTGCTTAAGACCCCACATCAGTGGCAGAGACTTATTTTGATAATGACCTCGTGTCAGGGGCAGAGACTCATTTTCTAAGAACCTCTAACCAGGGGCAGTAACTATGGCCGGAGGAGGCTGTATCCCATGGGAAGGACTCAATCACTTATCTACAGACCTCTAGCCAAGGGCGGTGATTCTCTTCATTATAACTATGGCCAGAGCAGGCCATGTCCCAAGGAAGGAACCCAGTATTCACAGGAGCTATGACTGTGGGGAGGAACCCACAACAAAGCAGCTCATTAAACATATGCCCAGAAGAGGCCGTGTCCCGAGGAAAGGACCCTGTATCTGCAGAAACTGCAGCTGCTGGGAAGAATCGACACCGGAGAAGTTCATTAAGGACTGTGTCCCAGGGGAGTGACTTGTTACCAGAGCAGGGGAAGAATGCAAGGAGTCATCCTCATCTGAGAAGAGAGAAGCAGCAGAGCCCATCTGTGAGAGACTGACTACATCCCCTATTCCCTGCCCACCCCCACCCAGCCATTGAGGGGAAATGAGGTAGAGATATCAGGAGCAGTGACCTGGGCCCGGGAAGAAAGGAAGGATGGGGGAGGGAGATCTTAAAGTGCTGGTTGTAATTTTCTCATCATCCTATTCCCTTTTTGCTTTTATTCTGTTCTATTTCTTGTAGAACAAACTTTTCTACTTTCCTCTCTAAGTCGAGTAGTGGAGTCTGTTTTGCCTGGAACTGTAATTGGCAGTGAGCCCTCCCTGCCCTTGTCTTAATCCACAACAATTTTGCTTATCTTTTTAATCCCATTCTGCTGAGGCCTCTGCCATCCTATCAAGATCAGGGGTGAATGGGGGCACTGAGCGAGAGACTCTTGTCATGCTTCTGTGATAGCTGGGCCAAACCATGACACTTTGCAAATACAAAACCAACATGGCAGCATCTTTGGTTTCATACTAATTATTTATACTCTTCCTAGCTAGAGGCAGCACCTTCCTTTGTTGGGAGGACTTTTTTTCTTGGAATACTTCCAAAACATTGTCAACAGCCTTGACAAAAACAGGCAATGACTTTTTTCCTGACATCTAGAAGTCTCCTACATTTTACAATTTTTGTCATATTGAACCAATTTTTTACATGTGTAATTGTTGCTTTTGCTTTCACTCATGGCTAGTACAGACTTCATGCCACAGCTGACATCTTTTGTGATGACAGAAGTCTGTTCATTAATAGCCTCCTAAAGGGGTCTCCATTGCTAGCAACATTCATCTATGTTTGGTTTTTGTTTTTTTACCTATGAAGATTTTTTTTTTTCAGATCCCCAAGCTCTGCACTGTATGACTTTTAATCTTCATGATCCTATAGGTGAAATTTCAAGGCTGGCAACACCAGTAGTCAATATCAAAACCAGAAAAACAAATAAACACAAGCAGAATAATAGTGTGTATCCTCTTAGTCCTCACTACTTTACCAGACATGGGATGAAAACTCCCTCATGAAGATGTTTTGCAGAAAACAAGCCCTGTGTTTCTGGGAGCTCCAGGGAGAAAGGGATGCCCAACAGGGGCTACCAGCAGGGCAGGGCCCAGCCCCACAGTTAGGCGAGTGGAGCAGGACCAGGGTGGCTGCCAAGGGCCCAGGTCATCAGTCCAGACAATGGTGACACGTCCACCCAGGTGCTGGGCCAGGGCCAGGGCTAGGGCCAGGATTAGGCCCAGTGAAGTCCAAGAAATCAGTTGTAGGTTGGGGCCTGGACTGAGTCCAGACTGAGCGACCTGTGTTCAGGTAAAGGCATGGTGGTGGTTTTATGGGAGCTGTAGCTGAGGCCAAGCCAAGCAGTAGAGCTGCAGCTGAAGAGCAGCTTCCAGCAGAGGGGCCAGACAGAGAAACACCTCCAGGAGGCTCTGCCCCAATGAGAGGGGCTGCCCTTCCTGTGCTGGCCCCAAGCTTCAGCCAGGCCTCCAGGATGGGGTGCTGTATCTTCATGTCATTTTGTAATGGTAAAACATCTGTGACAGTAGAAATATATACACTGGTTTCCAGGCTAAATACACATCATTTAGCACTCTCAGTGATCCTAGCTCATTTGCTTCTGAGAAATTCTGAGAATGCTCAGTTAACACCTAGCCAGTCACTTTCATCTCCAAGTAACACTAAAGCTACCTGAAAGCACTGATTCACTGCAATAGTTTCAGTGTATCAGTCTGTAAGCTCATTTAAATGCACAGGCTCACCACATATTTGGCAAAGACAAATTCCTTCAAGGAACTCAGGGGATGCCTAATGTTTATGCATAGATTACAGTTTGCATACATGGCTGTCTATGACTAATTTTGCAGATGGGGTTCACTACACCTTCAGAATACATGCCTATCTGGTGGCTGTTTAAGAGATGACTCATCAAACAGCAAAACAATAGAGTAAAACCAGAACGTAATGGCATACACAGCCAGAGCTGCATAATTAATTGACACAATTTCAAGGTTTGTTTCTGTCTGATCCTGTTAATTCTTACTTTAAGTATTATACATCTCAAACTACTGCTGAATAGAGAGAAACAGCACTTTGCAAAGAATTATAATGAGATTAACCTGGTTATTACTATATCAGCCTTTAATAATGGTGAACAACGCTGACATTTGCTCAAAACAATTATTTTAAACAATAAACCCTTTCACTCCAGTACATCTCATTTTACATTTTGATGAGAAGAGTTTTATGCTATTTTTTCACTAGAATTTGACAAAAACATACACAGCTCTCTGTTCACATCTTTTTCTTCTCCCAAACCATGCATGGAACATGTCAGCGTACACGTTTGAGATGCAGTCCTTTCTCCAAAGACAGAGATGTCCTGTTCAGCTGCCCAGTTTATAGTTAAACTTTTTAAAGAGACAACTCAAAGCAAACTCAAAGCTATTTCTAAGGCACAGTATTGCACTTAAGTTAAAGCATCATATCTGAAACACATTAACAGCATAGCTACTCCATGCTGTTCTAGTTACCTCAGACTTTACCTGCTGATGTTTTAGTCATCTGCTTATAGAATACCAACTAAGCATGCAGGAATGGATTTATTTCTGCATTTAAGTGGTCATTTTCCAGTATTTTATCAGATACCACAGAGATACCACACATTTGTGTGATCAAATATTACTCACCACACCAAAGAATGATCAAAACCAAGGATCAGTCACCCAACTACGCCTGTCAGAAGCTCATAAACAAAGTGGGTCAGAGGGAGTGTTCAGAAGCAGAGCTAGACAGCAATAAAAATGAATCCAAACTCTCAGTCTCTGCCTTAGATTAGTCAAGAGTATAAGCAGATAGCCATCAGCCTGGCCCATACAACAGCCTATTTAAATTGAGGGAGACATTTATTCAAGCAGAAGCTAATTCAAGAAATTTATTTCATTCATATATAGATGAAAAGGGAACCTACAGTAAGGATCTGTCCTACTTCTTGTGAAACAGTGATGATAAATTCTAATGACGCAAGCTGTAAATTTTAACGTCTTTTTTCTGAGCAGCAGTAAGCACCACTCTTCATTCAACAGCTCACTTCCTAGCCTAGGCAGAGGAAGCTGACTCACTCTAGGTAGAAATCAAAAAACAAGCAGATGTATGGAGGGTATACACTGTTAATGCATTCATAAAGCAGACCTTTTGTTCCCTCACAATGGACTAAACAAAAGGGAACAAGAGTGATTTGCATTATGTCTCTATCTCGGGAATTAAATATTCTTTTTTTTGCTTATTCACAGAATAAGTATTTTCTAGAAGTCTGCAAGTTGCTCTTTCAGGATTATATACACTAGCAAAAACTTTGCTCCCACTGGAAAACAGACAAGAGTTGTGAAAAACAATTCTCTTTATTTTGAGGAATCTGATCAGGAAAAAACTCAATACCTTACAGCAGATACATGCTTAACTATTTATGAACTCTTAGTATTAGCCCTAGCACAAAACAAAATTTAACATAAATCATAGTGAAAGTTAAAGCTTTCAATCTTAATTTTCTAAAACTCATAAACAATACTTTCCATGTTACTGTGTGTAGAATTTATGAAGTGTTTTATATGGTAGGTTCCAGTGGTATTTAGGCATATAAGGATGCAGATAGAAACTCAGGCTTAATCCACAGAAAGATTGGGATGGTAAATAGCAGACTTTCAAGTGCCTTGTCACCTGAGGAAAGCCAATCCTAAGAGGACAGACATAAAAGCCTATGTGTGTAATGCACAGGGCAGATTAGAATCCTAGAAATGCAACTGAGAAAAATTGGAGCTGAAAGGGGAGGCCACATACATATGATTCTTTACTCAGAGACACCAAGTGCTTAGCTCTGGGATACAGAGGCCCTTGTATTTGCTTGGAACTCTGTTGTGGGCAAAACAGTCTACAGTCAGGGAATGTTAATTGAACTAATTTACTGCAAACAAAAACAAACCTCTCACAGCTGATTGCAGTTTTCAATTTCATTTTTTTTTTTTTAAAAGAAGAAAATAAACAAAGACAAACACAAAATCATCTATCCTCCTCACTTCCCAGTCCTAATTTTCCTGATTTTTACTGTGATTTACACTAAGTCCATCAAAATTCCTGTGATGAGGTGACAGGTGGTGTAAGAAGTTGAAGGGATCTCTGTGATGTTTCCTTCTGCTACTGTGTGCTTAACCACTTCTTCTGTCTCATGTTTAATGGTTTCTGCCATCCTTTTTCCTCAGTGTCCCTGCTCTAGCCTGGGACACTGATGGGCTGCAATGACCTCAGGTGTGTCCCTGCTCCAGCATGTGTTGTCCATGGGCCACAGTCCCCTCAGGGGTGTAGGTACAACCCGTTTCAATGCAGAGTCCTCTACAAACAACAGCTTGCCTCCAGCCTCCTGCAGCTGCCTCTTTCTTTCTGAACTGTGTTTGGGCAGTGGGACTGTGGACCTATGATTAGATAACATTTTGGTGATCAATGGCTAAGTTTTTATACATAAAAATTTTTTTTCCTTGTTTTTTTTTTTTTTTTCATGCATCCCATAGTAGGCAGGAGACAGCTTTGGCACATGGCAGCTAACTACTGCAACTCCTTGCAACCTGCAGCCACTAATACAAGTTCAGTATAAAGTAGTAGCTACCAGTTCTGCAGTATGCTCCAGAAGTTTTCGTGTTTTAACAGGAAATCCAGGAGTTAGATATGCAAGCAACCTGTGTTCAAAACAGACACCTGCCAAAAGAGACCTCCTCTCTCTTACAGAATCATATAATCACTTAAGCTGGAAGAGACCACTAAGATCATAGAGTTCAAACTTTGTCCCAGCCCCATCAACCACTAGACCATTTCCCTAACTGCAACATCCAACTGTCTCTTAAACAGGGATGGTGACTCCATTGCCTCCCTGGGCAGCCCATTCCAATGCCTGAAAACCTTTTCAGTAAGGAAATTCCTCCTAATATCCAGCTTGAAGCTCCCCAGGTGCAACTTGAGACTGTCTCCTCTTGTTCTATCGCTTGTTACTAAAGAGAACAGACTGGCCCCTTGCTACCACTTCCTTTCAGGTAGTTGTAGAGAGCAATAAGCTCTCCCCTGAGCCTTCTTTTCTCCAGGCTACAGCCCCAGATCCCTCAGCTGTTCCTCATATGAAACGTGCTCAAAATCCTTTACTTGCTTGGTAGCCTGCCTCAGTATCCTCTCCAGCACCTCAATGTCCTTCTTGTAGAGAGGGGCCCAACACTGTACACAGTATTCGAGGTGCAGCCTCACCAAAGCTGAGTATTAGAGAACAATCACCTCCCTACTCCTGCTGACAACACTATTCCTGATACAGGCCTGAATGCCATTGGCCTTCTTGGCCACCTGGACACACTGCTGGCTCATGTTCAGCTGCTGTCAATCAACACTGCCAGGTCCCTCTCTGCCTGGCAGCCTTCCAGCCACTCCTCACCAAGCCTGTAGCACTGCTAGGGGTTGTTGTGGCCCAAGTGTAAGACCTAGCACTTGGCCTTGTTGAAACTCATGGCATAGGTCTTGGCCCGGCTATCCAGACGATCTAGATCTCTCTGCAAAGTTTCCCTACCCTCAAGCAGATCGACAGTTCCACCCTGCTTGGTGTCATCTGCAAACTTAATAAGGGTGCATCCTATCTCCTCATGCAGATCACTAATAGATGTTAAACAGGAATGGCCCCAGTACTGAGCCCTGGGGGACACCTCTCATGACGAGCCGCCAACTGGATTTAACTCCATCGATAACTACTCTTTAGACATCTAACCAGTTTTTCACCCAGGAAAGTGTATGCCCATCCAAGCCAAGAACAGCCAATTTCTCTAAAAGAATGCTGAGGGAAACAGTGTCAAATGCTTTACTAAAGTCAAGGTAGACAACATCTACAGCCTTTCCTTCATCCAACAAGTATGTCACCCTGTCATAGAAGATCAGGTTTGTTAAACAGGACTTGCCCTTCATAAACCATGCTGACTGGGCCTGATCACCTGGTTGTCCTGCATGTGCTGCATAATAGAACTTAGGATGATCTGCTACATCAGCTTCCCAGGCACTGAAGTCAAACTGACAGGCCTGTCATTTCCCAGGTGATCCTTCTGTCCCTTCCTGTGTATGGGTGCTACATTGTCTGACTTCCAGTCAGATGGGACCTCCCCAGTCAGCCAGGACTTCTGATAAATGATGGACAGTGGCTTGGTGAGCACCCTTGCCAGTTCCCTCAGCACTCTAGGATGTACCCCATCCAGCCCCATAGATTTGTGCACATCAATGTGGAGCAGCAGGTCACTGACCATCTCTTCATGAACTGTAGGGGGGATATTTTGCTCCTTGGTCCTGTCTCTTGGCTTGGTTGGCTGACTTTCCCCAGTGAAAATGCTCCTATTACTAAAGACTGAGGCAGAAAAAGCATTAAGCACCTCAGCCTTATCCTTGTCTTTTATTACCAAATTTCCTTCTGGATCTATTAGGAGATGGAGGCTCTCCTTGGTCTTTCTTTAATTGTTAATGTATTTATAGCAACCCTTCTTTTTACCCTTTACCTCTAAAGCCAGTTTGACTTTTATCTGGGCTTTTGACCTTCTAATTATCAACCTATACAACCTAACCATGTTTTTATACTCATTGTGAGGGGTCTGTCCCTTCTTCCAGAGGCCATAAACTCTCCTTTTTTCCCCTGATTTTAAGCCAAATAGGGATTCAGCCAGGCTGGTCTTCTTTGCCTCCAGCTCATCTTACAGCACATGGGGATAGCCTGTTCCTGGGCCTTTAAGATTTCCTTCTTATAAAGTGTCCAGCCTTCCTGGACTCCTATACTCTTCAAAACCGACTCTCAAGGGATTCTATCAAGTAACCTTCTAAACAAGCTGAAATCTGCCCTTTGAAAGTCTAAAGTGTCAGTTTTGCTGCCCTGCCTCCCAAGATCTCTATGAATACAGAACTTCATAATTTCATGGTCACTGTTCCCCAGACAGCCTCCAACTGCCACATGCTCCACAAGACCTTCTCTGTTCACAAACAAGAGGTCCAGCAGGGCTCCCTCCCTGGTTGGTTCACTTACTAGCTGTGTGAGGAAGTTATCCTCCATATATTCCAGGAACCTCCTGGATTGTTCCCTCTCTGCTGTGTTGTATTTCCAGCAGATACCTAGGAAGTTGAAGTCCTCAACAAAAACAATGGCAAGTGACCACGAGATTTCTCCCAAGTGCTTATAGAATGTTTCATCTACCTCACGACTCTGGTTGGGAGGTCTATAGCAGACACCCACAGCAGTATCAGCTTTATTGGCCTTGCCCCTTCAACCTAATCCAAACACTTTCAACCCCATCATCACTGTACTTAAGTTCTGAACATTCATAACAGTTCCTAACACACTATCCTTCCCTGTCTATCTCTCCTGAAGAGCTTGTAGCCATCAATTGTGGCACTCCAGTCATGTGAGGTATACCACCCCATTTCTGTGATAGCCACTATGTCACAGCTTTCCTGTTTCATCATAGCTTTAAGTTCCCTGTTTGTTGCTCATACTCTGTGCATTGGTATAGATGTACTTCAGGTGAGCTAATGATCCCAACACCTTTTTGTGAATGTGGGGACCACTTCCAACCAGATCTTCTCAGGTGTTTCTGTGACTTCTAAATCATGAACAGCCCTTGCCTCTTCATTTCTCATTATATGTCTATCCCTTGTTATCCATATCCCTTGTTATCCACTGAGAAGGCAGAGTCTTCACTAGCACAACATCCTACAAGCCCTGGCATGCTTCCCTTGGATTTATTCATAACTGGCCCAGTTTTATCCCCTTCCCTCTTAGAAACTAGTTTAAAGCTCTGTCAATGAGCCTTGCTAACTCTTGCCTCAGAATTCTTTTTCCTCCAAGATAGATGCATTCCATTTGCTGTCAGCAAGTCTTGAATATCCACCCATAATCAAAAAAACCCAAATCCCTACCAATGACACCAGTCCTGGAGCCATGAATTCATATGACGGCACTTACTGTTAATTCCCTCTTCCATCCCTGCCAGTGGAGGGATAGAGAACAACCTGTGCTCCTGGTCCCTTAAGCAGTTGCCCCAAGGTCCCAAAATCCCTCTTAATTGTTTTTAGGCTTCTACTAGCCACTTCATCACTACACATCTGAAATACCAAAAGTGGGTAATAATCCAAAGGCTTCACCAGGGTGGGAAGTTTGCATAACACGTCTTTAACCCGTGCCACAGGGAGACTGCAGACTTCTCTAAGGAAGTGGGTCTGAACGGCATATCGGGCCCTCTGTCCCCTTCAGGAGGGAGCCACCTACAACAATGAAGTGTCTTGTTTTCTTTTTGGAGCCAGTTCTGATGCTTGGTCTAGGGTGACCTGGTCTTGGTGACACTTCTGACCTGGGTGAACTAACCACCTCTCCACCAGTCAATTCCTCCTGCAGGGCTCTCCACTTGTTCTGCAAGAGGAGCTGATGATGATGATGATGATATGAGGTGATGGAGCACAGGAGGGATTTGCTTGCCTCCCCAAGCAGAGTCTTATTTTCATCTGCCCTCATCTCTTTGGTCTCCTACTCCTGCCTGGTAGCAATAGGAGGAGGGGATCCTCTGCTTTTTGTGGAGCCTCCACATGCTGCTTTTGCCTCAGGGAGCAGCACTACCTATTTATCTCTCTCTCACACTCCCTGATACTCCTTAACCTCTCCAATTCCTCCTTAAGCTCTTCCACCAGGCTGAGCAGATCATTCACCTGGCTGCATAGGACACAAGCATTGTCTCTGCCATCGTCTGGTATAAGTGACGATCTGAGGTACTCCCAGCAGCCAGAGACCTGCACAGCTGCATATTTACCTGAGAGCTCTGTCTGGGTTCCCACATTTTTTCTGCTGCTGATTTTTGCATGAGTGGTCACTATGGTTATTTCCTCTGAGAGAGTGATGTCCACTAACAGAGTTAGCCCACTATTAGGGAAGAGGGACCTGTTACTACCAACTGAACACACCTCCTGTGTGGCACACCTCCTTTCTCTGTTTTCACTCTCTGCGTAGGGATCTCGAGACAGTTGGACCTGCCTGTGTGACTATCCTACCAAACTGCCACAGCACACCCATAAGGCTCACCCACACCACCTGGGTTTGACCTTACCCAGTACAAGGATAAATCTGCAATCCCTGGGCTCCTGGGACATTTAAGTACCCCACAGTGGTTGTGGCTCCACCTGCACCTGGCGTGTCTCTCTCCAGAGACTGGGTCTGATGGCTGCTCTTGAAGACTAAAACTCTTCTAAGTCTAAACTAAGACTCTCTCTTCTTATCCCCAAGGAAAAATATCTATCAGCAACTATGAGGTTATTTTGGAGGTAGAACTCTAGCAATTTTTTCAAATGAAGCTAATGATTAAAAAGTCATAGAAATATGTACTAGATTTCCTGTCTCCACAGTGCTCCTGGTAAATTCCCTAATCCCTGGAGTCTTGCACAAAGGCTGCTGCACTCTCTCTTTCACTCTCATGTGATGTACAATCTAGTGAAGAAATTTGGCAAATGTCTTTCAATACAGGAAAAACTGGGCCTCAGCTTGTCTTCTTGTGGAATTGTATCCAAACTCATATGCCCAGGGGTTTTAAATGGGTGTAATTCTTACCAATTAAAAGTTTTATTTCTACTGTTTTGGAATCCGGGTCTATACACTGTTGCCAGCACATCTGCACATGAATTTGAATGTACAAATTGAATATGAATTAAATATACAAATAACAAAGCTGCAGCTCATTCATTTTGCAAGCATTATTTCTAATGACAAATAGGACATGGATGAATTAAAGCTGTTCTATGATTAGCTATTGTGAAATTTGGAAATGGCTTGCAACTTCTTTACCTGAAATCCTTTTTGATAATTTCCAAGATATATCATCAATATACTCCACGCCTTTATTAAATTTGATGAATTTTGAAATTCCACATTTTAAACATGAATTAACACATCTACCCCTTCAGATAGATATTGATATTGAGAGTTGGGCAGAGAGGAACCTCATGAGGTTCAACAAGGACAAGTGCAGAGTCCTACATCTGGGGAGGAACAACCCCCTGTGCCAGTACAGGCTGGGTGTCAAACTGCTGAAGAGCAGCTCTGCAGAGACCTGGGAGTCCTGATTGATAATAAGCTAAATATGAGCCAGCAATGTGCCCTTGTGGCCAAGAAGGCCAATGGCATCCTGGGATGCATCAAGAAGAGTGTGGCCAGCAGGTCGAGGGACATTCTTCTCCCACTCTACTCTGTCCTGGTGAGGCCTCATCTGGAGTACTGTGTCCAGTTCTGGGCTCCTCAGCTCAAGAGGCACAGGGAAGTGCTGGAGACAGTCCAGCACAGGGCCACCAAGATGATCAGGGGAATGGAACGTCTTTCATATGAGGAAAGGCTGTGCGAACTGGGGCTGTTTAGTCAGAGGAGATTGAGGGGTGATCTTATTAACACTTCAATATCTAAAGGGTGAGTGTCAGGAGGTTGGGATATCCCTTTTTTCTATAGTAGACAGTAACAGGACAAGGGGTAATGGGATGAAGCTGGAACACAAAAAGTTCCACTTAAGCATAAGAAAAAACTATTTCACTGTGAGGGTGAGGGAGCAGTGGCACAGGCTGCCCAGAGGGGTTGTGGAGTCTCCTTCCTTGAAGGTCTTCAAGACCCACCTGGACATGTTCCTATGTGACCTGATCTAGGTGAACCTGCTTCTGCAGGGGGATTGGACTAGATGATTTCTAAAGGTCCCTTCTAACCCCTACCACACTATGATTCTATGATTCAATGATCCCTCAGAAAAACATGTTGACAGTGAAGATTTTTTTGCTGTCCAAAAAGAGAAGATGAAAGGGAATCAGAAGGTATTTTTGAAAACACACCCTTTTCTAAGTATGCATAGTAACTGATTAAAAACTCCTTCAGCATAATATTAGCAAAGGTTACAGAATATGTACTTCTTTTTTCACAGCAGCATTGCTGTTTCCACAATTTACATTACATAATTTTGAAGAGAATGTAAAAAAGATTACATGTGTTTTCAGATGCTTTTCGAAAGAAATGTTTCAAAATATACTTTTTCATTTTTATTAGTGCAGTTTTGTTATTAATAAGCCAAACAGGGACAATTTCCTTTTCAATTTTGATTTGGTAAAGGCTTTAAGTCATACCTTAAAATGGTTATCCTCCCCATCAGAGCCTCATAGCTGTATTCAGCAGCACTTGTGTTAGCATATCCAGCACAGCTTAGCAACAAGCAAATGCTAAGTCCTGACAAAGAATGCTAAGTTCATGCCACAGAACATGTGTTAAATACACTGTCATTCTCTGATGAGTCAGGGCCTTCCTCACTTCCACAGATTTCCACAGAAATGTGTCCTATGTATTCTGTTTGAGTCATTGCAGAACTTGCTTATTTGCAGTTTACAATCTCAGTATTAAAAAATAATTGTCTTTTTTTCCAAAGGGTTGTGATTTTAAGGGAAGAAAGGAAAACTAAATGTTATTGTCCAAATGCTACACTCTGAGTCAAGTGGATCCATCTAAAAGAGAGCCACCAAAAGGTGCAGCAATCTTCTAAAAGACAGGATGAAGTAAGCAGAGAGAGAACATGAAGAAGCAGGATATTATCCTCCTGCAGTACAACTGACTGCACCTGCAGACTCTACTGACAACCAAGTGTGAAAGTGACGGAAACATTTCCTAGAGATCCAGAAGGGACTTGCTGAGATTGTTTCAATGCAGGAAGCCCTGGAAGCTGTTGAACTAGATGGGCTTACTAGAAGAAGGCTGAAGGAAACTTTCCTGCAACAACTCAGTGAGAGACTTACTTTCAAGTCTTGGTATTTACTCTTTTTCATTACCAATTCCGAGTTTTCCTTGATTATGGAGTTAACTTATTCTAAACAAGTTACTGTGCTGTATATAAAAAAGCAATTTTTTGAGACTGTCAGCTATTCCACTCAGAGGACCTATATGAATCATGCTCTGTCATACCAAGTGTAGTTTACAGTTTGAATAAACTCTCAGTGGTCTATCAAAGTTAAGCCTTTGCAGCTACGTCTACTACTGTATGGATTGCAGCCCATGCAATGAGAAAATTCTAGAAATTGTTTGAGGGCAAAAGGTTGTTTCATATTTGGGCAAATCAAGAGATTCTTTCATTGAAAAGCTCATCCCTTAGTTAATAATAACTGCTGTTCAAAGAATGGCACTATACATACACAAGGCATTTCTTATTTAACACTTGACAGAAGAAAGCCTATATCTATCTGTCTAGTAGGTTATCAGTTCCTCTGCTATTCTCCCATATTCTCTTCCTTGTGTTGTCTCCAAAGAAGCCTGGTGTTTTGATCTGAGATCGTATGCTGAAATACTGACAGCTGTTTCAGTGCAACCAGTCCATCTTTCTTTAACAAACCTACAGCTCCTCTAGCGGGGCAAAATTTGTTAGGTTCTGGACAGCAATAGACACCCAGACCAGTCACTTTGCATCTTCCAGCCCAACTTTTTCAAAAGGTTGTTTTCCTCAGAAGACTAAGGGGAGGGTGACATTCTGGTAACAACTTCCTCTGCTGGTTTCAGCTAACTTTCCTCATCTGTAGGTTCATATTTGCATTCTTCAGATGCTTGTTTCCAGTATCTAACAGCAGCAAACTGCAAGTACATCTATAGATGTACTTTCCCTGTTCAAGTGGTACAGAATTCCAACGCCATATGCAATACAGTATTTTCATGTTTCTGCTTCCAATGTAGAAGAAAGGAATAAACAGAAAGGAACAAAATATGGCCCAGGTGAAACTGGAAGAGCAGCAATAAATCATGTTTCCTCAGTGTGATATAGGAGATAGAAAGGAAAAACGGCTGTGCCAGCTGTCCAGATTAGAACATAGTTAATGGCCTAAATTTTACACTTTTTCCTCTTTAAAAAATGGTCAACAAGAAAGCTTAGAGTGACACCAAAAGCTGGGACCTAAGGTACACTGCAAGATGCAGCAGTAAACATAGTTTCTATTTCCAAAAACTAGCCAGAAACATTTGCACCATATCATACCACTAATGTTATTTTCTTTCCCACTTCTTAAAAATGTCTCTTTTTACTTAGTCATATTAGAGGGTCGAAATACCAACAACATTTAAAATAGGCCACTGTATTGGCAGACTGCAAGTGATTGTGCATTTCAGTAACTTGTCAACTAACGCTAGATTTTCTCAGTTACATCACCCACTGTTTCTTCCTCTCAGTGAAAATGTGTCTCATTACAGGTAAATGACTAGGTGTGCTATTTTTAGGGGAAAGATTTTAATTTTATGAAATTTTCTGATATTATGTCTGGAAAAGGAAATGAGTCACTTTTAAGACAAAAATGGTAGATAGAGTCTATGCTTACGCTTCACAAGACACAGAAGACTTTTGGCAATGTTTCTGTCTTTGAATACAGTAGCAATGCAGCTTTTTTTCTAACTGTACGTGTGATATACTAGATGTAGACAGTGACTCAACAAATGCTGATCCTGTATCAGATCTTCCATGAGTTTTAAAGAAACTAAACTTCCTTGAAAATGACTATTCCATGGAAAATCTCTTAACAAATTCAGGTCTCAAAAGAGGAGGTAGAAGAATGTCCTTTGAAGCGAGGATACAAGTTCAAAAAGGCTACATAAGCTGACAGGAGGGGGATGTAGAAATAAGTACTAGTAGCTGGTTGGGAGAACTCTGGTCAAATACTTGTTTGGACTAAATCATAGTCTCTTTGTAAACATAGCAAAAGTACTCAGGCTATGCCAACAACAGCCTTTCCATACCTGAAACCATAGCCTGAGTAAGGCACTTTCGAAGTCTGTTGTATGTGCACATTGTATCTTTTTCCATTTTTTTCCAGCACTACAGCTGTTTATTATGATTTTAAAAGAGTTTTCCAAATCTTATAATTATTTTCAGTGAGGACTGTATATGTTAACGCATTTTTTAAATCTGAGAAGTACCACTGAACTAGATCAATTCATGATCAACTCAAAGCTTTCTGGAACAAGCTTGGAGGGATGCCCTATAATGCTATGTCAGAATCAGTAGGATAAAAATCCTTTGGTGTATGCTGTTAGGGCTTTCTTGATTTTAACAGTGATGACAGTGAAAAGGACCACATTGTAATGTGATTTTGGGGTTAAAAGGGTATTCAATCTCTTTTGAAAACTTTAATTCTGCTTCCAGTAGTGGCACGTGTTGCAGCGATTGCTTGAGCTCCCTCGGTCTGTTCACCCAGTCTTTCACGGCTCTCCACAGTCCACAGTTAAATTGTCTAATTATCAAGCCCCATTATTAACCTCAGATACCACAGGAGTTGAATTCCATGCTTTTCCATAATGATGAATTTTTTAACCTCATCACTGAGACTCTAAAACCTTATTTTATTCCTAGTAGTATGGAAAACGAAGGCATGTTTTTTTTCTGGAAATCCCTGTAAATCATCACTATGACTAACAGATGCTTATCATGTGTCTTCTATATTTGTATCATAATCTGGAAAAGTCACTCTCTTCCTCAAAATGGATGTCTCTTTTCCTACAGTATTCATAACATACAATTTTTACTTCACCAAAGTTTCAACAAGCATCAAGACAACTTGAATCTTTTTTTAAAAATGGATCCCTGACAGAATATTAGAAGTTCTGCAGATCTTATAACCACCTGCATTTTTAAGGTACCTCAAACATGTTCAGTTCTACTTAGCTGTCATCAGAATTTCTTGAGATTTACCTGCTGCATCCATGTTTGCATTCCAGATGTATTATCCCATGGCACTGCCACTTCTTTTAGGTGCATTTTCATTCATACTGTTCACACTTGTCAACTAATTCACCTTCAGTCATTCATATCTTTTAAATGCTAATGTGTGCCATGCTATGCAACAACATAATTATGTCTTTTAGAGGCTGGATAGTAATTTTAACTGAATGGAAAAATTCAGGAAGAAATGGTGGTATAATCATTTATGTAAGTTATAGTACATCTATTTATAGCACTACACAGCCTTTTAATGACAGTGTGTTGGCATAACTGAGAAGCCTTGCACAAAGCTTGGACAAAAAAACTAACAATATTTAATTGCATTTTATATGCAAAAATTAATGGGACTTCAGCTAACATCAATATGTTATTCATATGCGACCAATGCTAAATTGGGTTGTGACATATTGTTGGTTCCTCAAACATGCATATATTAATTTACAAGAACTCTAGAAAACGCATATGAGGAAGAAAAATTAGCTTACACAAAATGAGAAAAATTGAGAGAAAGTTTATCACAGGACACTCATAAGCAATCAACTCTCATTAGAAAGGCATATATTAATAGAGCAACAAAAGACTACATATAGAAGAAAGATTTAAAATAAAAAGCTTACATAAAGACAAAAACAAAAGCTTGCGATTTTGTTCAAAATTATCTTGGTAGAGCAATTAAAAACACTCCAGACACCCTTGGAAATATTTAGAGAGTATTTGCACATCATAATAATAGTCCCAGGCACACGAACACTTTAATCTTCTATTTTTATAACTACTACAGCAAGCTGAACATGTTTTTTTCCTATTGGAACCAGAAAAAAAATATTCATTCTTAATGTATGGTGATCATGCAAAGGTGTATTTTAAAATAAACTCGAAAAATACCTTAAAATGAAGGCAGGCTACCAGTGCATTTTTTTTTTTTTTTAATATGGAGAGGAAACAGAGTTGTTATTAATTTAAAATCCCATTCTTTGCAGACAGAGATTGTCCACAAATCTCTACATTGTAAAATCAGAGATGAGGAGTTATTCATTTGGAGTAAACCTCTTTACTGTAATTGTGCTTTTAAAAGAGTGTTGTCAGTGTGGATTGTATTATAGCTGCACATAATTGCTATGAGCAATAGGCCTTTAAAAAAATAATAATTAAAAATAAAGAAATATAGCCTCAGTTTTGGCAGCATATCAGCTCTGGGCTGCATCAGGGTTTCCTTCAATGCTCTAAAGGGCATTACTAAAGGTGTCTGTGACAGCCTGACTCACGCACCAAGCCACATGTGACCTATAAAGCAAAGGGAATTTAACAAAGTCAAGTTACATCCTTATTATGCCTCAGTCCTCTCACACCTGGAAGATGACAGTAGCCAATGTAGCTTGAAGTGGGATGGAAGACAGGTGCCAAGATCTCCTCTGGCAAGGGTATTTCTAAAGGATCCCGTATAAGATTGGAGAAATGGAGTCTTTCAAAACTGGCAGGAATAGAGAAGAACATAAAATCATTAAAAAGCATGCAAAAGAATTCTGGAGAAGGGATTTTCTCTGAATCATAGAAACAAAAGATCTTTATTATCAGGGAATTTAAACAAAGTTGGTGGGGCCAAAGGAAGGTTAAAATGCACTGCAGAAAGACTGCCAAAAAGCTAGATAACTTCCTTAATTCAAATCAACAAGAAGAGATTGGAAAGATGAAAAATTATTAATTCTGCAGTATGAATCAAAGAAGCTGATACAAATTAATGTCACAGTAGAACAGGTTTTACAGCAAAGTGACAAAATAAACAGGAACCAATTTTCTGGGCCATTTTTTTCTTATGATACAAAATTATTCATAACAACTAGGTGGAAGATGGACTGTGAATAGCTATAGAAGGGTCTCAGAACACACACACAGCATATCCACCAGCTGTTACCAAGAGCTCTCTTCCAGCCTCCCCCACACAGCCAATCATTATGGTCCCCACCTCTCTTCTGTGACACCTATGTTTGCAGTGAGTGTGGGTGGTAGGATTTTGACAGCAGAGAAGCTGCAGAGATGGACTCTATGGGAAAAGGTCAGTGGCTCTACAACAGACCCACTGACAACACAGCTGAGCCCATCATCAAAGCTGGAGATGTCGCTAGAAAAATATGTGTCAAGAAGGGCAGGAAATGACAAAGACAGAGAAGGAAACAAAAAGAGTGGGAAATAGCAGAGGGAACATCAAGGTTGGAGAAGGAGGAAGAGCTCCATGCTGAAGCAGGTATCGACACTGCAGCCAATGGTGAACAATGCCAGAGTAGGTGGGTATGCCTGACAGAAATGCAGACGGTGAGAGCCTATGATGGTGCAGAAGAAAATTATGAGGAAGGAGCATCAGCAGAAAGAAATCATTCTGTACTGATCACCAATCTGCCTCCTTTGTCTCAGTGCACATTCTTATGTTCTTTATTTCTAGCAATCTCTTTTACTCTGCTTTTCAATAATTTATCTCTTTTGGCCTATTTAGAGTATTTAAAAGAAATATATTTGTCCTCTGAGACTCTCATGTGGTAGTTTAAATAGTCTTCAAGTCTCCTCATGGCCTTTTAAGATTATCTCCTAAATGCTGTTTACAATCCGTTTCCTATTTTTTTTTGTAGTTCCTTTATTTTAAAGATAACATTAATTTTGTGTTGTTTGGGGTTTTTTTTTTCCCTCTTAACTATACAGGGATGCTGATATACAATGTTCAGGAATAAATCAAGGCTTATTTTCCTTATGGGATGTCTACAATTAGCTTAAGGAACTGACAAGGTGCTTAGCTTAAAAATTTTATCCTAGTAAGCTTATTTCACTCCTATGCATGCTATATCATAACCCATAACATAACATGGACCATGACAGTTACCCAGACCATATGGTTGTGACTGAAGCCTCCTGCTGTTGTTTTATTTGCCATAGGTAAAGATATTCTTGTCTCCCTGAGCAGCTCCTTATCCTTAATGAGAGGCTGAGAATTTAAAATAGTGGGAACCTGACTTAGCTTTTGTGTTTTAGTGTTTTCAAAAGAGTTACAGAATCACAGAATCTTAAGGGTTGGAAGATGACCAAAAGAGCATCTAGTCCAAACCCCCTGCCTGAGCAGGACCACATGGGAACTTGTCCAGGTAGGTTTTCAATGTCCCCAAAGAAGGAGACTCCACAACCCACAGTCTGTTCCAGTGCTCCATCACCCTCACAGTGAGTAAGTTTTTCTTTATGTTTCTTTGGAGCCTCTTATGTTCCAGCTTGTACCCATTACCCTTTGTCCTATCATTGGATGTCACTGAGAAGAGCCTGGCTCCATCCTTCCTTAACATATTGGTAAAAATTAGTGAAGTCACTCCTCAGTCTCCTCTTCTCCAGGCTAAAGAGTCCCAGCTCACTCAGCCTTTCATCATAAAGGAGATGCTCCACTCCATCATCTTTGTGGCCCTGAGCTGAACTCTTCCAAGCAGCTCCCTACCTTTCTTGAACCCCTTCTAATACACTCAGGATGCCATTGGCCTTCTTAGCCACAAGGGCACATTGTTGAGTCACGGTCATCCTGCTGTCTACCAGGACCCCCAGATCCCTTTCCCCTGAACTACTCTCTAAGCGTTCATCCTTTGCACAGATTGAAACTGGTAAGTCCTCAAAGAGTAAACCAGTCCTGGTTTTCATAGGGGGAAAGATCTCCCTGAAAGATTCTCAATGAAAAAAAAGTATCTTAAAAGAAGAAAGATATGCATGAGAGATGTATGAGATGTCCCAACAGATTAAGAGGCACTGAAGAAGACGCTGATTTATTGTCAGAGACATGAAAGAAGGAAATAGAATGATACTTAAGAATATAAAATACATCTAACTTAAAAAAGAATATAATACTAATTTACAAGAATACCTGACAAAGACTAAGGATGTCACAAATGCAAATTATAGAATAAAAAGAATGATGAAGTTATTTACAGGGTGGTTTTTAGGTATTCAAAGTGGCAAATTTGGGAGAAGTCTGCCACAATTTTTTGCTCCATGAGATTTCGTTACTTCATTAGGAAAAAGAAAAGCCAATGCACTGGGTATAAGTAACAGTGTGGGAGAAAGACAACATTTAATTTATTAAAATACAGAGCACCCGCAAATGCATGTTTAGTTGTAAGTAAAGGATTCTTGCACATTCTAAAGAATCAGATTATGAAAGAGCCTTCGATTACAAGCAGTTGCAACAAAAGCCCTATTTGGCATTCAGAGGGAAGTATGTAAGGTTACCAAAATGCCATGACAACATACTGCCTTATAATTCCAGGGTGTAAGATTTCAGGTATCTTCCAGACTTCCCAGTAACAGAACATCAACATTGCAAACATTACAGCTCTTTTTTTTCCACCCTCTTAGACTGGGATAATATCCTATGCAAACAGCTCAATTGCACTGAAAATGAAAGCATTTTAAATTCCAGTAAACTGCCAGAAGCAATTTTCTTTTTTCTCACTTTAGGTGGAGAAATCATAGAATCATAGAATGGTAGGGGTTGGAAGGGACCTTTAGAAATCATCTAGTCCAATCCCCCTGCAGAAGCAGGTTCACCTAGATCAGGTCACATAGGAACATGTCCAGGCAGGTTTTGAAGACCTCCAAGGAAGGAGACTCCACAACCCCTCTGGGCAGCCTGCGCAACTGCTCTGTCATCCTCACAGTGAAATAGTTTTTTCTTATGCTTAAGTGGAACTTTTTGTATTCCAGCTTCATCCCATTACCCCTTGTCCTGTTACTATCTACTATAGAAAAAAGGGATGTCCCAACCTCCTGACACTTACCCTTTAGATATTTATAAATGTTAATAAGATTACCCCTCAATCTCCTCTTCTCCAGACTAAACAGCCCCAGTTCACACAGCCTTTCCTCGTATGAAAGACGTTCCATTCCCCTGATCATCTTGGTGGCCCTGTGCTGGACTGTCTCCAGAACTTCCCTGTCCCTCTTGAGCTGAGGAGCCCAGAACTGGAGACAGTACTCCAGATGAGGCCTCACCAGGACAGAGTAGAGAGAGAGAAGAACCTCCCTTGACCTGCTGGCCACACTCTTCTTGATCCACCCCAGAATGCCATTGGCCTTCTTGGCCACCGGGGCACATTGCTGGCTCATGTTTAGCTTATCATCAATCAGGACTCCCAGGTCTCTCTCTGCAGAGCTGCTCTCCAGCAGTTCAACCCCCAGCCTGTACTGGTGCAGGGGTTGTTCCTCCCCAGATGCAGGACTCTGCACTTATTCTTGTTGAACCTCATGAGGTTCCTCTCTGCCCAACTCTCAAGCCGGTCGAGATCCCACTGAATGGCAGCACAGCCTTCTGGGGAATCAGTCAGTCCTCCCAGTTTGGTGTCATCAGCCAACTTGCTGAGGGTACACCCTGTCCCCTCATCCAGGTAAATACTACATATTTGTACTAGATTTTGATTACAGCAAATAAGCTAAACCAGCTTGTCCTGCAATTATGATCTACTATATTTCAATTAAGTGCATGGTGCCTTATGTAGCCACACTCTGAAAGCAGGAAAACTACTGTGTAGAATGAAGTGTTGAGAGATCAATTAACAGTAAGGACTGTTCCAGCCTAGGACTTGTAGAAAACAGAACAGATTTAATTGCTGATTCTATCTGACCTCCAGTAATTTGATTTTTAAACAAACTTTGAGAAATGCAAAGGTAAAAGGACAATAGCACATTACATTCGAACGACCTCTAAAATGTCAAATTTAACTTAACAAGAAACATAATGTTGCTAAAGTGTTGAAAATTTACAGAAAATGACCTGGACCAACTGGGAAGTATGAAAACAAAACATATCAGAGGTCTGGAAAACATGGCCTTTAAGCCACAATGGAAGAAACTGAGCTTGTTTACCATATTAAAGGGATAACTGAGAGGAGAAAGGTCAATATCCTTCAGGTGCACACAAGGCTGTAACAAAGAAGAAAGGAATAAATCTTATTTCCATCCACCGTGATTTGCATTCACAGGCCTAGATTGCATTGTGGGATACATAAGTTAGGCAACGGGGAAATTATGCCTCAAAGATAAAAACTGAGGGGAATAGATTGTCTAGGAAAGGTGTAGAAGATCCAGATTTTCAAGAGTGGGTTAGACAGACATCTATTGAGGATGTTTCAAGTATACTTTGTCCTGCTACCAAGCGAGGAGAAGGATTAAATAACCTCTTCAGGTCTGGGACTTATTTTTCTACATTTTACAGAAACATTCAGAAGTAGGAATAAAACCTTTTTAAACTATATTTTGAAAAAAAAATTTAGTAGGTCTACTCTACTGTACTTCTGCTCATGAAAATCAGGTGAACATTTCAGTTCAACTGAAATATCTTCTTTAAAAAGGAACAAATTAAATTCACAAAACAGGTTTCAGCAGATATGTTGAGGAGAATGTAAAAGTGGTAAGTAATTAAATCTGTGGACCTTTGCTTTCTTTCTCGCTTCTCTTTTTCCTCTTTATTCCATTTTGAATCTCTATCATCAGAAAACACATTGAAACTGGAGGACCCTGGAAAGAATTCATTACTGGCTCTGACAAGGAAAGTGTCAAGTTTCAGTGAAATAAGGAAATAGAGGGAGAGGAAGTTCAAGGGAGGGCATTTACTTTCACTACTACTGCATTTTTAAAAGGTTAAACAGATTTCTATCGAGATAGCAAATTTACACAAAGCTTCATTTCAACCAGAGCTACCTGAAGAACTAAAGCAGTTGTAATTTTTGAGTTTGCTTCTCTTACTACTGCATTCAGACTCTTAAAGCAAGAGGACATTTGTTGATGATAAAAACAACTGTTCATGTGATAATTTATATTTATACAAACATGATTTAGTGTTGTTCAACATTTTGGTTTAAAAATTAACACAGTAGCACAGATTGAATGGTTTACAATCCAACTTCCTGGCATATTTGAAAATACAATTTATGGAGAAACATATTTTTATGTTGAGTGCTTTGGGTAGTATGTCTGAGACATATCTTTCCTTGAAGTTATTTGTTAATCTCAAAGAATAAATAAATGTAATGCTTCTAACAAAAAGCTACTCACCTCAATGTCCATATACTTTGAGAGCTGTTATACATAACCTTGCTTCAGGTAAATTAATGCCCAAGCATCTAAGGTTGGACATACACCTTTTAGACCTAACAGTATCAGCACACCCATATCACCTCCGAACAATTCACCACCAGCTGCTCCACCAGAAACAGGCAGTGGGCACCAAAAAAAGAAGCAATGGGTGCTTGTTGTGGGTGATTCACTGTTAAGAGGCACCAAGATACCTGACAATGAGATGAAGAGTCATGAGAGGTGCTGCCTGCCAGGAGCCAAAGATCCACGACATGGCTGAGAGTGTCACATGTCGTTGGGGACATGGGCTACTATCCCCTAATCCTCTTCCATGCCGATTGTTCTGCAAGAGAAGGCAAGTCAGGACCTAAGAGTCATGGGACTCCTCAAGAGTTGGGGGCCACAAAGCAAGACCTGAGATCTCACCAACAAAGAAGTATGAAATCATGTCAACAAGTCAGAGTAAGTTTGGTTACAAGTTCTAATTGAGAAAGAATATGATTTGGACCAGCCAGATATTTCCTTAGTTTGAATAAAGATGGCAGGGACAAGTTGATGCAGCTGGCAGGCTGCTTCCAATTATTAGGAACAAGTGCTGTGTGTTAATCAATTGAGCCCTGTGTGATCACATGGGTGGAAGTAGGATATATAAGGAAGTAGAAGTCAAAGAAAAGGTGGCTTTGAGTCAGCTCTGTTGGTTGTGCTGTGTTGTCTGTGTGCATCCTTGCATGAACCTCCCTTACTTCTCTACATTCTTATATGAGCATCACTTGCTTCATCACAACAGTGAGGATAACCTCTTACAGACAGTAACTTGAGTAAGCCACAGTTCAGTGATCTCCACTCAAGTATCTTCTGACAGCGAGGTCTGAGAGCAAGCCATAAAGTCATATCTGTGGGTCAGAGTCCAGATGAAGAAGTTAAATGGCACAGGCATGACTGCACTGCAATTGTAATGTAGCTAAGATAGGGACCAAGAGTGATAGCCTCAGAATAAAAGCAGCTCCTAAGGGAAGGAGCAAGGACACTGTACTGTTACTCATTACATCTTCTATCATAACAGCTCTTGTTAGCAGGCTGGCCTTCCACACAATGATCTTGAGCTCCAAGAAGGCAGTAGAGTGGGTTTATAAACTTGTGCCATCTACCAATTGATATGTACTTTTGGTTGAAAGAACCTGGAAATAGTATATTTTCCAGAGTTATCTTTTTTTTCCCTAAGAGTGTTTCCTGTAGATTCAGAGAAATGCTAAATGAAGGTAAGGATTTGAAGGGAAGAGGAAAGAAAGGCAATATAACAAAAAGAGAAAGGGAATTGATTTACAATGTGAAGTTAGAAGTTTTATCTAGCTAGGCCACTGACAAGGATAGGAACTTTCAGAAACATCTCAATTTAGGCAGATTGCTGAGAAGACCTTAAGATAGTGAGTACACCTCTCTCCATAACCTCTGTCCAATAGACCAAGGAGGACAAATATGGTGGCACATATGGTTAAGATGCTCCCATCTTAAGTTGTTTAACGTACATGCACTGATGGTGTGAATGTTCATATGGACAATCACTTGAACAAAAAATGTTAGAAGTGACACCAAGGAGATATTTAGAAGTGACAGAATTATTAACAATGCCAGAAAAATACAGAACTACTTGTGAGCAGCACTACAGAAGGTATTTAAAATACCAAACAGAAATTAGATCAGGCTAAAATCACCTATTTACATTAATTAAGTATGATGGAAAGCAAAACTCTTGCATGATGCTGCTAATAAGGCAAATGTGACCTATAGACTTGTAAAGCTCAGTAACCGACTGGGATAGTAAAAGCCTGGAGTATTTGCTCTGACAATAGGTGCTGTGCAGTGTTCCACAGCCACTTTTTGAGGCTCATAAGTCATTGGGAGCAGGAAATTGTTTTTCCAGTTGCTATTATATTTATTGGCTAGTCTATTGTCTCAGACTTTTTTTCAGCACAGTGATGTGTTTAGCACTATAAAAGCATCAACGGAACCAATAAGCAGCATGAAAATGAATCACAAGAGGAAAAAAGGTAACTGCAGTGCAAACTGATAACTCCTTGATGAATTGGTTGAAATGTTTGCAGCACTAAAGAAGAGGGTCCAAGAATTATAATCCAATATGGATGTGCAAGAAAAAATAAACCAAACATCTGAAAATATTATATTTTTATGGTACATACAATGCAATAAAAAAGAAATCCACCCACTTTACTGCTTTTTAGGTGTCTGCCACTTATAATATCATCATCTTTGCCACAAATTATAAATACTTCTTTCGTAAAACTGCAATGAAAGACTTCTTACTGCCAAATATAGAATGTATTAAATTCATGTAGGACTTCCCCTAAAAGAAGATACTAGAATTCATTTTTTCTTGTTTAGTATCTTGTTTAGCAGGTTCTTAAATTCACTTTTTGGATCCTTAACAAGTGACCTACTTTTTGTCAACAGTCTACACTAAATGTTTCTTAATCCAGAAGATTCAGAAAAGTAAAATTAATTAGCTATAGTCACCTTGTTATTAGAAAAATTGCTGTTGAACTAAATCAGGTAAAAACAAAGCTCCAGGAAGGGCAGAAAATTCAGACAGCGTTAACCCTGAGGTCTTGTAAACTCAGTACAAAGCACATGGTAATGGCAGTACTGTGTTGCAGGGCTACAATTTGTCCAGTTGAGTCCTGAAAATCTCTCTGTACACAGATTCCACCACCACTCCAGGCAGCCTTTCCCACAGGGCTTAATCTCACTCTTGGGGAAGAATTGTTTACCTCCTTCCTGACAGGAATTGCCTTGTCACAGCTCATAACTATTGCTTCACATCCTTTCACACCTGAAAAATCTTCTCCATAAGTTTCCTTCATGCAGTAGATGGATGTTAGTTTTCAAACCCAAGCATTTTCTTTTGCAGGCTAAACATCCTGAGTTCCCTGACTTTCATCATCTGACGTGATCTCCAGTTACCTAATTACCCCTGTAGCCCTTCAGTAGACTCTCCAATTTCTATTTGTATACTCTACCTATCTTCCACATGGTCTACTATGCAGAACTTTGCACTTAAGTTCTTTCTCAGAATAAACTTTAATTTTAGTAATAACATGTAGATTAATAGAAAGGATTGGCACTCCACCCGTAGGTGGGTATACAAATACAGCTGGAACAGAAAATGGATTATAAAATTTCAAAAACCAAAATGGACTTATGATTTTGCTGTTTATTAGCCTTGAAGCCATGTGGGGAAAAAAAGAAAAAGAAAATGAGGAAGCCCTTACAAAAAACTATTCCACGTTCATGAAAATATTAGTAGCTTACATTTTGAAATAAATTAATTGAACTTATAGGTATCCACATTTTATATATTAGTACCAAACAATAGATTTCAAATCTTTCTGTTCTTTATTCAGAACACTAATTTGCAGAAATGTATGAGATTTTTCTGGTTTATATTAATTTAAAATCAATTTTTAAATATTTCAGTTACTGTAATGAATGGTGTGGCTTCACCATGCTTCAGTGAAAAAAAATAAAATCTCATTCAATTTGAAACCTCATTCATTTTCAGCTGCCACCTCAGTGTTTTTTCTAAAACTGTCATTATACTGCCTCCTTTTCAAAGACAGCATTTTAGAGAACCCACTGAATACCAATACCTTACAAACTCCTCCCTGTGATGTTGTAACTTTTTCCCAGTGTATATTCCTCTGTCTCATGATGCAAACACCAGAAGAGAGAGAAGAGCAATTACGCTAACTGCTTGTCAGAGTTAAGATCTTGCACTCAGTGTTAGTGAGTCATTACCTCTCCAAACTGTCAGATGGGCTGTATCAGTGAGTTAAATAACGTTATGAGAGGCTATTTTAAATATATATCACAAATATATATAATCACAAATATATATCATCACAACAAGCTTGGCTGGTGTTCTGGACTCTTGCTTCACCCTGGCTGCCAGGAACTGGGTTTGTCCAGCTGTGCAGAGTGACAGGGCCCTGGCTGTGGAGGTGTCGTCACCCATGGCTTTCCATTCCTTTGGGAGCCTTAGCTGTGCCCTAACAGAAATAGACAGTGCTGTGGGTTCAATATGTCTAACTTGTACCTTTGCATATATGCACATCCCTATCTCACCACATAGTAATGTACACTGGTCTCCCATAAAAACAATTAATTTGGTGTTAAGATTCTTGAGTTTTTTTGCGTAACTGTTAAGTGGTAATTCAATATACTTATCTGTTGATACAATCAAAATAGTATTCTCAAAAAAGCTATTCAAAGACACAAAAAAAACCCCACAACTGAAAACCAATAGTTGACAACATTTGTATGAGCCTAATCTCAAACAAAATAAGAGGAAATTCATGGAATAATTTGAAACATAAATTGCACATCTTTTAAAAACAATTATAAAAGACATGATGTCTATGATCTGGATAAATTTTGAGCCCTAAGCTTTTATAAGCACATCCTACACTCTGCTTTTGCATAAAAGTAGCTTGTGTTACTTCTCCCTCAAATTAAAATTTTGTTACTAAAGAGATGTAGAATCAAGGGTCACGTTACAACATTTCACAAACTAACAAAGGCTTTGATCAAACTGGTCATTTTTCAAAATGCACCTGTTCCTACTGTCTCAATGTATCTCAATCTTCTAAAACTAGTCCGTAATACAATTGACTTGCTTCCTCAAAAATAACCATGTGAATGATCTTTTGTATCTTCTTGGGTAAACAAGCAGTATTGAAAGACAGACTAAAGTACATACAACTAAAGTTTGCAAAGTATGTTAATTCTAATGGAAAAAAACTCATCAACTCATCAAATTAATTCTCATTTACCTTATTTAAATATCTAGCATCTATAAATGTCATAATAAAGAGGTACACCTCCTTGTCTTTTTGGTTGGAAAAACTGTGATATGAAATAAAGGACATATCATAGGGTTGAGAGGATAAAGACTAAGGAAATCTATATAAGAAGATCTGATAAGCTAATGGTTCATTGGAGATCAAAAAGACCATTAACATTCATAGAATACTTCACTTCCATTTAATATATGGCTATATAAGTGATGAAACTAATGATTTACAAAGCCTGCAAACAGCTCATGGAGGCAGAGATGGAAACTTAGAAATGCCATAAGCTCTTATACAATCCCTTCTGCAATAGTATTTTATGAAGATTTTGCATCTAATGATCAAAGCCTGCCTTTACTGTAAAATGTCCTCCTTAAGACTACTTTAAATGTTTTGCAGCAACTTCAGTCAGCATGCAACCTAAGTGCCCAGAAGAATAAGGCTAGCTCTCTGAACAAACATAACCTGTTAAAGTCCTGGTATGGACTCTCCATTTGATTTTTCTGAAAAAAAAAAAAAAAAAACAAACCCAAACCCAAAAAAACCCTCCATTTAAAATGGCTACAAGTATTTCTGAGACACACATGACAGTTTAGGTCACTTGGGACATACATCTGCACTTCTTGTGACAACAGAAATGTGTCAGTGAAGGCTCTATTGTTTGACCCTTTACAGTTCACAGAAGTTTGAGTCTGGTGACTTTCAAAGCAAAATACACCTAACTTTTTTACTACTCAATTAAATTATTTGTATTTCAAATGTTCTTAAATGGAGCACCTATCTGTCAGGATGATAGGCACTGCAAAGAACTTACAAAGAGAAGAGAACTACATAAAGCAATCAGAGAAGCCTTTTATTCATCTGCTACAATAAATGACAGTGTCATTATGTAATTCCCCTAGCTCCCCTTAACGTATCTGACCCCTCAAACTGTATCACATCAGTATTGTAGTTTCAAATATTTTTTTAAAACAGTGCAGTAGTATCTTCTCACAGTGATTTTGCAATATTGGTCTTGAGCATGAAGAACTGAAGATTTCCAAAGTGCAGATGTACATGTCACAGCTCATTCAAAGAGGACAACAAAACAGAATCCACTCAGCATTTTCAACTTTATAATAAAATATTTTCTTAAAACAAATTAAGGAAAACATGTATTTGACAACAGAAATAATTATAATACCTTCTTATATTCAGACGGAAATCGTGCCCAATCTTGTTGAAGAGACTACATATTTCATTAAGCAACTTTAAGTAATTCATTAAATGTTCTTGCATTAGTAAACTGTATTATAGAGTGAAGAATGGGGGGATAGTGTGAAAACAGCAAAACAGATTCAGACATGGGTGTGAATTTACCTGTTGCCTCTTCTCAAATTCTAACTTGATACGGGACTTGATGCAGTTGCACGTGTCCTGATATGTTTGCTGCAGCGCAAGTTCCATGAGGTGTTTGTGGTATGCTCCTGCCAAGTTTCCGCAGATAAAAATGATTACATTTGCCAATATCTAGAGGATTAAAAAAAAAGTGTAAGGGACTTTACATATACAAACTAACAGAAAATAATCCTAACCTGCAATAAAAGATTGATGAAGTTATGTATTTTGCTTTTGTCTGATTTCTAGCAAAGGTTTACCTTTCAAAAAGCTTTCAAAATCAGTGGCAAAGTCCCAAGCAACAATACCATTTTAATTTAGGATTAAATAAGACTGAAAATTGAATTAAAGTGAAGAATATGCTTGTCTACTCAATAAGGTACACATTTTCTGAAAAAGAAATTAAGCTCATATTCTATATCCAGTGCTGAGTATTAATTATGTGGGATCATGACCTACTATGTTAAACAATAGCTATGGCTCCTGGTGTTGTTATTGACACGTTTTTGCAAGACATTTTCATTTGCAATGCCATCTGATTAAGAAGTGGAAAATTTTGCTTGCGTTTTCCCTCAGTCTGACCCACCACTGTCAGTCAGCTATAAATAAGAAACTGGTGACATTAAGCTATGTTTAATTAGGATATCTGAAATCTCTCTACTAGAATATACTTTTCACTACTACCAAAAGACTGCATTTTCCATGAATATGCTTATAAACTTAATTTAGGGCCAAGCAGCATCAGATGCTCAGTGCTCACAACACCACATGTACGTGAGAAGTAAGTCTGCTTAAAGGATCTATATTTATTTAGTGATTGCCTGGAACATTTCAGAAAGTAAAAAGTGGAGAGAGGTAGGGTTTTCCTATGCTTGAACTTCAAATAGGACAGAATACTATATGGCAATGCTAGGACTTTTAACTACTGCAAAAAGAGACACATTTACCCATCCTAATTCACTCAGAGCAGAAGAAACACGGTAATGCAACCAATTAGTAATTAAATTAAAGAAAAAGATAATATTAAATGGGTACAGAAGTTGAGATACAGCTGCAATAGAGCCAGAGCTAGTCTTTTATCTGTAGGGCCCTAGTGTATCATATAGTCTGGATTACAAGTACCACATGATGTCATAATACTTTTGGTCTGCAAGGGAAGGAGGGAGAAAGGAGGCTAAAATATCATTAATTCTCTTCCATTAATCTAATTACAAGGTTTATGATAGATTTCTTCAGTGATCACTCACTGTCTGAACGACAGAACCCAGAGAGTGGTGATCAATACACGGAATCGAGTTGGAGGCCTGTGGCCAGTGGAGTTCCACAGGGATCGGTTCTGGGGCCAGTCTTGTTCAACATCTTCATCAATGACCTGGATGAGGGGATAAAATGTCTCCCCGATGACATCAAAATGGCTGATTCACCAGAAGGCTGTGCTGCCATTCAGTGAGACCTCAACATCTTCAGAGTTGGGCAAAGAGGAGCCTCTTGAGGTTCAACAAGTGCAGAACCTTGCACCTCGGGAGGAGCAACCCCATGCACCAATACAGGCTAGGGATTGACCTGCTGGAGCAGCTCTGCAGAGAGACCTGGGAGTCCTGGTTGATAATAAAGTAAACATGAGCCAGCAATGTGCCCTGGTGGCCAAGAAGGCCAATGGCATCCTGAGATGCATCAAGAAGAGTGTGGCCAGCAGGTCAAGGGAGCTTCTGCTCCCCCTCTGCCCTGGTGAGGCCTCATCTGGAATCCTGTGTTTCTTACTCAGAGGAACAGATTTTTCACCTGTATGTAGCCCAGTTTGAGTGAAATACATATTGTCAATAGACTGTTCAATGGAAAATGCTATTAACATTACTGAACAAGATGAACAACATATAAAATTCTTGCTGAGTATCTCTCTTCTCCTAAGCCTTGCATTTTCTTCTGAACTGTGGTCCAGTTTCAACATTTGGAGACAAGTTCCACTCCAGGTATGCTTTAAAGTTTCACAGGCATTCTTCCAGAAGGAACATATTCAAAGTTTTCCTCAGTCCAGAAAAATTAACTGAGCTTTCCAATTCCTAAGCAAGTGCTCTAACCAGTATGGAATGGTAAAAAAAATCTTCTTGTTCAGGCAACTGCTCTAAGACAACCCCATGCTATGAATCCTACTTATACTGAAACACTTAGGATGAAATCAGATCAATCTTATATCTTGTCACTTTTCTAGGCTAGGACTCTGCAACTCTTTTACTATTTTTTTTCTCGTCCCCACCTCTGCTTCCCTCCCCCAAGACAAATTTTAGATAATAAAAGAAGATGTGATGGATCTTCTGGTAAGAAACAATGCATCTTGCTATGAGAGCTTTGATGAACTGCAGATAAAACTGTAGCCAAGAACCTCTGTCAGGAAATGAATTCAGGGCACCCGACTACACACGATTGGTTAGGGTTTCCCTGAAGGAGAACAAGCCTGATCTGTGGAAAAGGGTGTAACTAATGATGGTAACTCAAGAGCAGAAAAAGATGAAAATTACCTCAAAGACAATGTTGCAGAAACCTGTCTCATCTCCTTTACAAACAGACATTGTATGAAAAAAAACCAAGCCACAATATACATAAGCTCTGGTAAGTTCCCACTCAATTCATCATATGGAAACTCTGAGTCACACAGCAGAACTAATCTCTCTGAACAGTCAGCGGAGAGGCAAGTCCATTTACCTCCTGGGCCATCTGCATCTCATTAGATACATCCATTAAGTGTACACTGTGGCAAAGTTTCTGCTTAATCAATAAATTCAGTATCTACAGAAGACAATCTAAATCTGAGTCAAAAATTAACGCAAAGAACACCAAGATACCACCAGAAAGTATCTGTAAGTGCTCCAAGTACCAGCTTGTACCTGTGAAAACTTAAGGAACATTACCATGCCTGATCTCTCTTCTATCTCTTTAACCTACAGAATACTGTATGCACTTCCAGGCAATGGGGCATTTTCTAAACTGTATTTTCACATTGAAGCATATGTATTTTTCAGTATCAGTGAATAAAAATGAATCTGATTTCTACTGCTTATCTATCAAAACAGACTGTATTTAAAAGCAATTGAAGACAAAATTAAGTAGCTATGACTAATTTCTCAAGAGAGTACTCAAGTTCATTAAGTTCCTCAAAAACTTTAGTGTATTACACAGATGTTCATGTGATGAAAGACTACAAAAGTATACACAAGGAAGTACTATGCTGTACAAAAATAAATGAATTATAATGGAGGCTGCTGATTCTGAACTGAAGCATAAATCACTTGTCAAATATCTTAGAGACTCCTATTCAAATACTGAATATAAAAATCAGAGCTCTCTAAGGAGCTTCTCTATGTGGAAAGCCTCCAGTTTATTAATTATTTGTCACATTTCTTTCTTCTTAGATATTGTAGAGATCCTTCCTGCAATTCTTGCATGAATAGATTTTTACCAAAAACACCCAATACAAAAAATACATTTTCAAATAGTTAGATTCCACTTTTCTTCTGGATAAGAAACTTGAGAAAGCAGAAGCTAAGAGGTGGGCAAGAAAGGCTATAATCTGCATGGAAATTAACGAGAGAAAAAAGAATTATTGTGTCACTGCACAGGTGCAAATTCTTTAGCTCTTCTCCCATTTGATCTTTCATTTGATGGTTTGTGGTGTTACTAGTAAAGCTAGGGAACAAGTCTACACTTTTTTGGAACCTATACCATTCTAGATTCAGATAAAATTCAGCTAGAAAGAAACTTCACTGGGTAGAAACTTTAAAAAAGAAATTATTAGCCACCATGAAAATTAGTCATGCACATGGCCAACATGTACTTTGCCAAATACCACTATTTTAAGTACATATGTTCAGAAGGACATGTGTTCAAGCTACTCCATGCAACATTCCTGCCCACAGAGTTCTGGCTGGTCATATGATGTTGACTTTTTTCCTTTCACATTTCCAGACCTACAGAGGTCCAAAGACATAAGTTCCAAATTGTAATATATTTCAGTGTCAGCAATATCTACAGCTCACAAGAAGGATGAAAGAATTGAAAACAGAAGACAGTTTGCCCACATGGTGCTCACTGTTTCAAAAACAAACAGCTTAGGGAGTAAAAAATTAATGAAGTCTGCATTCCTATGGATTTGTATCCTTTTATCCATTTATTTCCTTGTTTATACATTACTTCCAACAGGTCAAAGATTGTTACAGCAGGCCTAAAACTATTATTCATTGTTCCAGAGGTCAACAAATTGCTCCATATTTTCAGTGTTAAAATAAACTTGGTAAAAAGACCCTTTGTGGAAGGGGAATTGGTGTAATTCTACAAGCTAGGAAGTTGTGATGCTGTCTTCTAATTTGTATGTGTAACTTTTGACATCAGAGCATTGTGTACAGCAGCAGGATATTCTTTTTCTGTAATGTCTATATTACTTCATGTGATTTTCTTTTTATCATTATTATAGATTCATGTTTCTCATAGCTCCAGGATGTGCTGTGGCATGACTGGATTTATTTTATTCACATCTATGCATACATGGAACCTATCTATATGTCACTGTGTATGAAAATAGATCATAAACTGGAAGCTCTTGAATCAAAACCAGGAAACAGACACTAGAAACAGGAATCAGAGTTATGGTCCCTTTAGATCACTTCTGTGTAATAAACGTACCATTACCTCTAATTTATGACTCTTCATATTTGAACCTAAGATAACTTTTTTCCAAAATGTAACTCAGATACAGAAAGAATCAGCCAGTCACTGCATTCCTCTTCCTGCCTGCAGAAAGGTCCTTTCATGTTTACATGTGTTTCTGGGATCACTTTATTTCTTTACACTAAAATCATTCAAACACTTTTGAATAAACAATTAACTGAAACAAATAAACAGAAAAAAAAATTCAAGCCTATTCAGAAATACATTTAGGTAAAACTAACTAGCTTACGGTGTGGCTTGAATTTTGGAAGCAGAATCTGTAAACAACTCATATTTTCATCCATCTTAAAAATGTTATCCCAAAAAGACAGATTTATTATTAGGTCCTGGATCTGATATAGGAAGGAGTACCAGCATGCTATGTAAAAAAAACCAAACAAAAAACCAAAAAAACCAACGACAAACAGAAGATGCTGAACACCATAAAATTTAAAGTTTCCTCTGAAAAATCCTATGGGGTAATATATCAATCTTTGACCTATTACAGAAATAGTCCCATGTCTGACTTTTGAGATACCTTCAGTCTTTTCCAAGAAATCCATCTGGTTCACTCTTAAAAAAAAAAAAAAAAAAAAAAAAAAGACTAAAATCTGTAATATAATATATTTACATACAGGAACCAGCAATATGCTGCCAAGTTAAATGTCTAACAGTAGATTTCTCCTTAGTCTTCCTTGGCAGACGGATTACCAGGCTATCTCTTCTATATTATCTACTAGCCTTGATGAAATTTCTTCACACATTATACATCTCGAAACATTTTCCTTTTGGCAAGGTTTACAGAACTTATTCAATAGATCCAAAAGATACCATAAGAAGGCAGGACAAAAAGATAAATGAACTGATAATTACATATGCACTCTTTATCAATGTACTAACTTCTGGCTTCTCTAACTGGAAATGAGCTTACCCTCAAAACCATAGTGATGATTTCAGTTTTCTTTTCTAATTACCACAGTTTATATTGTGAGTAACTGCACTGCATATTTCATAAACTACATACTCATAGTTATCAGTACATGACAAAATTAAAATCAATGGATAGTTTACTGTTACATTGTCACAGTTTAACCCCAGCCAGTAACTAATCACCACATAGCCACTTGCTCACTCCCTCTGCCAGCAGGATGTGGATGAGAATCAGGAAAAAGAAGAAAAACTTGTGAGTTCAGAACAGTTTAATAACTAAATATATATTTTTTAATTATTTTTGTTATCATTACAAATTTAATAAATTTAATACATAAATTTAATCCATCAACTTAAAAATATAATAATGAAAAGAAATATAACAAGACATAAATGAAAGAAAGGGAAAAACAAAACTAAAAATAATCCGCAACCAAATGCTGTAAAATGCAACTGCTCACAACTCACTGACTGATGCCCAAGCAATGACCAACCTCTCCTCCTCAGATCCCCTCAGTTTATATACAGCGCATAATGGTATGGTATGGAATTCTATGGAATAGTCCTTTGGCTAGTTCAGGTCAGCTGTCCTGCTTATCCTCTCTCCCAGCATCTTGTGCCACCCCCCACTCCCTGCCAATTGCTGTCACGGCAGAGTGAAGAGCAGAAAAGGCCTTGACGCTGTGCAAGCACTGCTCACCAATAACAAAAACATTCATGTATTATCAACACTGTTCTCAGCACAAATCCAAAATATTGCCCTGTACCAGCTAATAGGAAAAAAAAGTAACTATATCCTAGTCAACACCAGGACATACACTGAGGCTGTTTAGTCTAGATAAGAGGAGATTGTGGAGGGTCTCATTAACATTTACAAATATCTAAATGGTGGGTGTCAGGAGGCTGGGGTATCACTTTTTTCTGTTCTATCTAGTGAGAGGACAAGGGGTAATGGAAAGAAACTGGAACACAAAAAGTTCCATTTAAACAGACAAAAAAACTATTTTACTGTGAGGATGACGGAGCCCTGGCACAGGCTGCCCAGGGACGGTGTGGAGGCCCCTTCCTTGGAGGTCTTCAAAACCCACCTGGATGTGTTCCTGTGTGATCTGATCTAGGTGGACCTGCTTCTGCAGGGAGTTTGGACTAGATGATCTCTAAAAGCCCCTGATAGACAACAGTAATTAGACATTTTTAAATAGTAATTTTTATAATCTCTAAAAATGGAACTATGACATATACTAATGCTCTTCTTAGGTAGCATTTTTCTCTATCAGTATTGATAATTAACTTAAGCTTTTTACATAAAGTGTTTTCCCTTTGGCTCATTATCTTCAGTGGAGCAAATACATTCAAAAATGGCTAGTATAGCACGCCAGATCACCACTAATTGGCAGAATGACTTTTTCTAGCAGTAAAAACTGCAACTACAATGGGCACAATACACAAGGTGAACTGAGGTAGCTCCATAACCTTTTTTACAGCTGGAGTACTGTGAATCTAAGATAAATGTTATTTTAACTTAATAATGATTTATTTTTATGTAGTATTAGTAGTTAAAAAAAATCCATATTAGCATTTTCTGACAGATTTTGAAATATCTTTATTGCTCATATCTTAATTTACACTTTCTTGGGTTCAAAACACTCTCTAGATTTTTTGCTTTAGGGATGAACCTACAAATTCAGTGCACCATACAAGAAGCAGGTTTTAGACTCTGAACGCATGTAAGAAAAATTAAATTCTGACAATGAACATAACAGTCTTTCCTTCCAAAGAATGTATTTTTAAAATCAAATGGGTTTAATAGTGTGAATATGAAGACAAATATGACTCCACTAAACTGCCAGTAATGCCAACTTCATGATAACCTTGTCTATTATTACCTACAGCTCTGCCTTATTAGCAGATTTTGCATTTAACACAGTTCTTACAAATTGGTTTACAGTTTGTATACTACATTTCCAGGTATTTTAGAAAAGATAAGCTGTAAGTCTATTATTGAAACATATCATGATGCTTTGCCAAAACTGACAGACAAAAAGAAGTTACCAGTAAAATGAAGGAAAGAATATTCCAATTTCTAGACGACTGCAGTCATACTGTTATATTAATTTCTGTTTTCATTCTCAAATTTGACTAAAATAGTATTGGAGTTCTATGGATAAAAGTAGAAATAGTCACATGAGCATACAATCTCTTTTTATGAATTCTAATGTACATATAGCAACAAAAAATAAACAATTTGTCTTCTCTAATGTTTCTCATCTCCTCTCCACATTTCCAGAAGGTGCCTGTTTTGAACATAGCATGTTCCAAGCTAATAGAAAAATTACATCATAGGTGCACCTAAGCAGCAATGTGAAAAAGGCAGAAAGTACATTTGACTAATGAAGTTCTTTACCACGGACACTAGTCATGCTCCCCAGTGGGCCTAAAGAATAGATCCTTGTCTATTTTATTCAACAATTAAACATATCCATGCAAGTGCTCATCAGCTCTCTACAATGGGCACTCATTATCTCTACTTTGAATGTCCCAGTCTGATCAGAAAACTCTGCTATCTCATTATTCAACACTTTCTGCAAAAAAAAAGTTTTCAATTTACTCTCCTCTTTGAGAAAACAATAAAATCTCAGCTAGGAAACAGCAACTATCCAATGGCTCTAAATGCACACATAAACTGACTCCTCCCCTTCCTGTTGCTTGTTAGACATTTCGACAAGCTGTGGGATGCTGAAGAATAGAAATGGCTAACCTAAGCTCTAACATCACTCACAAATTCATTCCAGAACAAGTTTATCACTCTGCACAGAACTCCTTCCAAGCAGCTTTCTGAGACAGCCTGCAAACAAATGGTTCCATGCAAAAAGTTTAAGAACATGGTGTTTGGGTACTGGTGCCATAGGAGGCTAGTACGGTGGCTAATTCAGTGCATTATGTATTCCCATATCTTTATGGCAAATCAGTATGGACACTGTTACAGAAGACTTCAAATGACCAGGGAGGATTTACAAGGTAAACTCCAGTCTATTGAACGGCCAGTTAGATAGGCAACACCAGTGAGTCTGGTATGACCACAAAGATAGGTTTGGCCCCTGCCGTCAGGACTTCTTAAAGAAAAGTCATGAGCAAAATTGGATCATCAGCTCACAGGAGAGCTCTTTAAATGCTGTCCCCAAGCCAGCATGAGGGGAGTCTCATGTCAGGGTCACAAAATAGAACAGGTAGAATACACATCAACAGTTACTGCTTAAAGTGCCAGAAGAGGCAAAAAATGAGTAATGGCTTAAAGTGCCTGATGAAGATTACAATGAGCATGGAACTTTGCTTCCTTTGGTCAAGGCTTAACAATTTTTGTCAGTACTCCCTAATTTAGTCTTTTTGTTTAGACTTTTTAGATGGTTGCTCTGAGGTTTCTGTGGTTTATTGTTGCATATACATTCAAAATTGTGACTTTTGTTTGTCTTCCTACAGATTTCTTTGTCTTCCTTCATTTCCTCTTGTGATCTTCTGTAGTAGAAGAAAGATATCTGTGTTTGTCCTGTGTAGGTAGTGTAGACAGTGTCCGTGGAAGTAACACAAAAGTAGACAGTGAAGTGCTTCAAAGTGGTCCTTTTAAAAAAACTCTTCAGCAAAAGGAAGACACAAGAAGAGTAATGGATAGTAGAGAGTGCTAGCCAGACAGCACTGAAAGAAGTCTGAGAGGCTAAATCAGTCCTAGAATCCTGATTCAGTGTTAACAGAGGCATAAGTTGTGCATAAGACAACCATCTTTAGCAAGGCAAACAGACTCAGAAGCAAAATAAAATATCAATGAAGAAAAAAAAATTACACTTGACAGAAAAGAAATAATTTTTACTCTTGTTCTGTTCCTACTTTGAAATAATCTTTGTCAGAACTACTTAATAGATTGACAAAGAAAATAGCTTTATGTCTTTTTTTGTTGTTGTTATTTTGTGAAGCTGCCAACATTGCCTCTGTGACTAAGGGCAGATGTATCTCCAATGCAGTTACAATTGTGTTTCTATACTAGCACTGTGCTAAACATACCTATAGCCTGCCAAATAACAGAAAAGTGTTTGCAGAAAACATGCTAAGGCACATTAACTGCACAAGCACTCACTGCTGAAGAGTCTCAGAGATTATTTCCTGGAAAAAATATTTTTTCCTCCAACAAAACATCAATATTCTTTTTTTCATCTCATTCTGCTTTGGAAAAAAAAAAGATAATTTTTCATTAGGTTGTTACAGACTTCAGTAGAGATCCAGTTGAAGGTCCAATTCAAGGACATCATGGCATGCAACCACAAGAGCTCAGAGAGCTAGCTGACATCCTATAAAGCCACTCTAAATTATCTTTGAAAGCTCATGGTAATGAGGGGAGGTTCTTAAGACTTGGCAAAAAGCAAATATCATTCATATTTTCAAGGAAGATAACTTTGCCTTGATCCTTGGAATGTTATGATACAAATCCTCCTAGAAGCCATTTCCAACCTTACGAAGGCCAAGAAGGTGACTGAGATTAGTCAGCATGGAGTTATGAAGGGGAAATCATGCCTGAGCAACCTGACAGCCTTATGTAGTGAAACTCCAGAACCATAGGATAGTAGCTCTGGCCTTCCTTGAGCCCTTAGCTGAGCACCACAGGGCTTCTGAAGAAAGTCATGAGTCATCATGACAAGGACAAATTATTTTGACTGTAGGAAAAAAGTTGTATGATCTTTGAATGACCATTTTCAGAGAGTTGCAGCTTCTTCTTGTACCATTTTTCACTAAGACTCAGGATTGTCCTGCCAATATAACCATTTTGCATGTTACTCTGAAAAGAAATGCAGTTCAATATTAATGAAGAGTGTGGCCAGCAGGTCGAGGGAGGTTCTCCTCTCCCTCTACTCTGCCCTAGTGAGGCCTCATCTAGAGTACTGTGTCCAGTTTTGGGCTCCCCAGCTCAAGAGGGACAGGCAACTTCTGGAGAGAGTTCAGCGCAGGGCCACCAAGATGAAGAGGGGACTTGAGCATGTCTGTTATGAGGAAAGGCTGTAGGAACTGGGGCTGTTTAGTCTAGAGAAGAGGATCTTATAAGGGGGGGGATCTCATTAATATTTCCAAATATCTAAACAATGAATGTCAGGAAGAGATGTGGCATCACTTTTTCCTATTGTATGTAGTGACAGGACAAGGGCTAATGGAAAGAAGCTGTAACACAAAAAGTTCCATTTAAACACAAGAAAAAAACTAATTTACTGTGAGGGTGAAGGAGCCCTGGCAAGGGCTGCCCAGGGAGGTTGTGGAGTCTTCTTCTCTGGAGGTCTTCAAAACCTGCCTGGATGCATTCCTGTATGACCTGATCTAGGTAGACGTGCTTCAGCAGGAGAGTTGGACTAGATGATCTCTAAAGGTCCCTTCCAACACCTACCATTCTGTGATTGTATTAATTAACTCAATTTTCATTAAAAGAATATGATTCACCTAAGAATTTCAGTTCACTGACTTTAAGATTTTCGATTTAGTTGGATTCAGTATTGAAAACATAATCAGTGCCTCATAAACAAACAATGACAGGAAAGGGTGAACTTGTGAGACACATTTCTATTTGCTACAAATTAACATAGCTGACTAAATCAGGAAGAGGACATAATGTGAACAGAATCTATTCACTTTCTGTAGCGTAGATACATTGGCAGGAACACCTAGGCCAATTAACACACCAAGTTCCATCCATGTTCCACACAAGTATCTTTTTTAATGAATACAAGTGCATAGAAGGATTAATAGTTTCTAAAAATATAATTTTCAGTTCCTGTAAGTATATATCAGGAGCTTTTCATGTAGATTAATGCTTAAGGATTGCCTCTGTATCATCATTTCTAGAATTTCCCAATGATCACAAACTTGGGTTTCAGTAGTTGCTTTCCTTTATGTGTTTATGAATTACAAGTTATACTTGTGCATCAATTTGAACAAGAAATTATTTACTGTGCTAAAATATAAGCATAAATATTATCTTCAGCACACATAAACAAAACAGTTTACATTAATAGGCCCATCTTCTAAACTGCACAGGTGATAAAGAGATTGTGAACTTCCACAAGCTGGAGTTTTGGCTAACATCAGTGCTTACTAGGAAAGTTGATTTCCTTCAGACTTTTTTCCCTAGGAAGCCCAAATTACAAATACATTGAAACAATTGTTTTTTTCAGGTGACATAAAATGACTAATATAGTCATCAAACCTTTCCCTAATTTTCATGTAACTGCAGTATCATAGAACCATAGAATGGTGGGGGTTGGAAGGACCTTTAGGGATCATCTAGTGCAACCCCATCGCAGAAGCAGGTTTGTAACACAGTATGTTTCTGAACAATAAAGATGTTACTATATATTATAAATATTTTCAGATATTATAATTTACAGAACCATAGAATGGTAAGAAGGGACTTTTAGAGAACATCTAGCCCAACTCCCCTGCCGAAGTAGGTCCACCTAGATCAGGTCACACAGGAACACATCCAGGCAGGTTTTGAAAACCTCCAAAGAAGGAGACTCCACAACCTCCTTGCACCACCTGTGCCTGTGCTCCATCACCCTCACAGTGAAATAGCTTTTCCTTATGTTTAAATGGAACTTTTTGTGTTCCATCTTCTTTCCATTACCCCTTGTCCTCTCACTAGATGCAACAGAAAAAAGCGATGCCCTAACCTCCTGACATCCACTATTTAGTTTGGCAAAAACAAGTGACTTTAAATAAGTAATTTAAAATTTTAAAATACAAAATTCTAAAATTACAAAAAAATAATACACCTGTCATATCTTAAATATTTTTAATGTACAATAGTTAACACTGATGTGATGAAACCCTCAAATTCTAAGAAGCAAATCATATATAAAGTACTCATTTATGAATATATTCTTTGCATGCTTGTCTGCTATTTTATATTGCAGGCAGTATTAATCTTATATTTAAATGATCTTCCATCAGTCTTTCAATATTAATTCAATATTCAATACAGAACTCATCACAAGCAAAATGTTTATAATTGAAAATGCTCAATGGATAAATTAAACAACCACAGTAGTCAATTCAAACAAAAATAATAATAAAAATAATAATCCTCACAAGACAACACATTATAATTTCACTTGGTTGAAAACACATTTAAAAATAAACAAACTACAGCAGTGTAGTTGGAAACCCACTGAAAATTTCTATTATGGATGAAAGAAAAGATTAGTCTCCTACCATAACTAGAGACTAATATCAGACAGATAATTAAGGATTGAATTACAAAGGGAATACATAGATTAGCACAACTAAATATACAGAACAAAGTCAGTGAAAAAAATTGATAAAATTACTGAGAGACTATCTCACAGTAAAAACATGTAAGAAAATTTAAAATACAGACATTATTTCATTTATTATTTTAGCTTCTATTTTAGCCATTTGAGAGAAATATGGAAAGCAAATCAATCATCATAAAGAAGCAGATTGAAACATGCTGCTGACTAAGGTAGTTATAAAAACATCAAGATTGTCATAGGCATGTTTAAGAAAATGCTTTACAGTGCTAGACATATCTACAATATGAATCCTGGATTCTAAATGTCTCCAAAAAGTAATACTTTGTGGCATATAAATATTTTTTATAATCTCCACATTTGATATTGTTCCCTTGTTTTAATAGCTTGATATTCAAAATACCAATCATATTATATGCCAACCTCTATCAAACATCTTTTCTCCAGAGATGTGTATTTTTCAAAGAAAATTCCTGACTAGGACAAGAAAAGTAGGATAAAACTAGGAAACTAGAGAGCTGTCAACCATCTTGCTCTGCATTGTCCAACAGGGTGCAGTGGTGCCTGCTGCCTCTCAGGGTAAGGGAGCTGGAGAATTGGGTGCCTGTCAGTGCCCTTTCCTTTGTCCTAACAGCACAGTGATGTCCCTGCTCTCCTGTGAGTCTCAGGCAGTCTGCTCAGACCCCATGCCAGAATGAGTCCCCAGGCAGGAAGAAATTACAGGCACGTAATACAGGAACTGCAGGGAAAAAAAATTACACAAGAGAGAGTAGGTGGCAAATGACTAAGTTTCATGTACTGCATTTTAGACAAGACAGGCCTGTTCTTGCAATTAAAAATAAATAAACAAATTAAATACTCCAGATATGTCTCCCATCTAGTTTGTTTACAGTAGTTACAGGAACTTCTATCATATCATGGGCAATGTTTCCACAACTGAGGAAATTTAAATCACATTTGAATAAAGATATTTTGGAAACAACTTAACTGCATGTTTTTTAGTTTTCCTATGCTGTTCTCAGTTGCTAGCTTTTTTAGGTGCTACTGCAGCAGGGGGCAATGAAAATAGTGTGTGACGTTACCTAACACATGGTAATTTGGTCTTTAATTAAGGTCAGCATGACCTAGATCATAGAAAACACCTCCAAGCCTTACACCTGATGGCAAAGTCCAGATAGAATCAAGTTTCCTCTTTGTAAAGACAAACAAATCAATCTGGATTTTAAAGCAAGGGTAAGGCAGTGTCAAAGCAGATACAGAAGCTGCAAGACAGACGAGCAGAAACAGATTTCACTTCTTTTTCTGCTGCTTCCAAGGTTGTCAAAGGCGATCACCATCAACACTTACTGTGTAAGGGGGAGCCAAAAGCCTTTATGATAATTGTGAAGGAACATAGCATTGATCTGAGGAACACTTGCAGCTGTCTGCCTGAGATTATTTCTTATTCTTTTTTTCCCTGGTTATCATTCACTTCTACGTAACTCTCTATTCAGAGCCCTAATAGCCTCTTGTGTTAGCCTTCATACCGAAAGGCTCACTCAGTACTGCAACCTGCTGGTCCTATGACCCAGTCTACAGGTATTAGCACCTAAAACTTTACAGTTCATTGCAAGGCAAGTAGGAAATCTGTACTTAACTCAAGTGGAAATCAGAGTATTTAATAAAAAAAATGTAAGTGGCTTTTAGGTACATACATACCTTTTAAAATTTGGTCATGGTTCATTTACATTTCATTAGATCACTTGCATTTCAGTCACATCTGGCAACAAGCAACTCAGGAGACAGCTTTATTCCAACTCATCATGTTTCCTTCTGCCAATCACTCCTCCCTCCTTGACTTCGTATGCACCTTATGAAGCAGCTCAACCATCTGAAGCCTATGCCTTGCCTTTAAGTCAGTAAAGCAACTCCATCTCCTCTCAAATTTAAGACCACTGAAACACAGCTCACATGGCAGAAAAGAGCCAGCCTTTCACAAGTTTTCCAACATTCACCATTTATCAATCCAGCCCTGGCTCAGTGACTAAAAGGCTTCCTAAGGTACGTTTGTGTGGAAGATACTTGTTTTCACAGGCATGGCAAGAAGGCTACTGAACTGTTCTTCATTTGTTATGGTGGTCTTGCAAAGTTACAGGGAGATGTTCAGAGCCAGTCTCTGCAAACAGATTTTGTGGTATTTCAAACTAGAATTTTGCCAACAAAGATGGATGGTGGTTCACAGGAACTATTGTGGGCCGACAGTAGGCCAAGATTCCAAGGGAGCTGCTGCTAGAGTACAAATGAAAATTGATACAAGACTATGGCACTAGATGATCCTTGAAGCTCCTTCTGGCTTTCAAATCTATACATTAGCCTTTACTTCTGCTTGATCAGCATACTTAAGATCCTAGGGCACTTTCTGACCCTGGACAAGTTAAGAGTTATAATAATTTCCAGGCTTATACTGATGATACACTGTATCTCCTGTCCAGATGAGATGTAATCAAATTCCACACACTGCAGAAGGAGACAGCAAAAAAAATCACAATAAGGAAACCATTAAGTTTTATTGATTTTTAGAAAACTCTAAGAAGGCACGATGACTTTTTGTGTATCACATGAAAGATCTTAAAATACATAATAACAATATTCATCAGATCCGATCTCAGTAGACAAGAATATGGCTCAATAGAAGATGTTGTTTCCCCCTCCAAATAAACCAACAAGACTTCAAGAGATAAAGTCAGAGATACAAGTCAGCTCTTCTGAATCCCAAAACAATGTACCATAGCGCTTTTGCACTGATGACATTTTAGAGAACAAGTCTATGAGCAGCAGCTGAGGGAGCTGGGACGTTTAACCTAGAAAAGAGAAGGCTGAGAGGAGATGTGACCACTCTCTAAGACTACCTGGAGCAGAGCTGTAGTAAGGAGGGGAATCAGTCTCTTCTCTTCAGCAAGGAATGATAGAAAACAAGAAAATGGGCTCAAATGGGGGAGGTTTATCTTGGACATTAGGAAGAACTTTTTCACTGAGAAAGTTATCAGTCATTGGAATGGGTTGCCCAGGGAGGTGGTGGAGTCACCATCCCTCAAGATATTCAAAAGACGCAGAGATGAGCTGCTGAGGTATATGCTTTAGTTTAGTGATGGGATTGGCAGTATGATGTTAGTGGTTGGACTTGATGATCTTAAAGGTCTTCTTCAACCATAATGATTCCACAAAATATTATCACTGCTCTATCTTTAGAAAACAGAAATATTTAAAATAGTTATGTAACTGTATATAGCTTTGGATTTATTTATTTTTTTATCAAGCTCAACAAAACTCTTTAAAAGTTGATGAGAATTGCCTTCTATTGACTGTCTTATAATTTGATTCTCTATAAAACTATAGGGAACAGGTGCAACAAAACCACACAAAACCACAGGCAGAGCTGGCTTCCACAATAGAATATTAATCATATTTACTGTCCTCTTTCCAAAAGCTTATTTATGTGAATGTAAGAGAAGGAGGCTTATCAACTATTAAAATATCTAGGATTTTAAAGAAAAAAAATATATTTTTCAATGTACACAAAGGTTTAGCACTGTCTCTTCTATCTCCTCCACCCTAAAATGCTGTAAACGGCAGTAAAAGAAAATTGAACATTCTCCATCTATGTAGGAGGTATATGCACCACTTGCTTGTCTAAGCCTATCCTGCCCCTCCTGATAGTCTGACTCTCCAAGGCAACTTTGCATTCATCATGTGGTCTGTGTTTTAAGTTATGAGTAATTAAACCTGATGGTCTGTTGCACACCTCATGACAAAGTGCATGAAATTGATGAACAAACACAATGCATGTAAAGAAGACTTCTATACTTGGGTTCAGACTCCTGAAAAGGTCCTGTGATATTCAGATGTGCTTCATTGCAGCTGGACTCATTGAACTAAAATGGCAGGTATTTACACACAAACCTAACCAAAAAATGCTCACTAATGGCAGCTGAAACACAATATAGTCCAGAGCCTTTGATTCGCTACTAAAATTACATGTGTAGGAAGAGAGGAGAATATATATGTTTATCTATATTATCTACATTTTTATATAGATAATTTTGCATGTTATGTATACACTACATACATACACTCTGTCAGGACCTCATATAATGGGAAACATTTCACCACTGCTGAAATTTTGAATACTACAGAACATATCATGAATTTCACCCGAACTAGCTAGTATCCCTAATATGAACAAGTCTGCAGGCCTGAGTTTAAGACAATATGGATGAGGTGCAAGCCACACATGCTGCAGTTCTACTTTGATCCATGTCTTGGGAGCTTGTTAAGGGAAGACATAACATCCCTTTGAGGCACTGTTTATTCCTCTTTTGTGAACTGAATTTGTCAGGAAGAGGCGTAACATCTGTAACACATTAAAAAATTCACTTATCAGCAGCTACTCAACTATCATTGCCTTTTGTTAGCATCCAGTTAAAGAGACAGTATTATAGAATCATGGAATCATAGAATGGTAGTGTTGGAAGGGTCCTTTAGAGATCGTCTAGTTCAACCCCACTGGCAGAAGCAGGTGCACATAGATCAGGTCGCATAGGAATGTGTCCAGGCTGGTCTTGAAGACCTCCAAGGAAGGAGACTTCACAAACCCTCTGGGCAGCCTGTGCCAGGGCTCCCTCACACTCATAGTAGTTTTTTTCTTATGCTTAAATGATACTTTCTGTGTTACAGCTTCATCCCATTGTCCTGTTGCTAGCTACAATAGAAAAAAGGGATATCCCAACCTTCTGACACCCACCCTTTATATACTTATAAATATTAATGAGATCCTCCAGCAGTCTTCTCTTCTCTAGACTGAACAGCCCCAGTTCCCGTAGTCTTTCCTCATTAGGAAGATGCTCTAGTCCCCTGATCATTTCGTGGACCTGTGCTGGACTCTCTCCAGAAGTTCCCTGTCCTTCTTGAGCTGAGGTGTCGCGAATGGAGGGAAGACGCGGACACACTCAGATGCAAGTGATCAGCAAACTTCTTCCCTTTATTGAAAGCAGGCTCTAACTTATATACACAGCAGCTTCAAAGCTAGCTCAGCAACAGCAGCTAATAGATTACATTTTCATGTTCATCCTACTTGCAGTTTCTGCAATAAGCAAGCTCCCTCACATTTTCCCATCTTGTTTTTCCCCAAAGTTGTTTAGCAATTTTAGCTGAAAACAGTCCGACCTTGAGGGAACAGAAAGCATCCTGCTGTCTACATGACAGCAACTGCTTTAACCATGGCTCTGACTCTGGTCTTGATTGTGCATTAAATTCATGTAACTAGAGCTCAGGCTGCCTTGCCCCAACGGGCCTAACATTATACCCCGGGATCCATGTCTATTCTCCCTTAACCATTCCTCCACACTGAGGAGCCCAGAACTGGACACAATACTGCAGATGAGGCCTCACCAGGGCAGAGTAGAGGGGAAGAAGAAACTCCCTTGACCTGCTGGACACACTTCTGGATACATTCCAGGATGCCATTGGCCTTCTTGGCCACGAGGGCACATTGCTGGCTCATGGTTAGTTTATTGTCAACCAGGACTCATAAGTCTCTCTCTGCAGACCTGCTCTCCAGCAGGTCAAGTCCCAGCCTGTACTGGTGCATGGGGTTGTTCCTTCCCAGATGCAGGACTTTACACTTGTCCTTGTTGAATCTCATGAGGTTCCTCTCTGCCCAGTTCTCAAGGTGGTCTAGATCCCACTGAAGGGCAGCACAGCCTTCTGGGGAATCAGACAGTCCTCCCAGTTTGTTGTCATCAGCCAACTTGCTGAGGGTACACTGTTCCATCATCCAGAGTGTTGTTGCAGATCTTGAACAAGTCCAGACCCAGAACCGATCCCTGTGGAACTCCACTGGCCACAAGCCTTCAACTAGATTCTGTGCCACTGATCACCACTCTCTGGGCTCTGTCATTCAGCCAGCTCTCAATGCACCGCATCATCCACTCATCCAATCCACACTGCCTGAGCTTTCTGATGAGGATGTTATGAGAGACAGTGTCAAAAGCCTTGCTGAAGTCAAGGTAGATGACATCCACTGCTCTCCCCTCATCTAGCCAGCCAGTTATGCCCCCATAGAAGGCTATCACATTGGTCAAACAGGCTTTCTACTTGGTGAATCCATTCGTAACCATCTTATCCTTCATATGTTCAGTGATAACATTCAGGATGAGTTGCTCCATCACTTTTCCAGGGATGGAGGTGAGGCTGTCCAGCCTGTAGTTTCCTGAGTCGTCCTTTTTGCCCTTTTTGAAGACTGGAGTGACATTGGCCTTTCTCCAGTCCTCAGGCACCTCGCCTGTCCTCCATGATTGCTCAAAAATGATGGAGAGCAGCTTAGCAATCACATCAGCCAGTTCCCTCAGCACTCTTGGATGCATCTCATCAGGATGAGGGTTAAGCTTGGTCAAGTCTTCAACCTCTTCCACCCAGGGCAAGTCCTCTGCTGTCCAGGCCACCCTACTATCCTTGCTGGACTGGGATGGCCTTGGCTGTAGAGACTGAAGCAAAGAAAGCATTCAGTACTTCAGCCTTCCCTGCATCCTCAACCACCAGGGCACCCTCTGTGTTTAGTAGCGGGCCCACATTCCCCCTAATCTTCGTTCTGCAGCTGACGTACCTGAAAAACTCCTTGTTTTCCTCACCTTTCCTGGCCAGGTTTAATTCTAAAAGGGCATTAGCCTTCCTGGTTGCACCCCTGCATGCTCTGGCAAAGTTCCTATACTCTTCCCAATATAGACATGGACATCAGCTGAAGGTTATGACTCTCTGGAGAAGGAAAGTATCCAACTGAGTCATAGTGTGAGAGGGGTTGGAGTCGTTGATGGGGCTGCTTGAGTAGGACCGAACATGGCTCTCCAGCACAATCTCTGCTGCCTAACTGTGGTGTTCTCCCATCAGAGAAGGGAATGCAGCAGAACTCTGAAACTCAAGACTCATCAGTCTCAATTTGAAGCCCTGTATCATGCAATTCAAACGCAGAGCTGAGTTTAATGCTGACTCTGATGAGGAAAGGGGAGTCAAAGTGGGATCTTTAATTGCACTCTGTATTCAGAACATGTTTACAAAAGTTGCTGCTTTCTCCTCCACCATCTCAGACAGGCCAGCTTTGCTCACACACAACCCCAGGATTTTACTCAGGAATATTTTTAGCTAATGCTGCTCAAATAACGTAGCTGAAATAATGTAGCAGAGAGAAAATTATCAGATAATGAAACCAGTGAAACTAACCAGCGTGTAGCATGTACAAGTGACTCAGAAGTGACTTGATCAATACCAATAACAGTAGAAAGGTAATCATCTCTGCACTCAGAAGTCATCAGTGCAGTATCAATAAACTGCATTGAGGTGAAAAAGTTAGCCAATAATGTAAGGAAAATATTCACTGTGTAAACTGCTGGAGAGCAGGAAAAAAGGTGTCATCACATCATAACTGAACAGTAAATTACCTAAAAACTTAGACCAAACAATACAGAGCATTATCAAAGGTGCCTTATTAGCATTTATGCTTTTGTCACCATTTTCACATAGATAAGTTCTTTTTTTAACCTTTGTCCTTTTCACTGAACATTCTGTTTTTACATTGTGATAATTTCTGCTCTTTAAAGCATTTGAAGAGTTATCCTATGTTTATCTGACTAAAAATAAGAGGTATGGAGTGAATCCACAACAATCCCTAAGGATCTTAACCAATCTAAATGGATTTGATGTTGCAAAATTAATTAAACATGATAGTTAAATAATTAGTGGACCTAAATACATTGTTAGCACAAAAGAACTGGAGTTGGAACATCATCACTTCACTGACCAGTTAGGCTCAGAGGACACCATCACTACAGCAACAGCTTCTACAGTTGTCACAGGGGGAGTAAACCATCTCTCTCCATTCCTGACAGCTAATCTGTGTGAGTTGGATGAGACCATCAGGAAAATATCAGCAGACCTCTGGTAGAAGCTGAAATTCTATCTCACCACCTACATCTCTAGAGGAAATTGGATTATTGCACTCCTCATATTTGCATTCAGAGTGTAAAGACTGCAAGCTGCTGCAAACCTCCTTGAATAATCCAAACAGTTTAATTAGTAGTATTTATGTGAGTAAATGCTTATTAGGACACAGTCTCTTCCTGTCTGCAAAAAATCTGGACGAGATCTCATCTCTATGAGTCTTCAGACAAAGTTTGGAAAATAATGCTAGTAAACAGGACAGCCAAATCCTGCTTTGGTTAGCCTGAACAAATATTGCTGCGATAGAGCTGTTGCTGAATTAAGACCATACAGAGTGAGAACATATTCAAGACAAGGATTTTCTAAAGGTGGCCCTTAGAAATCTTTTAAACAGAGCAAACCTCTTCAGTACAAAACTCAGTTTGGCCTTCTAGAGGATCACAGTGTGTGTGTGTGAGGATCTCAAAACCTCATGTTTCAGAGTGTGAGCTACTTGCTTACATGAGAACTGGCTTAAATAGTTTCCCCCAGTTTAAAACTGGACAAATGAACTTTTCATTCTTTTCTGAAATACTGGCAACAACTGGAAGAAGAACAGGCACTGAGATTTTGCGTCTTTTGAATGCGTGGAAGCCTTCCCACTTACAGGATCAGTGGAACCAATTATTCTTGACTAGGAATCAAAGAGAAAATTCTCTCTGGGTCAGACTGATAAACATGTGGACAATATCTCCTTCCTTTTTCAGCACTGAGAACAAACATCTGCTGGCATCATTTAAGGGGTTTTATTGCCCTGCTGGGGCCTCAGTTACTGACCAGCTATTAGTCTTAGTTCTGTGCATCTATAAGCAGTTGAATCTTCTAGAGACCTATAGAGTTTCCACATTGCTAAGTCTAATTTATTTGTTAAAAGTAGAGGGCTGTGCTTTAACTAGGCAATTCCATATCTAAAAACATGGCAGCTGGGCTAAGGTTCAGTTTCAGACATATCTCTGCCCAGTTCTGTGTTTCCAGAGCAGCATAAGTGCTTTTTACAGTCTGATCTCCCAAAGCCCATAGACCTGAGCTAGCTTGACGCAGAGCCAGCTTGCTTACTTCTTGTGGCTTCTGAGCCATTCCCCATCTCCATCAAAAAAGGTATTTAAGGGAAAAGGATAAATTGAAACCACAGCAACAGCTTTTAGTCATTCAGACTACTAAAACTCCTATGTGCTTTAAGCTTTCACTGTGTAGCTATACAGCCTCAGGGGTAATACAATAATGAATGTATTTAAAGACACAGTCTTTTTTTCCAGTATTTTTTTCAATAAATGTGACTTCTTCTTGTACTGCATGACAACAGCATACACAAACTTCTGTTCTGTTTCTGAGCCCTAGAGCTGTACTTTTTCTTCTTTTACTAGCCAGTGAACACAGATGCTTTTGATTTTGATGTTATGCCATACTATTGCATAAAACTTTTTTTGTATATATCGTCACCTATTAAAAATGTTCAGTTGATGAGCTTAAATCAGTGGCCTAAACAAAAAGAATATGCCCATATAGTTCTTGCTAATTAGAACATCAAAATGTGTATTATAGATGTCGTATGAAAGTTTTGCGTATTTTAAAATCCTGTTATTTTTTTTCTAGTTGACAGTCAGAGAAGAATAAGCAGCACTGTTAACTCTAAAAAAGCTTACTAGATATATGGAAATATTTGTAATTTAGATGGTACGCTAGTACTGTGTCCAGTTCTGGGCTCCCCCAGCTCAAGGAGGGACAGAGAGCTTCTGGAGAAAGTCCAGCGCAGGGCCACCAAGACGATCAGGTGACTGGAACATCTTCCTTAGGAGGAAAGGCTGCAGGAACTGGGGTTGTTTAGTCTAGACAAGAGGAGATTGCAGGGAGATTTCATAAATATTTACAAATTTCTAAATGGTGGATGTCATGAGGTTGGGGCATCACTTTTTTCTGCTGTATCCAGTGACAGGTCAAAGGGTAATGGAAAGAAGCTGAAATGAAAAAAGTTCCATTTAAACATAATGAAAGCCTGTTTAACTGTGAGGGTGACAGAGCCCTGGCAGAGGCGGCCCAGGCAGGGTGTGGAGTCTCCTCCTCTGGGAATTTTCAAAACCTGCCTGGATGCATTCCTCTGTGACCTAATCAAGGTGGACCTGATTCAGCAGAGGGGTTGGACTAGGTGATCTCTAAAGATCCCTTCCTACCATTCTGTGATTTTGTGACATTAGAGATTTCCCCTTAACGATGAATTGCAAAACACATGTTAATCACAATTTCATGAATCTTGATAGAAAAAATGTAATTATTTTTAGGTTAAGTGATCAAAAGCTGTACACACACAGGGGAGTGCAGAATGAGGGAGGGATGCCTGAAAAACACCTTGCTACTCCCAGGCTCATCACAGGAGCCATCAGCCCACATGCACAAACCCAGAAGGGAACAGATTCAGAAAGGCAGACAGGAACCCAAATTAAGGACCCAGAGGAAGGTACACCCCTTCTAGGCCCTCTCCATGTTGTCCCAGGGGAGCTTCAGTGTCAGTGTCCAGTAGTGACACCAATCCCCATAGGACATCAGGAGCTGCTCTCCAGATTACCTCTTGGACTAAGTGGGTACAGGACACATGACAGATGCAGAACAATGAAAGATATTATGTTATGGGATGTTTAAGACAGGAATCAAAGGTAGGGAAACAGAGAGATCATGGTGGTTTGGGGAGGACAACAAAATAGAGGGAAACTAGAGAGATAACAGGCTAAAAGGAGGCAGTTGCACTTAAACAGGTTACTTTTTGGCACGTTGGCCTGGCCATGACCTGCACCTGACTACTGCAGCCTGTTCTGCCTTCTCATTAAACTCAATATCTAACTTTTTGTGTGTGTGTGTGAGGGAGTCTCTAGCCTGTGCAAATGCACGTGTACAGGAGTCTCTGTGCAGCTGCTGTGCCGCAGCTATGCTCCACAGGGGCTCCTGTGTCAGCAACTGGAGAAAATGCAGGTATGCAAGTTAATGTGTGAGACTAGCAATGATCAAGCTGGACCAGCTGGTGGATAGGTGATGTGACCTGCAAGACTGCCAGAAAGATGTTCTTGTGTATACACATGGCTTTATTTAAAAAAAAAAAAAAAAAAACACAATTTCTTAGTCACTACAGCTATTGAAACAAATTACACCAAAAGCTCATGAATCAGAAGTCAAGCAGAAACCATAATTTGAATGTATACTAGCGTTAGTTAGTACATATACACCAGCAAATCACATAAAAATAAGGTAGCAGCTTCATATTTTGGTGTTCATAGCACACAGGTTATAATATGTATTGTAACAGATCTCAGCCCAGCTGAAGCACACAATCTTGTAGATGTAGCCTTGGAATCTCCCAGCTCAAACATTCTTGAAAAAAAATATTTCATTTAGCATTTGGTTTTGTCCACCAGGACAGAACACTATCTCTGGATTTATCTAGACTACCAGAAAGAAACTGATCACACAGGCAAAGACCAAACTTTATTCTCATAAAATTCATTAAAAATTGTTTCTTTTTGCTACATGCATTTTTGAAGAGAGTCACATACAGAAAAAAAGAAGTACACAAGTAAGCTGCCCAACTACAATTTTGTACCTCTAAAAGGGACTCCTTTTACAGTGCTACAAGGAGTTGCCAAAAAAACCACACAAAAGGTAAGGAACACTAGTTTAAAGAAAAAGAAAAAGCCATGAATGACAGTTTGTAGTGATTTAACCAAGGAATGGAAAACATTTAGCCAACAGACAACAAAAAAGATTAAAAGAGCAACTAAATTACTTGAGAGTCTAAAACAACATTACTTTTTTTAAAGACTGAAATAAAAAAGTCACATCCCCCACATATAACACAGAGAAAAATAGAAGCTTATAGGAAGTTTAAATATTTTGGTTAGCTCTTTTTCAACAAATTAAGAACAAGATGACCTCTAACGATAGTATTAACCCATCATGAGATCAGAACGGTCGAGCAGTTGATAACAGAACAGGAAAAATACAAGTATTTGATTGGAATCTGTTCTGGTTTGGGGAAAAATAGGTTATATGTTTATAGCAATGGATGGCAGAGAAATATTTTCCATTCCAGCAGTAACTGAAAGGGATGTTCAGTCACAAAATGCCTTCATGCCATCATTACAGTCACGTTTTCTTGCAGCAGTCCTAACCATCTGACTCCTAGGAGCAGACAGAACGTCCTACTCTGCTTGGCAGCAGGATGCTCACCTGGAAAGAGGGGACAGAGTCCCAGATTCCAGACTATATGTCTTGTAAGAGTTAGGATTAAAATTTTAAGGAGAAAAAAACCCAATCCATACATACACAGTTACTTTTTCATAAACTGAGACTGAAACATAGGACCGTTTTTCCTCCTCTCTGTCACAGACCTCATATCTGTCCATTAAACTCCCCACAGAACTGCAAGGGGAGACTAACTGGATATTTTACTGTTTTACTATTAGATCTGTGTGTCCACACTGAGCACTGCAACACACTAACCCCTTTGGAGACCAAGCCACCTACTAGCTTTTGGAACTGCTGCAGCAGTTCCTCTAAGGCATGTTCCTCTAAGGCTAATATCCACATTGCAAGAAAGAAGTTGACAAAGCGCAAGTAAGGATTAAAAAATTGTGAAAGTGATGAAAGGCTTAGCTAGTGCAAAAGCAGGAAACTCACTTTACTGACAAAAAGGTTATAAGGCAAATTCATCATAGTCTAGAAGTACTCTCATGGGAGAAAAAGAAATTTGATACCATTGGGTCTGTCAGTCTACTAGCCAAAAAACAGATCCAGAAAAAAAAAGATCCAGAAGCTGGATGACAAAGCTAGAATATTCCTACTAAGAAAGAAGAAAAAAATTCACACTGACAGTCAATAACCATGGAAAAAGTATGAAGGCTTGTGGAAGATCATCTCCATCTGTCACGGTTTGACATGACAGCCTTTTCTGGTAAGGGGGAAGGGGCTGTAAAGATGGCTCCTGTAAGAAGTTGCCCAAAACTCTCCCCAGCTCTGAGCCAGACCCACTTTTGGGGCTGTCGATTAGACACTTTCATGATTACTTTTTAAGAATAAGACAGAAAAGATTTCTTCCTGTTTCTTCCTTCTTCTGTCCCTTCTTCTTTTCTGGATGGTGGTGGTGCAAGGAGTGGGAAGAGTGAAACAATCATGGGGACTCCAAGGTCAGTGAGGAAACAGAGGAGGAGGTGTGCTGGAGCAGACACTCCCCTGCATTCTACAGAGAGGACTGGTGAAGCTGAGATTTGTTTGCATTTCACTAAAAGCCCCATATCAGTGGCAGAGATTTATTTTGATAATGACCCCATATCAGGGGCAGTGATTCATTTGGCTAGAAACTCCAAATCAGGGAAAAAGACTCATTTTGCTAAGAACCCCAAGCCAGAGGCAGTGATTCTCTTCATTAAAACTATGGCCAGAGCAGGCCGTATCCTGAGGGAGGGATCCAATATTCACAGGAGCTATAACTGTGGGGAGGAACCCATGACAAAGAACCTCATTAAACTTATGCCCAGAAACTGCAACCGTGGCAAAGAATCCACACCAGGGATATCCACCAAGGACTGTGTCCCGTGTGAGGGACCCTTTATCGGCAGAAGCCGTAGCAGCTGGGAAGAATCCACACCAGAGAAGTTCATTAAGGACTGTGTGCCAGGAGAGTGATCCCTTATCAGAGCAGGGGAAGAACGCAAGGAGTCATAGTCATCTGAGAAGAGAAAAGTGGCAGAGCTGTGAGAGACTGACCACATCCCCCATTCCCTTCCCCCGTGAGCTGTTGAGCGGGGAGGAGGTAGAGATATTGGGAGCAGTGACCTGGGCCTGGGAAGAAAGGAGGGATGGGGGAGGGAGATCTTAAAGTGCTGGTTGTAATTTTCTCATCATTCTACTCCCTTTTTGCTTTTGTTCTGTTCTGTTTCTTGTAGGTAGTAGAATAAACTTTCCTACTTTCCTCTCTAAGTCGAGTACTGGAGTCTGTTTTGCCCGGAACCCTAATTGGCAGCGAGCCTTCCCTGCCCTTGTCTTAATCCACAACAACCTTGCTTATCTTTTTACTCTCATTTTGCTGGGGTGTCTGCCATCTTAACGAAGGTGGAGGTGAATGGGAGGCATCAAGTAAGAGACTGTCGTGGTGCTTCTGTGCTAGCTGGGCCAAACCACACCACCATCATTGCCAATTTTCAAATTAATGTGGATTCCCTCCCTGCAAAGGACAGATAGGCCAAATAGAAAGTAACTAATCAGCAGAGTGGTTTGATGTATTTATCCTGCCCTTAATATCATTATCTCTGACTGCAACCAACACTGGATAATCAAGAGCATGCTAAGCCTTTCAAATTTACTGAAGTTAATTTTGAGTGTAAAACTTTACAGAGAACAACAAAAGGAATGCCAAAACCAGTAAGATAGGCTCTGCCAAATCCAAAATATGCAAATGCTTCTGTACATTGATTTTTCTCTACTGATAGACTGAAGGTATGATTAACTTCCAAAATGCTATGGTATGTCAACCAAGGTCACTGAAGATGCTGAAAAATTGGAGAGAGCCCAGAAGAGTTGTATCAAAGGCATTATAAGGCAAAAGACTTTGACATAAGTAAGACTGAATGAATGGCATTTCTTCATCCATGAGAACAGAAAGCTCAGAGAAGGTTTAATCAAAGTTTTCCAATACATAGTTACAAAGGGAATACTGCTAAAAAAGAAATTAAGGTACTATCTACAGAAGGATATTTGCTATACATACAGGATATATATGCTACAATATCTGATGTTTACCTACAGGTAGATTTGTTTTAACACTTTCTCCTTCTTCAGTACATACTACTAGTTCTTTATCTGCCCTCTAGAAAAAAAATGCATACTTGAAGGAAAACACACTGTTCATTGTCATAGCAGGGGGTTTCTGTTTTGCTGAGACAAATGAGTAGCCCTGAAGTCAAATTAATATATTTTCATCAAAGCTAACTGCAGCTCCAAAAACCACATCTGCTCTTCTTAGCCCTGAATGTGTTTCTTTAAGCTGTCAAATTTCAGTGTACTGGTAGTTCTTCATCTCTGGGCTTTAGTAACTGAATTCTCCAAACCAGCTTCAGTTTAGGCCTCACTAATATTTTCCCTGTTCAACAGCAAGATCCTTTGAAATAACTATACCCCAGCTCTTACTTACATCAACTTAAGTTATATAATCAACAAACATTATTTCTCTATTTAGTTTTAATCAGTACCTCTTATCTAATCCTTTATTTGTGGTTTCAATTTTCAAAAGCAAAGAACACAAAACAAACATTTTTTTTCTTACATTCCAAATATAAACAACAGTAATCTCAAAGTGAACAGAGGGCAAACAAACTGTGACAGTGGCATTTAGTCTTTTCCACATGTGTAAGAAGTCAATACATTCAGTAATTTCAGTAACTGCCAAATTATTCAGAACATTTAATACAATTTACAAAGACAGAATAGAAAATGAAGAACATCCTGGAAATTAAATAGCCCTAACAAATTCACAATTGCTCAAAGACATCCACTCTTTCTGAATGAAACAGGAAGTTCCAGAAGAGATGACAGACAACTAATTGTATACCACAACCCGTGATTCTTTTGATTCTGGAGACATGATGTGTCTAAAAATAAAACATCTTCAGAAAGTACTGCTTTAGATATACCAAATTTTAATGGTCTAGAAAGATAGGTAGGAAAAAAAATTCTTCAAACAACTTTAACACAAAATGCTTTAAGGAATGAGTTGCAAACATTAGTACTGTTTTAGCAGCACATCTATGACCAGAATAAAAGCCATAGGTCAACATAAACCCAAGAATTACATTCTCCCTTGATTTATTTGAATACAATTATCAGTAACTGTATTAGTGAATTATTAAAATTCTAAATCTACTGCAGGTGACCACAGTCCATCCTTAACATGCAGCACAACCTGGAAATCTCTATGTAAGTAATGCACATCAACAAGAGGAAAACAAACCCATTTATCTCACCATTTAAAAATTTCTACAGAGAACTACATCTTAGGATCTTAGAACACATTTTGTTTACGAGACTTCAATGTTTCATATAACACAGACCTGCAGCCATATCTGGAAATAAAATGTATTTTCCTGAACAACAACGTACAATGCATAACTTTTGTAAAACCATTGCAATTTTCCAGCTATCCTTTGAGTCATAATGCATTTCAAAATAAGGCTTAAGTAACTTAAAAGGTAAGTAGTAACTATTTGTTTCATTCTTCACGCTGCTCACCACAATTAGATTTTTAAAAATTATTTGTGTGCAATGGATCATGCAGTAAAGTATTCTAGTTGAGTTACAAAGTAAGACTTAACTGCAAACATAGATGGGTTCCCTAAATGTCATTGAGTCTGGAACCAGCCAGTCCCCTTCAATCAGGAGGCCTAACCAGGAGGAGGCTGGAAAATTCCTATAAATGACTGAGGACTACAGAAGGACAAGTCCTGTAGCAGACTTGAAAAGGGCAATGTCTTCACAACAGATTTTCAACCCAGTAGACTTCAGAGTACTCAAAGGAATAATGCTATCCTGAGTCAAAGATAACACTGACACCTGAAAAAAAAAATCTTTGGTCTTGGAAGTTAGGCTTTAATGAGGTGAGAAGAGAAGCAATGTGGTTTACGTGACACATTGCATCTACCACTATATTGTACTGCATCACATAATTTTTTCAAACAATGTTAGATTTTAAATTGGTAAGTACTATGTGGCTGTAGAATCTACTACTTAAGCATGCAATTCAACAAGATTTAACATCACTGACACCCTGATTATTAAAAAGTGACTACCCGTGAATGAAATCTGTAGCAATTTAGGAATGAAGAGATAAATAAGTTTACACTCCCAAGCACCCACTGAGGTATTCCTGTCTCATTTTTCAGGCTATTCAGTGCACAATTAATCATTAATTCCACAAAGCACCTACCTGCCAAACCAAGTGTTCCTTTAAAACAGCTGTACCTGATAAACAGACGCTCAGCACAATTGTATGAGATGCAGAGGTCAAGACGCTGGCAACTATAGCATCCCTCATGTTGAAGGGCAGCATGGTATACACCACAAAAATAATGAATAAGAAAAATGATACCTGTGCAAGATAGCAAGACAAAAAAGAAGCATGTCAAAATCACTTTGAAATCACATTTAAAAAGCAGCATTTAACTTTGAACTGTCTTTGGCATAAAGTTACACATCATTTTTTTGCAGAAAAGTTACCGCTAACCACTGCATAAAACTGATTTAGGAAGAATCATTTTTTTTAATGATTGGAAAATGTACATTATATTTGCTTTCAGAAGTGTAATTTCAAGCTACAACATCATGGTTTGAAATCTCACAACAGTCTAAACTTTTCAAATTTATTTTCAAATTTATTTTTTCAAATTTTTATTTTATTAACAGTCTGTTTCAGATTGTGAACTGCACTACAAAACAATTTGCCAAACCCTCCACTGGGCCTAAATTTCAATGTGAAGAGATTTCATTCATCCTGATTCACTAAAAATCCACAATTTATTAAATTGTGTGAATGCGTATAATGTGATGTTACGCAATAAAGCAAAAGCTCAGTCAAGCATTTTGGTTTAATACGATTATACTTTATCTATACAATGTATGCCAAATTCCATTAAAACACTAGATTCATTTGGACATGAAAGACAACCTCAGAAAACCACAACCCATAAGCAGAATTTACTGTTAGCTTCTTTTAAAGGGTACTAGCATCCACACTAACTTTATGGAAAAAACAATGGTATCATAGAATCAAAGAATCATTATAGTTGAAAAATATGTTTCAGATCATTGAGTACAACCACTAACCTCACCCTGTCAAGCCCATGACTAAACTAAACTATACCTCTCAGCAACTCATCTATTCATCTTTAAAATATATTCAATGATATACATATGTTCCAAACTCCATCATATATTTGAGAAAATGTAACTAAAATGGGACATAGATTTTGCTCACTTAAGTAGGCAATTCTGAAAACATGCCAGTTTGCATAAATCTCTATGTAAGCTTATCCATCAGTTTGAGTTGATTTACAAGCCTATTTGTCATCTAACAGTTGAATACATGTAATATTTAACTCAGAAAGCTCCAAGCAGGTATGAGCAATAATAATTTGATGTTCACTTCTCTTATTGTCTGTTTTCTTCATATCTCATGTGATGACTCCCTAGTCAAAACTGAACCCTACTCTGTGTATACCTACAAGATAGTGGAAGCATTATTCTCCATAATGGAGACAGAATTGGAGGTAGTCCAGTTCTGTTCTGTGCGCATCTTTCTCCAGTTCATCCATTAAGATTAATCCAGGTCCTCTCCTGATCACTCATACTGTTTTTGATGCTGACCAACTGTCCTGTATGCTCAAGAGTCAGACAGTTCAATGGCATGAGACAGAAGAGGTGAGCATGGGGTTGAGTGAAAGGAAGTGCTTGTATTAGCAGATAAAAGCACATGGTGCAAGCAATAAGCTGGAATAAAGCATCATCCATACTGAGTATGCAGTGATCTTGTCCCCTCAGCAGTCGGTGGGCTGAGTGATCCGTGAGGGCGGCCTGGTGATGTTGCCGGTAGTGGCAACACAGCTGTTTTCACAAGGGCAGAGAAAGTTCTCATAGAGATTGTTGTAATGATGCCAGCACAGAGAATTGGACACTAAATGGTATAATGATAGCACAGCATGCGGTATCACTGATGATCATGAACACTCACAAACAGCCATTCTTGTCACAGAACACAATAGAAGACTATTGGTAAGAATCTTCAAGCATCTTGCAAAATGGAAAGATTTTGGCTGTACAGGATAGAGAAGTAGTTCCTTCTTTAAATCAAGCCCATCCTGAGAATTTTTAATGATGGCATTTTTGTCCCAGCATCGCAAGATTTATGTTGGCCACTTCAGCCTCTGACCTACACTGGTGACTGTGATCTAGGACGATTACTATGAAGTTGATAATACCTGGTGGTTCACAGATATTGCTGTTGGAAAAGCCACTGACTGTGATGGACCCAAGCTCTAAACCCAAACTGGTCCCCTCATCCAGAGACCCCTCTGCAACCGGCAATGAGAACATAGGTGGTCACCCTGAAACGCATGGAGAGCAATGGTAAGACTGAGAATTACCAGCTGCTCCAGGTGAGTGCGCTCAGACAGGCAGGAGACTGTGTGAGGACATGGCCACAGTGCAGGCTGTGCTGCAGAGCCTGCAGGCCACAGACACACATACAGGAGGCGGAGAGGAGCTGCAGCAGTAGGGAAGGAGGTAAAGACACTGAGATCGAGACCCTGAGCCCAGGAAGAGGGGAAGGGTGGAGGGGAGGTGGTCTTAAAGGGCTGGTTGTGCTCTTCATCATCGTGCCACTGTGTTGTTTTCTGTTTGTTATGGTTTTGGTTGGTGATAAATTTTTGTTTTCTTCCCCAAGTTGAGTAGTCTTGTCTGTTTGGCATGGGACCATAAGTAGTGAATGAGCCCTCCCTGTCCTTAAGGGCCCTTGGTACTGAGGGCTGATCATGGCTCTTTGTTCCTAGATGGGCCTAAACCACAACAAATTCATGTAAAAACAATCTCAAATGTTGGGTATATCATAAACATCAAGAATATAACCAACATGGAAGACTTTCCCTGTGATTTACTACACAAAATTATGTCCAGAATAAATTATTACTTCATGCATATTTACCAAATTTAAACATCTATTTTCCAATGATTATCACAGAGGTAGTAAAAAAAACCCTGTAAATCATGCTTTGTTCTCGATCATGAAGAATTCTCAAACTAATAATTCTTTCCTTTTGTACTGAAGTCTCTGTTTAAATACCATCAGGAAACAGCCATTACAGCCCCTGTGAAAAATTTAACCATAATCATTAGCAAAGTAAAATAGAATAAAAGCAAGTTGACTATGGGAAAATGGATATTTCAAAATATGGGACCTTCAAATGTGCTGCTAAAGTCAAAGATTAATATAATGACGAAATTAAAGACTCCAGAAAAGGAAGGAAAGTTCAAATTTGAAATAAATAACACATAAAGTATTTGTGTACTGTTTGTTGTGTGATTGCTTTCTGTGTCATAAAACCACTATGGTTGGAAAAGACCTTTAAGATTGAGTCCAAGCACTAACCTCACACTGTCAAGCCATCACTAATCTAAACCATATTCCTCAAAACCTCATTAATGTGTCCCTTGAATATTTCCAGGGATGGTGACTCCACTTGGGCAGCCGATTCCACAGGATCTTAAAGGAAGGGAACTCGAAAGATGATCTAGTCCAACCCCCCTGCCAGAGCGGGTCCACCTAGATCCAGTTGCACAGGAACTCAGTTTTCAATGTCTCCAGAGAAGGAGATTCCACAGTCCACCTGGGCAGCCCGTTCCAGTGCTCTGTCATCCTCACAGTGAAGAAGTTTTTCTTTATGTTTCTTTGGAACCTCTTATGTTCTAGCCTGTACCTGTTGCCCCTTGTCTTATCATTGGACATCATTAAGAACAGCCTGGCTCCATTCTCCTGACACCCACCCTTTACATATTTGTAAGCATTAATGAGGTCATCCCTCAGTATCCTCTTCTCCAAGCTAAAGAGCCCTAGCTCCCTCAGCCTTTCATCTTCTGCTAGCTCCCTCAACATCCCTGGGTAGATCCCATCTGGCTCCACGGACTTCAAGAGTCAAGATAGAGCAGCAAGTCACACACCATTTCCCCATGGACTAAGGGGGCTTCATTCTATCCCCTGTCACTGTCTTCCAGCTCAGGGGGCAGGGTGCCCAGAGAAGAGCTGGTTTTACTATTGAAGCCTGAGGCAAAAAAAAGCATTAAGTACCTCAGCCTTTTGATCATCCTTGGTCATTAAGTTTCCCCCTTCATCCATTAAAGAGTGAAGATTCCCTTTAGCTCTCCCTTTGTTGTTTGATACATTTATAGAAATTTTTCTTATTGTTTTTTACAGCTGTGGCCAGCTGAAGTTCTAGTTGAGCCTTGGCCCTTCTAATTTTCTCCCTACATGACCTCATAATGTCCTTGTAGTCCTCTTGGGCTGTCTGCTTATTCTTCCAAAGATCATAAATTCTCCTTTTCCCTCCAAGCTTCATCAAAAGCTCCCTTTTCAGTCAGGACAGTCCTCTGTCCTGCCTGTTCACCTTCTTGATCACGGGGACAGCTTGATGCTGTACCTTTAAGAGTTCCTTCTTGAAGAATGTCCAGCTTTCCCAAGGGACTCTGGCAACCAACTCCCTCAAAAGGTGAAAGTCTGCCCTCCAGAAATCTAAAAGTAGCAGTTCTGTGGATTGTCCTTCCCACTGGGAGGACTGGGAACTCAATCAATTCACAATCATTATGCCCAGTAACCAACAGGATCACTAAGAGGGATATGAGAACTGAAAAGAATTACCCAAGGACCATTGTCAGTGACCCAAGGATCCATAACAATACTTGGCTCTTCCTGAAACATTTGGTCCTCCCCTGGAAGAGAAGACCAAGCTAACCTCATCTGTAGCATCTTTGAGATTATCCCTGAACACACTTAGAAAAGGAGTAATTTGGTTTACTCTGTAATATTTTTATACTACTATTCTCTTCCCCACTTAATTCTCCTCTCTCCACTGTATGTCACTGCCTTTGTTTCAGCCACAGGATAGTCTAATTAGTCAAGACAACGGATTTGTTCCATCACAACACTGATAAGTTCCTGCAAGCAGAAAAGCAACTTCATAAAGCACTACACAGCCCAACAACAGCATGTGTTTGCAGTGATTTGAGTCTCTAACTGGATCAGATGATAATAAAGCTATGTCTTATTTTTTTCCATGACAAGTGAAAAGCATTAGACATAGAGTGAAAAGCATTAGACATAAAAATTAACATTGTTAATCCTTGCTATTCTTCCTTCTTCTGTTTTGACCATAAATATTAAGACTAGAAACCTACAACAGTAGTTAGAATTCCTGATCATCACAGCTAACATTTTCCCTAAAAGGGACTATTGATACCCTATTTAATGCTAGTTTAATAATTTTTCTTTTTTTTTTTATTTTTAAATCTAAGGCCAATGAGAAAGGAACTAGAGTACAGCATTAAAGCCAAGGCCTTGTCTTCTCATGTCACTGTAAAAGTAAAACTAGACACACTTAAGTCTGGCTAAGACCGTGCTGCATCTTCTACAGAATAATACCACACAATTCTAAATTAAACTGCAATTAACACATCTTCAAAGCAGAAAATCAAAAGGGATCCAAATGATTATAAAGTACTTGTAAACTGAGTGAAGTCCAAAGCAATAAAAAATAATTTCACTCTGACTATTAAGGAGGTAATTTTAAAACACTCAAGCAGTTGTGCCTCAAATTTAAAAGGGATCTAATAAGAACATACTTGGAAAACATTTTCAAAGTTGCCTTAAAAATGAAGCAGCATACACAACTACAAAAGAATCATAAATTGAATAAAAACCTAATCTGGCTAGAAAATTTGTGAAAGTCCATGTTAAAAGATGCATGCTTGTCATGTGCAGAGAAAATATAAGGACAGAAGATTAATACATTACATTCAAGGAGATTTTTTTGCATGTTAGGTATGAGAGACATCTAGCAGTGAATTTGATCAACTACTATAAAGAGAATGTAAAACTGTTAATTATAACAAGGGAAAGCAGAAACATCAAATAAAAATGTCAGTTCTTTATTAAGGGAAAAGCTAAACAATATATTTACATTATACTAAAGAATAGTTGCAGTCCATTTTTCTTCTCCACAAGGGACACTAACATTGGGATGTTTTCAAATCATAGTCTAATAAACTACACTCAAGCACCTTAAAAGAGTTCTGGATTATGTGCTTTCATTTTCAATACTTCTCAAACACCGAAGCAGTTCCAGGGAACGGGAGGCAAACTGGATTGGTAAAAGACAAAAAAAGCAAATAAATGGTCAGCTTTTATACTGAGGGGACTATGTTGGAGCACTTGGGGAATCTAGTGATTTTCTTCCTAAGTGTTTTGCAAAAAGCATAATAGTGATGTTGCAATGTTTGATGAGTTTTTAATATTTTCCAGAGTATTCAAAAGCAACAACACATGAGACAAGTTGCAGAGCTACTCCACACTACTGCAACTCAGACATAAAAATAGCAGATGAAATCCAACAAGAAAAAAGCAAAATAGCAGGCATGGGGAAAACAACTTTAACTGAATAGTTCAGGCTTCATTTTAGCAACTACAACCTCAGAAAAAGATACAAGAGTAGCAAGCAGCTCCTTGAAAAAAAAATTAATTATAGCAATGGTTGAAAAGGCAAATAAAAGGGCAGCAATTGCTATGAAAAGAATAGAGAATCAAGCATCGTGATGACATTGTATGAATCCATAGTGTGCATATACCTTGAATAGTTCATGTGACTTTTCCCTCATCCTAAAAAAAAAAAACCCTAAGAACAAATCTCCATGTTGATAACATCTCCCCTACGCCTTCTGTTCTCCAGGCTGAACCGCCCCTGAGAGAACTCTCAGCCTTTCTGCAAATGAAAGTTGTTACATTCCCTGAGTCACCTTTGTGGCTCTTCATTGGACTTACACTAGTAAATCTGTATTTCTGTTGTACTGAGGAGTCCTGGAATGGACCCAGCACTCCAGATTTGGCATCACCAGTGCTGAGTAATGAGGAGGCATCACCTCCCTCAATCTAATGGCATAACTCTTCCTAATGTAGCCCAGGGCATGAACACATGACTAGGTCCAGCAAAGTACCACCCAAAACCCTGAGGAAGTCTAAGCCCTGACAAATATACACCTCTGATATAATGACCCACAGGAACTTTGCAATCATCACAGTATCCTTAACAACATATCACAAAGCACTCGGAAATCTTCTTTGTTTTTGATTATAAGGAGAACCCAACAAGAGCAGTGCTTGAAAGTGACGAAAGGGAGAGGTCATGATGAGAAGCAAAACTGGAGTGCATCTCAGCAGACTAACTGTACCTGTGTGGACTGAAGTGCACAAGATGTTTCATAAAGCAACAAGTACCTAGGGTACTTTGCATCAGTAATCCTGCAATTTCCTATTTAACGAGGGCATGCCTCTTTCTGGTCTTATCTACTATCAAGAAGAAGTATGCAGAGAAGAGTAGTCACTTTCCCTAGAGAGGAGGCCTCCTTTCCTTGAGAGATGCAAGCATCAGCAAAGGACAACATTCCTGGTGAGCTGACATTTGCTGTGGCCAGTGTCAGAATGAGGGGGAAATAACCAGAGGGCTGATAACAAGTCATGGTTGGGCTACATCCGGTAGGAAAAAAATAGAATAAGTGAAGAGCTTGAACAAAGTAAATTTGGATTTCCTTTGAACAGATAAATAGTATCATTTAACAAGTAAAGACAGAATATGCTTCAAAGGAAATGGTAAACTGAAATGACTGAGCAAGATAACTTCACTTATATAAACCTGATAACCTGAATATATGGGTTTTTTTGCAAATTATGTCTTTTCCTACACATTGGTAAACCAGTGAAGAAACACATGAAATTGCTGAGGATATTGAGCCTCTCAATGTCTGCCATGAAATATTGTGACTGTGTACAGAGTGTGTTAACAGCATAATGTTAATAGAAAGGAAAGAAACAGATTCCTACTTTAGAAGAAATAACAAAATAGGACATAACACCTCCTTGCAAAATTTTATTATCATAGAAACAACATGCCTAGAAATGTATGATGTCAGAAGAGTGGAAAAAACATGTTAAGATAATCTAAACTTAATCACAGCATTTAATAGCTCCAATGGCATGGAAGTGGAGTTGTTCTCTATGTGAGAGAGCAATTAATGTGTACTGAACTGTGCCTGGGTGGGGATGAGGGGCAGGTAGAGTGCTTATGGGTAAAAATGAATGGGCAGGGCAAGGCAGGTGATATTGTTGTAGGAGTTTGCTACAGGCCACCTGATCAGGACGAGAAAGTGGATGAGGCCTCCTACGAACAGCTGAGAGCTGCCTCATGATCACAGTCCCTGGTCCTCATGATCACAGTCCCTGGTCCTCATGAGGGACTGATCCTCATGGGGGACTTCAACCACACACAGCCAAGCACACGCAGTCCAGGAGGTTTCTACAGATTGTTAATGACAACTTCCTGTCACAGGTTATCGAGAAACCAACAAGGAGGGGTGTGTTGCTGGACCTAGTACTGACAAATAAGGAAGGCCTGGTTGGGGATGTGAAGGTTGGAAGCAACCTTGGCTGCAGTGATCATGAGAGGGTGGAGTTCAAGATCCTGTGTGGAAGAGGCAGGACACAAAGCAGGACTAAGCTGAGGACAGAAGTGCCCATGAGGGCTGGTCAATCTTCAAGAACCACTTCCTGTAAGCCCAGGATCAGTGTGTACCAATGCACAAGAAAGGAGGTGGTAGGAGGCCTCCATGGATGAGTAAGAATCTGCTGAGACAACTCAGGCAGAAAGCTGAGAGGTGGAAACAGGGCCTGGCTTCTTGGGAAGAGTATAGGAACATTGCCAGGGCATGCAGGGGTGCAACTAGGAAGGCTAGAGCCCTTCTAGAATTAAATTTTGCCAGGGAAGTTAAGGACAGTAATAAGGCATTTTTCAAGTAGATCAACAGCAGAAGGATGGTGAGGGGTAATGTGGGCCCGCTGCTAAACACAGAGGGTGCTCTGCTGACAAAGGATGCAGAGAAGGCTGAAGTACTGAATGCCTTCTTTGCTTCAGTCTTTGCAGCCAAGGCCAGCCCTCGGGAAATCCAGTCCAGCAAGGGTAACAGGATGGCCAGGACAGCAGAGGACTTGCCCTGGGTGAAAAAGGAAGAGGTTAAAGACTTGTTGGTCAAGCTAAAGGCTCATAAGTCTATGGGTCCTGATGGGATGCATCCTAGAGTGCTGAGGGAGCTGGCTGATGTGATTGCTAAGCCTCTCTCCATCATTTTCAAAGAATCATGGAGGACAGGCAGGTATCTGAGGACTGGAGAAAGGCCAATGTCACTCCAGTCTTCAAAAAGGGAAGGAAGGACAACTCAGGAAACTACAGGCCGGTCAGCCTCAACTCCATCCCTGGAAAAGTGATGGAACAACTCATCCTGAATGTTATCGCTGAACATATGAAAGAAAAGATGGTTATCAGGGGGAGTCAACAATGGATTCATCAAGGGGAAATCCTGTTTGACCAACCTGATAGCCTTCTATGGGGGCATAACTGCCTGGCTAGATGAGGGGAGAGCAGCAGATGTCATCTACCTTCCCTTCAGCAAGGCTTTTGACACTGTCTCCCATAACATCCTCATCAGAAAGCTCAGGCAGTGTGGCTTGGATGAGTGGACAGTGAGGTGGATTGAGAGCTGGCTGAATAACAGAACTCAGAGGGTGGTGATCAATGGCACAGAATCGAGTTGGAGGTCTCTGGCCAGTGGAGTTCCACAGGGATCGATTCTGGGGCCAGTCTTGTTCAACAGCTTCATCAACGACATGGATGAGGGGACAGAATGTACCCTCAGCAAGTTCACTGATGACACCAAATTATCAAATTATTTTTTCATTCATGCTAAAGATGTCAATGAAAGTAAAATAGCTGCAAAGATGCCAAGTGGGTGACACAGAACAACTAATTCTAATACATTGGATTGTCAAACCTGTTTATATTTAGGTATCTCTAAATTTTACAAATGCGACTATTTCAAGGTGCAACATAGCTACCTCAGGAATGTGATTTAGCAATCAGGAAGCTCTGAGGTGCTTAGATAACCAGCTTAGATAAATATCATTATCCTCAGTGCTTGAAATAAGACAGTGTGTGCCAATGCACCCTAACACCATCTGAAAGAGGTATGTCAGTACTCAGCAAGAAGGCAATTGGAGATAAGCATCACAAGACTTCAGTGCTCCCATACTTACACTCCTATTCTGAAATCCCATTACAACATCTAATTACACACCTTACAAACACAGCAATTATTTCACCAACATGACAGAAGAAATCTGAAACAGAACATCACAGCTATGAGATACAATTTTCTACACTTTGAGGTACTAATGGACAAACCTCGGTATTATTCTGCACTTGGTCCACCTCTGAAAACAGCTGCTTCCTAAAGGAATATTTTAGAGACAGCTACAAATTGAAAAAGTGAATGAATTAAAGATGACAGGATTAAAACTTAACAACAGACCACTATAAAATGTAGGGTTTTCAGTGCTACCTTTTACAATCATTGTTTCTCTAAAAAACAGCTCTCACAAGACAGAGCTAATTACATTTGTAAGGCTGGCAATATTTGTCATCACTGTACTGAAGTTGAATAAAAAGATAATTTATGTATCCTCTCACCTAAGTGAAATTATCTTTACTCCAGTTGTAATTTGCCTTTTAACACAGACACTATAACTTTTATTCCTGAGACATTTTTAGTGGTATAAAAGCCATGTAAATCAGGACATTTTGATTTACATCTTCATGTGAGATGATGCTTTCTACTATATCCCAACACACAAATTCTTAGACTAAGGAAAACCTTCCCAATCCCTGGCACCAAAGCCTAACAGTACAATGTCCAGTGGTATTACTACATATACGTGTAAGGATTTTCTCTTCAATTACAGCCTGGACATTCATGGCCTAAAGAATTACATTTGCTGATTCCTTTCACTCCCATCAATGTTAATGCAATAAGTCAGATTTCAGTTGTCATGTGTAATTATAGAAACTACGTACTTCTCAGCTATTTCCTTCCTCCTTTTAAGTGTCACTAACATGAGATTTTTTTTTCTGTAACCATACAAAAACTATTATTCCAGAATCACTATATCTTTATCAGTATATCTTTTAGATTTGATAATCTAAAAAAAAAAACCAACCCAGAGTAATTTGACTTTTATCACAGCACACATCCCACGGAAAGGGAAAGAAAAAGGAATCATTCTTCTGTTGCTGCCACACTTTGACAAATGTTTCCATACCACATAATAGTGAAAAAAAGAATACAATTTAAAGCAGGTGGGATTAAATATGACTAGGAAGCTTTTAGACTGCAAGAGTTCGGAGTTCCCTTTCCATCCTCACACAGGAAAATCTCATGAAAAAACTTTGCAAATTTATAGTCAAGATGTTTCACAAGCTTGACATCTCAAAATTATAGTAATACATGTTAGATACAGTACTTCTCATAGCTTACCAAGTAATAATACTTTTTAATTCATTATTTACTTTTACACAAACAACAGGCCAGAAAATTTTGTTGGGGAGGAATAAAGTGCAGGCTTAATTGTGTTCTCACTTGATTAGACTAAGTTGGTGGCAGAGGAGATACTTTTTTAATGTAATAGTAGGAGACCAGACTTAAGTTTGATAAATGAGGAACAAATTCAGACTCAGGTAGTCAAAGTAAAATTTCTAAATTTGTTCACTTTTAAAATGTCACTGACTTTGCGTATTTTAGTATGCTCACTTAACTCATTACAGTAGCCGGGCAATAGCTAATAAAAATCTTGGAGAAATCATAAATAAAGTAAAATTGAAGCTAGGAGAGGCACAACTCCCCAAAATTTCAGAATGCAAATAGAGTAATAGCAGTAAAAACATTTTAATTTAAAAGTTATTAGATGAGAGAAAATAATATATATTTACAATGAATGAGAAATCACAGCAGGCCTTAGCTAAACTCCAGTTTTTTCAATTATGCTTTTCTTTTGTAACATAGTGTGTCATTTTTTTCTTAAACCAATTACATTTCTGCCATACTTTTACCTTAGTCCCACACACTTATTCACATATTTAGGATTAGGCATGAGAATAAATGAAACAGTACATCAGTTTCTGCTGAATTTATTATTTTCAGTACTTATTTTTCAGTATTTATTATTTTCTATCTTCTCTCCTCACACTTCTTCCCATTCCAGTTTGGAAACACTTGCTGAAGCAAACATTGAAGTTTCACCTAATCAAAAGAATCACTGATGATCTGTCAAGAGACTGAGAAGCATCAGTACCATTTCTAATGTAAAGCTTGATAGGCAGCCCACAGAGCTGTAAATGCTTCTAGTGTTCCATCTTGGTCAAGGTAACCTCTGCATTACTCAAGATAACTAATAATGTTGAATGATTTCATCTGTCTTGCAATATTCCACATGCTTTGCAGAAAAAATGCCTTAAAGATATTTGACAGCACTGCATATACTACCACAAGTGGAAGTTTTCAAAAGAAAACTGATAGATTTTATAGCTCTTATGCAGCTACCTAAGTTATCCATATCTGTCACAATTCAGATGTTGAATACATTAGATTCTGATAGGGTTAGACAAAGGTTCTGAGTGGCAATAAAAACTAGGGATATTCCTTTTCTATGGGTACTAAATAACTATTTTTAGTCTGGATACGTATAAAGAAAATGCCTCTGCCATTTTCAGTGTAACAGTATGAACAAATATGATGTTCAGTGTTACAGCACTACTCTGTTCCCAAGTGTACTTCCCTCTACTCCCAGGTGCCTGCTAATGCCATGAAAAATAATTAAAAATTGCAGGTCTCCAAAGAGCCAGGTCTCCCTCTTCCCAGGTGCTACCTCTCCTTTGTGATGACATCAATTCTTCATTTCTTTCAGTCATTGTTCGGTTTAGGAGGAGAATTAATGGTTTTGATTGACTGGCAGCAGTAAAAAGGCTTGAATGTATTTCTAAGTAAGCCAGTGTAAAGTCCTCAAGCACTTTCCCCCACAAACCTATCAACACTATACAGCTGTCAGGACTAGGCAGATGAATTATCACATTAAAAATGCCCAATCTTTAAAATATGCTGCAACATAGATACTTCTGCATGCACAAGCAGAGTGGAAAAGAAATCTAAATAGGACATAAAGCCTTCTACTAATGCCAGAAATGGAAACCAAAGTGATAAGTACAAAGCTAGAAAAAGGCAACAAATGCCACTACTTATTCATACTGCTACTTGGAAGAATTTTTTAAAAAAATAAAAACAGTATTTTGAACATTCCACTTCTTCACTTTTGAGTTTTAAGCTTTTCTGAAATACAGGTCTCTGAAACATGAGCAACCGCTGGGGAGGCAGAAGTCTGGCACCCAGACTGAGCTCCACTTGAGGCTCCTGAGCTTGGGACCCTTTTGTTTCTGATTTGTAACACAAAGCTCCTCCTGCTGGATCCTGTGAGCAAGTCTCTCTCCTGGATGAGGAATACAGTCTCAGACAGCCCACACTGCAGGTTGTGCAGAGCAGAAATATATACAACTAAGACGGTGCCTATGTTACAAAAATACAAAGTAAAGCTAAGCTAAGTAAGTTAAAGCTAAGCTAAGCTAAGTTTTGCTCAACCAAGCAAAGCAAAGCTGAGAATACACTCCACAGTGGCAACAGTTACACTGCTCAGTAGTTACAAGTGCCCACTAACACTGTACAAACAAACTTAAATTTGTTTGACTTTTCAAGGTGAAATACTCTATAGATGTGACCTCTTTTGTCCAGAAACTCTGAAACAAGTTATTAAAAAAAGCAAAAGTCAAATTGTCTTTCAAGTTTTCCTTTTGATCTCTAGTAAATAAGGAAATGAGATTCCAAATAAAAATTCCACTGTTTATAAAACTAAGTCTGTTTGACCTCATCAATAATAAACTAAGAAAAGTATTTAAAACTGGTTTTTTTTTAATGGCATTGCTCTTTTCAAGGCTTCCCTTGGAGAAACTAAAAGCTGCTGCTTTAAATACTTCTTTAAGAAAAACAAGTAAGTCTACTGACCTTAGAAAAAGAACACTTTACACCTCCAAATGTGTCATTAATTCCATCCTCTAGGGAGATTATGGAAAAATAATAATTCATGTACTTCCAAAAAAGATCTCAGATTTAAGGCTGCTCCCTTAGCCATCAATTGACGTGTTATTTATTTTCCTTTTATTAAAAGTATAAATCAGTGGTCATTATTTTTAATGGGCATCGTAAATAGCTTTTTGATTTAAACTACCACCTTTAAATCTGGACCTACATCTCCACTCAATAATAATATTCTCTTGAAATGCTAGCCTGTACTTCAAGCAAAAGCCTCAACATAGATTCTGATTTTATTAAATGTTTTTTTCTTTTAATTTTCCTCTGTGAAATCTAAATTTTTATAGGACCTTCCAACTCTTGTAAGATTTGCACTTTAATCAGTGAATTTTCACTTCAACCCTTGAAATATTGAACAAAAATCGCTTTCATAAGTGAAGAATTAATGTAAGAGAATAATGTTGGAAAGGTAGCTAAAATTCCTTTGTAACAGTATTACTGACCTTCAAGGTTCTTGCTCATAAAACTTCCTCAAACTTTTTGGCATTCATTCTTTTATTTTTAGATTTGTGAACCAAGCATAAACAAAGACACTGTCCTCAGACTGCTAGGTCATTTGGCACAATTAAAAGTACTTCCTGAGAAATGTAACATCATGGTAATATTAGTTACGAGCAGCACATGGAATCATAGAATCATTTGTTTGGAAAAGACCTTAAAGATCCAGTCTAACCACTAAACTAATACTGCCAAGACCACCACTAAACCACATTCCTCAGCACCTCAGCTACAGAGGTTTTAAATATCTCCAAGGGATGGTAGTTCCACTGCCTCTCCAAGGCAGTCCAGGGTTTAACCACCCTCTCAGTGAAAAATGACTCTATGATCTTCCTATTATCATACCTAAATCTCCCCTTGCATAACTTGAGGCCATTTCCTCTTGTCATTCGTCACTTGCAAGACCAACCCCAATGTCACTACAACCTCCTTTCAGGTAGTTGCAGAGAGCAATCATATCTTCCCCTCAGTCTCCTCCAGACTAAACCTCAGCTCCCTCAACTGCTCATCATTGGACTTGTTCTCAAGACCCTTTATCAGCTTTGTTGCCCATCTCTGGACATAATCCAGCACTTAGGTGTCTTTCTTGCAGTAAGGGGCCTAGAACTGAACACAGTAACATAATACCGTTTCTTTCTTGTTCCAAACTGTTTCACAGTAATTTAAATCTTCAAAGGCTTATTTAAGACAGGTATTATAGTGTCCTAGCAGTCAAACATTTGGTCTGGTTTTTCTGCTTAACAAAGTCCAAACACCTTGTCTTTCTCTAGGACCCTATTTACCGGTTGTTCCCAGACAAAAATGCAGACAGTAACATAAAGAAGCTGCTACAGCATACCTCGTCGGTTTTGTCTTCTTTCTGACACACTTCTCTGTTCAAAAAAGCTAGCAATTCTAAATAATGCAGAGGCACTATTAAAACCTATGGTTGGAGTTGTGCAAAAAAAACTCCACTTCTCCATACAACTGTAAGACAAGATGCCTGGAGGGATAAATGACCTTGAAGAGTGAACAGAGGAGTAAAGAGAAGAGGGGCAAAAATGTCTTGAGGGTTATCACTTTGCCTGGAATTCAATAATTTTCATTCCTCAGGGGAAAATAGAGCAGCAGCTTCCGAAGTGCTGCCAATTTGGCATAATCAGGTTTCTGCAGCAGCAGTACAAAACTTCTCTTCCCGAGTCCTCAGTCCTCCTCCACAGCACATCCCCATGCAAACATACCTAAGAAAAGCTAGTGAATTTCAGCAAAACACCCTTGTGAGGGCAATAAGACTATTACAGTGTGTCTGTGCTGTTGAAAGAAGACACGGTGCTCACTGAAATGAAGAGGATCCTCTGGATTATCTGATTCTTTTCCTTATTTACACAGTCACCCTGAATGCTTGCATTACTGATGCTAGTGCAGCTGCCTGCTGTCACTGATATGGGACAAGAATCAAGTTGTGGAAGACTGATGAAATCCTTTCTTAGATTATCTACTACTGCGGTAGTCCTATACTAAAATATGCTTCCAGTACAAATGCTCTTCTGTAACAGCAATTTTAACTTATGATGCACATGTTAATGAAATGTTACAGTAACTTTCATCAAAAAAGAGTGCTAATGAGATGCAAAATTCTACTGATGCTTCATTTTCGGATTGCTGTTTTCCATATATGTCTTCCAAGAAATGGAACTAACACGCAGCATTCAGAGTTACTCATTCTGCCAGCAAGCTCTCCACTCATCTCTGCCAAGAACAAATTAATTCCAATGCAAATATTGCTCTTACTTCCACTCCTGTGATGTCTTACCTACAGTTTATGGCAATCAAGAAAAACTGCATGCTGATTTACTTGTGAACTACAGACAAATCACTAACTAATGTGGAGTTTGGTTAAATATACTGCATGCCACCATCTCCTTATTTTGATGCAATGTTTTATGTTTTGTACTGTTTTATGAAAAGTGGGAAAAGTATGAATAATGCAAGGCATAGCATGGTGGCTCGTTTACAGGGCAGGGAATTAAATGGGGCCTTTCACCCATGCAACTAACAATTTTCCTTGTGTTGCAGTACGAGTATGCTTAGAAAGTCTGTCCTTTCAGTAAAAGACCCTGGAAAAGGATGAAATTTGATTGAGAAGGGAAAATAGTCCCAATTGTTGGGGGGGAGGGGTTGGGTAAGTGTTTTTTCTTATCTTTTTGCACATCTTGATTAATTGCCAAACTGTCCTTTCCCATGCACATTTTTGAAGTATCTTTGCACTATCATGCTCAGTACTGTTCACACAAATCTTTCTGCTACAAAACCAAAGATAGTCTTTTATCTCTTCTTGCTGTACTGCTTCCCAAAAAAACAGGAGCAACAAAAAAAACCCAAACAAACAAAATTGTCAGATTGGCTTTGCTTCAGACAGAAAAAATACCATTTATTTTCCCCCTGATTTATGATTTACTCCCATGCAGATTATACTATTTTGTCCTAGCTCTTCTGTCTGTATTCATCAAGGCCAGAAATTAACTTTTTAGGTGAAAGTCAGGAGCATTTCATGCTAGAATCTGTAGCTTTTTTACTGAGAATGCTAAGGCATAAAAATTAAAAATTATTAAAAGTCTCTTCTTCACAAATTTGCCTTTTACTTCATTTATTTACTTTAAAAAAAGAATTTAAAATATCACCTTTTTTCCCCTTGTCTTTCATCTTTTTCTGCAATATCATGAATGTTCCAAAACACAGGGGTTTTTTTCCCCCTTGCTGTGTTCTCTTCTACTGAAGGAAAGCCATATTACCTACTTCTGAAAGTGACTTCTCAGTTTACAATATGAACTCTGAAGGTAGAGCTCAAGCAGCCCACCTGAAAAACAGCTTCTGGGCAGGTACAATGTACACCCATGTGAAAGTCACCTACTGAGTGGAAAATGTGTGCATTCAGAACCTCCATGCCCTACCCAAGAAGACAAAGCCATTGCTCCTGGTAGAGCACACTGCAGCTCCCTCCTTCCCCACATGACTGTATTTCCTTCCAAGGGAAATGTTAATTTTGAAAGAATAATATGCTCCCAGATATCATGCAAACATGCCAGTCAGGCAGGATTCAACCATAGGTATCAGACCTACAATGCATACCACATAGTATATCAGATACAGTCTCTCAGGCCTAAATGATGCAAAGCCTAGCTTGTTGTCTCTGTTTCTCTTTCTTTGAACCTACCTTCTTACTCAAGAATGGTGACAATAAACACCATTTAAGAAACTGTTAGGCAACACTACAGTGGCCAGTCATTTGCTAGAACTAGGGAGAGTTGCCTAAAAAATGCTTTAAACAATCTGAACTGGATAATACTGCTAACCTACTGGTAGACTCAACCTATTGTCAAAAACTCTGACTTCTCAAAGACGAGACTTAAACAGTTTATAAAATTATTCAAATATAAGAGGTTCCATAAGAAAAAGGATTTGAGGAAAGATATAGGGAGAAAGATGTTATGATGATGCAAGTGATGGTAATGCAAGGATTGAAAGAAGCAGACACACACAGGCAACATAGCACAACCAGCAAGGCTGACTCAAAGCCAACCTTTGTTTGCAAGCTACTTCCTTATATATTCTGCTTCTGCCCATGTGATCACACAGGGCTCAAGTGATTAACACACAGCACTTGCTCCTAATAATTGGAAGCAGCTTGCCAGCTGCATCAACTTGTTCCTGCCACCTTTATTCAAGCTAAGGAAGTATCTGGCTGGTCCAAATCATATTCTTTCTCCACGATTCCACACTTTTTCTTTTTGGACCAGCCAGCTTTCAGCAATACATTTCAAAATCAGTGGTACATAAAGAAAGAAAACATAACTATTTTCACCCATGGCCAGCAGCTTACAACAAAAGATCAATAACAGCTACATCGCTGAACAACATAACACAAAAATCCATTTTTATAAATTCAAAATAAACATAATCTGATATGTGTTGCCAGAAGGGACTCATAGTGGCAAGAAAGGATGAGTTCTCTGTGCTTCAACTGATGTTTCTGTTTCCAAATTACAGTTTCGAATTCTTCTTAGCATGCTTATCTGTAGGCATTATTAGGCTGTTGAACATAACATTTTTGCTTCCATGTTTCCATTGACAGTTTTGTTAAGTTCTTCACTTCTCCTGATGAGATACTGATTGCTGGAAGAATTTGCAACAAAATGTGTGGCACCACAGCTGACAGGTTTTACATTTGATGGGGCAAGAGATTGGCATTTTCCCCAGGGTTGTTTTTTCCACCGCTCTTGCAGTCATGCAGTCCTTTCAGTTGGCTTGATCCACTTTTCCGGAATCCACCGAGGACCTTGATCTGTACTGACACAAGCATAACCTCTTCCCCACATTAACACATTCGCAGGTCCTTGCCTTTCTCCAGTAGTGGGGTTCTTATACCATACTTCAGGTTTATTAGTAAAATCCAGATCTTGACTCATCAGAGCAAAATGTGTTAATGCCGGTGGTTCATTTCAGTTTTCCACAATTCTTACAATGATTCATCGTATAAATGGCCTTCATTAATCTATCCTGAGGGCTCACCCCATCTTCACCTGTTTTTTGTTTTTCCAGCAGCCCCTTTACAGTTTGATGTTTACATTCAATAATGGCTTGTCTAGCAGTTACCTGGGATTCCAGTCGTATGTTTGATACCCCACAAATTCAGAAACTTTCATGTTCTACTGGCTATATATCCAGAACCATTATCAGTTTTTCTCTCTTGTGGAACGTTGAGGACTGTGAAACTCCTCCAATGTCTTACAACATATTGAGCCCTGTCACTCATTAAAGCTGTGGCCCATACATTGCTGAAAAGGTATCAATGGTTACATGTAGTTATTTAAAGCATCCAAAGGGAGCATAGACTGTGACAACAGATTGCCACATTCCTAATCGTGCCAGACCCCTGGGATTGAGTCCTACTCCTAGACCAATTTGATTTTGGCATGCAGGGTATGTAGAAATGATACTTTGAGCATCTGACTAGGTCGAATTGCTTCATCGCCATTTTCACACCTTGATGAAGAAAATCATGTGATCTGCAGGCTAGAGAAAATTTATCATCAGCCACATAGGTACCAATAAAGGTGCTGCAACTATCTTATCAACAATTTAGTTGCCTTTCGATAACTCATCTTTTAAATCTCAATGACTTTGAATATGTCCAATATAATAGGCAGTTTGATGTTCATTTATCCAATGCCAGAGCTGTACAAACAAGTTATAAAGATTCTGATTAGAAATTTCCTTCAGTAATGCTCGCTCTAATTGAGTGACGTCACCAACCACATATAGTGACTCAGAGATTATATTTAATGGGATGTCTGGCCATTTCTCAAAAGTTCTAACCACAGCCACTAGCTCCAGCAGTTGAACTGAGCTGCCTGGGGACTGAACAGTTAAATTTTGCCATTTTCCATTTTCCTACCAAACCACTCCTGCTTTGGCTTGTATCTTACTTGCATCAGTTAATACAGTTAGGCCTTTAACAGGTACTGTTGATCTCATTGGCTGGTTTTCCATCTGAAATTTAATGGAAAACAATTTATGGGCCGGATAATGATTATTTATAGTCCCCAGGGTATGACAAGGCCCACTGTAATTCATCAGACTGTTGCAATGCCCAGTTCAAAAATTCATCTGCTAGAGGAATGAAAATTATGTCTGCCTCAATTCCTGCTATTTCCAGCAGATGTTTTCTGGCTTTAACTATTATTTTTGCAATTGCCTCTATTCTAGTTGTTATTTTTTGCAAATCATATGGTAAAAATATCCATTCCAGAATCTTCCATGGGTCTTTTGCTACTGAATCCCATTGCATCAAGACTGACATTAGAGGTTGATTTTGACTTAGCACAGCAATGTTAATAGACATGTCAGGATCATATCGATGACTGTAATTATTGACTATTTTGTCTATAGCTTGTTTTTGCTCCTGAGACAGTTTTCACACACTGTCAGCCTCTACTGATCCTTTTAACAAAAGCATAAGTGGCACAAGATCCTCATTCATAATACTACTCATGGTTTGTATCCATTGGATGTCAACTATTAGCTTTTGCACGTCTGTCAAATTAGCAATTTGTATTAATTGCAATGTCTGTTTTAATTTTCACTTTCTAAGGATAAATGTGTGCATTGGTAATAATATTGCCTAAATATTTCCAAGCAGCATGCATCTGTATTTTTTCCAGCACGATTGCTAACCCTAAGATGCTCAACTGTTGCTTCACTTCTGGTATCTGATGTTGATCTAAGTCCTTTCCTGCAATTAGGAAATCATCCATATAATGACAGAATAAAACATGAGGACATTTTTTGCGCAATGGTGCCAGGCAACATATGTTTGACAAACAGTTGGAGAATTTTTCATTCCCTGAGGTAAAACTACCCATTGGTACTGTTTTGCAGGTTCCTGGTTGTTAATAGACAGTGCTGTGAAAGCAAATTTGTCACCATCTTTCTCATGTAAAGGGATCGTAAAGAAACAACCTTTCAGATAGATTATTAATAAAGGCCAATCTTTCAGAACCATAGCAGGAGAGGGTAATCCTGGTTGTAAGGCACCCATCACTGCATTAACAGCTCTTAATACATATAATAACCGGCATGTCCTTGATTTTTTTAGGAATAGTAAAAATTGGTGTGTTCCAGGGACTAGTAGATGGCTTAATATGTCTTTTTTCTAGTAGTTCATTTACTAATTCATGTATCTGGGCAAGCTTTTATTTACTTAGCAGCCATTGATCAATCCAAACTGGTTTATCTGTAAGCCAAGTTAACTTCAGGATTGGTTGCCCATCAGTAGCCACCACTAAAAATTTTCATTTGACAAACAATAGCCCATTTGGCTTAAGGTGTCTCTACCTAAAAGCCAGACTGAAGTATTCATTACATAGGGTCTAATTTGTACACACCTATTTTCTTCACCTTGTGTGCACACCAAAATTAGGTCTCTACTAATTTTTGTCATCTGTATGCCTCCTACTCCAACAACAGGGGGCTCTAAACTCTCTAAAGGCCAGCTTTCTGTTCAACAGAATAACAGAACAATGGTTACGTCTGCTCTCATATCCAGTAACGCATTGTACCCAACCATTTGTTCACCATTTGAATGTTGGAACACAACTGTCTGAGTGGGCTTTGCCTGCAAAAGTGGCATTACAAGTCTTACCTCAGGTACACCAGTGGATCCAAAACCACCATCTCAACACTCTCAAATACATGCATGCAGAATGTTAGCCATGAAAGGAACTAATTGAGCTATTCTAGTCCCTTTAGCTATAGAAACTGGTGGCTACCAAACTTTAACCATAATTCCAATGTTTCCTTGATAATCAGTGTCAATTACACCAGAAAGCACGAAAATGCCTTGTTGAGAGGCCCGATGACCGTCTTAAGAGCAGACACTTAAACCACGACCCAGGGGTCCATTAGCATTGGATGAGATTATTTGAACTTCTATACTGTTAATAGTTACATCTATTGCTGTTTCCACATCCACTCTTTCACTTCCTGTAGTGGCTGAGCTGAGGTGATCCAGGCAGCTGCAGGTGTCGAAGGGCGTTTTTGTGTCATCGCGTTCACCCTTTTTGCACTCATTAATCTGTTTCCCTTAGGTGTGCCGTGTCTGGCCACTCAAGAGCAGCACTCAGTGTCTCTGTGTCCAAATTTGCCACATTTATAGCCATTGCCATTGAATCCGGATGTTCTAGTCAAGCAATTTGTCCATAGCAATGGTCTAGATTGAATTTCCTGTTTTTCCGCAATTGAAACACTTGGGCCTCCGGTTTCCTCTGCCCTGTTGAACTAACAGTTTTAATGCCGTTGCCATAGCTTCAGCCCGATGTGCTGCTTTTTCCTCTGATGATCCTACTTGGGAGCAGGCTTCTATCACATCTACTAAGGTTACAGTCCACAGGGGAGTTTGCAGGATCTCCTTACAATCAGGGTTAGCATTACTGATTGAAAAGTGCAGTCAGCTTTTACTTCGGCTGACATGCCTAGCACCCAATCCAGTGCTGCTCTTAAATGGTCTAAGAACATCATAAAAGGTTCATCAGGTTTTTATATGATGGTTGTATATATGGGGGAAACTGGCACCCCCATGTCAGGGATGGTCTTAAATGCCTGCCGAGCCAATGTTTGTGTTTGTTGTACAATAGCTGCATGTAGTCGAGCTTGTGCACGGGGGTTAGCAAATTGTCCTTTTCCCAATATCATGTCGGCTGTGACAACTTGTTCTGGATCCCTCTGCTCTAAATCTGTATTTTCTATTACTGCTACCTCCACTCAGATTCCCCATAGTAGTACTTGAGTAGGCTTCAGAAAGGTTTCTGCTAGTTGTCAACAGTCAAATGGGGTCATTAATCCACTGGAGAAGATATGTTCTAATAATGCTTGCACATATGGGTTAGTCAAACTATATTGCATTACTGCTTTACCCTTCCCTGACTAGCTTCCAATCCAGAGGCACACACTAGTGTTGTGCAGGATTATTACCTACTGTTATTACTGGGAAGGCCTGTGGGATGAACTCTCCTTCTATTACCGCATCGCATATAAGACCTCTCCACTTCTTAGCCAGATCATAGTCATCCAGCTGGGGGTCTCTGACTACTGGTGGAGTCAAAATTTTAACCTCTGGTTTGAGTAATTCATTAAGCCGAGCCAGTAGTTGATTAGTTGTTGCTTTCAGTTCTTCCATCAGTTTATCTAAGTGGTCCAACATCTGTTTCATTTCTTTCCCTTGTCTCATTAACTTCTCCTGTAAAAGCTACCTATTTTGATCTTCCCCCTCCCCAGACAATGATAGTAATGGCAGGAGAGGAGGATAATCAGGAGTTAGTGATTTTAGGGGAAGAGGCACATCAGTAGTCTCATTAGTAAAGCAATCCTTCCGCTTGCTGGCAGGTGCTCCCTCAGATATGATGGCAGAATGGGACGGGGTGGGCGGGAGGGGAGAACAAACAGTATGCACATTTGACTCCTGGATCAAGTGGCCCACATACTTGTACCCATACCATTGCTGGAATTTCTGGCAGCAATATTGATAGGCTAGGGGGTTCTGGAGAGGGTGGGCTCACATCCATACTTTCTTCCTCTAAGAGTGGAGCTGATGATGCTACTCAGTTACCACCTCCAAAGAATCTTTTAGCATCTATGGGGAATGCAGCTGGCATAACATAATTTGTGTTCCTGGCAGCAGCCTCAGCCTGTTCAATTTGTAACTGCTGTAGTTGATAACAGTTTACATAGCCTGACTGCATCATGACATGCATTTCCTAGATTCTCCCAAAGTTCCATTTCAAATACATCCTATGGGGAGGTGAAGAAACCTACATCCTGTCCCCATCTTACAAGTCTGGGCAATATCTCTCTTTCATAGTTTAATCCTTTCTCAGAGAGAACATGCTGGAGGGTGTCAATCGGATTTTCTTCTTTGCTTACTGCCTTTCCCATTATCCCAATCTTGGTCGCTTACCTGCCTTTCCAGATGTCTTTGCTGCAGTGGTCCAAGCGTCTTCTTCTGAAGGTTTTAATCCAATAAGTTCAGCTGATAGGTCAGGGTCACCACTTGTTGCAATGATGCGAGTGATGGTTATGCAAGGATTAAAAAAAGCAAGGAATGCACATACAAAGCCACACACAAGGCTACTTCCTTATATATGCTGCTTCTGCACATGTGATCACACAGGGCTCAATTGATTAACACGCAGCACTTGTTCCTAATAATTGGAAGCAGCTTGCCAGCTGCATCAACTTGTCCCTGCCACCTTTATTCAAGCTAAGGAAGTATCTGGCAGGTCCAAACCATATTCTTTCTCCACAGAAAGACGATAGCTCATCTCTGAAGCATATGTTCAAACACATAACACACCTGCAGCCAACTGTACTGTATCAGCTAGGCAGGAACATTTTCAGACCAAAAGCCTACAAAAGTGTACCAAAAGTGGAACAAGCCTTCTCACAAACATATCAGACTAAGTTTGAGAAACAGAAAATACTACCAATTCAAGACTCAGAAAAATTTATTTGGGAGTAAAAATGGTTGCCAAATTTAAAAAAAAAAAAAATCTTCATGATTACACTGTGTAGACACCTAAAAAGTACTAAATGCTTAAGCAATGGAGAGTTTTCAGTAATTGGAGTTATAAAAGCCAGGGAGCATTATGCAGTAAATTATTTTAAGTACCCTGCAGACCATACAGAAAATATCTCATTAACTTGCCTAGATTTAATCTTATGAAACCTCCTACTAAAGTTCTCATCAGCAGTAAAAGCACTAGCTATAAACCAGTCCTCCCATCACATATGAAAGGCAGCTGTCCATCGAGGGTACCAATTTATTCCACTCAAATCATGAAAAAATCAACTCTGCATCCACTGAAAATACTAAAAAACTCCGTTTGCAACGCAATTCAAGCAATGATAAACATAAGATTAATAAAGTACATTAAACACTTCTGCTTTCCTTCCATTACTAATGTCAGTTATGATTACATCATTTCCCAATAGGACTGATGCATGCAGCACTTATTTTTCAATGTTGATAAAAAAAAGGTTACAAAAATCTGCAATACATAGATCTTTTAAGTAAAAGAAAAGCAAAGCTCAGTTCTTTGTCTGACTCACATTTACAATATCAGGGGAAAAAAGGATTGCATTCTTTTAAGTGATCCTGTGGTGGGTTGACCCTGGCTGGATGCCAAGTGCCAACCAAAGCTGCTGTGTCACTCCCCCTCCTCAGCTGGAAAAAATACCACGGGTCAAGATAAGAACAGGGAGATCACATTTACAGTTATGGTCAAAACAGACTCTACTTGGGGAAATAATATATTATCAATAAAATCAGAGTAGGCTAATGAGGAAGAAAATGAAATCTTAAAACCACCTTCCCCCATCCCTCCCTTCTTCCCAGGCTTAATTTACTCCTGACTTTCTCTACTTTCTGCCCCTCCAGTGGAACAAGAAAATGGGGAATAGAGGGTTGCGGTCAGTTCATCATACGTTTTCTCTGCTGCTCCTTCCTCTACAGAAGAACTCCTCACACTCCTCTGCTCCAGTGTGGAGCCTCTTTCACAGGGTGCAGTCCTTCAGGAACAGACTGCTCCAGTGTGGGTCCCCCACACAGTCACAAGTCCCTGACAGCAAACCTGCTCCAGCGTGGGCTCCTCTCTCCACAGATTTCCAGGTCCTGCCAGGAGCACTGCTCCAGCATGGGTTTCCTATGGGGTCACAGCCTCCTTCAGGCATCCATCTGCTGCATCATGGGGTCCTCCCTGGGCTGCAGGTGGATCTCTGCTCCCCCATGGTTTCCATGGCTGCAGGGGTAGGACCTGCCTCACCATGAGCTGCACTATGGGCTGCAGGGGAATCTCTGCTCTGGTTCTTCCCCCTTCTTTACTCTCACTTCTCTCTCCAGCCTCTTTCCTTTCTTAGATCTCTTCTCCCAGAGACACTACCACAATCATTGATTGGCTTGGCCTTGGCCAGTGGAGGGTCAATCTTAGAACCAGTTGGCATTGGTTCCATCAGAGTAGAGGGGAAGTTTTTAGCAGTTTCTCACAGAAATCACCCCTATACACCCCTCCTACCAAAACTGTGCCACACAATCACAATACAAACCCATATTGTCTTGCTCAACAGAAGGGAAAAACAGACTTTTTTTTAATCTCTTATGCTAGTCTGAAGATGAATCAATAAACAATTAATATAGAAAATGTAATGAGGATATTCTCTTTAGAAGACATATTTTGTATAACATTTTTTTTTAAATGAAAAATTTTTTTTATAGGCTTTCCTGAGAGAACAGGAAGATCTAGTGCTTTAGAGAAGGCTAAAACATCTTTACAGTACAGACAATATATTTATAGGGATGGTTTATCTCATGAAGCTATTACTCACCTATTGGCAAGTACAGAGACCAAATTCATTCTCAACTGTGAAAAATCCCCTAGTAAATTCAGAACATGTTTACATATGGGAAGACAACATTGAGATCATATTTTAAAATTTTAAACTCTGTTCAGCCCATTTTTGGTTTTTTTTAAAGACTTCTGAACAAGTTATCTTCTACTTTGAATGAAAAAAGTATATGAAAAGCCATGCTGATTACCCATACACTTGCGCAAGCTGAGAAATGGTAATATTTGTCCAGAAGAAGAGCATAAGCATAACATGTCTGCATATTGATAGTAGTTCTTGGGAAAAATTAGCAATTATCAATCATTCAGGTAGAAATAAAATTATTATGCTGATTTATTCACAATGAGTTCTAAAGCAGTTTTCTCATCAGTCCAGGATGTGTTTTTTCCTCCCTATGCATCCTCCAGGTTTAAATCAATACACTACATGTACTAGCAATAGGGCCAGTCTTATCCAGGAAAATATCAGGCACTAACACAGTTACTCTGTTTTGCTGTCTGGACTGCAGCTGCCCATGGTAAATGAAAAGATGCTTGTCTCATAAATGTTTGCTGTTGGTATAACTTCTTTCACTGACCCTGTTTTTAAAACTAATTACTTGTATTTCTAACAGAGCGCCTTTCATTATGTATTCACTCAACAAAGCTACAGTAGTGTCTTTGGTGTCTGGTCTTCAGTCCTCATGAAACATGAATTTAAATGCAAGGTAAAATATCTACTTCAGAGTCAGTTATATTTTGCACTGGTCTTTTGATACATATGAATTAAATTCTTAATAGTTTGGGAGTAGGGAGAAAGGGAGGCTACTGTCTTAGGAGAGATTTAGTCTCTCAGTTTTACGAAATAGTATGCATAAATTCAGGTAAAAAAAAAAGACCCACATGATTTCTCTAAACAAAGCTTCTGAATGCACAAAATCCTTGCAGAAGTGCCTGGGTACAACTATTTTAAGGTTGGAATTTTAAAATTGGCTTCAAGTGATATCTTCAGTCTTGATTTCTTCTAAAAGCTGATGCTTAAAATCAGTCAGAAATTTCAGACAAAATAATTGTTTAACGTTCAGACTTCTTAGCAGTTTTTGCTTCCTTTCTCTGCACACTTTTCAAGATAAAATGTGGTACTTGAAAAAAATTATTCCTTTGCAGTCTTGTTTTTCATTACTGATCAAGTTATTGGCAAGAAAATGACACTTGTCCTGCTAAAACAGAAACCACAAACATATCACATAATATAAAGGGGTTTTTTTAATGGTCAGATTTAGTATTTTTTATCAATGGCTAAAATAATTACATGGACGCCAGACAGGAGTTACCATACATAAAACATATTACATTGTAATAAAACTGTATGTGCCACTCACACAAACATAACTGAAATATACAGCGGAACAGCTACAAAGGACAAACCTAGAAATACTAAAAGGAGATGACAAACACATCCAAGTCTGTAGCAATGTACCTGAAGGAAAATGGACATGTGGCCCACCCAGACTTTGGTTATATGAGACCATAAGATACACAGGCTCTGACACAGGCCTCAGATGCAGGCCTCAGACTTGGGGTATATATGACAGTAAACAATGGGCCTAAAGAATAGTCAAGGATGAGTTGTTTATTAGAATGTAGATATGAAAGAAGCTGAGTGTGGGATAGAGACCGTGTAAGCTTAGAATAGAAATTAGATACAAAAGGAATTAGGTAAAAGAATGTAGAAATCCCTACTATAAAGATATTGACATAGTTAAGCTTAACAAATCATATTTTGCTATTAGGCGCATGATAGACTGAGCTATCCAATCATAATGGATTACATCATGTATTTAGAAAAGCATAACATATAGCATGTGGTTGAATGCTAAAATGAACGGCTTCTGCATTGATCATACTGGTGTGATGCATAGCCCATGAATCCCATCCCACGAGGTGGTCCCTACAACCAGTGCTCATGCACTGTCATGTTTTCTGTCTGTTTCGTAGGACTTTTTTTTTTCTCCTAAAATAAACCTGGTTTTGTGTTGATCTCATACCACCTAATGGCTCGTTTGAGATGATCTTCAGAAACTTTGCATGACTTCAGAATTCTGACCAATTCTGTCATGTCAGCCTCCAGCTTTTACTTAAAAATTGTAAACCAAAAAGGCCTCTCCATCATGAAAGTCTTCGACTAGCATCTGCTAGCTAAAGGGCATTTGCAAAGCCTCAACATTTCACATCACTTCAAGTAACAGTGATTATGATAAGAAGAATCAGGATTTTCTTTCCTGCCTCCTAAGAGGGGAATGAGGAATGGAATTTCCCACCAAGGCAGAGAAAGAAGCCTGGGAATTCTGAAGATATCTGGCATTAGATAAAGGATATCTTTGACTCTTTTTGACAGCTCTTCAGATTGAGATATCTATAGGCTATCTAAATATTATATATCTATAGAGATAGTTAATTTAAATTTGAAAACATGCAGCTGCACCTGACAGAGGCTGTAAAGAACTGGGACAAGAATATGGGAGGATTTGATGCTAACCCATCATGCTCGTAGTAGCAGAGGAAGCAACAAACACAAATGAAAAATATGGGAAAAGCAATATCCCATACTTCAAATGACAGGGGAGAACTGATGCTTCAGGTAGCTAGGGATTTTAGCATTATTGAAAATTGAAAGGTTTCTTTTCCCTAACACTATTTTTTTTTTTAACAGATGCCACATATTTTATATTTTAAGTAGCACAGAACAGAGATCAGGTGTATCCCTCTAATGCAAATAAGATCATGAAATCAAAATGTGAGAGTTCTTGTGCAAAACTCCAGACAAATTCAGAACAATGTCCCAAACAGCAGATAGTACATAAACACTCTCAGATTTCTAGACCTCCTGCTTCTGTTGCCAGATGACGCATTCAAGCAGGAATGTTTTATAAATCCCAATTAGAGCTTTAGAAATATTGTTCCATAAACTACAAATATACACTATTGGCATCTAGAATACCAGTTGCTTTCTCCTGCATCAGACACTATCACTTCTGTAGCAATTCAGCCAATGTTATGTAAGTCAACATAAATAGCAAGACTTTCTGCTAAGCATTAGTTTTTCCACACAGGTAGATCAGTTGAAAGACATGCAAAATATTATTCTCAGCTCCATTATATTGATTTCACTGCAGCATAACCATTAGAAAGTTTCCAGATTGATTTCTGATATATTATTTTGCTGATAGTTCCAGGATTTGATTTCGACTTGTTCAGTGATGAAAATGAGACTTCAAAAGTACTCAAATAAACATTCAGAAACACTAAATCCAGGGATGGTGGGTGGAGAAAGATCTAAGTATGTGCTTGCTTCATCCCATTTATCCTGTAATGCTGATGTATCTCATTGAAGTGATGGCACGGAGGAAGAAACTTCATTACCCAAATAACATTGATATAATCCATTTTTTCACATTTAAAGAAGAAATTTCTCTCTGTTGTTAATTTATTTGTTCCTTGTAATCATACACCTCTGGCAATAAATGTAATGTACATGTTCATTTCCTCCAACATTTCTACTTGAAAAAAGAGGTCCCTTCTAGCAAAGTGAGTATTATCTTTACTGGTAGAAAGACTGCATTGACTAGAAATTCATTATTTTGCTTCCATCTGAATCCCTTCCCTGTCTTTGAGGAAAGAAATCTCTAGCTACTATTTACCGTTCTGAAGATCCAATCAAATACACATAGCTATATATATATATACCCCCACATAAATCATATATCTATGGCCAGGTTCCAGGAACTGCATAACACTAAAGTGCATATTCATTTAGACTTTTGCAGCTGAAAACAGAAAGTGCATCTACATGGAGTTTACACTCTTAAAGTACACTTGAAGTTAAATCTGTAATACAGCTGACAGAAGCATTGAGTCCAGATTGTGATACAAAACTGTATGTATTATTCCATGCATGTACTTGTTTCTAATCATTACTGTCCAATATCATATGAAGGCACGTAAACAAATAAATTCATTGTTTTCACACTATGTAATGACTGGATATTATCCTTATACTCATCATGACTAATGTACTAATTTGTGTCATTTTTTTAGGTGTTGTAGTGGTTTTGTCTGAACCAGATTTTTGGTAGTGAGGGAAGCTATAGAGGTGGCTTCTTTAAATAAAGATCTGCCAGAAGCTTCCCTGTAGCTGACAGGGCCAATGCTAGTTAATTCTAAGGTGGACCCCACACCTGACCCAGACCTGGCCAATTAGTGACTGAGGTAATGCCTCTGTGAATAACATATTTGAGAAGGAGAAGAAGTTGCTACACAGTTGCTAAACTGCAGCAGCAACAGGGAGTGACAATGCGAAAACATCTTCACAGATACCAAGGTCAGTGGAGATGGAGGGGGTGGAAGGTGCTCAGGCCCTGAAAGAAAAATTCCCTTGTGACCTGTGCTGAGGACTATGGTGAGGCATGTGTGTCCCTGCAGTCCATGGAGGCCACCACGGAGCAGAGATCCACTCGCAGCCCGTGGAAGACCCCACACCAGAGCAGGTGGATGCCTGAAGAAGGCTGTGACTCCTTAAGTTCATCCTGGAGCAAGTTCCTGGCAGGACCTGGGAGCCTGGGGGGGAGAGGAGCCCCTGCCTGAGCAGGTTTGCTGTCAGGACTTGTGATTCCATGAGGAACTGAGGCTGGAGCAGCCAGTACCTGAAAGACTGTTCTCCTGGTGGGTGACCCACACTGGGGCAGTGTGTGAGGAGCTGCCCCCGTGGGAGTCCCCATGCTGGAGCAGTTCATGAGGAACTGTAGCCCATGGGAAGGACTCACATTGGACAAGTTCGTGAGGGACTGTCTCTCATGGGGAGGGACCCCACACTGTAGCAGTGGGAAGTGTGAGGAGGCCTCCTCCTGAGAAGAAGCAGAGGCAAAGTCCATCTGTAATGAACTGACTGCAACCCCCATCCCCCATCCCCTGCACTGCTGGGGGGAAGGCAGGGGAGTCCCGGGAAGAGTAGGGGTGTGGGGAGATATTTTTAAGACGGTTTTATTTCTCATCTCCCTGTTCTTATTGTTTTTTTAATAAATCAAACCTTTTTCTCCCCAAGTTAAATCTGTTTTGCCCATGACGCTAATTGCTGGCCAATCTCTCCGACCTTATCTCAACTCACAAACTGTTCATTATATTTCTCTCCTGTCCAGTTCAGGAGGGGGAGTGATTTTATGACTTTGGTGGACACCTGGCTAAACCACTACAGGGGTCAATGTCATAGCCTGAATCCTGAGAGGGAAACCTTCAGTTCAACCAAAACTAAGTAGAATTACCTTCTGTGGGTCGCTACACATGTTAACACCCATCTTCAGAGCACTCTACCAGCTGTCCATAGCTGTCTCCACCAGCACTGAGAACTCTTAAGAAAGGCAGAGAAAACAGCTCCAGAAATGTGTGTCCTTCTCCCACTGTAATATGTTTAGACTCAGCACCTGCTGCTGTAAATTCCACTTAAGATTTCCTCTGTTAGGAAAGGTAAACACCAGGGTCCCCGTCACCCCCCTGTTATATGGCTGTCTGGAATGCCCCGCGTTCCACTCCCAACTGTGATCCAGTCAGCCGGCAACCCTCAGCACTACTGTGAGCCCACACTGAGCAAACCAGCAGTACACAACACTCCGGTGTGACACACAGGGCTGGTGCAGTGCACAACCTGCCTACTGCTCAGCAGGGTAGAGAACAGTTTTGTCTGCAGTGATTGCAGCCAGACTCTATCTCTACATGCCCTGATCCCGAAAAGGGTACTCCATTTCTTCATCAGATAACAATTCAAGTATCACTGCAGATAAAACATGTTCTTCCTTTTGTCATTGCACTGATGGCACAGAAGCTCATTATAATCATCTTTTCCCATACCCACCTGCTCTCATATACACACAGATTATAGCTGACCTCTGAATAATCAGCTGCACAGGCATGCACCAGACAGGACACACTGTTCCCTGGTTTGTCAGTTTACATGTCTTGCTACTAGCAGAACTAAGCTGCAGGTGAGCAATCACATCTTTGATAACCTCATTCAAACAGGACACCCTAATTTCTTCTTCATCTCTTTTCTTGCACTAATTATTTCAGCCAATATCATGAACCCATCTCTGATGTGGTGCAAAGGCTTGTTCAGCTGGAAGAGCTGCCAAAGCCAGCTCCTGTTCAGCAGACTGGCAGTCAAATGGCAGTAGTTGCACGCCATCACTGCAAGCTTGCCAGCCGTGCCCAAGCTCCAACACCACCACAGGGTCCTTCCTCAGACTACCCAGCATAGACTTGCACAACCTTTGCCACTGCCTTTGTCCAGGCTTCCCACCTTGCATGCTCTCCCAAATCAATACTTGAGTCATGCTGTCTCTCCAGCGCTACCTAGATCCATTTCCAAGCGGTACTTGCAGGCTTCATGCCACTACTGAACTGCAATAAAGCAGGACCTTGCCAAAACACCGCTGTGACAAGCAACCAATTCTGCTTTGCAAAGGGTCCCTGAAAAATCTGACAGGTAAACACTTGTGATGGCTGCTAATCCACAAATACAATCTGATGGGGAATTTTCAGTATTTCCACCAAATCACAGCTCTTGTTACAAGTATCTGAGTTTGTTCTCCTATGGGTAAAATGTTCACAATTGTCTATCAATATAGACAAAACTGTAGTTTTTAGCCTTAAAAGATGCCAGATAAAGTAAGTCACTATTCCATGTCACTTCAAAAGAAGGCACAATTCCAGGGGAGAAAGAAGATATTGTATTAAACTTCATACTCTGCAAATGATAAATTGATTCTTTCTCACAATAAAACACTTCAGATGGGAAGCCAAGACACTACGAACAGAATTCAGGAGTTCATGGCTTCTAATATCAAGGCTTTTTTGGTGTCCCTTGCTGTTTTTAAAAGGCTGAAATAAAAATAAATGAAACATTTTAAAAAGCAATTGCAATATAGCATGCAATTTGGCCAAACACATTATCTCTTGGAAATCCAGTATTCAGAGACAAGTGAACATTACTGTTGACATATTTAATATCCTGTCATTTTTTTTTCATCCAAAAGCAATCTATTGAAGGGTTCACCACAAATGTGAATGAAGTTGGTAACAGATGGTATCTGTATCTCATCTGAAATGTAAATGACTCATTCTTGTCTTCTGGGGGAGTAGGACAGAAGAGACTGCTTTCAGTCTTGTGGTTAAAAATAAGTTTCCACTCATCATGCATAATATCCTCTTTAATGATCCCTGCTTGATATTACTTTCATGATGACCTGGTAAACAAACAGGTACATGACAAATCCTCCAAAATTCAAGGAAAGTCAGGTATTTAAAATTAAAATAAGCATGTAAAACAAGACAGGGTATTTGGACTACATCTAAAAATAACGTACTCAGATTCAGGAAATATAAAAGGACAAAACAAGTTGTGAGATACTGCACAGAAGATCTTCAAACTATAATCAGTCTTGAATGTTCAGAAGAAGTTCTGCTCCGGCGAAAATCGACTTTGTCTCAGGCCCTGATGAACACTGGAATTGTTCCAGCTGGTTCCTCAGCTCTTCTCCCTTCCCTTAGAGTAAGCTGAAAAGCCATTACCCCCAGGGTGCAAAAAGACTAGATCATATGTTACCTTTACTTTTATTCATGCAAATATCTTCTGACAGTCATGAGTAAATGCTTACCCTGGCAAAATGGATTAACGACTGCAATATACTCTCAACTGAGCTCTTCTACTATAGTTTGTCAACAATAAAACTATGTAAATGTCAAAGTGGACAACAGCAATAGATCATTTAGGAATTTCTAACTCTAGTAATCTAATTGCAACCTTAATAACATTATATTCTCATTGTAAGAGGTTTAAACTGTAACACAGGAGAACTCGAGAACAATCTTACAGGAGACTTCTTTGTGGCTTTTAAGACAGTTCTCTGGACTGGAGAAAAAACAAAGCTTTTCACTAGGAGGATGGATGGACAGATTGGTTCAGAAAGAATTATTGTCCCACATCACGCTTGCCTCCTGAGGGTCCTGCACAGTAAGAGGCACATAGAAACGGACAGTCATTTCAGCTATATCTTCAGCTATATCTGAATTAACCTGAGTACCAGAGGCTGCATCAGTGTGCTAATTACAATATTTTAATGAGGATAATTCCCTATGTTGACAAGCTTGACTGTCAGTGATTCCCAAACCTTGGTTCAGATAAGACTGCCTCGTAAAATTATTAGACAGTGAGGTGGGGAAGAAGCACTCACAAATCAGTGGTGATTATGTCTTAATTCTGCATAATGATTTCTAATCTGCTCTACTTTCTCACTTACAGAAATTACATGCTTTAGTCATTAAAGTTTTTGTCACGGTAATTAATCAAATGATAATTTGAAAGTCATAATTAATAATTTAAAATTTATGTTTCAGAAATTATAAACAAGTTTAACTGTATCATGCATAGACGTGCTGTGTCCCATTGCTTTTCCTGCTCTCAAAAGTCTTGTCCAAAATGATTTCATAAATAACATCTGAGATGTTTAAACCAGAGCAGAAGTTGAAGCTATGCTTCTTTGAAGATCCATCTGATAAATCAGGGACAGTTATTCTACAGATGAACTGAAGATGGAAAGCAGTGGAATATCATGTCACAGTGCAGTGAGTAATTGCAGTAGCATTGATGCTTAAGCAGACATAACTCCAGCAAAAACTGTGGATGAGAAGATTAAGAAGTAAGGAAACTTGGGCCTTGGTAGATAGCAGGGAACTTTGATTATGGGGTTTTGGATAGGAGAACTTAAACAGGAAGAATGGAAGGAATGGGAGGACACCCTTTGGAACAGAAAGAGTTGGGTATAGGTGTGTGTTGGAGGAGTGATAGATTTGAACTTTCAAGGAAAAAGTGTGGGAGTTCAGGAGCAGAAGATATTTCTGGATAAGAAGGACCTGGGCTGCAATGTGTCAGCTTGGCAGCTCTGTTCACTCATGTATCAGTGCTACGGTGGTTTCTCACGCCAACAGCTGGCTTGTGCTGCCTCTTTCCTAACTGGTGGCTTTAGCCCTACGTGGCTTCTTCCAAGTACTGAAACCTCATGACCTGGGATCAACCCCCAAGGGCTGTGGTCAGTCTAACTTATTTCCTCCATCCTCCCTAATAATAACCTTATACAGAGCCTCCAATGTTTCTCCCAAATAGAAAAAAAAATAGTATTTTTTTAATAGAAAGTAGTTTTCAGGCACATGTATGTTTAGTAATATATATTTAGATGATCATCTTCTTTATATAAAAGACTGTTTAACTCATTTTCTTCATCACTGTAAATTTGGGGAAAAAAATCAATGATCAAGACTAACAATAGCATAATAAAGAAGAATTTATAAATACTGTTACATAAGAAAAAAATAAAAACCAAAACAGAATTTGTTCTCTTTTTATATATATAACCTCGCTTACATTACTAACAAAGACAACCTTGTCACACAGCTTTTTTCTGTGGATGTGGTCTTCCTGGACTTTAGTAAAGACTTTGACATAGTCTCCCACAACATCCTCCTGGAGAAATTGGCTGCTCACAGCTTGGATGGACCTTCTCTGAGATAGGTGGAAATATGTCTGGATGGCTGGGCTCAGAGAGTCATAGTGAATGGAGTTAAACCCAGTTGGCAGCCAGTTACCAGTGGTGTTCCCCAGTGCTAGGACCTGTTCTGTTTAATAACTTTATCTGGATGAGGAGATTGAGTGCACCCTCACTAAGTTTGCTGATGACACCAAGCTGGACAGGTGCATACTTCTGCTTGAGGACAGGAAGGCTCTTTAGAGGGACCTGGAAATGGTGCATCAATGGGACAAGGCAAACTGCATGGGGGTCAACAACGTCAAGTGCTAGGTCCTGCACTTGTGCCACAACAATCCCATGCAACACTACAGGCTTGGGACAGAGTGGCTGGAAAGCTGTCAAGTGGAAAAGGACCTGGGAGCATGACAGACAGTTGAATATGAGCCAGCAGTGTGCCTAGGTGGCCAAGAAGGCCAAGGGCAGTGTGGTTTTTATCAGAGATAGTGTGACCAGCAGGGCCAGGGAACTGATTGTCCCCCTCTACTCAGTGCTGGTGAGGCCATACCTTTAATGCTGTGTCCAGTTCTGGACCCGTCACTACAAGAAGGACACTGAGGTGCTGGAAATGTACAACAAAGCTGGTGAAGGGTGCAGAGAACAAGTCTATGAGGACCAGCTGAGGGACCTGGGGATGTTTAGCCAAGAGAAGAGAAGGTTGATAGGAGATATGATCAATCTTTACAACTACTTGAAAGGGAGTTGTAGTAAGGTGGGGGTCAATCTCTTGTCTCTAGTAATGAATGATAGGACAAGAAGAAAGGGGTTCTAGTTGTGCCAGGGAAGGTTTAGATTGGACATCAGGAAGAAATTTTTTTTACTAAGAGGGTTATTAAGCCTTGGAATGGGCTGCCCAGGGACAAGGTGGAGTCATCATCCCTAGAGATATTCAAAAGATGCAGAGATTATTTGCTGAGGGATATGCTTTAGTTTATTGATGGGCCTGGCAGTGTGAGGTTACTGGTTAGACTCAAAGACCTTAAAAGTCTTTTCCAACCATACTGATTCTATGATTCATATTGATTCTACAATTCTATGATAATAGATTCAATATATCTATTGATCCTATTGATTCTATGATTCTATGGTAATAGAATCAATATATCTATTAATTCTACTGATTATATGATTCTGTGATTGATTCTATGAATCTATCTAGATGAATTGTATCTTTTTCCTAATCAGTACAACAGCACATGCTGCATTGCATGAAAATATGACTCATTTTTTATGTATGTGGAAGGATAGAGGGAGGAGTTTTTTCCGTAATAGATAGAAAAAGCTTTTCTCTCACTGTAACAAACCTTATGTTTGGAGGTTTCTAGTGCTGTAGTAATTCAGCTAGCCAGATGTTACACAAAGAAAAAAGAAAACAGGTAGTGAAAATGTTTCCATAGATCTGCATACAAAGACCTCTGTTTACTTGTCTGAGGGTGTCTCCTGTTTCTGTAGCTTTTATTAAGTTTTAGGCACATCACTAGGTGTGCCCAATTTACGAGCTTTCTGGTTGTGTGCAATTGTCTTGGCTTTCTGGCCAAGACATAATGAAACACCTAGTATTTCAGTTTGGTTTAGGCTTTTGTTTGTGGTTTGTAGGGTTTTTTTAAAGATATCCATGCCCCAAATCATGCAAATCTGTGACGTCTAGTCTGGATTTTTGTTTAAACTACTGGATGTTCACTGTTCTTACCCTGCAAGTTCAGATGATTGAGGCAACTGTGCCTCTTCCTCATGTGAAGATAAGCAGTAAGAACTACTGTGGCCAGATGAGGACAGTCTGAACAATGCTGCTTCTTAGCACTCAAGTACTTTTTACTTTTGCATAAGAAACAAAGACTTTAAAGACAAACAGAGTCCTAATTGGTATCTAAGTTCCTGTATTATCAATCCAAGAGTCTTCGCTTTTCCACAATAAAGCAGCTGGGAGATGTTGTGTCCTTGACCCAATTTAAATCTCCCAAGTAGTTACGCATTCTCTTTTGAAACATTGCTCCTTTTTTAATCTGCCAAAGTCTCCTTGCCTTTCCTGTTCTCAGCCCTTCTATCAACATGTAAAATAGTCTCACACATAGCTATAAAAGAGTCCAGCGGAGGGCCACAAAGATGATCATAGGACTGGTGCACCTTTCTTATGAGGAAACGCTGCGCGATCTGGGACTGTTCAGCCTAGAGGAGACTGAAGAGGATTCTCATTAATACTCACAAATATTTAAAAGGTGTATATCAAGAAGATGGGGTAACACTTTTTTTCTGTGGTGTCCAGTGATAGGACAAAGGATAATGGAAAAAAGCTGGACCACAAGAAGTTCCACTTAAGGAAAAACTATTTCACTCTGGGGGTTGCAGAGCACTGGTACAGACTGCCCAGGGAGGGTGCAGAGTCTCCTTCTCCGGAGGTTTTCAAAACCCACTTGGATGCATTCATGTGTTTCATGGTTTAGCGAGAAGCCACTTTTGCTTGGTAACAAGGGGACAGGGCTGCAGTGCAGACCCAGTAAAGAGTTCTCAGACTTCCCCCTAGCTCTTGGATTCAGGCCTGACTCCAGCCCGGCTGAGCCAATCTGGTGCCTGTGCCATCACTATTTAAGGATGGGTCTTTGAAGTGCTTGGGAGGAAGGTATAGAGTGGTACAAAATGGAGGCAACCACGTGGACCCCACAGTCAGAGAAGGAGGAAGGAAGGAGGAGTACTGGACCGGAGACCCCTCTGCAAGCCATGGCGAGAACACGGGCTGTACCCCTGCAACCCATGGAGGGCAATGGCAGGACTGAGAGCCACCAGCAGCTCTGTGTGAGTGCACCTGGATGGGCAGAAGACTGTGTGAGGAGGCAGCCATGGCACAGGCCATGTTGGAGAGCCTGCGGGCCGCAGAGCAGACAGACACGAGAGGCAAAGAGGAGCTGGAGCCTTTGGGATGAATGCACATTTGAGTGGCCTGTGCAAGGCTGCTGTGTGTGTGTGAAGGACTTCACAGAGGAGCAGGGAGGACCAGCAAGGAGCCCACCTACCCTGAGGAGAGATAAATGGCAGAAGTCATCAGGAAAAGACTGATTGAAATCCCCATTCCCTGCCCCACTGAGCCATTCAGCAGGGGAGGAGACAAAGACACCCGGATCAGGGCTCTGAGCCTGGGAAGAGGGGAGGGGTGGGGAGAAGGTGGTCTTAAAAGGGCTGGTTGTGCATCACTCTGTGTTCTTTTCTGTTTGTTATGTTTTGGGGTTTTATGGTTCTGTTTTAGCTGGTGTTGGATTAAATTATTTTCTGTTTTTTTCCCCAAGCTGAGTAGCCTGGTCTGTTTTGTCTGGGACAGTAAGTGGCAATTAAGCCCTCCCTGTCCTTTAGGAATTCTCAGGTCTGTGGTGCTTGAGTCTAATCGTAGTCTTTTGTCTCTGGATGGGCCTAAACCATGACAACCTGTAACCTGATCTAGATGAAACTACTTTAGCAGGGGTTAGACTAGATAATCTCTTAGAGTTCCCCTACAACTCCCTACTATTCTGTGATTCTGTGTGATTGTCCCTCAGCAACACTGAAATGTTTTCTGAAAATTGACTGTTACCTTGGTCCATTATTTTTCTCCTTCATGTGTTTCTAGACAGCCTGTTGCTGAATTAAGCCATAGTACACATAAAAGCTGTGTCCCAATAAACAAGCAACACAGTGCTTTGTGCAGAAAAAATTATTTTGTCGAATAGTAAAATAAATCACTAAACGAACATGAATAATCTCTTGAAAACACATCTGTTTTCTATTTCTCAACAAAATTACAATTTGAAGTATATAATTCCTTATAAATTACAGTTTATACATTATTCTTAAAAACTGAACTTAAACATATTTGAAATAATCAATAAGATAATTCTATGACATGCATTTATCTAAAAAAGTTATTAATATGGGTTTTACAAATTATATCTTTTAATATTAATAAAAAAAATACATCTTCTACAACTCATATTGAGTGAGCCTTACTACATCCAAGTGTATTTCTATCTCTTTATCTCTTACTTTCATAAAACTCTATAAAATTAGTTGACAACCTGGCTTGTCAACAAATTTGTGACCAGCAAGCCATGTCTCTTTCTTTCTAGTATTAGTTAATTTACCATAAACAATGTTTCCTAATATCTGCAAAACACTGTAGATTTTTATACTGGTAAGTAAAACTGAAAGGTATTTCACAGCCAGCATATGACAAGGGGGGAATTTCGTTACTTATTTCCTAAACTGACAGAGAAGTGATCTTCTGATAATCCAGATACTAAGACTCATTTAATTAGCACCACATTTGTGCCTAAAATATGATAAAAGCTACAGAAACAGGGAGCACTTTCAAACTAGTAAACCGAGGTCTTCTTTCCTATGCAGCTTGTAGGAAAAATTTTCACCATTTTATTTTTTCTTTGTGTAAAAGCTCATTATCTAAATTACTACAGCACTAGAAATCTGCAAACAGAAACAGAGATTTGAGACAAAAGTTGAAAAATAACCAAAGGTCAGGATCTTCATTACCTAACTCACAAAAATAAAACCATACAATATCATATCCAACGGCCATGTGTCCTGGTTTGGGCTAGGGTAGAGTTAACTCCTATGAAAAACTAGGAAGGAGTACAGCCTGGGCAGCTGACCCAGGCTGGCCAGCAGGTACTCAATACCATCCTGATGTCATGCACAGTATAAAGGTGTGGAGCTACGCAGCAGGAGCTCTCTGCCAGAGTTGCAGTTTTCAGCTGTCAGGTCTGGAGCAGTCAGTTGGGTCAGGCCTCAGGTGGTGAGCAACTGCCTCGTGCACCAGTCTTCTTTGTATAATTCCCTCTTTTTTGTTATAACTGTTCCTTTTCAACTTGTTTTGAACTTTGTTCTATTAAACTGTTCTTATTTCAACTTACGCGGGCTCTTTTCCCTTCTCCCTGATCCCCTCCCTATTCTGACAGGAGAGGGAGGAGTCATGGTTTTTTTTCCAGGTTTTCCCGTTTTTGTCATGGGCAAAACCATGACACCATGGAAAAGTAGAATATTTTCTGTAGAAGGCAGGTAAGCAAAGTCAAAAATCTCAAACCAAGAGACTTGTACGGCATCATGCCAAAACCTTCCCTCCTGTAAGTCAGGTAAAGAGCAGAAAACAATTCCAATCAAAGGTAAAAGCTTGCATGGCTACCCTAAATTATACTTGCTAATAAGAAATCTTGATAGTTTCTTTAACAGTTCTCTGGTAACTCCATCAGTCTAGTAATTGTTAATATGTAAATTATGAAATTATTAAACGTTTTATTTCCTAATTTCAAATCAATTGCTAAGCACAGATGAACCTATATGCATAGCTTAAATTATTAATTTCCATTTGACATCTGGTCTCTTGACTTCAGCTATATCCAAACAATATGATGATATTTGACATTAGCATTGCTTAACTTCAGTACTCTTTTATTTCCCATCAGAGAGAAAAATCTTGCCAAATTCGGTTATGCATATTTATTTAAGACTCACATTTTTACTGTACTTCAGTAGAGTTACCTTAATGCTTCCCTTAGCAGAATTCATTTATGTGACTTGCACAACAAATATCACATTGCACACAAACTATGCAATAATCTTGATGACCCTACAATCAGCTCAGACTTTGTACTTGATTGTACACTCTGAGATGGAAAAATCACTACAGTAAATGGAGTAAAGAAAAACTAGCAGGTAAACAAGGATTTCATGAGGTTCTTCTGATACAGGTGCAGGACACATCCAGTTTCTTCTACTTTATATTATGTTAAACCTCTCTCAGTTTTTACAATGAATGCCTGAAGAGATCAGAAACATAGCAAGATGTTTCTTTCCCAGATGTAATGACTTTTACATTCCCAGATGTAATGACTTTTGAGACTAATGCTCCAGAAGGGCACTTAAAGGATAAAAGACATTTCAATAGAAAAAAAACATGAACTTTTTTAACTGAGAAAATCCATGTATTCAGTTTTTAGATGAACTTCAGGCACAGGTCAAAGCAAACTCAGTAGTTCAGTAGTCCTCAGATGCAAGAAGTGTGTATCAATAAAGAACTGAAAGGATGATCCTGGATCACTGAAGTCCATGTTCCTGCTATCAAAGACTATGAATTACTCTCAGCTAAGGACAAGATTCCACTGTAAAACTAATTCATTATTTTAATCCTTATTATCCTGAGGATATTAGCTACTCTATAAACACAGTTCCCTGATGGCTAAGAGATTTATTCCAATTCCCACTTTAAATTTAATAATGGCTGGCTGATTTTTTGTTGCATGTATGTGACAATAATCCTTTATCTTCTGTATCTTATCCCAAATATGACATTAGCAACCATGCATTATCTGTAGATGGCAGTCACACCACTCTTCTGCTAATCTACACCCAAGTCAAGCTCTTCACAGAATCACAGAATCTCAAGGGCTGGAAGGGACCTCAAAAGATTATCCAGTCTAATGCTTCTGCTAGAGAAGGACCACCTAGAGTAGGTCACACAGGAACTCATCCAGGTGGCTTTTGAATGTCTCCAAAGAAGGAGACTCCACAACCCATCTGGGCAGCCCATTCCAGTGCTCCCTCACCCTCACAGTGAATAAAATCTTCCTTGTGTTTCTTTGGAACCTCTTATGTTCCAGCTTGTACCCATTGCCCCTTGTCCTATCATTGGACATCACTGAGAACAGCCTGGCTCCATCCTCCTCACACCCACCCTTTATGTATTTGTTAACGTTAATGAGGTCATCCTTCAGTCTCCTCCAAGCTAAAGAGCCCCAGCTCCCTCAGCCTTTCATCATAAGGGAGATGCTCCACTCCCTTCACCATCTTTGTGGCCCTGTGCTGAACTCTCTCCAGCAGCTCCCTGTCCTTGAACTGAGAGGCCCAGAAATGGACACAGTATTCCAGATCTGGTCTCATGAGAGCACACTAGAGAGGAGGAGAACCTCTCTCAATATACTAACCACATCTCTTCTGATACACCCCAGGATGCCACTTGTTGGCCATGATGGCACATTGCTGGTTCATGGTAAGGCTGCTGTCCATCTGGACCCACAGGTCCCCTTCCTTTCCCCTACGCTATTCTCTAAGCGTTCATTCCCCAACCTGTACTGGTACATGGGGTTATTCTTTCCCAGATGCAAGACTCTACATTTGCTCTTCTTGATTTCATTAGATTTCTCCCTGCCCAACCCTCCAGCCTGTCCCAACCCTCAGCACAGTCTTCTGGTGTGTCAGTCACCGCCCCCTGTTTAGTACCATCAGCACACTTGCTGACAGTGCCTCTGTTCCCTCAGCAAGGTCATTAATGAATATATTGAACAATACCCATCCCAGCACTGATCCCTGAGGGACTCACCTCCAACTAGACCCTGCCCCATTGATCACAACTCTCTGCCTTCTTCCCTTCAATTAACAATCCACCTCACTACCTGATCATCCAGCCCACACTTTCTCAGTTTTGCTGCAAGGATGCTGTGGGAGATGGTGTCAAATGCTTTACTGAAATAATCTCCTCCCACAAAACTCTCTCCTGGTGATCTTACTTTGCACTCTCTCTGCATTTATTCCAGTTTCAGTTTATCTCTTTGAAGGGAGGTGACCAGATATGTACATATTCATCCAGGTGAGTTTTCATCCTTAGCTGGATACTTTGTCATTGTAACTGAGTCTTTTCTGGACGTAATGATCCAGTAACCAGCTAATGCTTCTCCTCTTCATTCTGCTTGTCCCTGCTCATTTTCTACTGATGAATTCTCAGAATATAGCTGAAATTTCTGCTTTTAACTCACAAATACAGGCACCTCACATTTCCTATTATTAAAATTCATCTAGTTGCTATTACTGCAGTCTTCAAGGTCATGCTTTTCTTCCCCACAACACTCTGATCTTTTGCTGTATTAGGAATCTTTTAACTGGGTCATCAACAAATTTCATTATAACAGTGACATTCTGCCACTCCACCACTAGTAAAAAGCACAAATAAAGGCAAACATTCCCCAGAGAGCTCCCTGAGAAATTCAGCCAGCAATCTTCCTCTGTACTGATGCTCTCTGAAGTCACACTAGCTACCATGTCCTCTCTCACTTATATGTGCAGATATTTTAGCAATGCTCTTCTCCCCTAGCAGTGCTTCTAGTCTTCATTTGGAACTAAAACAGATTGTTTTTATCTCTTTTTACAAAATTGCTCTTCCTGTTTAAAAAAATAAATCCGTTATCTTTCCATGAACAGTTATCACAATGCACTGCCATGACATACCAAAGATTAACAACAGCACATTACTTATGCTAACCTGCTGTTCCAAGGCTCCATACATTATTTTACTATACTAATTTAATAAATTACTGATTTTAATGACTGGCAGTTCTCTCATAGCTCAGTTTTTTCCTGTCTTCTATACAGATGTAGCCATACCAGACTTGATAAACACATTTAGATTTCTTGCCATTAGGCATGTTACTTCATATGTCTAGAAAAAAAAAAAAGTTAAAAATCATCTGTTCCTCTTCCTCTGATATAACTTCAAGTATGACTTAAACTTGCGGATCGTCCATTTCCTCATTTTCTATCACACCTACTCTTAAAGTACAGTATCATCTGCTCAGCAGTATCTTCTCCTTTCATACAAGCCTCCTGTTTTTTCTTATGTCCTTTTGCAGGTGACTATTCATCTACAAGGTACTGAATTGTCCTTCTACAAGAATTAGATCTGTGAACTTGAAAAAACATCAAGTCTCTCCTGCACGCCAGATTCTGAGCCAGTGGTACAGCTGACAGTAGTTCATCTTCGCTTTCCTGTGCTGCAGGGACTTCATTTACACCTGCCCTACTCTCCTTCACTAATGTCTAACCACTTATTTTTGCACTGCTTAACTACAGAACACATTATTAAGAATTTACAGCAGGACTGAATCTAAGGCAGATCCAAAGCAAAGTGTGGAAACTGAATTCAATGTAATTCTGTAAAAAGAAAACTCTTCCCTTTCTGCTGACCCATTGGCTTCCCCTGCTGCCTCATGTAGGAACTAATTACCACAACTGCAGAAAACTCTGTACAGGCCCTCACCCCTCAGCATACAATATACTGATATCTTCAGATGCCAAGACAGTATTTTAAAAAAATGTGAATTATAAATACTATTACAGAAAAATTTTGCTCGTGCTTTGTAAGCCAGGGCTGCTCTAAGGCCCAAAGTGAACCATTCCATACCAACATATTAAAACAAAACAGAAGTGCTTTAGATTCAGCTCAAAAAGTAGCATTTAGGCTAAAACAGCCAAACATATATTCTAAACATATCACTGTGATTTTTTTTCAGTAACCCAATGTGTCAAATCCTGTTTGAAGTAAATTCTGTGCTCTTAACTGAATATTGACAAGGAAGAACACATCTGGTGCCTGGGCTGTGCAAACATATTTATAATTAAGTAGAACTGAATACTAAAATCCAGCAATGATAGAATTAATTAGACTAGTATAATGCTGTATAATTACTCTTTTTTTGTATCATCCACTATATGCTTAAAGAGCTCTTTTTACCCATTCATATTAATGTGCTATGACATATTTACATACACCCTTTACAAAAGGCTGAGGAAGTATTCGGCATGTCAGAGGAGGACATGGAAAGGCGACTATTGTACAATAGCTACACTGGCAGTGAAACAAGAAGAAACTAATTTAAATTCATTCCCTGGCATGTAACTCTACAGTTAGGCACCAGATTTACATTTTGTAAGAAAAGGTGCTCCTTTCTATAGTAGGAAAAAGTCCTAAGGTGACAAAATCAATGCATTATCTTTTTCCACCAGCACTTCTTCCTCAGCTTGCCTGCCTTGCATTATTGGCCCTCCACCAAACACACATCATCCACCAATTTCCACACAGATCTTTTTAAGCATTGCCATTGTATCTTTCCTCAGTGAAACCATCTCCACAAATTATTGCTCACACCTTAGATTTGCAAGTAATTCCTAGCAGTCAATTGCTTTCTCTGAGCCTCTGCATGACTTCTTTTGCTCTACCTCTTTCCTACTAACCCTGGCCAGGTATCTCACCACTCCTACCAGACAACCCAGCCTCTCTCCTGGGCTGCAACACAGGGTGCAGGTCATATAAAGCATCTAAGGTTCCTGGGCCAGAAGTTAAAAACAGCGACTCCATTGTCAAGTTTGTCACTGACAGAAACTTGTCTGGCACCAAGGAGAGAGGGTTGCCACACTTCTTTTTAAAAGTTTGCAATCATTGTCCTGATCTTCTTCCTGTAAAGCCACCCACAGCCTCACTAAGGTGCTTTCCATCTCTCATTCAATATAGCTGCTTCTCCTCATTGTCCATATAGGAGCCTGGAGGCCTGTGAGGGAGCCTGGACTAACTTAAGAGGTAAGTTAGTTGTTAACACTTGATGGTGCAAATATCCTGGGTCCTCTCATAGATGGGTTCGTAATTATGCCCACACAGCCTAGTGACAATTACAGCCCTTGAATCAGGCTGTATGGAGCCAGCACAGGGCTTGCAGACCAACCCAAGGGATAGAGGTGCCATCTACAGCTGTACTGCCTTCCACCTCCAAACAGTGACCAGATACCTGTCTGATAATAGCCTTCTCTCTGTAGTTGCAGATAAACAAGAGACAAGGCAATGTAGATAGATAAAAGCAGTCTGCAGGGACGGAAAAAAGATAGATGAAACCAATTACAATTTGCATCTAACTTTGCATCTGCCCACACGTTCTAATGAAAAACAATGGCCCTGATCAGCCACTGCATTCTCAGACCTCTACTGTTTCTAAAAATTGAGGTATGCATCTGTAGGCTCTGGAAGAACTCCTCTGCATTAAATATATATTGACTTCAAGACCAAAATAGTCTCTCTGAAGTGGTATTTTTATTGTAAACAAAAGCTGCAAAAGTTCACACCTATGGTTCATTCAGACAACAGAGAAAAACAGCACTTAGCGGTTGCAAACAGCCAAAAGGAACATTAAAATCATTAAGCCAAAATTTAAGGGATACAGGCTTGTCTTTTAAAGGGAGAGGGCTTGTGTACAAATAAGTGAATAACATGTTATTTCTGTAAACTACAGTACTCAGAAAAAGTCATCTTTCAATACTTACTAATCCAGTTAAGAAATGCCATATCCTTAACAAGCTTACAATTCAGAACACAGGTGTGATGAAAGGAGGTTTTTGTAACTCTGCTGAACCAGACCAAAAGTTTGGCTATAATTTGAAGAAAATTAAAATAAAGCACTTGTTTAGTAAGTGTGCATCATTTGGCTCTTTTTTTGCATTTTCATAGATTTCTAATTAGCTATGCTGACAAAGACAAATTTAAACAGAACTAATTTGAATTTTACATCATGTTTCTTTTCTATCATAAAATGCATAAAAGAACAACAAAGACACCCTAATAAGCCAAGTAAACAGTTTTTTAAATCCCCAAAATGTAAAACTTCAACAAAGAAACCACCAGTAATCACCAACAAAGGAAAGGTCCCTTCCAACCCCTACCAGTCTATGATTCTATGATTCTATATAATTATAGGACAGAACACTAATTATTGACCTAAGTAGTCTTGATGCAGAGCAATCAAAACGGCACCATTACAGGAATGCATGGCTGCATTTTACTGTTCATGACTTTTTTACAAATGTTCAAAAACATCAAAGCTGCAATTAGTCTATTTTGTAAGAAGTCAAGTCCCCAGAAAGATTCCCCTATTTACATAGTTTACTCTTAACTGATGAGAGGTGAAAGTATACATATAAAAGTGATCACCAAAATAGCACTGCTAATCAGAGCAGAGGGGTGGAGAAGGGTTTTGTGGAAGCAAATGGTCCCATTGCAGGAAAAACTTGACCTCTGGCTCCTAGCACTGATCCTCTCCCACCAGATGCTGAAGGTGCCTGCACAGTGGAGTTAAGCCACATATCTGCAGCCAGGTCCAGGCTTTCTGGAAAAGCCTTGCCTGCTCTGAGCTGGAGCCTGTGCATCACTAGGCAGGACAGCTGCCCAGAGCAGGCTGCTGCTGGCAGAGCAATCATCCAACTCCCTCCCAAATATTCTCTTCTCCAAGCAACACTTGCATGCAAAGCAGAGACCAGACTAAGACATCAGAAAACTTGTGTCCTGGCAACCTGTGAGAAGACCATGCCTTTCCCCAGAGCTCTGCAGCCCTTCCTGCCTCACATGGCCAGTCACATCCCTCTCGGATGTTGTGGGAATGACTATATTTTTCCTAAGAGGAAAGCAAAGCAGGACAAACCATTTTCACAGGCCAAGTGCAACCCCAGAACCAAGACATCAGTGTCCTCTTAAATCTCTTTTATGCCACATGCTTTCGAATATCATTATCATATCTTTCAAATAACAAAATAAAACTCAGTAGAATTTGTAATGAACAAATAATACAGCTAATGAAATGTGTGCATCTAAGCTTGAAAGACATAAATATTCTAGCAGTGAAAATAAATAAATAGAGAGCATGTGAATTATCTAGACTCAATATCACAAAGATACAAGGATTTCCATAGTGAAATCTGTATTTAGAAAAAAATATTACATGTTCTGGTTTACTTTTTAATACATGCAAGTGTGTCCTGGTTTAGTAGTGTCAAACACTTTTTTTCTAAAAAATGAAAACATCAAAAAACCCACCAATCCCATGGAAGAAGTTTCACAGATAATTAAAATAACTGAACCTTGTGAGAAAATGAAAAAAATCACCTACAAAGGGTTCCAAAACTAATGTTACAACAGACATCAGTAACTGAAATCAATTGAATTAAAGATTTTAAAGTACCTACTTTCATAATTAAAGTTCAATATTTGTATAAGTATTGCAAGATCTGAATAACAAGTCTAGGTCTTAAAGACCTAGAAGGCACCCTAGATACAATATTGCCATTTAAAGGCTATATCAAACTCATGGAAATAGCATTACATTTTCTAAACATATTTATATATTTAAAAGTTTTTTACAATCCTTTGAAGAGTTTTACAACTAATATACCAAGAGCATTCCCATGTAGAGGGGCTTGGGAAAAGGAAAAGGATATGACATAACACAGACTAATCAATTAGGTGCAGCATTGGATATTGCACATTATTCATTGATATTTCAAAAGCATTGCTATTAAGAAGCAACTGTGTTTTTGCTTTGTCTTCAATATTTTTAAAATGTGAGTATTTCATTGCTTCTCTACTCATTCATTTCCCTAGAAATATAAGGAAACTCCCAGTTCTTTGTTCTCATGTGTTGCTAGAGAACATCTTGAAAACTACAGAAAGCTTACTGAGAAGTGAGACATTTTAAGCTGAAGAAGACAGCATCAACAGTCTTGAACAAAACTAGTATTTCTGCCATGCTAATTGGTCACTAAAATAAAATATTGACTTTATAAAGAAGTTAGTGACTGAAATAAAATGTTCATTACGCAAAGGACTTTGAAACTATAAAAGCAAAATCCTTTTAACATTTCCATATCTTAAGTATGTACATCTCTTTTGCATTAACAAAATAGATGTAGGGAGTCTCCACATGCTTCATCACATTAACATTTTATGAGATGTCCCACAAAAATGAATGCAAATGCTTGTGCATAGAATGGTTCTTGAGAATGTACCCGATGGAACTTAATAATAATTACACTCTTACCTGGTCCCAGGGACAGATGATTCCTCCAAAACACATAAAGAGATATCCCATGGCAACAAGACATACCCAGACCACCAGAGAAAATACACGAAGCAGCTTCTTAAATACATGTTCTACGCAGACAAGGATAAATATAGCAAAAAAAATTGCTAGGGCTGTTGGAACTGTTATTAAAAAAGCCACGTGATCTTCAATTTCCTGGAAACAATGGAAAATGAAAAGGAAGTTAAAAATTAATGTACTTAAAGGTCAGCCAACAACATACTCTAAACTGATACAGAGATCTCAGGAAGACATGACTGAATTTCAAAAGTAAGTTGAATCAACATAAGAATTCTTTCACTGTTTGTGGAATATTAACTTTATAAACACCTATTAACTACATCTCTGCATGGCACTTCTTTTACTAAACTGAGACACATATTAGTTGAACTAGGTTGAGAAAACTCTAAATCACGCTACAGTAATGCACCAGGCCTGAGCAAATTGAAAGGAAAAACCAATCTGCAGAAGCAGAATAGCCCTCCTGCTCCAGAATTCAAAAGATTTCTGATTTGTATGGTTTGCAAGTGAAATTCAAGCATCCCTATTTAAGACTGCATCTGTCACAGTGCCTCTCAATTCAGTCATGTGACCATAACTCTATAAAAGCCTTTTTGACAGTGATATTTGCCAGGTACTATGTGTTTTGCTTCTGCTTAAAGTATTTATCTGGAAGAATCAGTTCTAGACTACATATATACATTTTGTCCTAGCAATTGCTTATTTCAAAATGTGGATATAACACCCAGAGCAAGGACTAAAACATACCTTGAAGTTAGATTCAGAATAAATCATATTTCAATTTATTCACAGAACTGACACAGAAGTTATTACACTATCTTAAAATCTCCTAGCGATTGATGCATTAAAAAAGAATAAATATTTTATTTCAGATTTCTGTATGTGTTCCAAAGTATCTCCAGTTGAAGTACAGTGGCACTACATCAAAGTCTAGTCATACGATCTTTACTCATTCTTGCAGTTGCTATGAGTTCTAATAGCTTCATTTATAGCAGCAAGGATTGCAAAAATAGACCCCAAATGCTACTGTTGCAACCATGCAACTTCATGCAAAAAACCCTCATGTTCATTTTTCATGCTGGTGAAATCTTGGGAACAATTTGAAAGTACCTGTATGATTTATAAGATATCTAAGCACAGAGAAATAACATTTATTTTTCCCTTGTTTTGTAGTTGCTTCCTTCCTGCCCTGATAAATCTTGTTTATTGGTGGGATTTCAACTTAACATCTTCTTACAGGCTTTTTGATGTGGTGCTTTTCTTTCTTACGTGGTTAAGACTTGTTACAGTTAGAGAAAAACTAAAAACTCACAAGTAAATTCAGAAATGTATACATTTTCCAACCCAAAATCTGTAATCATCCTTGCTGTAGAGTCCCTTCCCCCTCCTCCCTCCAAACTCCCCTGTCTGTCTTGGGGCCCTGACTATCCGTGTACTGCACACTACAACACCCACACATTAGTGTCCCTGATGCCAAGCCAGCACCACTAGCAGCCCCAGGCCATCCAATGGCAGGAGCCACTCATACACACACAGCCATTACCAAACCTTGGCCATCCACCTCCGCATTTCAGCAGGAGCCAAGAGGTGCACACTAGGCTACCTCTCAGCACAGCGCCATTGGTTGACACTGCCATACAGCCTCTATCCCAGCAGCAGCCACCACCCTGGCAGGTTAAAATCAAGAGGAACACCACAATGAAAGTCCACACCTGACATTATCTTTCATGTGCCCTACTCTGCAATTGTTACTGCAGCACTGAAGATTGGGATATAAACCAAAAAGTTGAAAAACTTTAAGTGATGGTGCTAACTTTAAAATGTAAGCACTAATCTTCCAAATATTAAATACACATATTAAAGCTTTCAAGTACTCAGGTAGCTGTGCCAAAAACAAATTTATGGGCTTGAAGTTATACACTGAGGTAGGTGTCTGCATGAGTACAGAGCTGTAGAAAGTAAGATATGTGCAATCTTGCACAGTAAGAGACAAAATATAAAACCTAACTAGTAGTAGTAAGGGCTAATGATTTATGTTTCTAAATTTTGTGATTTTTGATCGTTCCCATGCCTGAAATTTGTTTCAGTGAATTGACTTAGTAACATCACAACCACTCAGTCCAGGTAACACCAAAAGCATTGATCTTTGACCTTTAACTTCTTTGCTTCCTGGTGGTATTGCAAAACTCTTGTTACAAGGTCAGAGGGATTAATTCCTTTACTGGCTACAGGACAACACTTAAGCACACCATCTGTCATGCAGTCACGGCCGCAGCACCAAAGGAATCTGCAAGGTCCTGAAGGAAGAGCCAAGACTTGGGAAAATCATGGATTTAAATGATGGCAACTTGGTGTTTCAGTGATAATTTACATGTTACAAATGTATCAGTGAAAAAATCCACATGTACTTTAACAGCACACTTATCCATTTCAGTAAATAAATAAAAATATTGTGCTTTCTAGGACAGTCTTGCTTCGTAATAAATCAACAATATTGAAATTTCACTTTAGAGTCTTATATATGGTCACACAGCTACATATTTCTATATGCATTCCATTATTAGATCAATCAATCAAAATGTTCTTTCCAAATTAACAGCTAATCAGTTAATTTCCTTATTTTAAGTATACACTGATCTCAACACTTAGTTGGCCCATTTTGATCATTAAATCTGAAATTTTATTTCTGCTTTATTCCCTTCTCTAGTTGGCTATTGCCAATTTTGCATTTTGTCCTGTTATGAACATATGTAGGAAAAAAAAATAGACCACAGCGTGTCAACTCCTCATCACAGGTAGCTGAGTGCAACCTCCCTGACTGCAGTGGGACATCACGTCTCTGAATTGACTATAAAACAACTTGCTTTGGATGTTGCAAGCTGCTTGCAATCTCATCGTACACTGTGTGAAACTGAAATTTAAAGACAGAACAGTATACACATTAGCCAATTAAAAATTATGAGAAAACAATTGTTGTTACTATTTGAATCTTTTTCCAGAAAGCCTTAATGTGTACAGGGGATTTTTCAGAATACTGCCTGTAAAATACATATTAATACCAGGTCCACAAAAACAGTCCATGTGAGATGGGTTTATTCTGGAAACTACTTTTAATAATATTTTCCTATTATTTCAGAGGAACTAAATGTTTACAAAATTGTTACTTTGAGAGCAAGAAAATTAAAACTTGTAGCTTCTTGACCTGTATTTTCAAATATCAATGTGTGTGGTGGTTTAGCCCTATGTTCACCCAATCATAAAATCACTCCCCCTCCTAAACTGGACAGGAGAGAAATATAATGAACAGTTTGTGAGTTGAGATAAGGATGGAGAGATTGCTCAGCAATTAGCATCACGGGCAAAACAGATTCAACTGGGGGAGAAAAAGGTTTCATTTATTAAGGAAACAATAAGAACAGGGAGATGAGAAATAAAATCGTCTTAAAAACACCTCCCCCCACCCCTTCTCTTCCCAGGACTCCCCTTCCTTCTCCCCCACAGTGCACAGGATGGGGGTTGCAGTCAGTTTGCTACAGATGGACTTTGCCGCTGCTTCTTCTCAGGAGGAGGCCTCCTCACACTTCCCACTGCTACAGTGTGGGGTCCCTCCCCATGAGAGACAGTCCCTCACAAACTTCTCCAGCGTGGGTCCTTCCCATGGGCTGCAGCTCCTCATGAGCTGCTCCAGCATGGGGACTCCCATGGAGGCAGCTCCTCACACACTGCCCCAGTGTGGGTCATCCACCAGGAGAAGAGTCCTTCAGGGACCGACTGCTCCAGCCTGAGTCCCTCCGTGGGATCACAAGTCCTGACAGCAAACCTGCTCAGGCAGGGGCTCCTCTCTCCCACAGGCTCCCAGGTCCTGCCAGGAACCTGCTGCAGGATGAACTTCTTATGGAGTCACAGCCTCCTTCAGGCATCCACCCGCTCCGGCGTGGGCTCCTCCACGGGCTGCAAGTGGGTCTCTGCTTCCCGGTGGTCCTTCAGGGACTGCAGGGGGCCAACCTGCTTCACCATAGTCCCCACCACATATCACAGGGGAGCCTTTTCAGTGTCTAAGCAACCTCCTCCTCCTTCCTTCTCCACTGACCTTGGTGTCTGCGGAGATGTTTTCACATTATCTCTCCCTGTTGCTGCTGCAGTTTTGCCACAGAACAACAACTTCTTCTCCTTCTCATATATGTTATTCACAGAAGCGTTACCTCAAAAATTGACTGGCCCTAACCCTGTGAGCTACACAGGAAGCTTCTGCAACTCTTTTTGTTTAAAGAAGCCACCCCTTTAGCCCCTCAACTACCAAAAAACCTGGCCCAGACAAAACCACTACAGTGTGTTTAGCAGGTTATTGAATGCAAAGATAAATCCTGACAGCTAACTCGTCTATTTTCCTAACTGTTTCCCAAGAAAGTGGGGAAAAAGCTTTCCTTCTTTTTTAATGTCACCAGTCTCAGAAATTAAAATACACTAGAGGTAATGGAATTAAAATATCACCATGACACTTTTGAACATAATGGCTAAGCTTGCAATACGTGGATCTTGCCAAACAGCTCTGTCTTCCTAACTATTTTCTATCTTGCTGTCTTTTCATTATTGAAGAAATTAAAAAATCTACTGTTAGAGATTTTCCAAACTCCCATAAATTTTTCAGAAGTACTAGTATTACCACCACTAAATTCTGAAGAATCATGTTTACTCGTCTTTCTAAAGTCTGTGACCTTCTCATTCTACATCCTCTTCTTTCATTTTTCCAGATAATGCCATGCCTTCAGTTCAATTTTAAACAGTAAAGCTTCCTGGTGGAGTAGACCACTGTATATAAAATCATACAGCTTGACAAAGTACTCTATAAAAATGAACAAACAAGCATTTAAAAATGCCAGGCTTAGCACAAATTTTTTAGCATGGTCTGTCATTCTTTTGATGTTGTTTCCTTTCTTCTTTTCATCCACCAGAGTTTCACTGCAGTCTATATACTCCTGCTGGGATCTGAAATACCACAGGCTTTGAATTCACTCAAACCATTTACTATATTAAATTCCTACTAATATCACTTTTTGCTAAGATCAATGAAACACTTTCTAAATGTAAATATAAAACTAAATTAGTAATGTTCTTTAGTCATGAAAACTATGTGTGATTTCATACATCTACTTTGAAAACTGGGCTCAAGGATTACTAATTTACTGATTTCTCTACTTCCTTTAACCAGAGTGACTGAAAGAATGTACAGCAAAAAACACCTATCTTTGCTCTAAAGACTTTTCCAGGACTTGAAAGAATTCAAATGTTTTTAAGAAGCCATATCATCATCCTTCCCTTCATAAAAGTGGGCAGCATTTAAATTCAGAGAAACACAGAATCACAGAATCTTAAGGTTTTGAAGATGATCAAAAGATCATCTAGTCCAAATCACCTGCTACAGAAGGACTTCCTAGAGTAGGTCACACAGGAACTCATCCAGGTGGCTTTTGAATGTCTCCAAAGAAGGAGACTCCACAACCCATCTGGGTAGCCCATTCCAGTGCTCTCTCACCCTCACAGTGAAGTTTTTCTTTATGCTTCTTTGGAACCTCTTATGTTCCAGCTTGTACCCATTGCCCCTTGTCCTATCATTGGACATCACTGAGAACAGCCTGGCTCCATCCTCCTGACATCCACCCTTTACATATTTGTTAACATTAATGAGGTCATCTCTCAGTCTCCTCCAAGCTAAGGAGCCCCAGCTCCCTCAGCCTTTCATCATCTTTGTGGCCTGCACTGAACTCTCTCCAGCAGCTCCCTGTCCTTCTTGAACTGAGAGGTCCAGAACTGGACACAATATTCCAGATATGGTCTCATGAGGGCACAGTAGAGGTGGAGGAGAACCTCTCTCGACCTACTGCTCATATCCCTTCTAATACACCCCAGGATGCCACTTGATGAAGGTGCCCTCTGTTCCCTCAGCAAGGTCATTAATGAATATATTTAACAGTACTGGTCTCAGCACTGACCCCTGAGGGACTCCACTAGATACAGGCATCCAACTAGACCCTGCCCCATTGATCACAAATCTCTGCCTTCTTCCCTTCAACCAGTTAACCAGTTCAATCCATTAACTGTGCCTTCCCTGTATCCTCTGTCACCAGTATTCCATAGTGGACCTACACTGCCTCTAGTGTTAGTTTTGTCTGCAATGTATTTGATAAAGCCCTTCTTGTCCTTGACCTCCCTTGCAATGTATAATTCAAAAAAGGTTTTAGCTTTCCTAATTGCCTCCCTACATCTTCTGAGGGCAGTCTTTTATTCAACTCAAGTGGCTATCCCTTCATTCTATGATCTATAGACTCTCTTCTTCCACTTGAGTTTGCCCAACAGTTCCCTGTTTAACCATGCACGTTTAACCATGTATGTTTAACCTGGCTCCCTTTCTTGATTTCCTACATGCTGGGATGCTCTAATCCTGAGCTTGGAAAAAAAAAGTGATCCTTGCATACAGACCAACTATCTTGGGCCCCTTTACCTTCTAGTACCCTAACACCTCAAGAAATAGTTCTCTACGAAGCCAAAAAGCTGCAAAAGTCTTCTGGCTATTTGTGACTCTTATCCCATGGTTTGATATTTTAATAAATTTGCTTATAGCAGACTTCCCTGTGTGCCATTTGCTAGACAGCTGGAAAAATCTCTATCTCATTTGGAGGTGCCATGCCCTCCTCCTGGACAAACAGCTGTAGAGCCTTCATCTAGAACTTCATCATTTAAGATAACAATCCACCCATCCCACCATCTCTGATTTCTTTTCCATCAATTCCATTACTATTAGTTCATCTTCACTTCAGAAATGGCAGTGTCTTTAAGACCAGATGCTGTTTCCAAGCCCACTTGGTATTATCTGGTTCCACAATCTTTTCCTTTCTCGTCTATCATTTATCTTTCATAACACAAAGCTCTGATTGTTTCTCTTGCTTAGCTGCCCGATTAGAAATTTTCTCTAGGGAGGCAGGAGGCGGGGCGTGTTAAGCTTTCATTGAGTTTTGTTCAAAACGTTCAGGGACACTAGTAGAAAATTAAGTTTCAATGAAGTTTTTTTTTTCTTTTTGATTAAGACCCTGTGCATCCCTGTGACTTTTCCCCTCTGATTCAGCATTCCCTGATTGGCTTGGTAGATCAATGATCACAGCATCAAGCTCAAATCCAGCTATTTCATGATGGCTGTTGTCCTGAGAAATCTAGTTCTCTTATTAGGTAGTCTGATGTGCAGTCTACACTTGCTGTTAGCACATGGTGATAACTGACTCCTTGCTAGTCTGCAATTTGCACATCACATGTATCAGGTAATTCTGAATGGTATTACAACTGCCAAGCTGATGCACAGTCATATATAACCAGCAAGAAGCTGTTCTGCATTCATGGCCTGATTCTAGACTATTTTGTTTTGGTTTTTTTTTAATATTATGATACTATTACTAAAGCAGTAACACTTCATTCAAATCCTTCAGATGACATTCTGGTCACCTGGAGCTTCTCTTCAAACTTGAGAGTCATGAACAATGTGCACTGTAAAATCCCCCATGGTACAAGAAGTGTGGCATCTCACAACAGTGCAATAATTCTGCTGAGATCAGCAGGAACTGTTCTTTAGTCTGTCCTAGATAGCATATAGGACTAAGAGTGGTAATACGGTGACTAAACATCTAAGTATTGTGAACACCCTTCTGACCACCTATGTTCTTGACTACAGTGTCAAGCACTCTTTGCCAGGGAATTCTTTCTAGTGAGTCCAACTACATATAAACATTCTTCACTGTGTTGGAAAGGCTCCTTAGAGGTGCTGAGGAAGAGTCAAAAGCCATGGCTGCTGTATGAATAACAGCAACATAAGGAAGGTTAAAAGAAAAGTTCTGGAGGAAAAAGTGGTTGCTAGCGCAAAAAGAGAATTATAGTAACATTTCCAGAAATGCTTGTAAAAAGGTAGACAACCAAAAGTTCAATAAGTAGCTACAAAAATTGGTTTAAAAGAGAACTCAAATAAACAGGGAAATTTTTGGAAAAGGGAGGGAGCCTCTAGAAGGTAGCTGAGCTTAATCTAAACCAGAAAAGAGTTTGCAGTCACTTCAAAGATCATAGAAAGACATTAAAACTGAAGAACTTATAGAAAAATAATATGCGGTTTAAAATAAAGAGTAATTTCATGGAGATCTGTAATTCCCAACTAAAGAACAGGACAGAAGTGGATTAAACTCTGGCAAGAAAGAAATGACAAAGAACAGCCAGAACATGCAGATTTAAAAAAAAAAAAAAAAAAAAGGAAAAATCAGAAAAGACTGAAAGTCATACACTTCAGCAAAGGCTGAAGAAAGTCTTATATTAAGAATCAACAAGTAGCATATGAGCAAAAAAACTAGACTGAACTAGGCTTATCAAAATAAATGACCTAGAGGACTTATTTAACTAGAATGGAAATTATTTGACATTCTATGAAACACAGAGATAAAAAAGTTTTGGAATGAAGAAAATTTCATCAACTTCTAGCTAGACTGGGTAAGGATTGCAACAGTAGATGGAAGCCAAGACCACTGGCTATGTCTCATGCACAGTTGAAACGCAAAGCAAAAAAACCATCCATACAAAGAAAGAGAAAACACTCAATCCGATCCCAAGAAGCGGAAAGAATCTGGTTCATAAAATAATACTGTTGAGGAGCTGCTTCATAACAGTGACAAAGCTTGAACAGGGAACTTGAGGCCTACAAATTAAAATTTTGTAGGTGGCCTGAAGACACTATAAAACTCAGAGACACAGACCAAAAGCTAATCGATTCCCAAAACGACTTCAAAAAGAGCAAAACACAACCAGAATGCATAAGTAGTCAAGCAGGGAAGCTTCTAAAAACTATTTTTAAAAAATGAAAGGGAATAGTAAAAAAGATCATAAAATGTAACAGGATTAATACAAAGACTCAATAATGTAGGCCAAGAAAAGAGCTTGAATGTAAGAGTTTTAAAATAAACAGCACATTCTTCTTTAAATTAATCAGAAGTTAGCAGTCTGCTAAAGGACTTCTAAGTAAACAGATGATGCAGGTATCAAAAAGAGCAGTTAGAGAAAAATAGTTAGGGTTTTTTTTGTTGAACACACTGTGTTCAACATGGAGTAATTTTTAAGGTTTCTCTTCTCTGCCTGGAGTGAATACAACTCTCCCTTGATATAAGCTCTTTGAGTTTTTAAAGGTCAGACCACCAGGGAACAACCTCCGCTTTTAGCTGCCTGCATGCAAATATGCAGTCAGGGAACCCCACAAGCCTGTGACCATTTCTACTGTATTGTATGCCCTGGGATGGAGGACAGACACCTAATCCTGACAAAAACATAGTTAGCAGAATGAGGATGTGTATGCTTGTATATTTATATACATAAGTATGCACTATATTCTCTTATACATCCTCATTTGCCATATTAGCATTTTTCTCTCTTATTTTCCATTGATTTGTATCCTCTCTTCTTGTTAACCACACATCACAAAATCTGTCACTGCATACAACCATTTATTTAGTAAGTTGCAGTTCAGAGGGCCCACAGGGAGTCAGGGAACATGGAAACATCTCAATCTTCTTTCAGGTTGGCGACTACAAAAAAATAGCTCTACTTCAAAACATCCTATGAAAAACAAGATGGCCCAGTAAAGTTACCAGTGGCTAAAACAGCCAGCTCATGCACTTATAAAATTGTCCTACCTGATGACACTAGTTGGCAGCCTCAGAAGATAAACCACGTCCCAGAGAGGAACAACAATTAATTACATTATGCTGCCTGAAATGTTCCCTTCAGAAGAGGGTTGAGACAAAACACAGAAAAGTGAGCAGAAGTTTGTGTTTTGATCAAACTAATTATTTCAGGCTCCAGAGTTAATTAGCACTTACTCGCATCATTTACATTATCTTTAATGTAAATGTAGCAATCAACATATCTGTCTTGCATGCTTTATTCTACATTTTTGGTTCTGAATTTCTCTCTAAAAATGTGGCTTAATAACTTAGTCTAGCATTTTTCAGATGTCAAAATCCTACCTTCTCTTTTTATAAAAATAACCTTAAAGAAACGTTCCAATAAATAGAACTACTATTTATGCAACATTCTAAAATGTGCATACATGAAGATGAATTGAGTAAAACATTTATGAAAAATGTATGCTTTGCAGTTAAATATATGTAATTGTTGAAAGAGCTACATCAGTTAAACATTATGGATAATACATTACTTCACAGGACTCAAAGACATGTTTTTCAGACTACTTGCACTGTAGCACACACTAAAAGTGAAATTATGGCCTTCCTTGTACCCATATAGACTGGTAGGAGTCAGAAATACTGAAATATTCATTCAGTTCTTTGAGCCATTTAACAGTGACAGTTAAGCATTTTGGCTGTCACTTCCAAATCAAAGCTAAAAGGTGGCTTTTCCTCACCACTTTACTCCTGACATAAAAACATAAAAATCTGGCTGTAATTAAGAAAAATGTTAAGATCAAACTTGCTTAAAGGTAAAAATCACAAAATTTATACCAAGGAGAACATGACTTTCAGCATATAAGGAAACAGTGTTCATTTTCACCTGAAGGCTGTCCACATTCACCAGAAGGCTGTGCTGCCATTCAGCGGGATCTCGACTGGCTTGGGAATTGGGCAGAGAGGAACCCCATGAGGTTCAACAAGGACAAGTGCAGAGTCCTGCAGCTGGGAAGGAACAACCCCAGGTACCAGTGCAGACTTAGGGGTCAAACTGCTGAAGAACAGCTTTGCAGAGAGAGACCTGGGAGTCCTGATTGATAATAAGCTAAATATGAGCCAGCAATGTGCCCTCGTGGCCAAGAAGGCCAATGGCATCCTGGGATGTATCAGGAAGAGTATAGCCAGCAGGTCAAGGGAGGTTCTTCTTCCCCTCTACTCCGCCCTGGTGAGGCCTCATCTGGAGTCCTGTGTCCAGTTCAGGGCTCCTCAGCGCAAGAGGGACGGGGAAGTCTAGCGCAGGGCCACCAAGATCATCAGGGGACTAGAACATCTTTCATATGAACAAAGGCTGCGGGAACTGGGGCTGTTTAGTCTGGAGAAGAGAAGATTGAGGGGAGATCTTATTAACATTTATAAATATCTAAAGGGTGGGTGTCAGGAGGTTGGGACATCCCTTTTTTCTACTGAATCTAGCAACAGGACAAGGGGTAATGGGATAAAGCTGGAACACAAAAAGTTCCACTTAAATGTAAGAAAAAACTATTTCACTATGACGATGATGGAGCAGTGGAAGAGGCTGCCCAGAGGGGTTGTGGAGTCTCCTTCCTTGCAGGTCTTCAAGACCCACCTGGACATGTTCTTATGCGACCTGATCTAGGTGACCCTGCTTCTGCAGGGGGCTTGGACTAGATGATCTCTAAAGGTTCCTTCCAACCCTACCATTCTATGATTCTTAAAGTCTGTTTAATGAAGAAAAAGTTTAGGCTTCTTTCTGTCTTTTAAAAATATATTTTGCAAGAATATTCCATGGATTTAACATTTTGGCATAACGAGGCAACAGGAAAACCAGTTTTAATATTGAAAACTCACTACTGTCATTGTGTAATTACCTTTCAAGTTTTTCCTAAGGTTTTGCAATTACTGGCTAAACATAATTATTATCACAGAAAATGTTTGTCATTGTTCAGGCCCAGATGGCAACTAAGTCTTGTGGCTCAGACACTCCTAAGTGTATGCCCCTTTTATATCATCAGTCACAAGAAAAAAAAATTACTTAAGATTCCACAGCTATTTATTCAGATGAATAGATCTAAACCTTCAGGAATCCTTAAATCATAAAGACAACTAGAGCTAGACTGTAATAAAATGCTTTTAGGTGAAACCCTGGGCAGGGCTCCAAAGGATTCTGTCCAACATCCTGTGGCTGGAAATCTGTATAGGCAAGCTTTCTCTATGCCTGAAGTTACTTTCATCTGTTGACTGGAAACTTTAAGGATGAACCCCACCTCTCTCTCCACTCACCCGTCCAGTTGTTAGCCACAGGAACACAAAGGCTCAGGAAAAACATTTTTTTAAGCATTTTTTTCCCTCTTCCAGTATGTCTGGAATTCAAAATGCAGACTGGACTATAAAATTCACTCTTTCTGAAGCAGTAACGCCTGGCAAGATTTGTCCAGCTTATAGCTTTTTTTCCATAACTTTCAGCAGTCCTTTGATCTGGGCCCTGTGTTATGCCACTGTAGTTATCATGAATGATTTACCTCAAGAAAAGGAATTACAAAAATAAGCACGTACAACTTGTAAATAAGCTCTGCATCATACCATGACCAAAAGGTATGAAATTGAGTGCTAAACACTGGTCAAGCCCAAGTTCTGTTTCCTTGACTATGGGTGAGTATTGTGTACATTTCCATACCTAACTATGCCTCAGCCTTTGTATCTGATGGACTTCCATTTCCATCATTGGCCCCTTCAGACCTGATGGTCAAGCACTGGATCATACTAGGATGAGATAAAGTGTTGAACCTGTATTTTCTACACAGAGCTCAAAAATTGAAATACTTAGGTATGAAACAACTGAATTATGAGGCATCACCATTACTAGTACCTCACATTAGCTCTTTTACAACTGTTGCATATTTAGTAAGAATGGCACTTCAAACTTAAAACTCAAAAGCCAATTAATACAATACCAAAAAAAATGAAATAAATCACCAATTAACTCTAAGTTTAGCTAATCCTGCAAGCAGTTCCTGCAGTTTTTAAGACAAAAGATTGGTCATAACAAGCAAGAAAGCAGAATTCTCTGTGTGTTTAAGCAAACGCTGGTATGTACAGTGCCTCTAGAAGACAATCCAATAGATTATACTAACCTACTTACCCTTACTCTTAGAGATCACTAGCTCTATTCAATAAACATTAAGTTGTCCAGAAGACCTTGGAAGATTTTTATAAAAATAAAGTCTGAGACCCCTCAAATCCCTATTCTTTACTTCAGAAGTAAACAAAACCACAAACTGCCTGTGTAAAGAGCAAGAATTTTACTGCCCTCTGCAGCCCTTCCTTCGCGTTCAAACCCAAGGGCAAAACGTCGCCGATTTCTGAGTGCGATAAACTGATTACCGACTCTCATTTGCCGCTGTGACATATTTTTCCTCTCCAAAACTGGAAGCTCCGCACTGGACATGCAGAAAAGCTATTCGATCGATTAAACTTCACCTCCCTTAAAAACGAAGGCTATGCTGCTCCAGAAGCTTTCTTGAGAAAATGGGTCAAACGCTAGAAAATGGTATAATGCGGGGACACACGACAGAAGGAGGGAACGGCCCCAGCTTACTTGCCATAAAGAATGTTACTTCAGATACGTGTACAGACTGCATTTTAAACCCTGCCACTAAAAGGCCAATACAGTTAAGCTGCCAGATGGAAGGGAGCTGAGCCAATGAATTAAGTAAATTAAAGTCGATGCGCTTGTTGACTCAGTCTTCGCCCCATCAGCCGCGCTGCCGCTGTTCCACCATCGCCTTAAACCGTCAGGCAGCAAAGTTTTTGGGAGGGGGGTCCGGGGTCCTCGCAGCCGCTGCCCGCCGCAACCCCGCCGTTCCCTGCCACCAACTTTCCTCCGCAGGAGCAGCAGCAAGGGCTCTCGCTCCCCTCCCCGTCCCGTCCCTCTCCGCCCGGCTGCGCGGCTCGGCTCGGTAGAGGGTGCCGGATGCGGAGATGCCGGCCGGGCGGTCCCAGACCGCGAGGGCGTCTCTTACCAGCCCGGAGGCGAAGAAGACGGCGAGAAAAGACACGCAGGCGCCCATCACGATGAGGAGCAGGAAGACGATGAGCGGGTGCTGCTGGCTCATGCAGTAGTAGGACTCATAGAGCCAGTCCCGGGAGCGGGACTGCTCGCCGCTCGCCCCGCAGCCGCCGCCGCCCTCCTGCTCAGCGCGCTCCAGCAGGTACCGGCGTCTCCTCATCATCATCGCTTCTTGCCACACTGGGCAGAGACCGTACAACTCCCTCAGCGCCGCCGCCGCAGGAGGCAGCCAGGGAGTGGAGCAGGGCGCGCTCCCGCACGGGAGGCGGAGCGCAGCAGCCGCGGCGGCGGCGGTAGCGGCACGGTGCGACGAGAAGCCGCCGCCTCGCCTCGCGTCGCCAGACCGGGAATTGCTGCGCCTCCGGAAGGCACCACCCCGCACGCACATGCCTTGACCGGCTCCCCCGGAGGTGAGGGCGGGAGGTTCGCTCCTCCTCGCTGGGGAGCGGCCGGCCGGCCCGGAGCAAGGGCCAAAGCGCCTTGGACGGTAGACCCTGGTCGCAGACCTGTGACCCTCTTCCTCGGCGCGGAGAGATACCTCAGGAGCACGGCCACCTACCGCGGCCGGGAGGTCGCCACTCCCGGAGGGGTCTGATGTTCCGGCGGTTGTCTCTGCCGACGGCGACAGCGGCCCTGCCCGGTGCCCCGAGGAGAGGCAGCGGGTCATGCCCTCGGGGTTGCGGCGCAGCACCTCCCGGCGCATGAGGGAGATGGGTCCGAAAATCACTTTGAAATTACTCCAACGGGCAGAGGGCTTGGCAGGTCTCTTTTTGCTAGGTAGCTTTCCCCGAGACTGAATCTCCATTTTAAATAACACACCTCAATTTTCGTCAAAAACAGGCATTCGGGTTAGGAAGCTCTGTAACATACATTGTCCACAGCTTTCCTTGCATGGAGGGACTTAGTTATTCCTGACAAAGCTAGTACTTGAAACAAACTAAAGATCTCTGTTCACCACGCACAGCAGCTTACCAATTTTGTAAGCACACACAGGCAGTTCTGCTTCCCCAGCCCACTGCTGCACCCAGTGTCCCTCAGGACAAATCCATCTCTGCGCTCTCTGACCCACTCTCCAGCTTCTTTTGTTTTGCAATATCCTTTATCTTCCAGGGTATGCAGGGCTCCCCAAGTACTCCATGGATTCTACTGGGCCTAAATGTCCCAAAGGTGGCTCCTGATGACTGGAGTAATGCAGGCAGCAAGAGGGACTTGGGAGTACTACAGTACTACAAAAGGTGAAAAAGTGGGGCTACCATAAGTGGTTGTAAATGAGAGACATAGAACAGAGGGCTAACCATCAGCTGAGTGGAAAAGAAGGCAGATTAGCTAGGATTTGATAGGCTGAAACTGTCCCTCTAATGCCTAATGCTATCTTCTTTCTCCATGACTGTCCACATTTTTATCTAGAAGAAGAGGTTCATCAATTCAAAACAGAGAAACCAGTAGTACACATAGTTAGGAAGCCTTGTCCACGCATTTGCACTTCTTAGATTCTTCAGGTTTGAAGCAAGGATGAGGCCTGAGCTTCCCTGCCCACTGTTCCTCTCAGCTGGCTGGAAGTAAGAAAAGCTCTTTGGCTTTCATTCGTTCTTCCTCTAAAGTGCTTGGTGGGGCAGAAGGAACAGATGAGGAAAAGTGGAAAGTTACAACTGCGCCCACTATTCTGGGAGAGAGAGGGTAAAAAACTCTCAGAAGAAGCAGTGATAAGATTGAAGGATGAACACAAATCTATGTGGGGAGAACATTCTGGCAGAATTAATTGCTGGGAAGGAGTTAGTAGAGGTGGGTGTGAGATTTTTTGCAACATGAAAAGGCTTTATTTGCAGTCACTTCAAAAATTGTGGAGTTGGCCACCCTCACTGTCACACACACTTATATGTTGGGATAAGAAAGGGGAGTTAAAAAAAAAAAAAAACTGGAGACAAACAAGAATTATAATATAAAACTTATTTTCAAACCAGATTGCAATATTTGGGATTTGAAGGCATCTGAGTTTGGATCTCTTAAGGGTGGGGAGACCAATACCATGTATGTACATATCTACAAGACACAATTCTGTACAGACTCAGAAAAGTGTAAAAGATCAGAACAGGCAACATGAAGCATGTTCTCTGTTCCATATGTACAACAACTGTCCTTCAAAAAAATACTTGGAAGCTTGCACAGTATGTTAATACAGACGACAGTACTGCTTGTTTTTCTTCCCTCATCCGATTCTGCTTTAATGGCTTTCCACTGCTCTCTGCCTCCCTGGACATGAACAGAAAAAGCCATTCCAAAGAGTTTACTGTGACGATCATGTCATTTATTTGTTATTTCAGTAAGATCTAATGTCTGTAACAACTAATTCTGCATTATATTTGGCTCATCCAATTTCTCAGGAAATAAAATAATAATTCCACAGCAAAAAACTAATTAACCCAAAGGTTTACCAGTGTTATACCATTCCAGAATGATGAGTTCAGCCTGACCTTGTCTTCTGAAAGACCAGACATAAGATGCTTCAACAGCTGAGTAAGAGGAAGTACGAAGTTATGTTTCCACTTCACTTTGTGTTTTCTTAACTAACTGATGAACTGAATCCTACTTTCTCTCTCAAAACTATAAACCTGCATATTTCAATTCATTCTTCAAACTACAGCAAGGAACACACCACACCTTAATGTCTAGAATCCCCATCACTCCTTAGAGTACATCTATAGTTAGAGGTAAAGGTCCAGTGAAAATAATATCATACTGTCATGTAATTAATGACTGCACCATTCTACATATGGACAAGGTAATTAGAACTGCACAGTATTTAAATCTGTATTTATCCTTCTAATTTGGATGCTCTACTTTTTAACCATTATATTAACACTTTCTTTTCCCCAGAAAAAAACTAATAATGAATATTATTACATTCAAACGACAACTATGTCATTGCTTAAGTTGAAATACCATATGATTTTAGAGAACAATTTCCCTAGGTAGCCTAAAATATACATGATTACTTGACTCAACTTGAAAGTTTACTGTGCCTTAGGAAAAAGAAAGCTACAATAATTTTTATAATCTGTGATTGAAAAGCAAAGGACTTTCAGAAAGAAAAAAAAAAAACCACAAAAACTTCTCCTTGTATTCTGCCTTATTTCTCTGAACGGGAAAGAAAGCAAAGCTAGCACTTAAGATTGTCAGAAACTATCCTCTCTGTACCCTTGGGACTCCACAACATCAAAGAATTTGTTCTTTGAGCAGCTGGTGTCTTAAGTATCTGCTGTACCTCTCTGGAGAACCAAACTAACAGAGAATAAAATGTTGAAGTCCATAGCAGCTTGTCAAAGCAACCATGTGCTAGAGGCATTACGCTTTCCACTAGCAGAATGAGTAACCTGATGAACTTCTGTCTGGACCATCTCTAGAGGTCCCTTCCAGCCTCAGTTGTTCTGTGGTATCACAGCTTATTACAAAAGACCTGTGATTGGTCTTATGGAAAGAGCTAAATAGGAAAAGAAAATACAGGAGAAGCGTCTGTTCCCTGCATCGCTCTCTTTGTCACTCAGACTCAATCAATCTTCATCACCCCTTTCCGTCATCTTCCCTCCCCTGTTATCTTCTGTGTGTTCTGGTTAGGGATGCAGACTAGCTGTCAGCAGGAGAAGAGGGACAGATCCTTTTCTGTCAGATACTCTACTCATCTCTAGGACATCCCTAGACACTAGAAACAAATCACAAGGAAGAGATGCTGAATTCCAGAGTCCTGAAACATAGCAAGCACCCAAAAGAGCTGTAGCAATTGGTTTGAGCAAAATACATTGCCCACAAGTCCACTGGTGACCAGATTCCTCTCCTCAGCAGCTGGCCACCAAACTTGCCCAGGAGAGCAAACCCATCCCTCTAGTCTTGACACTGCTACCACTGCTCACATCCGTCAGACTGCCTTACAGTGAGCTGCAATTACAGGGCAAGTTGTCCTGCCAGTAAGATTACCCACAGCTGTTGAGTGAACTGTTCTTCTGGAGCTTGCCTGTGGCAGCATGGCCAAAGAGGTCAACAAGCCTTGCTTAATGCTGATCTTGGGGGATACCAGCCTCTTCCTGCCTGATACATAAATTCAATACATAAATTCACCTGACTTGTCTACAATGGTAGAAGGGGGGATTACATTTTATGCAGAAGGTCTGACACTCTCTTTGACCTTGAAATCCATAGACTAAGAAATAGTAAATCAAAATGGGCAATTACTTCATAACATTAACTTCTACATCAGGGATGCACAACTTTTTCTTATTGTTCAGCACTGAAGACTTCCAATTTTTACTGATTTTTTTTCTGGATTTATTTTACTGAGTTATCAGGACTTGCTCTCTCTTGATTTCACACATCTGGAACCTGGTAAAATTCACTTTTTATTTAGATACACTTTCTTGAGGTGTTTAACTTTATTATTTAAGGTGCCAAATTACAGTCTGACTGTTCTGTAATTCCTTGTGTTCTTTTACTTTTCTTCTTCCCCCATTTTAAAGCTGATATCTAACTCCAGGCCTCACTCAGCTTTTGTAAACTTTTAGGAGTAGGAACTAAATAAGTTCTGAGGTCAGTGAAGGAACTACTCAAGATCCAGATTGTCTGAAAATACCTCAATAATGTCCTTTCTTCTCAGCTATCATCACAGACCTTAACTGCATTGGTCATGTAACCATAGATAATTTTTTATTAAATATTGAAACAAAACACAGATCAGTATTTTACATGTTTTGGTACCATCTGTTGCTAGGTGAATATTGGGTCAAGTATTCCCACAGTCTTTTTCTTTCAAAAAAATGGGATAAATAGAAAATTCAGAAGTTTATAATTTGATTAGTTTCCAAATTCTGAACTATATCATACTTTTCCAGTTTGAAGACTTTAACCTCCAATTATACACTTCCTAATTGCTCATATGGGGAGAGTTTGCACTTATGCAAACTTAGTAGTATTACTCAGGAAACTATCCACTCCTCCAGATAACTTGCTTTCAAGTAGGAGATCTAGGGAAGGTGAGAGGAAAGGAATAAAACTCCTAATAAATTTGAATATGCTCAGACAGTTTTATAAAATTCCAAACTAAGTGAACAAACTCAAGACCAGTACTGTAGGAAAGTACTAGTACTCAGGAAAGACCTGGTCTATATACAATCACAGCCAAACACTTCTGCACCATTAGAATACATAAAGAATAGGATGATATGTAATTTAGAGCATACGATAATCCCTGTATATTGATCAATTATACAGCTTCATCTTGAGTTGTAGTACCTTACTTACCCAATCTCTTAAAACATATTGCAGAACTAGAGGCAAATTCTTCAGAACACAATAAAAAACAACAAGGAGGAATTTCTTCTATTTAGCAAGTGTATAGGATTGTTATCCACAGAAATGAAAACATGAGAGGAAATAGACTACATGCATATAACGTAAAAACTTTAGAAAAAAAAAAAAAGCTTGGAATCTTATATTTTCATTATTTTGTTTTTCTAGGAAAAAGGGTAGACTCAAAGGAGTGAAATGCAAAATTAGTAAGTGGGATATGTTATTTAACATAGCCTGTCATTAATCTGTGGAACTGTGTCACAGGAGCCTTTTAAGAACAAGAATTTATCAGAGTGACAAAATGGATTTGGCTTTGTCAAAATAAGTCTGACAATCACCAGTAGTAATGTAAGTTACAAGGAATATTGATCCTATTGTTTCATGTATAATGTCAGTGCAAGGCAGCAGATACAGAGATGAGACAAAAATATGAAAGACAGACTGTGTCACAATGGGTTTCTTGCATCTTCCACTGAATCATAATGTGGCTTTTTTCTTCTTTCCCATAGACAGATTTTTGGACTGGATTTTGCTTTACTCTCATTCAACTGGGGAAAATGGTGTTCCCATCATTTTAATTGATTAAAAAAATATTGGCTTACTGAACACAGGGCAAGACCATTGATCCAAAACCACTGATTCACACAAAAAGATCTACATATTCTCCCTGCAAAAAGGAAGGCATATATATGGTAAAAATAGTTTGTTTGCAGACATTTTATTATGCCTTTTACTCTATCTGCACAATTCATTGAAAGTAAAACAAAATGCACTTAAAGCAAAACTGTAACTATGCAACCCTTCAAAATTATTGTAATCATCAAATCTGATGCATGGCACTCGCTGATCTATACAAATTAATCAGGTTAAGCTCTACTACAGAACAGAAACACAGGAATCTAAATATAAAAGAAGCAGTAAAAATAGATAATTTTTTAAAAATAGATAAAAGTACACTCCTTCCTAATAGGAACTGCAAATGGCATTGTAAAGTACTGGTACAGCCCTGGAAAACTCAAGGTATGATCCCAGCTCCGAGAATACTTAAAAGCAAACAAAAGTCTATACATGTTACCTTCAAGACTTCATCAGACTTTTTGAAAACTCAGAATTAATCGGTGAAATAAGATTTTGCAAGGAAGAATGGCTTGTATTTTTCCTAAATGAAACAATTTGTGCTGTTAATTTTACAGTCTTCTTAACTCCAGGAAAGTCAATCTGCATTCATATTTTTGTGATTCTTGTGCTATTATTTATTTATAAATAATAAATAAATTTATTTATTTACTATTTTAGTTATATCAAGAAAGTTACTATTTTAGTTATATCAAGAAAAGAAGAGAAAATACTGATTTTTAGATTGGATTAGACTTAAGCACAAAATTACAGAAAAATTGAACATCACTGCAGATTTGTATTTCAGATAAATTTTGTCCAGAATTTTCCCGCTTGACAGAGTTATACTGTCTCTCCTACTCCTGCAAAGGTTCTGCATTTCCTCCTCTTCTGCTTCACAGCTTCAGCATGCTTTGTCAGGCAAAGGTTACATGCTCCCTTTGGAGATAGAGCTGGCACTGCTTGCTTTCAAGCAGACCTCTACCTGGCTACTTAGTGACCTTAGTAAAAACATGTTAACCACAGATGGTTTCCAGAATTGTATGAAGAAGTATAAGGCAGTGGCTTCGGTTGATTATTTGATAAAAGCACCCAGCTGACAACAGCAAGTTGTAAGAATTGGTAATGTTCCAGGATCCAAGTTTGGGGAGCTCTGCCAAAAGCAACGATTCCACAATTCTTGAGAAAGTGTGATTTCAGGATCAAAGCAGGATAGACTGAACTGCTACTAAAGACAAGAGGTCACTGGCCATGAAATCCAGTGGTATTGGATGAGTGATAGACCAAGATACCGTGATTCAGGAGTCTGGAGTGATTTTCTGAAGGCAGACTTGGAGTGTGTAGGCTCAGTCAGGTCCTGGCATGGCATCACACCTTAAACATAGCAATTATGGATTGAAAACATGTCTTACTCATTCTGCAGCTACCACTAAGGAATGGGAAGATGCAGAGTAAATTTCATTGGCAAACGCAGCTCAGCCCTGCACCTTGCAGGGTTAAGGCTGGAAGAGACCTCTGAAGATTGTCTAGCCCAATCCCATGCTCAAAGCAGGGATAACTAGTGCAGATTGCTCAGAATCATGTCACGTTGTTATCTTATATTCTATGCCTGTTGCCTCTTGTCCTTTTAAAGTGCAGCACTGAGAAGAGTCTGTTTCAGTCTTCTTTGCTCCCTGTCCCCATGAGGCATTTATACCCACTGGTAAGATCCCTCTCGAACCTTCTCTCCCCAAGCTAAGCAGTCTCGATCTCATAGGACAGATTCTCCAATTGCTTAATCAACCTCATGACTACATTGGACTGACTCCAATATGTCCATGTCTCTATTGCATTGAGAAGCCCAGAAATGGACATGGCACTGAGATATGTCTCACCAGTGCTGAGCAGAAGGGAAGAATCATCTTCCTCAATCTACTCACAACAGTCTTCCTAATGCAGCCCAGTAGGCTGTTGACCTTCTTTGCCCCAAGGGCACATTGATGTCTTACATTCAACTTACCCACGAGGATCCCTCTATCCTTTTCTGCCATGCTGCTTTCCAGACCTCTCATAGTATCAGATATCAGGTAAAGACCTACATGTTCTCAAATTCTTTTGCACCCTCATCTGTATTATTCTTGATTGTTATTATTATGGCAGGATTAAAAAAAAATGGTTTGCTAATCCAAATATTTGCAATTTTTTTCTGTAGGTTTTTTTAGTTCCTGAGCCTTCATTAGGTATATTTACTATATTTCACATACATTTTACCTCAAATAGCTATGAAAAAATAGCTCTCTGTGACCAATGAAGTTCCACAGGGATCAGTTCTGGGGCTAGTCTTGTTCAACATCTTCATCAATGACCTGGATGAGTGGACAGAGTGTACCCTCATCAAGTTCCCTGATGCCACCAAACTGGGAGGACTGGCTGATTCCCCAGAAGACTGTGCTGCCATTCAGTGGGATCTCGACTGGCTTGAGAGTTGGGCAGAGAGGAACCTCATGAGGTTCAACAAGGACAAGTGCACAGTCCTGCACCTGGGGAGGAACAACCCTGTGCACCAGTACAGGCTGAGGGTCAAACTGCTGAAGAGCAGCTTTGCAGAGAGAGACCTGGGAGTCCTGATTGATAACAAACTAAATATGAGCCAGCAATGTGCCCTTGTGGCCAAGAAGGCCAATGGCATCCTGGGATGCATCAAGAAGAGTGTGGCCAGCAGGTCAAGGGAGGTTCTTCTCCCCCTCTACTCTGCCCTGGTGAGGCCTCATCTGGAGTACTGTGTCCGGTTCAGGGCTCCTCAGCTCAAGAGGGACAGAGAACTTCTGGAGAGAGTCCAGTGCAAGGCTATCAAGATGATCAGGGGACTGGAACATCTTTCATATGAGGAAAGGCTGTGGAAACTGGGGCTGTTTAGTCTAGTGGCTGTCAGGAGGTTGGGACATCCCTTTTTTCTACTGAATCTAGCAACAGGACAAGGGGTAATGGGATGAAGCTGGAACACAAAAAGTTCCACTTAAATACAAGAAAAAACTATTTCATTGTGAGGGTGACAGAGCAGTGGCACAGGCTCCCAGAGGGGTCTCTACCACTGATGCAGGGTCTTTAAAGATATGTAAACAAATTACTGCTTCATCAGTCCTCTCCATAGAATGCAGGGTAGTCTCTGCTCCAGCACACCTCCTCCTCTTTTTCATCACTGACCTTGGTTGTTTCTCTCACTCTTCCCACTCCTTGCACCACCACCAGCTGGAAAAGAAGAAGAGACAGAAGAAGGAAGAAACAGGAAGAAACCTCCTCTTTCGGGTTCTTCTTAAAAAGTGATTGTGGAGGCATCTAACTGACTCAGCCCCAGAAGTGAGTCTGGCTCAGAGCTGGGGAGAGTTTCAAGCAACTTCTTACAGGAACAATCTTTACAGCCCCTTCCCCCTTACCAGAAACAGCTGTCATGTCAAACCATGACACCAATAAATGAGTTTTTCAGGTTAAAACAGAATAACCCTGGACATATGTTTTATACCAATATTGTCAGTGTCATGCTTCTCAGATGTGTGTTTATTTGGCATATGAGTTATTTACATTGTTACTGGGAAACCACCCATGCTAGTTTGAAAGAACCACTTGATGAACTGCTCTTGAACTGCTCATGCTAATTAGATGAACATTAGTGTATTGTGATTACATTATGCTTAATACAGTAAATGATTGTCATGATTTCACATGGTAGCTGTTTCTGAGAAGTGGCAGAGCCCATCTGTGAGAGACTGACAACATCCCCTACTCCCCCCCACCCCTAGCATTGAAGGGGGAGGAGGTAGAGATACCATGAGCAGTGAGCTGAGCCCAGGAAGAAAGAAGGGATATGGGAGGGAGATCTTAAGGTACTGATTGTAATTTTCCCATCATACTGCCTTGTTTTTGCTTTTTGTTCTGTTCTTTTTCTTGTAGGTAGTAGAATAAACTTCCCTTACTTTCCACTCTAAGTCTAGCAGTGGAGTCTGTTTTGCCCAGAACCATAACTGGCAGTGAGCCCTCCCTGCCCTTGTCGCGATCCACAACACCCTTTGTTACCTTTTTCCTCACATTTTTCTGGGGCCTCTGCCATCCTAATGGTGGGGGGCACTGAGCAAGAGACTGTCATGGTGCTTCATTGCTGGCTGGGCAAAACCACAACAATTATATACAGTAACTGTAACTTCACTAGTATTATAGAATACTACTCATACATACATAGGCTACTACTCATTTTCACCTTTAGGGCACAACCAATGATTTTTTAATCTAGAAATGATAGTCTTTAACATATAAGGTAATTCAAAACAATACACATAGGGAAAAACTCCATGTTAATGTATACATTCATGTATCAATACCCCCCACCTTGATTACTCTGTACAATTCCTTTATAAAAAAACAGTCAACATGAACATGAAAAGGTAGAGAAGAGACAGGGGATAGAACTCTGTTCAAAAGAGGACATATCCTTCCAATCTCATTAAAATTCATGAAATATGAAGGCTGTAAGGGCAGCATAGAGAATGGCTGTTCGTTATTCTCTATAATGCAAAAATAGCACACCTGGTAAAACTACCATGTAACAGGCTTAAAGCAAAGAAGTATTTCTTTTTAGAACAAAAAAACCCCATCTAATTAAATTGCAATATTCCCTGTTAGTCACTGTAAAGGAAATTGAGTATAAACTAATTAAAAATGGACGAGGAAAAAATCAAAGAATCAGCTAATCAAGGCCTATTAAAAAATATAATCTGTATAAGAGAGCTTGCAAGGGAAGACCTAAACAGGTCCAAGGAAATGAAGTAGTTAAACCAGAAGGACTATTATCTTGTATATGTTCTGTTCTTATGGCCCTTCTCTAAATTTCACTACTGACAGGCAGGAACTTGAGCAAAGCAGTACGAACAGTCTTATTTTTATCATTGCAGGAAAGAAATAAGAGTTAGTCATAAGTAATTATGGCAGTTCTCATCAAGAGAGTTCTTGAGTTCTCATCATTCTTATATCTTGTTATAAAATCTTTTGTTATAAACTCCTAAAATCTTACCTATGGAGTTAATTTTCCGTGTAGGCCTGTGACTGCAAAAAAAGGTAACTTTTATTTTGGTTATGAAAGAGATATCATATTCAATATCATAGAAACTTGACTATTGACTGGATTTTTCACTAGCAATGTGTTTTCCTGTATGTGCACACACATTCAAGTGTGTGATCATCCAATGGTGTATAGTCAGACTGGCCATATACTTACTGGTTCAAAATAACGTATCATCTAAAATTCATATGTAGATAAAGCACCAAAATAAACAAAACAAATGTGATCATGAAATATTTAAGGGTGTAAAATATAGACAGGACTATATCAAGCGCTAGTTACAAACAAATTTGAGGCTTTGGAAAGGAAATAGAATTTACAGAGCAAGTCACTACTTTTAAAGATAAGGTAGAAGGACTCACTGAATAAATAAATCGATAGAATAAAGAACAAACAACAGCTTGATGACAGCTACAGGAAACAAGTTAAGGATCAATATGAAACCTGGAAAGTTCAGCATCAGTTTCCTGCTGAGCAGTGAAGTCAAAAGAGGGCAATAGACTAATGAAGAAATACAAGAGAATGCTTACATGACTTAGCAGAGAATACTCAAAGACAGTTGTGACAGTGATGTAGGAGTATTTTGGAAAGTTATCAACATACAGATAAAAGGACAAGAATTATAAGATAACCTAATGAAGAATAAAATTAGGATAAAATCTTCTGCTTACAAAAATTATCCACATATAAAACAATTTAAAGAGGTACTTTAAAGTGGCCTTTCATAGTGAAGTAGATTTTTTTTAAAAAGCCAAAACCTAAGCTGACCATTTTGTAGGCAGCTGAGACATTTAGAAAAGGGTAACATTTTTAAGTTTCAATACAAGTACAAATTTCAAAAGTCAATCATAATTCCCAGGAGCAAAGTATGAAGTGTTTATAGATGTCTTGCTGAAATCCTAAAAGCAAGAGGAAAAACTCTAATGCAATTTTATCTAATGTATAAACTGATTGGGTTGGTCTGAAAATTTATAAACATCCAAAGGAAAGGAGAATGCTGACTTGTTCAATTTAAAATAAAAAAACAAAACAATCCAGAAAAAAAAAAAAAAAAACCAACATAAAATCCCACTCCTCCCCCCTAAAAAAACCCCAAAACTATTTTCAGTGTTTCCTAGCTCATAGGCTATGAAATTCTGTTTTTCCTATTGCACTGTAGTTTTGCACTTTAAACAGAAGAGAAAAACAGTAGGTTTTTTTATCTGTGAAAAGCTGATCATTTCCAAAGTAAACATGTTTCATTCATTGACTGCTTGCGAAAACCAAAAGTCTGCAAAAGCTTAGCAAGCATTTTGATTAAGAAAGGTCACAGTAACACATTATGAGGGTCTAGGGAGATTAGTACTTGTTTTTCCTGTAACCAGTACTTAATTAAGCTGGAGAACTGGTTTTCTGCCTTTTTCCCTGAAGTTGCCATGCACATGTCCATTTCCTTACCAAATTCACAGTTCTGGTAAAAAATACTGACTTGCACTATATTTTTTTTTATAAGGCTAAGGATCTTTGGTACAATAGAAAAGATACAGGATCCAGCATAACAGAAGTCAGGACTTAAACATATTATTCTTCCACAGGCTCTACTCTCATTTATTTTCTTAGACTAAGAGAGTCTAAGAAAAGGGAGAACTGGAAAGCCTTTCAGACATGTTGCATTTACATCAGTTTTCAGGTCTGAATCAAAAGCTGTAGAATTTATGTTAAATATAGATTTGAGAGATTAGCCCGATTTAAATGAGCATTTTTTAATATTTTGCGTAAGCAAGGTGGGGAACTCTTTGCCAAAGAATGCTGTGAATTCTAAATCTTTACAAAGATTCAAATAGCAACTTGAGAAAGTTGTGAACTGGTGGGGAAAATCTGCTGGTGGCTGTTAGGCTCAGAAACAAGGTTCACTTAATTTTTTTTTTTTTGCAGACACAAACTACTGAAGGCTGAAAGGGGAGTCAGAGGAGACATCACTACTTATTGTGTCCAATTTTTAAATACATTCCTATTGTAGCCTTATGGCCCAGCCAATCTAATATTTTAAGCATAGCTGCAAAAAAAAAAAAAACCCAAAACAACAAAACTACTCAACTTCCACATGTCTACTACTTGTCTTGTAGTTTTAAGCTAGTTTTATATATCATGCTACCTAACTTGTTTTAGCTTAATCTTTGCTTAACTTTGTCCAACTGTGTAGTAGTTCTAAACAAATCCTATCAATAAGATATACTGAAGTAACCATAGTAAAATTGTGGTGAAATCCGGAAACATGAAAAAACACTCTGAGCAATCTTTCAACACAGTATTCCTCTTTTCAGAAACTCGGGACACTGAGTACTTGCTGTAACAATCCACTGGGAGGTTGAGAGCTTAAAGGGCAGATACTGTTGATTTTAATATATTACTAATGGTCTTTAATAAAATTAAGAAATATGGCTTATAAGTGATAGTGTTGCTGTAACCAGACTAAAAATACATGATTGTGGTGTTTGATCAGACTGTTACAGCATTAGACAAGTAGTAAAGTCTGGTTATGGATCTTCACATAAGGTGTGATATCTGTTACTCATTATGAACTTCTGTGCATAATACTAATTATCTACTACTGGCCAGTGTTTGAGACAGATTTCCAGGATGGATGGGCCTCTGATCTCAATAAGAAGAGATTTTGAGAGAATTATCTCAATGGGATGTCCAAACTATTCTGTTTCACAGTTTTCTTGTCTTGGATAGCAACAATCTACAGACATTTTAATGTTCCTGGTAACAAAATCTGTTTCTGGAGGGCTTCAGAAATCTTAGACTACAGTCATTATGGCTGGTAAAAGAAAACAGATATCTTTTCAACAAACAGAGCAAGGGATGCAATTTAAATTCTCACCCATGCTGTACTCTCATCCAAAACTCCAAATGTATAAAAACAGTAGTTACATTTAATACTACATAAGCATCATTCAAAAGTGAGCTGCAAAGCTATTCCCTTTCTGTGTTTAAATTTTCCTATAGTATTATCAGTAAATTAACTGGTGAAAGAAAAAAACCCAGCCCTTATTTAGTGAAGGTGAATCCACCCAGAAGTTGAAAAAGATTTGCCTTAAAAACTGACCAGATTATTTCTCGAGTGAAGAAGACACTATGTTGTCCAAGAAAATTTTAGCCCAGATATTCCTTTCATCATTCTTCTCTATGATTCCTATACAAAAATGGCTTAAGCATAGTTACCACAGAACAGGAACAGTCCTACTTCTCTAAAATAGGCAGACATCCGTAACTGAGAAAAAGCACAAAAAATATTAGTCTTAGCATTATGCCAGCAACTTTTAAATGTGAAAAAATAGTTAAAGTAAAACAATTTAAATTACACAATTACTACTAGAAACCTGAATTTAAAAATAAGGTAATTCTTTTATTATTGTTGGGCCAGTTCCTGAGGCTGTCTAAATACTGATAAATCCCACTAAAATAAGTCTCACAGTCCTCAATGGTGCCAAACATTAACACCTTGATACAAACTGTTTCTGTGGGGATGCTCAGCATTCCTAGGGATGTGATTTATGGAACTACTCCAATCAAAAGAACAATGTTTCTACTTCAGCTTCATGTTTTCTTTCAGCCATATCGATTTCCAAAAAAAATAAAAGCCTTCTATATGAGCAATACAAATGGACTTTAGTCACTTCTATATTAAGTATCCTGAATTTATAAACACTTAGAGCATTCCTTATCAAAATGCTTCACTCATTTGAATTAATGCAAAATATTGGATTTTTTTCCATTTATAAATGATCCATAAGGCTATTCTGGTGAATGTTTGAGAATATGCTCTTAGTGATCACAGCCATTCATTACAGTCATTCCAGAGTGAAAATCTGGAATTTCCTACGACAAGAGCATAGCTTGAGTATTTTTTCCACAGGTAGGGTGTTAGTTCAAAAGAGAATTGCAATTAAAAAAAAGAAGAACATTTGTGAAATGCAAATACCAGAAAAATTGGAGGAACACAGAAGTTAAAGTGAAAGATTAAAGTAAATCCGTTCTTTTGTTTATGTAAAAATTCTTTAAACCGAGTAATTAAAAGTGAACTCGTTTTCTGGGGGAAAAGCATCACCATTTTATAGATGGAAAAAACAGGAACACAGAATGAGCTGTATAATCACTCGTTGATAATGCTCTGAAACTCCTCACTTTCTTTCCTCTCTGATAATGGCATATTTTGAGAAAAGCATCCATAACAGAAAAACATTAGCCAGGAGAGATCATAGAGGATTTACCTTAACTCACCACCCCTTTTCCAAAATATATTGACAATATTAATTATACTTTATAATTCAGCGAGTATTATAATAGAAAATGTGCTAAATACCTACTGGCTTCAGAAGCTCCTAAGGGAGCCTGGAACCCATAAGAATGAAAAAAAAAAATCCATTGACAGTGCATGCTTTCAGATGTTGCAAACTAGGGTGAAAGATTAGTAGCAGAGTATCTCTAAGAGTGAGTAAATGTATAATTAATATGTGGTGTGATGCTGATGAAAAAAGAATACAGACACAGAAGGCGTCCTTACTGTCAGAGGAAATCAGGCATGAAAAGAAAAGAACCACAAGTATGACTGAATCTAAAGGTCTTCAGACCCTTTGAATGTTGACACTGAATCCTGGTTTTGCATGAACACAAATTAAAAATAAAGCATGTGAAGTCTTTGGCCTGAAAATAAAACTTATTTCAATTTTCCAGGGTTTGCGAGGATTCAAACCACAATTAATCTCAGAATAACTTATTTATCCTGACTGAAATCTCACTCAGGTCATTCCTAATATAAAATAGTCCCTGCCATATTTGCCTTTTCTTCTTCCCTCTTCTACAAATAACTGCTTCACTTTGTTTTATTACTGAAAATATAGCTTCACTTTGCTTAAACAGAGGATATGATTATCGTAACATTGTTACTGTTATTATAAGCAAGACAATAGCATTAATGCAATCACAAAGAGGAAAAATCAAGTGCTGAAAATGCCAGAGCAAAGACTGAAAGCCTAGCCATGCCTCAGGTATTTATTTATATCCCCAAAAAAGGGTAACATACTATAAACCAATGTGGAATATCTTATCTAGCATAACAAACATATACAGAGCATACATTTTTCCTTAATGTGTTTGCTTAATAGATTTTTGTGATCTACAAAGCATGCCATGCTTAAGAAAAACTGGAGATAGTTAAATAAGAAGGCATGCCACAAAATTGTACAAAGTGTCAGGAGAGAAAAAAATATGAACCAAACTGATATGAAGATACACAGCAGTGTGAATTATAAATCAAGTGCCATACAGGGAACTGAACTGTGAAAGAGTAAAGCACGCAACTTCATGCCTTCTTTTAAACATGTTGACAGAGAGTAAATTCATGTTGCAAGAAAGGCCAATTCATAGAGTTGCATAATACACAGATCACAGATAATACAAAGATTCTATCTTCCAAATACTTTGATATGGCTACCCCTTAGAGGAAAAGTCAATAATTTTCAGTATTCCTGGGATTAATACAGCCCATCTCAGCAGAAAAAAAACCACACAAAACAAAAAAACAAACAACAGACATTTTTTGGAAGAAGAATCATGATGTTTGTGGTTAACAGCTTTACCTGAAGCCCAAGACAAAATGGTACCATTTTGAATTTGCTAGAGTTCTGAAGTTGTATCATTTCAGAGAAATTAATTCCCATCTTCCAAAAAATGTTCTGAATAATATAAGGATTCATTTAATATTGTGTACTGGTGGCCCTATTACTAAAAATGGTATAGAAAGTACAGTTCTAAACAGTCCCAGGAAAAGTTCTACACAACTTTATGGTCACCTGTCCTTGGAAAGATAGTCCTAGTTTCCTATTCTTGGATTAGTATATTTTAGAGTTTTTCATAATTTGCTTTAATGCTGACTTGTCTTGCAGGACATCCATTGCACTCTTTCCATACCTGTCTCTATATCAGAAGTGTAAGAACCCCCAAATAAAATTCTCAAAAATACTGCATTTTTTTCCAGGATTTTTGGCATGGGTTTCAAAGCATGCTCTTTCTATGCTTTCACTTTCCTTGTTTTCTGTTTGATTTCACATTTTTGTTTGGTTGGGTTTTGTTTGCAGGGCTTTTTTTTGTTGGAGTGGTTGCTGTTCTGGCTACGCTATCTATGTTGGAAAATAAATATTCATAGACAAAGTGATGAAGTATAATATTAATAACAGTTTTTTATACTTTTCCTGTTGAACAGCCTTGATGAATTCTTTAAAAATGTACTTTCCCCTTAAAAAAAAAAAGTACGCAGAAGAAAAATCTGGGCCAGATTTAAAAGTAGAAAATCATTAATATGAAAGATAAAAAATAAAAAAGATTATGGCATGAAATAATGTATAAAAACTGTAACTGTAAGATCTGCAATGAGAAATATTTTTTCTAATGTCTTGAGTTGTGAAGTCAAAACTGAAGACCTAATGAGTTCGGCCAGCTATGTGGAGAGGCCTGATGGCTAGGTCTAATTTTTTTCAGGGTCTGTCACAATCAGATGGCTACAAAAGTAAACATAATTAAGAAAAATTAAGAGTTCACCTTCTAGTAGAGAGAATAACTGGAGAGAACAGATAATTTCAAATAAAATAAATGTAATTTCATCTTAGGCACTGGTCAATGGTATCTGATTTCTGTCCATGACAGGGTAACAGGCTTCAGAGAAAGATGGGTGAGTAAGGTTTTTAATACCATCTGAGGTGGTATTCTCATATGCAAACCAGGGAAACAATCCACAGAATAAATTACTATAGACTGGGTGCAGAGCTGCTAGAGATCAGAAAATCTGCACCAAGAGAGCAGCTATTTCTGACTCAGTGCCCAAATGAATGGAGTGATCTTGGAAGATACTGTACAAATCTGTTTCTATATCATATTTTCATACGTGGCCTGGGGATAAGTATTAAATTAGCAAGTGAGATCAAGCTGGAAGAGAACTCAGGTATTCACTTAAGAAGCTGGGGATATGATATAAAAAAGTAGGGTTCTGCTGCACAGAGGGAAATACATGATGCTACCTGTAGACAAGAGAAACAGACAAGAGAAATCTACTTCACAGAGAAAACAAATAACAATTAGTTTGATACAGGCCTGCAAAAAGGATTCTAAAGGTCATTGCATAATAGAAATCATGGTATGTTCACTTGAAAAGGTGTGTATCCTGACGAAATTTATAAGCAGAAAAATAGTCTCTAATTCTTATTGAATGATTCTACTACTCAACTTGACATTGGTAAGGCAACAACTAGAGCACTATATTCAGAGTCTGGCACTGCTGTTCAAGAAGAAGCTAGGCCAGGGTAAAGATAATCTAAAACAGAAAAATAAAAGACTTGGAAAATACTCTGGGCAGCTGGGGGAATGTGAAAGAAAAATCTCTGAAAAATAATGGAACAATTGGTTAATATGATAAACTGGAAGAGGTAATGGATTGTAGGTTTAACAGGTAAGACTTTAGTGAGTTAATAGGATTTCTTTTTTCTAGGAAGTTTCCTACATCACTGGGAAAAGAGAGTAGTTGACAGGATGTATATAGGGGTAAATTATCCTATTCTGGGCCATGGGATAGACTAAATGACCTCTTGGGACTTCCCTTCCAGTCCTGTGATGACTGCTGCAATGATGAACTTCAGATAATAATAAGTTTAATACTAAATGACTGGTTTTAATATGAGTGACTCTGAAATATGCAATAATTTAGAAAAAATAAAACCTGCTTTGGGAAAAGCTTGGTTTAACATCATCTTGATTTTCACAGCCTAGTAACATTTCTGCCTTATGTAGACTTTCGAAGATTCACCAGGTGGTGCTGTTACACATAACCTTCCAAATCTTACCCTTCCACCTGAGCACGGGGAGGGCTTGAGAAGACAGCCCTGCATTCAGCAAAGGTGTTTGCAGAGGAGGAATTACTTTTAGTCTTGATATAATGGTAAGAGTTGTGGAAACAGAAATTGTCTAGACGACTGCTTGGCAGACTTAATTCTAGATTGCACAAATTATATACCAGAATCCCAGTTTCACAGAATGGTAGAGGTTGGAAGAGACCTCTAGAGATCATCTAGTACAACCTCCCTCGTAAAGCAGGTTCACCTAGATCAAGTCACACAGGAATGCGTCCAGATGGGTTTTGAAAACCTCCAGATTAGGAGTCTCTCTGGGAAGCCTGTGCCAGCCATCCATCACTCCGACAGTAAAGATATATCTCCTTGTGTTCAAGCGGAACTACCCGTGTTCTAGCTTGTGCCCGTTATCCCTTGTCCTGTCACTGGTCACTAAGAAAAAAGACTCACCTCATCTTCTCAACACCCACCCTTTAAGTATTTACAAGTGTTTATGAGGTCTCCCCTCACTCTTCTCTTCTCCAGGCTAAACAGGTCTCACACTTTTCTTAATCAGAGAGATGTTCTGGTTCCCTGATCATCTTGGTAGCCCTCCACTGGACTCTCTAGAAGTTCACTATCACTCCCGAACTGGGGAGCTCAGAACTAGATACAGTACTCCACATGTGGCTTTACCAGGGCAGAGTAGAGGGAGAAGAGAATCTCCCTCAACCGACTGGCCACACTCTTCTCAATGCCTCCCAGGAGGCCATTGGTCTTCTTGGCCACAAGGGCATATTACTAGTGCATTCTGAGTTCACTGTCCAGCAGAACTCCCAGGTCTCTCTCTGCAGAGCTGCTCTCCAGCAGGTCAAGCCCCAGCCTGTACTGGTGCATGGGGTTGTTCCCCAGGTACAGGACTCTACTTGTCCTTGTTGAACCTCATGAGGTTCCTCTCTGCCCAACTCTCAAGCCGGTCGTGATCCCACTGAATGGCAGCACAGCCTTCTGCGGAATCAACGAGTCTTCCCAGTTTAGCGTCATCAGTGAATTTGGGAGGGTACACTCGGTCCCCTCAGCAGGTCATTGATGAAGATGTTGAACAAGACCGGCCCTAGAACTGATCCCTGTGGAACTTCACTGGCCACAGGCCTCCAACTCAATTCTATGCCATTGGTCACCACTCTCTGGGTTCTGTCATTCAGCCAGCTCTCGATCCAACTCAACATCCCCCCATCCAACCCATATTGCCTGAGCTTTCCTATGAGGATATTATGGGAGACAGTGTCAAAAGCCTTGATGAAGTCAAGTTAGAAGAGAGAATCCATGCTCTCCCCTAATTTACCTAGCCAGTCATACCTTCATAGAAGGCTATCAGGCTGGTCAAGTAGGATTTCCCCTTGGTGAATCCATGTTGACTTCCCCAATACATGTTTAAAAGAAAAAACTATATGTATGTATGTGTGTATATATATATATATGTTCCTGTGTATATATATTTTATTAAAAATATATCTGCTTTATTTATTTCTCCTTCCTTCAAAGTGTTGTATATGACTTTGGGAGACCATAGAATTCTTCATTCTAAATGTAGAAAATGTTTGTCTTCTAAACATTCTTTTATACAAAATGAAAAATATTAATAAGTATTAATACAGTACATCTTTTTACATAAATTAAAAAAATATAAGATACATATAAAGTTTCACTAAGGCTACAAAAAACTAATTCATAGAATCTATAAATCTAGGCTATAGGCAACTTCCAGCAGTCATCTAATCCACCCAGGTTTCTGCTCCACGCAGATTCAGCTAGATCAGGTTGCTCAGTGCATTGTCCAGCTGAATGGGTGGAGATTCCAAAATTTCTGTGAGAAACTTTCTGAGTGTGTAACAGATCTCAACTAAAATTGCTTTCCTTAAATCTAATCAGAATTTTCTGTGTTGTAACTTGAGTCCATTGCCCCCTGTGCAATGCACTCTGCACCTCTGAGAGGAGTCTGGCTCCACTTTCTTTATGTCATGTTGTTAAGAATTTTATTAAAGCACTAAGAAATCCTCTGGACTTATCATCTTAAGGCTAAACAAACCCAGTTCTCTCACTCCTTCCTAATAATTCACAAGTCCCATATCAACTCTGCTGGACTCACTCCAGTATGGCAAGATCGTTCATATTCAGTTTGTGCTGTTGCTGTTGCTTGTCCCAACCCTGTGTATCTCTGAAAAGAATCAGGCTCTGTTTTTTTCTATATATTATTAGCTCAAAACAACAAGAGGTCTCCTCAGCCTTCTCTTATGTGTGAACAGTCATTCACTTAAGTGTAAACAAACTCATTTATCTCAGTTCTCCTCATATGCCACGTGGTGCAGTCCCTTAAGCATAGATTTACCAAGGGGAAATCCTGTCTACCTACTATAATACAATGCCAGGCTTTGTGTGAAGGGGAAAACAGTAAATGACATTTAACTTGACTTTTGCAAAATGGTTGATGTGATCTCACATTGTACTCTTGTAGTCAATTCATGGACTAGAAAAGTGGACTGTAAGATAGGTGAAAAATTGGCTAGACCATTGGACTCATGCCAGGATGGCAATGTCTTACTTTTACTGGGAATCCCACAAGCAAGCACAGTAGTCCATGTGTCAATAGCCTAGAGGGAAAGAAGCACTTTCCTTGACTTGCTGGCTACACTTCTGCTAACAAAACCTGATATGCTGTTGGGCATCCTTGCTGTAGAGGCACATTGCAGACTCATCCTTCTTATAGATCAGTTACCTACTCTTTTCCTGCCTACTCAAGGTGGTCCTGCTCTGGGGGGTTGGACTAGATGATTTTTCAAGGTCCTTTCCAAACCCTGAGATTCTGTGATTCTGTGAAAGTTGTTTTCTAGCCAGTTGATGACAAGCATGGATTATTGTAGAGTTATTCCACATAAAAATATAAGACCATAAATCTGTGTTTGTTGAACTTCATGAGCCTCCTGTCAACTTATTTGTCCAGCCTGTTAAAGACCCTCTGAATAGCAGCTCTGTCCTTCAGTGTGTTGATTCCCATCTTTAATTTGATGTCGTCCATTAGCTTGCTGAAGAGTATATCTATCCCATGAAATTATTAGCAAATACACTAAAAATATCAACCTTATATCAGCCTCTAAGGGATGCCACTAGTAATCACTATCATTTGGACCTTGTACTTCTGATCACAACCCTTTGAGTCTGAAGGTCTAGTCAATTTTTCACCCATCTTACAGTCCACTTTTCTAGTCCATATAGAATTGACTACAAGAGTACTATGTGAGACAACATCAAACATTTTGCAAAAGTCAAGTTAAATGTCATTTACTGTTTTCCCCTTCATACAGAGGCTGGCATTATATTATAATAGACAGGCAGGATTTCCCCTTGGTAAATCTATGCTGGCTTTTCCCTTTAACCTTCTTGTCACACATTGAATCATAGAATGGTAGGGGTTGGAAGAGATATTTAGAAATCATCTAGTCCAATCCCCCTGCAGAAGCAGATCCACCTGGATCAGGTCGCATAGGAACGTATCCACATATACCTGGACAGGGTTTCCAAGAGTGTTTGTTACATAATCTTCTGGATACAGAAGTTAGGCTGACAGGTCTGTTGTTATTTGGGTTTGCCTTCCTGAAAATAGGTGTGATAATTGTCTTTTTCTGCTCATTAGGCACTTCCCTCCATTGCCATCATATTCCAAGGACAATGGAGCATGGCCTTACAAGGACTGTGGCCAGCTCCTTCAGCAGCCTCAAGTAAAGCCCATCTGATACCATAGACTTTTGTGTATGCCAAACTGACTTGATTACTTCCTAATTGTCTCCTTGTACAAGGGGTAATGCTATATTCCCAGAGACTCTGCCAGTAGGCTCAGTGACCTGGGAAGCCAAATGACTGGTAAAAACTGAGATAATAATAAGGCACTGGGAACTTTGGCCCTTTATTGTGTATGTATGTTGATGTACATACAGAAGTTCTCTTATCTCTATTTTCTTCCTGGGTAGTCTGTCCACATCTCTGCCTGTCAAGAGTTTCCTTTTGGAGACTGAACTCAGTCAGATGTCCTCATTCATGAAGACCTTCTGCCTGTGTGTCAAATGGCCTGTTTTTAAAGAGGATATCCTTGAAGATCTACCAGCTCACCTGTCTATCTGGATTTTTCTTTGCCTTTTAGAGTAGTTTTCCATGGAATTTTGCCAAACAAATCGACGAACAAGCCAAATTCTATCTCCTGGAAGTCCATAGTCCTGATCTTTTTGCTTTACTCCATTTTCTCAGGATTTTAAATGCCAAAATCTCACTATCAATGCAGACAAAGCTGATCTCACCCTTCACCCGTCCTGGCAAATTCTTCCTTTTTTGTTACAAGTTACACAGAACCTCTTCTCTGGTTGGTTGATTGATCATCTTGGTGAGATCTATGTTCCAACCTCTGTCTAGGATGAAGCTGTTTTTTTATCTTTTCCTTAGTTCCTTGTTAAAAGCACATTAACCTCTAAATTATAGACAGTAAATAAGCAGAGAGCTCAATAAATATTCCATATGATTTACTGTTCAAGATTGGAATTAAAAAGATCATAGAATAATGGGATAATTCAGGTTGGAGAGGACTTCAAGAGACCATCTCCTGCAGGGTCAGAAGTTGCTGACCTCAAAACAGGGTGAACTACGAGGTCAGACCATGCTACTGAGAGCTTTAATCAGTCTTGAAAATTTCCAAGGATGGTGACTGCACACAAGTTCTTCAGATGGTTAGATCCACTGCTTGACTGTCTTCATAGTGAAAAAGTTTTTTTTCTCATGTCTAGTCTGAATCTATCTTCATTCAGCTTGTGCCTGTTGTTTCACATTCACTCACCTCTGTGAATAGCTTGGCTCTATCTTCTTCACAACTTCCTCATGGGTACCAGCAGACTGATGTTAGGTTCCTCCAAAGCTTTCTCTCCTCCAGGCTGAACAAGCTTCATTTCCCCAGCCTCTCCTCATATAGCCTATGCTTCCTCAACATTTTATATCAGCAACTTTACCAGTTCCAAGTCAGATTGCAGAATTCTATGACATCATGTCCAAGGTCTTCTTATGTGTCATTCAGGGAATCTTTAGAAACTACTCAGGGGTTGGGAGTCACACTTCAATAACAGGCCACCTGAGAGTCAAGCATTGCATTGATGTAAGTGGCAATGCCTAAAAACCCTGTGGAAACCTAAGCTAATCTTTGGAATGGGGGGAAAAAAAAAGAAAAAAAAAAAAAGAAAGCAAAAAAAGTCCACAGAAACAGTGTACCCTAGCAAAATTTTCAGAGATAAAGACCTAAGAAAATTAGACAAGTCATCCTTATAAAATAGTAAATATAGTAAAAATTTTGAAGACTTTGAGAGTTCTATCAATTTAAACTGTATAAACAAGCTTCTCAAGTTTCTTAATTTCTTGAGGTTACATGGTAGACCATTAAAGTCATTAATAGTATCAAAAGTATCATCTCACTGTAAAGAAAATTCCTGCTCAGAGATAACTGTCTCCTTTGACCATCTAACAAGTTTATTAATTTCTTCTGTTTGCAATTTGGCTATAGGATAAAGTTTGTATTTATCATATTCTTCTTCTACATTGATATGTGCTTGCTCATTAACACCCGCTCTTCCTCAGTCTTTTTTTCCTCAACTACATCAAACTATGTAAAAAGTGACACTGTAAATTTCTGGTGATGTATTTTATCACAATAAGGAAATGTTATCTTATTCCTTTGGATACAGGTAAAGTAAAATAATACATATTGTATTTAAGTAGCTATGACTGTAGTTCATGACTCTACCAAATGATTTAAAAATTAATTTCTCATAATATTGCTTAAGTAGGATACAAATTATGCAGATTTTTCAGCCATGTTTTAGCTCAGAGAAGAATTTCATTAATTTGTTAATTTATGTGAGCTGTATGACTAAGGACTTCTAAATTGTCTCCAAACACATTTAGCAACACTAAAAATGAGTGGAACTCTTTTCCTGCATAGATTAAGAGTTTTTTTCTAATTGGTAACTTTTGTGATTTTTTTCAGCTATTTCTGATTGAATGTGATCATGTATTACAATCAGTCTTTTGTCTGAACTCTTGTATATTTACCTCTAAAATATATATATTTAGAAGAGATATTTGGTAATATTCAACAGCCAACTTTGTACTCACATGCAAAGCAGGCTGGAAGAACAACCAATAAAGTAGTACAAGCTGTCAACTAGGTTTCAACAATTCAATAGATTGAATCACTTAAGGATCAGTTGATGAGAGAATATATCCTCAGGGAAAAAAGAGATCCTAAATTTCAGGGTTGAAATGAAAGGGCTGCTGAATGATTTTATGCAGTTTGGAAGGTGGAAGAAATTTGTACATCATCCAAATCCCAGAAATTCTAACCCAAATACACCTACTGCTTCTGGACAGTGTCCTGTTATTCAAAACAGGAAGTAGTTTGTTCCTATAATTGTCAATGTCACCAGAAGAACCTAGAATTTGAGGGGATTTAGAAGCATTTGTTTATTTTGTCTGATTATTTGTCAGATGTTTTGACAAATGTTAAGGCAACCTAGAGGGTGCTGGAGATATAGTACCACATTTTCTTTGAACAGATTAACACAGTGTTTACAAGACTTCTAAGAAAGTTTCACTAAAACTGTAACTGCTTTTAGTAGACTTGCTTTTTTAGATTATTACTAACCAGACTAATTGAAGAATTCACAATCTAGCCCTTATATTAAACATAAAATAGAAGCAGTAGATATGAACTATCTATTTCAAGCATTTCAGTAAGGCAAATGTCATAACTGAAAGCATTCTAAAAACATATAGTTCTTCACATAGAGACTTGTGTTAATGATAGCTTAAATCAAGAGCTCTTAGATGAAGGCATAACACTAAAGGAATCCAAGATGACAATTTTCACTTGGTTTAAAGGTGATTGCCATAAGACCTAGATCCAGCAATTAAATATGTGGGAATAATCATCCATCTGAGCAATTGGGAAACATTTGCAAACTTCCAGACAGAACAATCTTGCCCGAAAAACCACAATGCTCTTAATTTGTTGTACTACTTGATCCAAGCTATGATCATAGAATCATAGAATGGTAGGGGTTGGAAGGGACCTTTAGAGATGTAGTCCAATCCCCCTGCAGAAGCAGGGTCACCTAGATAAGGTCGCATAGGAACATGTCCAGGTGGGTCTTGAAGACCTGCAAGGAAGGAGACTCCACAACCCCTCTGGGCAGCCTGTGCCACTGCTCCCTCACCTGAACAGTGAAATAGTTTTTTCTTATGTTTAAGTGGAACTTTTTGTGTTCCAGCTTCATCCCATTACCCCTTGTCCCGTTGCTAGCTACTATAGAAAAAAGGGATGTCCCAACCTCCTGACACCCACCCTTTAGATATTTATAAATGTTAATAAGATCACCCCTCAAGCTATTATTGCATCTCCTAGAATCCCAATACTGTATCATCACTCTGCTCGTTACCACTTTCAGATTGGTTGAAGGCAGATATGATGCCCTCCAGGGGAAGGGACACTGTAATTGAAGTCCATTCTGTTGTTTACAATATCTTTCCCAAGTGCACTTTCTGAAAGAGCAAGAAAAAGTTTCTGTGCTTAAGATGGCATTGCTTCTAAAGCCGGATATTGTCCAGTATCCGTTGAGCTTATAAATGCTCTATTTAACCATTATTGCTTTGATAATGCCTAAATTAATAGTTTTAAATAGTTGCACTTCTTTTTTAGAAGTAATACTATTTACTCTTTTCCAGAAAAAAAAATAGGAAAAAAAAGAAAGAAAAAAAAGATACACTGGACAATTTATTATAAACCAAATAAAACTGTAAGGCTATGTAAGAACTAAAAATGCAACATCAGCATCTAATGCTCCTATATTGCACATGCAGTTGTCTTAATACTTGCTATTGTAAATGCACAGCAATACTATCTGAAAGACCCTTTTATTTTTTTCTAGGGTTTTTTTTTTCTGGTAAATATGTGGAACGCTTTGCTTTTAAATGGTTGGCCAGCTCAGAGTTTGTTAAATCAGCAACTTAATGTAAGAAAAAATGAAAACTGCAGTTTAATAATTAAAAAATGACATCTCAGACCTACAGACATGCATCACAGAATCACAGAATCTCAGGGGCTGGAAAGGACCTGGAAAGATCTACCAGTCCAACCCCCTTGCCAGATCAGGACCACCTAGAGTAGGTCACACGGGAACTCATCCAGATGAGTTTTGAATGCCCCCAGAGAAGGAGACTCAACAATTCATCTGGGCAGGCCCTTCCAGTGCTCAGTCACCCTCACAGTGAAGAAATTCTTCCTTGTATTTCTTTGGAACCAATTCTGTTCCAGCTCATACCCATTGCCCCTTGTCCTATCATTGGCCATCACTGAGAACAGCCTGGCTCCATCCTCCTGACACCCACTCTTTATATATTTGTAAACATTAATGACAACACCCTTCAGTCTCCTCTTCCTTCTATTTACTCGTGAGGTACTCAATTTATCAGGATTACTTACAGCAACGATATTAAACAGGCACATAGGGATGAATAGTATGTAATTTCCAGATTCCTGGTTCTCCAAGGTTTCTTACAAATCTGTGACCCTTTCTGTATCCACATTCAGCATTTTGCTCATCTGAGACATATAAAAAGGAGACAAGTCACTTCTTGAGAATTATATCATTGCTTTAACATGAAGAATGACCATTACGGATATTTTGTTATTAGTATGTTTATTTTCAATTAACAAAACCTCCAGTTACCCTTCATTAACTCTGAAGTATTGAAAATTAATTGCTGAAATTAATCCTTAATACATTTTCATGGTGTCTCTTCTACAAAATTAAACTTCATTTTTCCTTATTTTAGTGCTGGCTGCTCTGGAAACAGTGAAATAATATAAAGAACAAGTAAATGCAACTAATTAAGAAATATTAAGCATAAAATTACATTTCTAACTAGTATAAGGGCCTTTTTCTCCCACAACATGCCATCTACAGAAAGAATAGCATATGTCAGGTCTCACATGTAAGTCATTTCACTTGAAAGCACGCAACAGGATGATATGAATGTCATCACAATTTGACATTGTAGAAAGTCTCAAAAGGGTTTATCAATATTAATTCCACAAAAATTGATATTAATTTATCTTCATACACTTCATACAATTAATTGATATTAACTTATCTTCATACACATATTTAATATTGCAAAGATCAGCATGTATTTTGTACACTCTAGTTTTCATAGTAAGGGAGTAAGAAATAGTAATGGAATAAGAATGCCAAGTACTTTGCTTGCCTGTGTTGAAGCTGATGAAGCTTTTGCCCAGTGGCAGTATTTAGTCCTAAGTGTCCTAAGTGTTATTAAAAGCTGTTCAGCCTAGTGAAGCCAAGGTCACAGTTTCTCAGAGCAAGAAACTATTCACCGGTTAAGTCAGCAAAAAATGAAATAATTCATATCAGTACGATACAGTCAACAACCCAATGTCATTGGTAACAATCTACTTAAGAATCCTGGTTTCAGAATCTAGGGGAGATCACAGGAAATACCTAGGAGCACACGGGGATCAAATTTGTGGCCATCCAAGTGAAGATGGACTCACCCAAGTCTTCATGACTCTGAGAACATCCTTAAAGTAGGTCAGTGCACATGTCAAGGATAACAAGTCTACCTCAAACTCTGTCCTGACACTCCTGACGTGACAAATTCCTGGAAAATCCTTTTAGGATTACAGCCTGATGCAAAGTTTGGTAGAAAAATCTAAGATCACAACTTGAATTTGTTTTTTGAATTTGAATTCCTACAAGAAATTGAATATTTCTTCAAATATATTTTTCTCCTTATAACTGTTTCACCTATTTGATGAAGGCTGTCATTTTCCATTTCGGCAGTCTCTTGCTTAAGCTAGGAAGTCTCAGTTTGTTCAACATCGTATATACTACACTTTAGATTCTTTCCTTTTTTATTATGTGAGCTTCCATTAATTGCTTTACATCCTTCATGACAATTAAGCTTTCCTAATAAAATAAGAACTCTACAGTTTCACCTTACTTTCTGCTACATAGCAGAGTTACTTAATAGGCTTGTTTATCCTTCCCAGAGTATATTTGTCTCTTTTCACAGTATCCTGACACTGTTGTGTCACAGTCATCTCATCATCCTACGTAGTCTCTTATATGTTTTTCTGCATAGTTACTAGAGAGCAATTTCCACTGATCCAATCCAATCCAATCCAATCCAATCCAATCCAATCCAATCCAATCCAATCCAATCTTCATACTGTTTATTACTCCTGCATAGGATGACTTTTCACCTTCTTCCACTGAATTTCATTTCTTTCCTATCTTTAAGTAATTTTGTACTTTTTTTTTTCCTTTCAAAAGCTTCACTGAAGCCAAAGTAAGCAAAATTCATAGCTTTTTCTTCGTCCAAATAGAGCAGAAGTAGTGGACTTCTGCAGAGGAAATTCTGATTAGATATTCAGGAAAGAGTGCTAAGAACAGCAGAAGAGTGGGATAGAGTGGGTGTGAAATCTTCATTGCTAAAGGTCTTTCGGATCAGGATCGACAGGCATCTGTCAGGAGTGACATAATTACAAAAGTATTTTATTCCAGTAATGAAATACATGAGGTTCCTTCCAATATGTCTCTGCAAAGATGAAACCAAGCATTATTTTCAGCCACACAACACTGCAATTTTACCAGAGGGCAGGTGAAAGAAGTCTGAATTAAAAAACAAAAACTACGTTTTAGTCACATTTGTCTACATGGGCCTTTCAAAACTAATTCCTACAGATTTCCAAGGTATCTGAGGAATCAGGTGTCTGGATATATACATGTATGTAGACAGAATCTTTAAAGATATTTTATACAAAGGGAAGGCATGAAAAATGATCTTCCATTGAAGGTGATTTTTTTCCACAAGAGATGATGTTTGAATTTGATGTTTTAAATAATTTAAGTGATATTCAAAAGTTTGCTTCCAGTTCTGGAGAATGGCATTACACACTTCTTTGCATGTGTTTTAATCTCACATTTCACTTTTGAGTCTTAGTTTGCATTTTAGATGAAGTGACAGAAAGTTTCAAGGCCTGTTGATACAATTATATGTTTTCATAGTGACATTCTCTGAGGAACAAGAGTAAAGTAAACTTAACACATCCCATGGTAACTACATGGTAACATCGTTTGCAAGCAAAGGGTGCTCTATATGTGCATGGTATAGATGAAACTACATTAAAGCTATCATGCTCTACCCAACACAGTCTGCCAACAACGAAATACTTTTTTTGTGGAGCCCTCTTCTCCTGAATGCAACTAAGCAGATAAATGCAAAGTGGTAGAACTGCATGCAGTCTTCAGAGTAACTACTTTTTTCTTGTTTACTTTCTGTTTTGGAGCAGAAGGAATTACAAATGGCAAAACACCCCTGAAACACAGATCCTAGATTTCTCATTTGTCCTTAGTGGTATTGTTGAGTTATGACTACATATTCTGAAGTTTGTTTTTCTAGTCAAATAGACTAATCTTTACTCATTTTCTTTTACCGTATGAAAATTTTAGAGCCGATATCAACTATAAAAATAATGTAATGGTGGTATAACTTTAGTTCTATAATAAGGTCACCTGCCTAGTGAATATGGGGAAAGCAGTGGATGCAGTTTTTCTGGATTTGGGGAAAGCCTTTGATACTGTCCCCCACGTAATCCTTCTGAACAAATTGTCCAGCTATGGTATGAGAGAGTCACAGTGTGCTGGGTGAAGAACTGGCTGAAGGGCAGAGCTCAAAGGACTGTAGACAATAGGGCTACATCTGACTGGCAACACATCACTAATGGTGTCCATCAGGTTTCAGTTCTAGGACCAATGCTGTCCAATATATTTGTCAATGATCTGGATGCAAGAGTTGAATGCACTATCAGCAAGTTTGTTGATGATACCAAACTGGGAGATGCTGTTGACTCTCTTGAGGGACAAGACTCGCAGAGTGGTCTAGGTAGGCTAGAACATTAAGCAATGACTACAATTTAATGCTGGATTGTTGAAATGCTGGATTCTGAACCTGAGATGGAGTAACACTGGGCACAAGGCATGAGGTGTGAGAGGAGTGGCTGGAGAGCACCCCTGCAGAAATGGATCTGGACATGATGGTTGGCAGTAGGCTCACCATGACTAAGAGTATGCCTGAGCAGCCAAGAGGGCAAACTGCATCCTGAGGGCAAAAAAAGTTGGGCAAAAGAGGTGTTTATCCTGCTGTGTTCTGTATTGGTGCAGCCTCATGTTGAACCTTGTGTGCAGTTCTGGGCCCTACCATTAAGAAAGATGTGAAGGTCCTCAAATATGTCCAGAAGACAGCAAAAAACCTAGTGAAAGGACTGGAAGGAATGTCCCATGAGGAGTGGGTGAAGACTTTGAGTTTGTGTAGTTTGGAGAAAAGGAAGCTGAAGAGTGACCTTATTGGTCTCTACAGCTTCCTCAGGAGAGAAAGAGGAGAGGGAGGTGATGATCTTTTCTCCCTGATATCCAATGATAGGACACATGGAAATGGTTAAAAACTGCACCAGAGGAGATTTGGACTGGAGATTAGGAAGCATTTGTCTTCTGAGAAAGTGGTCAAACACTGTAACAGGCTTCCTAGAGAGGTGGTCAATGCCCCAAGCCTGTCAATGTTTAAGGGATATATAGACAATGCCCTTAACAACATACTCTGACTTTTGGTCAGCCCTGAACTGGACAAGCAGTTAGACTAGATGATCGTTATTGATCCCTTACAACTGAAATAGTCTATTCTGTTGTATTCTAATCACACCATCATTTCAAGACAAATAATTAATGGTGGTCTTATCTGCAGCTAGCTGCAAGTGGTAAACCACAAAGTTAGCTCAGTTAGGTAGAAACACTAAGATGAGTTTTTAACCTGGAAATAGATATTGAATAAGCTAGTGTATGAGAGCACAGGAGTGTGCTTTGCTCCAGATTCATCTTTCCTGTTTTGATTTTCTCAAAGTATTGTACAAAATTCAGAAGTCATATCAGAAAATTTTGAGTTAAGATGGCTAAGACATTTTGTGGACAAAGAACAACTAGTTTCATAATGAAAGATTAAATCTGACTGGATGCTACAGCAGAACAGACATCGACTATAAAAAGTGAACACATTTTACTTAGAATCTCTTCCTAGCAGAGCACAAAGCAGATTGGAAATCCCTGAGGTGTGAAAGGTAGAAAAGTCAACACCTAGCTAACTGCACGGAATGAGAAAAATTCTATCTAATTTTACTGTAAGTAGTTTCCTTTTGTTTTTATCTCCCTTTTCTTCACCAATAATGTGATATACTTCCAGCTATGATGTTTACTTTGATGGATTCACTATGTGCAGAATGCAGAAAACAGAGAACTCTGAAGGTTGTGAATATCTTTCCTTTGTTTATCTTACTATATTTTTGGCTAAAGAATGAATATTATAAAAAATATTACACTACTATTCAGAAGTTCCTTTAGTCTGTAGGCTCCTCCTTTTTTTTCAGATTTTCCTGGCTAGCATGTTTTGCTATAAAGTAGTATCTTTTTTATATTGTATCTGAACATATGCTCACCCCCAAAGTAATTTTTAAATCCATTGAAGAATCTTAACAGCAAGGGTTGGTGAAACTAGTTTTAATACATTCCTTTGACTAAGTTTTAGAGGAAAAAAATATGTCTGCAGTGGTAGTATGAATGGTCATTGAATGACCATTGGGTCATTCTGGGATGAATTAAACAGCCGTGAAAGACGGCTGTAAATACATACAAGTAAAAGGAAGTATTACTCACAGGCTTCAAGCATCTGCCTTAGATGGAATAGACTTTAAATACTGGAAGCAACAAAGCCTTGTTCCACTGTGAAAAGTATCTTAAGCCTTTACATTCAAGAGGTGAAATCAATTTATTGGACAACCTATTAGGACAAACAAATGAGTTAATCCTGAAGAAACAGGGACAGCCTGATATGTGACACAGTTGTATGCAGTGGAGTGAAGAAGTTGCTTTAGTGGATTCAGAAAGGGACTTTGTTTAGGGTAATGAATAGCAAAGATCTATGAGAACTATAAAGAGGAAGCATAACATAGAACATATATTTTCCTCATCTTTAGAGAAACTGTTGCTTTATTCTGTTACAAATAAATAAGAAATTGGTAAAATACATACTTTAAAATATTGTACAGAATTGTGACATGCATGTAAACAGAAGTCAATTAAAAGTTGCAGAAATGCTACAAATATTATATATCAATATACTATACAGAGTATTCTACAGATTTCCTCAAAAGTCAAAAGAGGTACTCAAGGAAAATATCGTGTAAATAATCTTTAAATAAGAGGTTCTTAATTATTACAAAGATCTATATTCTTACTGGCCACAGTCCCATTACTGAATTACATTTTGTGGAGTGATGTATCATGGGTTCTCGTTCAAAGAAACTTATTCTGCATCTGGATTTTTCCTAGTGTCCTAGCTTTGTGGCCCAACATCAAATTTTCACTTGTTTCTCTTTAAATATTGTCAGAAAAGAGATAAATTTTTACACATATTAAAAACCACTAGTTTCTCATTTCGACCACTGATACTTAATACCATTCCCAATACTAATAAATGGTTGAGTAGGTGTGCCGGATAAAATTCTGCCCAAAACCAGCTTTTTTTTCTGTTAAAGATTTCTAAAAGGGCGTATTGTTTGCCACAGCTTCATCATCTTTGAAGTTCTGTTTTCAGATATGATAAACAAAATTCTTTTGTAGAGCTGTATGGTTATAGAGACAAAAAATCTTAGAAGCTAGAAGTCATGATATTAGAAAGGCTTAAAGGAGAGAGGGGGAAAATTAATTTTGTTTCTTGTCCTCTTGTTCTAGCAGGATTTTAAATTCAGAAAAAAAAAGTTCCTTGTTCCAGTACCTTCCTTCCTTCCTATTTCTTACTTCCTCTCGAAGGGACAAGTATTAAAAAAAATCACACATGATTTTCAACCCTATTTGCCCAGTTAATCCTTGAAGTTCTGAGGTATAGTAAAAAAAGCAGTAGTTCAGTATTTTCTTCCTTACATAGAGGCTGAGTGAACATGAGAACACTTTCAATAATGACTTTTGCCAATTAATTTCACCACATTGGGAAATAACATAACAATAGAACATCTAATCTTTGAGTTTCATGTTTCACAGGTAGAAATGTTTAAAGGGAATAACATACATTTATTTTCTGTTAAGATTGAGAAGGTTCTCCTAAAACTTCTACTAAGATGGGTAACAAATTTTGTTACTTTTTCATTTGTGTTTTCCTCTCCTCTTTGTTCCTATGTTAGACATGCTGTCAAATTCAAGACAGCATCACTGTTTCTGGTAATCTACAGAACAACTTATAATATTTTGATCAGAATATTAAAGCTTCCTTTTGTACCTTTCCTTCTTCCTTGTAAATGAACTTTATCAGCATGAAAGTTAAAAACAGTGGTTTTACTCAGAATCTGAATGAGTATGCTATATTTTTTAATGATGTTATGCTTTTGATGAAAGATCTTAATGTAAGTTAAACATTCAAGCATAAGTTAAAACTGGTAGTGTTTGCTGTTTGTATACAAGGCATATTGACTAAGTGTTCTGATTTTGTTTACTCGGTGTTTTGGAGATGTAGCTATACAGATGAGTTATCCAAGAATATTCACACATTAAGATAAATATCTATTCTTTCTAGATAAAAACATTTAGCGCCAAATGCATTATAGTATAAAGTTTTTTGCAGCTAGATGGTATTATCTAATTCTTAATAGACTTCATTATGCAGTTAGCAAATTGTACAAAGCATAAGAGGAAATAATATGAGCCATGCCCTTGACAAAAGTTTTGGTTCTTGTATTGCTATCTCATCTAGAACTGATTTGTAATGAACAGAACTCAAGTGCTGTAAGAAGCAGTGAACATATTTCCTTTCCTACCACAACACTCTGGAAAAGCAGAAGTGAAACATCTCATAATTGGTGAATAGAACAGTAAAAGCATGTTATCTGCAAAGCATGAGTAAGTGGGTGACTGAATTGAAGCTACTCAGGGATTTTTAGCTCCCATGGCTATTTTTATTCATTTTCTCCTGCTGGTTTTGATGGAATCACACCCTTCCCTAAACTTTCCACAGATATATTCAAGATATATTCAAGACTCAGGAGTCCCATCAGGACCCATGGATTTATGTACATCCATATTGCTCAAAAAAACCTTAAACCAATCCTCATCAACCAAACAGAAATCCTTCTTTAACCTCACTTCCTCTGGAATCTAGGGCTCCTGAGGAGAGTCTCCAGTAGTATAGACAGAGGCAAAGAAGGCATTCAGTAACTCTGCCTTCCCTGTATCCTCTGTCACCAGGACACTCGCCTCATTCAACAGTGGGCCTGCATTGTCTCTAGTATTAGTTTTGTCTGCAATGTACTTGAAGAAGCCCTTCTTTTTGTCCTTGACCTCCCTTGCAAGGTACAACTCCACCAAGGCTTTAACTTTCCTAGTTGCCTCCCTACATCCTCTGACAACAGGCTTATATTCATCCCAAGTGGCCATTCCTTCCTTGCATGATCTATAGACTCTCTTCTTCCACTTGAGTTTGTCCAACAGTCCCCTGTTTGACCATGTGGGTTTCCTGTCTCCCTTTCTTGATTTCCAGCATGCTGGGATACTCTGATCCTGAGTCTGGAAAAAGTGATCTTTGAACAGAGACCAATTATCTTGGGCCCCTTTATAGCCTAATATCCTGTCCCCTAGTAATCACTTGAAAAGGCCAAAGTTGTCCCTGCTAAAGTCCAGGGTTGTGATCCTGCTTAGTATACTGTTTCTACCGCACAAGATCCTGAACTCCACAATCTCATGGGCACTGCAGCCAAGGCTGCCCTCAATCTCCACTGCTTCAACCAGACCCTGATTGTTTGTGAGTACAAGATACAGTAGTGCTCCTCTCCTGGTTGACATATCCACCATTTGCATCAAGAAGATATCATCAATGCACTAAAGGAACCTCCTGAACTCTAAGTGACTAGCTATGTAGGTCTTCCAGCAAATGTCTGGGTAGTTGAAATCCCCTATAGAGTTGGTGAGTGAGCAATGAGATTGCACCAGACAAGAAAAATGTTAACAGATTAAATAAATAAATTAACATATATTTACTCAAGAAACTGTTTCCTGTTCTGTTTGCAAGTACACGTGAGCTAACTCAATGGTAGCACATGCCTAGAGCTGCTGTCAAGTAATGCCACATCTATGTGCCATGTGTCATACTATGTTATCATAGAATCATAGAATGGTAGGGGGTTGGAAGGGACCTTTAGAGATCATCTAGTCCAAGCCCCCTGCAGAAGCAGGTTCACCTAGATCAGATCACACAGGAACATGTCCAGATGGGTCTTGAAGATCTCCAAGGAAGGAGACTCAACAATCCCCCTGGGCAGCCTGTTCCAAGGTTCCATCACCCTATGTTGTGCACCACACTAAGATTAAATTATTATGTCTGCTGTAAAGCAGGTTTCACTACCCTAGTGAAATTTTTTAACAGACTCCTAAAAATTGTTCTACTAAGCACTTACTGATTTTCTTTATAGAAACTAGCCATAAGGAAAAAGTTCCCATTCTAGATGGCTTAGGTGAGAGAGATTACAACAATAAGAATTCAGTGAAGAATGAGCTTACTTAGTCTTCCCATCGACAAATTCTGAATTATGCTCAACTAAGATATGTGTAATAAAATCAAGCAGGCTAAAGATGACTTTATTAACACTGTTGCAGGTTGACCTTGGCTGGCTGCCAAGGCACTCTCACTCACCTCTTCAATAACACTTGGGAGAAAATAAGATGGAAATCTTATGGGTTGAGACAAAGACAAGAATAATCACTGATCAGTTACTGTCATGGGCAAAACAAACTGCTCAGACCTAAACTGAATGTAGTCTATTACCAATGAAAAGTAGAAACGGATGGTGAGAATCAAAAATAAAACACCTCCCCCCTGCCTCTTGCCATCTTCCCAGGATGATACTGACTTCCTACTTGATCTGGTGTCAAGACTGATCTGTGCAAAGCTGGGAATGCTGTTCCCACACTGGAATTTGAGGTCTAAACAACACACAAGCCTGGACTTGCTGAACCCCGCTTTCCTCTCTGTATTTAAGCTCTCTTAAAATGCACTGTTTCCTACTTAGTCTTTCTCTGAGGACTGAGGTGCAGTACTTGGATGAGCCTGCTGTATCTAACTGACTAATACTCAACTTGTACTTAATTTTCAGGTATTAAACTAACACTCTTAAACATAGTAGAATTCCTATGCTGTGCTCCACTCGGTTTCAAATTGATGCTCTAATGCACCTTTACTCAACATTTGGCTGTTTAAGGCTTCTTTTCTCCTTTCCCCATATTCTTTATCATCACATTTACTAGCATCCTTTTTCTTACTCAGAGTTTTCCTTATGCCTCTTATTTACTCACTGGAGATTCACATAGCTCTCCTGAAACAATCTATTTATATCTCTCTTGAAATAGTCTCCAGTATCTAATAAGATATTTTATACTTCTCTGCTTGTAAAATACTTTTATCAATTTTTATTCATTTTTAACTAAAATCACAGAATCACAGAATCATAGAATGTTAGGTGTTGGAAGGGACCTCTAGAGATCATGTAGTCCAAGCTGCTGCACAAGCAGGTCCACCTCAATCAGGTCACACAGGAATACATTCAGGCAGGTTTTGAAAACCTCCAGAGAAGGAGACATCACAACCTAGGCAGCCTGTGCCAGGGCTCCATCACTGTCACGATCCCCTGTTGGGTTCAATTTAGCAGAAGTTAAACCCCATTTTACAGTCGACCTCAGACAATTTTGGGTGGCTGGGAGTGGCTGGGCTTAACAGTGGCTGACAGTGATGTCCAATCAAACAGGTTACTGTGGTCAGGTTTCGTGCATTCATGGGAACGAATTAAGACTCAAAACAGAGTCAATTGCTAAACTATTTTTACAATAAAAAATCAACAAGGAAAAGAGAAGGAAGAGAAGGAAAGAAAAGGGAAACAGAGAGAGTAAGGGTGCCAGCTCCCTCTGCACTCATGGGTGCATCCCATCAGGTCTCATAGATTTGTCCAAAAGGCCTCTAACCCCATCTTTATCCACCAAGGGAAGGTTTTCCATTCTCCAGACTATCCTACTATCCTCCAGGGACTGAGCCTTGGCTCTAAAGAATAAAGCAAAGAAGACATTCAGTAGTTCAGCCATCTCTGCATCCCAAATAACTAACAAGACATCATTATATAATATGGAAATGGCAGTGACTGCCTACTGAAATTTCCAGCTGCAAATGCACTCAGTGGAACTTTGCCACTACAAAATTTATATCTCGATTTTTTTCATTAAAGTCTGGGTGTGTATACTACCTGAAGATAGGATTTTTTTATCACAGGAAAGACTACAGAGCTTTGATGTCCAACCCCAAGTTCAAGTTGTCCACTGTTTACATATTCAGGTAGGCAAGCTCCATTTGTACATGGAAAACATATCTGATTGAACTCTCATGCTACAAATGTACATAAATCATTGTATTTAAATCATTCTGAGCCAGACATTCAGCTAGTCTAAAAGCAGCACAGCTGTTTTTTGGTCATTAGTCTTCTCCTAAGAATGTCCTAAAATCAAGATAAGGATCATTCTTCTGCGTTCCCATTGGTTTTCTAGAGGGCTATATTACTTGTCACTGAAACAATTGCCTTTTCTAGAGTCAAACTGTGTTCTTTATTCATGGGCTGGTGAGGGGAGACTGTGGATTGTAATGTTGTAAATGTAGAATACATAAGCTTCAGGGTGATAAAAGATTGTGATGAGAGAACAGCCTCATTGGGAGACATAGAGTGCAAATAGAGAAAAATTACAGAAAAGTTGTATGTTAAATATAGAAATGTTATTATAGATTTGAGTGCCAATGTATTTATCTGATTGATATCATGTTGCAAGAACTGATTTAAATATATATATGCATTAGAGTTGAAAACATGGATTTTTTTCCAAGAGCATAGATTCTTCTGCTTGTGCTAATTCAGATTGCATTGACAATATTTTGCTTCAACATCTATGCAATACACACGTTTGCAGTATTTTTCTCTTGTATAACAGTTGTGTTACAGGTAACATATGATAGCAATCATTTAAACTTAGAAAACATGTAAAATTTTGTTCATTAATGGCTTAAAATCACCTCCAACTTCACTACTACCATAGATGAAAATCCTAATGAAGGACTACTTGCAGTTTTCACATTTCCAAGCCAAATAAAACCATGCTATGTCACAATACATACAAAAAACCTCTGATCTTAGTATATAGTAGTATATACTACATATATACCTAGTGGTAGAAAAGCACAGAAATGCCACCAAGTAAGAATATGAGACAAAACTGGACAAGTGATCATTCCTTTGATCTTTCCTCTGCTTCTAAATTGGAAAAGTGGATTCTTGCATCAGATTTGAAAAGTAAAATAAGAAGCTTTTTTCAAATTTGCAGTTCCTCTTCTCTGTTTCCTTATGTACTTTGAATTAATTACTACCTGAATTAGCTTGCTCTATTTTTATACATCCCCCTCCCCCCTAAAAAAAAAAAAATTCTGGCATTTGATCTCTAATAATATCCTCAAATGAGCTTCCCCATTTTAAATGCCTATTTGATCTCCCACAGCTGAAAAACGTGGAAGATAGGAGTTTGCATTCCACTGTAGTCAAAGAATGGAAAATGGACTTGTGATGACAAGTCTGGTGGTTCTCATCCTTATCTCTCTACAGTCACTTTCTTCTGTTTCCTCTGTGGACACAGAATGTTGAAGAGATCATATGCTAAACATGCTGAATCAGTTCAGTCCTTACTCTGTGTATTTGTCTAGTCTGCCCAGTGGCATACAAGATCCCAAGAGAAGGGGCAAAGAGCAACTGCTACTCCTGAATACAAAATATATATGCTGATATCCTTTTCCAGATCCTAGATGCTCCAAATAGTGTGCACCCTGGATAGAACTGAGAAAAAGAAACTGATAGGAAACTTTGTAAATGTCTTTAGACATGTATAAATATCTGTACAGTATTATTTATTGACAAAAAATTAAGTGTTGGAAATATCCATCTTAAAACTGATATTAAACCCCCAAATTCATAGTGAAGAATTAAAAAATACGGAGTCCTGCATTCATCCTTCAAGTACTGCAGAACTGAAAGAAGCTGAGCAGAATCCTTTATGGGAAATGACACTTCCTGTTTTGCCCCTAGGAATTCAAAACAGTAAGTCCATGTTCCATAGACAAATCTCGACAGCACAGATGACTCCTTAGTGTTTACCGGGGGTGCTAAGAACTTTAGAACAATTGTATCAGGTCAAAGCAGACATCCGTCTAGCCCAGTATCCTGTCTGATGGAGTCTTAGCGGATGCCTAGGAAAGTGTATGAGAACAGAGAAAGCATATAATGATGTTTCAAACATCTGGTGATTTGTAGCTTGGAGATTTTTATCATTGAAGTAAGTATCTTGAAGTAGGTAAGTAAGTGTTGGTAGAGTTTTTTTCCTATTTTTCATACCCGTTTTCTTTTGAATACCTAGAAGCATTCGTATTCCACAGAGTAACAGCAAGTATTTCCACAACGCAGTGACACGTTATGAATCATGTCTTTCTATTTCTTTTGAATCTACTACATTTATTCAAAGGTCTCTAGGTCACTCACAACTTGGGGTCTTGTTTCAAATCTTTCATCTCCTTTCCAGGCTGAAGAATCCTAGCATTTTTAGCTGTTTCTAGAATGGAAGCTACTCTATGCCTTTAATAACCTGTACAATCTTTTGCCAGTTTCACGTTATTCTTTTTAGAAGAGGAACAGACTGATTTAATTGACTTTCATCTTCCAACACCAAGAAATCAGTCCTAATACAATCCTCAATTCTGACTGCAGACAAACCAATGTACTCTCATTGTTAAGAAGCAGCAAGAATGGGGCTGCTCCACAGGGGAAGGTGAGTGCAACAGCATAGCAGACAGATGTAGTCAACTAACTTATAAGAGGTGTAGTCCCAGATTAACCAAAACTGAGGATCATATATAAAACCAGAGACCAGGTTCACCTAATAGACTACTCAGTGACCACCACACAAGCCTGTAGTAAAAAGGCAGGCCCAAAATCAAGCCAAGAAGTCATGACAAGATACATGGCCAGGCATAGGCACATCTATGATGTAGCTTAGAGCCTGAGCATACCTGCAGCTCACAAGGGGATCGAGATCTCCCTGGAGAGCTTCTCACAGCTCCTCACACACTCCTTGCACAGTGCTGTGATTTAAGATACTACAGCAGCACCATACCAGAGCTGCCTGCCAGCTCAGGCAGTCAAACTCTGACATGGGTGGAAGATGTGGCAGGCTTTCTGTATCTTGTGCAGGGCCTGGCCATTCACTATGTAGGAATGAGAAGCTAGAAGTGAAAAATTAATCATTTCTAGTGAGGAAATAGAGAAAAATGCCGTACTATAACTGTCACAAATCCATTACTTATTTTAAGTGCTAGATGCAGTTTTATCTTTCTATCTCAATAAATGTAGCAATTGTTGTTTGTCAGTTCATGTTTTTAATATTATGCATATTCTCCAAATGAAGTGGAAAAATTTGGTTGTATTTCTTTCATGGTTTTCCTTGTTTGTCTGTTTTGAATTTTCTTCCTTCTATGTGGCTTCCCTAATCAAAACACATTTCCACTCCAGGGTGTGATTCATGCTGCTTATACAGAAAAAGATAACAAAATATCTGGATTGTAACAGATCATCTAATGGTTTCAAAACTGGGGAAAAAAACCTGTTTGAAGTAGTTTGTGAGGGAAGTGTGTAATATTTCTTAAAAACAGACAAGTGAAACAATACTATTTTCTTAATCTGTTTAGATCATTATTCCCTTATAGTGAGCAGCAAAATCCTGTTTACTTCATTAAGAGTTAGAATTTAAGTCAGAAAAATACCACACCTGTCCAAATCAATCAGGACAGCAGTTCTGGAGCCCCTTTTAGCTTTTTTATATTGTTTGAGGTGATCAAGACACCAGATGCTTCTATATCTATGTGAGTGCTTAAGTATTCATGGACTTTGTGAACTCAGGTCACCTTAAACAGGAAATTAGGCTTTCCTCAAAATGATATTTATACAATACTGGTGCTGTGGGTCAGATTTCAAAATTACCTGTGCTTCTTTGTGGCTCTTTGGCAGTGAGACTGTGAGTCACAGTTAGTGTTACTTAGCATTACTTACCATACCCAGAACTTTGTGAAAAGTCATCCTCAGGTCATGAAAGAGACTTTGTTATAGAAAAGTCTCTGTTTGCAACACTTATGAGGTAATAGTAGTGTAAATAAATCAAAAAGGATGCCAAAAGATCAAAACTGCTGGACTGAAGAAATGTACAACACCACAACTTGCCAGCTACATGTATGGTTTCAGTAAATGACTCATTGCTAGTAACAAAAAAAATTCCGAGGAATGGCTAAGGCCAGGGTGAAAAACTGGATATGTTTTGTTCTCTTTTATATAACATCTTCTCTCAAAAAAATTGAATAGTTAAAAAAACTAAACTCCAAACCCAGAAAGATTACACCATCCCATGGCACACACACACAGAAAAAATTACATTGACTAAATCTGACGAGTACTACCAATTTTTACAGAACATCTTTCACAGAATGATAAACCAAAATGTTTCTTAGCTCGTGCTGCAAAGTCACCACTTCTATTTGTCACACAGATGAAGACAAAAGAAGACAAAAATTGTAAACAGTGAAGTTCTCCATTTTCTCTTAGTCACCTTTGAACAAATCTGGAACTGGGAGTGACCTAGAGAGAGCCTGACACAAAGAACACTTCAAGCTTATTCTTTTTCTCTCAGTCCTAAGCACCTTTGTCCATGGCATTTCTAGAACTGTAAGATTTTGAGTTATTAGTCTTCTTTCCAAAATATACTTAAAATTATACAACATAACATATAAAAAGAATTTAAAAATCATCTTGTTTTTCTGCTAATATTCTTTTTTATTTACAGACTCATCCTCAAAAATCTAGGGCTAAATAAGAATGCCCATTTTAAAAGTCAGCAAAAGCTGATATTCCCAGACAATTATGCAACTTAGACATGGATACATACCCTATGTTATAAAGATGACAATAAATGCATTAAAATATTTTAAATCATTCATCTCAGTGATGAGGCAAGATAGCATCAATAATTTGTATAGCAATAAAATCAATCAAATTTGTTTAGTAAATTAATTACAATATTTGCAATTTTAAAGCTAACACCATGTGGTGGTTTGACCCTAGCTGGACACCAAGTGCCCATCATGCTGCTCTACCATCCGCCTCCTCATCAAGCCAGGGAGGGGAGAAAATAAGATGGGAATCTTGTAAGTATAATACACAAGCTACAACAATCATTGTATATTATTTTCTTTGGCATTACTCTTTTTTCCACTAAGAGGAAGACTTTGTCTGAAAACTACTTTGGCTATTCTGATTTTGAGGTGTAATTTTTTTGTATATTAGTAAAGTTACATCTGAAGTATAAAACAGTATTTACAGACCAAACATGCCCTGATCCAATGAAACGTGCCCTGATCCAAATGAAATTTGTATTTTATTGGGAAATGTAAATTGCTAACTGGGAAAAAAAAAAAGAGAAGACCATAAGAAAAGTAAAATATTAATATATTTGTTTTATAGTAATAAATATGCATATGCTGTAATAAGTTGGCAGTGAGTTTACCACTCTTACTTGTGCATTCATTTTATCAACAGTGTGTATTTGCTCAGCCTCTGCATATTTTAATGGCAACAAAAGAGATGTAGTAAACAGCCATGTGTTGGAAAGCTCAGGTCTGCTGAAATGTCAGTTTCTCTTCCTTTCTAGCCAGTATTCTAACCAAATGAAATAAAAGCACTTATGCCTGCTCAGTAAATGTTCAGATTATTATCTCTCCTGCTATTTATTTGTTTCTGTATTGCAAGGCACCATTTTTAGAAGCTGATTCATTGTGATTTTTACCGGTAAGAGAAGTGTTTCTGTGCAGCTCTCTTTTCCCCTCATCATATCCCTCCCAAGTCACTGTTTCTCCAGCTTTAGAAAAGCTGCATACTATTTTTGCTAAATTAAGCTCTCTGTAGTCTTTAATTAAACCTTCAGTGCTTTTGTTAATAGTCATTCTTATTTGGGTGTAGTTTAATGATAATAGCTATTGTGTAAAAATATGCTGCTTTCAAGGATGAAATGTCACCATCTCATCTTTTCTCCTTCATTTTTGTCTTTCCTTTACTGGAAGGCTTCTTATCACCTTGCCTTGTCAGAAGAAATGAACTCTTTCTAAAAACCAATGCTCCTCTTCTAAATACCAACTACCTGGCACTGGAGGGATGCTCTACACAGAGCCACATCTGTATTTTGCTTCTGTTATAGCTGAATGAGAAAATATGCTATTCAGATTTGATGTACTTTTCACTTAAAAAAGAGAATTGATAAGAATAGCCTCAGTAGGACATGAAAGAAGGCATTTTGAGAGCGTTACATTTTAAATTTTATGTATTTATTTATTATTTCTGAAGCTGTTTTATCTCAGTTTGCTTAAAGTAGATTGGATACAATTACTTATTCTATATTGAGAACAATTGTCTAAAAAATCCTTATAAAATTATGTAGCAAATTCATAAGCTCTTTCTCTCTACTTTTCACGCAAATAGTTGTGATTTTGCTGAACATGAATTTGAACAGTCTACCATGAAACTTGAACTCTTTTGCTTCTGGATGATACAAATGTTTTTGTATCTGAAATTCTGATAATTGTACTGTTTAGCACATTTGTTGGTAACATTCAGTTACCAAACAAATATGTTAGATCCACAAGACTGTACTAAAAAGTAGATTTTGTTCATTAAATGAGCAGAAAAAAATATTAAAAGCCTGCAATTTAGTAAAAATACCTGATTTCTACTTCATTTTCAAGATGAATTATGAGAATGAAGCAAGTAACACATCATGTTTCATAAATTTTATATTGTGTGTTATGACTCATTATTTTATCAATTATGAAAATGTAACTTTTTCTGGAATAGATGGTGATAAACAATTGCTCAGTGATTATAAAAATAAAACACTTTTTAAAGCATCGACTCTTTGTGACCTACAGAAAAGAAAAGAATTTATAAACAACACGTTAATGAAACCCATGCCTGACACCTTAGTAAAAACTACTTAATGTTCATCCAGCATATACAGAAAAATGGATTCTGCACTAATGTGCATAGGTATAGACCAAAGATAAACATAGACCAAAGAGCTCAATGTTTGATCACAATTTTTTACAATTTTTGCCTTTACCAATGGGAGAAACAATACCATTCGACTTCCAGTTGTCCTCCAAAATACTGACATAGCATGAACAGTTCATGTCCTTACAAACGCTTGAGTTTGTCTTTTGCAAAAACAAAGGAAATGTGTGTAACAAATGTGATTAGAGCCAGCTGAGACTTTCTGTTGAAATGATTTACTGATGTAACAAGCCATTTGTAGCAAGTTCAGTTCATCCTGGTAAATTTTTTTATGTCTCTATTTCCCATTAGAAAGTTCACAGCAAATTACTTTGTTTCAGTTTAATTCGATTCTAATCAGAATGTTTTCTGTTTTGTATTACGAACCATGTATTTCTACCTTCTGGACTCTCCCTGGAGTCAGGCTACAATTCCTGGACAAAATTATTGAGATTTCCAGAGCATTACAGGATTGGTAGAATTCTTGGTGTATAATGAGCACTATTGTCTCACCACAACATCTGACACATTGGGAATCCCTATTTTAATCCACCTATCACTTTCTTCCTCAAGGGAAATATTCCACCAAGGAAAATATAGATTAACATTAAAATAGCTTGAAATTAAGGACTTGGATCATTTTACCAAGAGGAAGCTGTTCAATTTGAAGGATTCTCCAAAAGCTTTGCAGTGAAATTTCTTGCCTTATGCTTTCCAGAAGTTCTCGTTTTAGAAGGGAGATTAAATAAATATCTAGTTCTTTAAACTTTCCACCAGAAAGTACTGTGGAGTACTGTGTCCAGTTCTGGGCTCCTCAGCTCAGGAGGGACAGGGAAGTGCTGGAGGGTCCAGCGCGGGGCCACCAAGATGATCAGGGGAATGGAACATCTTTCATATGAGGAAAGGCTGCGGGAACTGCGGTGTTTAGTCTAGAAAAGAGGAGACTGAGGGGACTAAATGGTGGGTGTCAGGAGGTTGGGACATCCCTTTTTTCTATTGTATCTAGCAACAGGACAAGGAGTAATGGGATGAAGCTGGAACACAAAAAGTTCCACTTAAATTTAAGAAAAAACTATTTCACTGTGAGGGTGACAGAGCAGTGGAACAGGCTGCCCAGAGGAGTTGTAGAGTCTCCTTCCTTGGACGTCTTCAAGACCCTCCTGGACATGTTCCTATGCGACCTGATCTAGGTTGACCTGCTTCTGCAGGGGGGTTGGACTAGATGATCTCTAAAGGTCCCTTCCAACCCTACCATTCTATGATTCTATGAAATTTGTCATAATTGTAGGAGAAGAATCCAATCTGTCTTCCAAACTTTTTGCTTTCTATAGAATTTTACTAGTCCAACAGTACAGAGCAATATATAATTCCTTTAAGAATACAGAAATATCTCAGTGGCGGAGGAGAGGGTAGACCAGACCATCTCCTGTGAATAAGACTCTTTCAATCCATCTCTGTAACAACAGGTCTAGGAGGAGAAACAGTGAGATGAATCTCGGCAAATGCTGGGAAAGCAAATACAAACACATGTGCGAGTAATTAACTGCAGAAGCTGAGGACAACAGAAAATTATTTAAAGAGAATTTGAGGGATTGGGAAAATGAAATAACTCCCTGCTTAAACAGAACCCTGTAAATAGAAGTAATTTAATGATTGAGGAACTTATTTAGACTTTCCAAAAGAGAAATACATCCTATACATAAAAAGGATTACAAATCAATATCTATTTGATTTTCCCCTAATTCAGGCAAAGATTACAATTTCTGGAGGATTGGTTGATGATTTTTTTTCTTTTTTTTTAACTTTTCCCCCCCATTTTACACCTGATCTGTAGGACTGAGCCACCCCATCTGGAGATAACACCTACAGATAAATCATGTCTAAATTGGTGAAAATGTAACGGCAAATTATGTAATATAGCATCTTATTCAGACAGAAATGCAGTTTTAAATAGGCATTTCATAACATGAGTGGACTAATAGATTGATCTAAGAACACAATACATCAGGCCATCTGAGACCTCAAAGACAGTAGATATCTTACTTCAACATGCCAACTTTTACAATTTCTGACCCAAGTGCCTTAAAAAGCGGTTCTAGTTACAACGGTCAGTTTATCTCAGTATTTGAAGCAATAGGAACTATTTTTCTGTAAGAATTTTTCTATGAGATATGAATTAAAAATCAAGACTGCATTATTACAGCAAGTGTCCTCTTGCATCAATACTGGCTACAACCTCACTTTCTTCAAACATCAATGGCTGGTTTGAATTCCAAGTCTGAAAATTTGCCTGATTAAAGTGCCTATATTATATGTACATAAAGTAAAAAAAAAAATCCCCCAGATTTAATAAAGATATTACTCTGATTGAGAAAAAAAGAGGTTTTATGCAAATTATTAACATTATCTTTGCAAAAAGTTCATAAACTCCAATGTTAACATATCCAAAGGACAAATTAGTTCAAAAACCCCACTATTGTTACTGTAAGGATAACATCTCTGTAGACTTGCCAGCACCATTAGAGGTCATATTCCAGGACTTTGGAATAATTTTCTTGAAATTCCTCCACCACCACATGGAGATCTTGGTGGAGGAAAGCTGCTGGCTGGATATCCCCTGCAGCACTGGAAAGACCCTGGAGACAAAACTGATCAAAACCTTTACAGATCTAATTGAAGGGCTTAAAGTTCACACCATCAATGGTGTTCATTACTACCTGACACCTTATTCTGGGTCAATCAAATGATGGTGTTCTAAATTCAAAGACTGGACCCAAACTTGCAAGCTATTCAACTTTGGAAGACTCTGGATGGAGCTAAGTGGCTGAGAACTGTCGGTCAATTATTTGCTCTGGTTTGGAAAGAAAAGAAAAAGAGATAAAAAAGAAAAAAGATAGTTCAAATCACTATCTTGAGTCATCCAGAAACAAAAACTGACACATAATAGGGAAATTTATGTCCTGACTTCAAAATGAAAGACCACTACTCATTTTTTCCTGAAGCAAAATAAAAATTCACATTCAGATACGGTTGATAAAGATTCAGGAAAAGGACCAAAAATTGTGATCTGACATCTTGTGCATTTGTCTCTGTGAAGCAAGATAAGTAACCTCCTACGGCTGTAGAGAGGAACTTGAGCCAACAAGATTCTCAATCTCTTTGCTTTTTACAGCAAAGGAACTGGCAGCAATGCTCTATTATTGCTATGATGCACAAGTGACAGACATGGCCTGCAATATGACTTAACTTACATACTGGACCACAGAATTGCTTTCTAACTGCTGTTTTCTTCAAAAGTGATATTTCTCTTGTGAATCCCAGCTGTGGATGGGCAGTATGAAGCACAGCAGTCTCTGTGAGGGTGGCAGCAACATTACATGGGATGCAAAACTAACACTCCCTTCTCACCACCTCCAAGTTCTCGGGAAGCCAAACAGAAAAAATGCAGCAGCCAGTCCCTCCAGCAGGTTTTTCAAGCTCCCAGAACACTCATTTACACCATCCTACAGCTACCAAGCAAGCCTAGCAAAGATTCCCTCCCACACACATATACACCCCACACCTGTAGGAATTCATGATACCAAACACCTACCAATCTACTCCCCATAGGTTTGCACAGTTTTCCAAGGAAGGTGGCTTTCCTTTTCCACACATATGGGCATGCTCTGAATCCTACACTAACACTGCACATGTAGGTTGAGTTAATTAAAGGCTGATACTTGATGTGCAAGTATATAAATCTGCAATGTTCCTCAATGAGTCTGAGAAAGTATCCCATGTGGAGCCACACAAAGCTTTGTAGCTCTGTTAACAACACAAAACATATGGTTACGCTGCATTCCAAAGGATCTTAAATAAAAGCTCATGACATGGGAACAGGATTTCAGTTGTTACAAATGCTGTAGGCTAGGATTTCAGATAAATTGTTGAAAAGCACCCTGAAGTCTTCAGCTATTGAAAAAATTTTAAAAAAACCCAACCAAAAAAAACCTCCAGCCTTGCCAACTATGACTTGCTAGTTCTGCTCACGGCTTCTCCTGCAGCTGTCAGGGAGCAATGCTTCTCTCTGCTTTCCATGCTCAGGTTTCTCTGCTGAGAGAACCTTGTATTTTTGTTTCTCCCTGTCCTTAGGCTTTTCTTCACATTAAGTAGAGAGAAACACATTAGGTAGAGAGAAATTGGGTGCTTTCTCCCTTTGTCTCTGCTTTTGTCTCTGCAGTTTAGAGATGCTTGGGGCCTTACAGACTAGGGAATTGGCTTAGAAGAGTGTTATCTGAGGATAAGCAGACCTCAAATAGTGCTGTTGCTGCTGAAATTACCCTGCTTGTCAGGCTTGGAAAACACTTGCAGATGAATTCATGGAAGAAAGGAGAAAGGGAACAAGCTATTAACTGGGCAAGGAGATGGATTATTCATGGCTTTGACTGACTTTGGAGCTGGCCCAAACTGTTGTCAATTGCCAGTGGTAAATAGCCAAAAATGAAAAATGAGGGATGTTTTAGGCTGTGTCAGCAGCATCAGTCAGAGCAGTACCCAAAAATCTTGAAATGAATATAGCACATTTCTGGCTGATGGTGCTCAAGAAGAATATATTTTAAAAAGGAATTAAAAAAAGGATCATAGAATGGTAGGGGTTGTAAGACTGTTAGGCTAAAACACATTTGTTTGAAAAATGGAGGGGTTTTTTTGACCATATATCTTTTTTTTCTTAATTGTTTCTTTCCCTACTTACAAATGCTTAGGCTGATTCTACTGTGAAGCTTTTCAGCATTCCTCTGTTTAATATTCAGGAAGAGCAAAGATTTTTTTATAATATGCAACATATATCTGGTATGCTGCAGGGCACTAAGGAGACACACAACAAGGGCAGTAACTGATGTTAGCTTTGCCACAGACCAATATGAAATGCACATATTTCACCTTCTTCATTTTAATTAAAAAAAACCAAAACACTTGAAAAATCTCAGCATCTGTAAGGCACATTTGACTTGCGGAAGCAAACTCTATAACTCAAAGAGTTATAAAGAAGGTATGTTTATTCGGCTCCGGGCGCAAGGGGGATCGCTCCACCACAAACGTGCGCCCCCCGACTCGGCAACTTGCTTGTTACAAAATCATATGATGACATTATCCGCCTAGACAAAGACACAATCTGTCCCCGATTTCGCATGTAAATTAGGTCTTTTCTTTCTTTCATTTGCGTGGTGTCTCCCGGTGATGGCTGGTGATGGTCTTTGGGGCCTTGGGAGATGAAGGCTGATAAGTCCTGAGGCTTTCTCACCCCTAATCTTTGCACAACTTTAGATGTCACTTGGTCCCTTGCAGAACCGGTTTCTGCCCTCAAGGAAGTTGGAGGACCCCGGAGGTATTGTGTGAGGAGATAAGCGTGACCTTTTTACAGCTTGTGTGAATTTTGTCCCATCTGAAAAATAAGCTTTATACTATTGTGATAAGTTGGTATAAGGTTTATTAGTACATGTTAGTATAAAGCTCTACATCACATTAGCAATTGCTGCTAAATTGTTTCTGAAAAACAGATTAAGAATCCTTATAAACTAATGTGGAGGTCGATATAAGAGACATCAAGGAGACAGAAAATGATGGAAATTGTGAATATTTGGGCTCTGTCTCTGTTGTGGAGTTTTTATCCCAAAGATTATGAAGACTATCCGAAGATTATCCTTTTCACTTCTAAGTAAAACCAGAACATTAGCAGCAGTCCAGATTGAGGATCATGGGCTTACTGTTGTACAAGGAAGCAATAATAATGATAGTAAGGAACATTAATGAAAGTTATTCCTCAATTCTTTGTCCAGGTCTTGGACAAGTCTGGAGTATTACATGGTAGAAATGTCCTGTAAAGAACAGGATTTCAAATATTTCTTTAATAAATTTTGCAAGAAATTTTCACATATTTCAAGTTGAACTCATTGAATTAATTTAAGATTTTTTCTTTTTCTGTTTAGTAACCCATAATATCAACAATATCACTATGTCTATTTTCATGCCTTCCAATTTTAACACTTGACTTTACGGTAAAAACATAATTCAAATATCTCTTTTTTTTTTTTTAATGTAAGCCTTATAATTAGTCTTTTCATTGAACTTCAAAATGGTTTCACTGCATTTCCTTCAGTACTCCCCTTTAACTTTTCAATAATCTTGGATTATTTTTTACTTTAATTCTGTGTAAATTATTCCGTTAATAACTTCATTTTGCTTCTTAATTGAAGATTATTGAGGCAAAATCCTTATGGTCAGTAATGGAAGGCCTGATACACCAGAATGATTTTTCACATATATTACTTCCATAGGGAGTAAACTTTTTGCATAGCTATTTTTCTATTATGTTTTAGGAAATCTCATAGAAGAACTAAATAAAATTCAGTGAGGTGACTTTCTTCTCACTATACACCATATAGTTTCCTATAGTAATTTCTACAGCTCTTAATATAAACATATACCAACATATCTAAATATATATATACACACTGTACCAACAGTATATAAAACTATTGCTGCCCCTACCGGCAACATCACCAGGCTGCCCGCATGGATCACTCAGCCCACCGACCGCTGAGGCGACAAGATCACTGCATACTCAGTATGGATGATGCTTTATTCCAGCTTATTACTTGCACCATGCACTTCTATCTGCTAACACAAGCATCTCCTTTCACTCCACCCCATGCCCGCCTCTTCTGTACTCTCCACCTCTCCCGTTACAGCCCGAGATCTTCTGGATACCTACAACAAACTAAATCATTATACTAAAACACCCTGAGGTTCTTACCAGTCCTATCCTAATAAGAATTTTGAAACCCGTACAGAATACCTAAATGAATGGAAGTTATTATATTAATATTCTAGTACTAGTTTAGCATCAAAATCCATTGAGCTTCAGTGGGAACCTTAGACATAGTTCTGAAGTTGATCACAGTGCTTGACAGATTAGTCAGTTATTAATTACACATAGACTGTATCTATGAAACTAGGTTTTTATCCTAGACTACAGTTTGTCCTTCTTGTACTTTGTGAGTTTGATTATACAGAGTAAGGTAGTAGTGAAAAATGCTGAGAATTGGTCTTAGTTTAAGCACCTTTAGAATCCATTTGTTGCCCATTGCTTTTCATTTTGATTTGAAACAACACTCATGAACTGAACTCACATGGATGCAGCTGATGCCGCATGATTGTTGCACACCTGCAGGTTTATGCAGAGGCAAGGTGTTGGAGTGTGGGGTGAGCAGCATGCTCAAGAGCAACCCGCTCCAGCACCACAGTCGCTAGAGCAGCCCTCAGCCTGGGATTCGCCTCGGCTCATTACTCTGGCCAGCTGTGAGACAGTGGCAGCTTGTCAAAGAGGTTGCAGGGCCCCAACTGGGTCATGAACTTTCATCCATCCCATCAGCTTCCCTTATATGCTCTCTTGTTCCTTAGCTGCAATGCCTTTTTGCTCTTACCTCTGCTTTTGTGCTCCATGCCAGGGAGGTTTGAGATGCTCCTGTTCCTCTCCTGACCCATCCAACATCTTTCCTTTCCTCCCCATGCCTGTGTTTGCTTCAGTATGTACTTTTCTCTCTTTTCCTTGCCCTCCCTTTATTTTTTTCACTTCATGTCTGGGGGGGCAGTCTTACAGAGTCAAAACAGCACTGAGATGAGGATGTGGCTGAGCTAGAAAGTGTCACGGGATCCCTGTAAGCAGAAATTGATCTACAAGCTGTTGTGAAAAGTCCTGAAGCTCTGGTTATGCTAAACTTTCAAGATTATTTACCATGTCATGTCCAAAACCACACTGAAACAGAGGAACATTGTCAAATTAGCAAGAAACACACTTGTGCTCCTTCAATAACGGTTTATATTATAATATGTATTTGATATACTATAATGTGTCTAATGGTAGTATTTCAAGTCTGTTTCTACAAATTATTTTTAAAGGCTTTTGCAATCAGTAATTATGGCTCAGAAATGTCTTGTGGGTGTCACATTCAATTCACATCTAAGGAAATTTAAAGCATTTAGAAGAAAATGATAATTTTTCCTAATTTTAAAACTGAATAAAACCAAAATTTTACTTTGATCAAATGACACCAAGACATGTCTACCATGAGGGAACAAACCACTATTGAAACTGAGGGCAATATTGATATATTTTAAGCATAACGAAATATTCAGATGATAGCATAAAGAAGTCAAATAAAATGCTAAATAGTTGTATATGTATTATTAGATACATAAATAACTATATAATTTTTAATTAGAATATGTCATTGCAGTGTGGCATATAACCAAATAATAAAAACCATTTGAACTGCATGTGCCTTATTGTCTCAAGATAAAATCAAAGCTCTGTATTTTCCAAAGTAAATTACTGTAGAAAAGCATTACAGGGACCATCTTGGTCAGAGTAGTAACATATGGTGACATTCTTCACTGCTGCAGAAAATCAGTACTTCCTGCAGGGCATCTTGTTGCACTTACATTAAAGTCTCCATCTCTGCTTGCTGTTTTTTTCTTCAGGGTTCTACTCTAATTTTAGCAACAATGAATCCTCTAGCTTTATAAAACAACTCATTTTAGAATAGATTACTGTATTTTTATCCTGTATTTAATAGAAAAAAGCCAATCCTGAAATAAAAATGTGTTTTAACAACTTATGCAAAGTCATGCAAATCCTTGAACATCTTTGCTTACCAATTATTTTTCTTCTCTCAATTTGTTTCAATCTTAGATAAAAACCCTGTTTTGTTCTACTGTATGTTTTACTGTTTTGTTAAGACCATCATGGGATAAACATTTAATGAAGGATGATAATGAAAACACACTGCTGAGTTGCAGCAACATGAACTGTTGAGATAGGAAATAAAAATGAGAAATTATGTTGAAAGCTGGAAGAAGGACAGGGCTCCCTAAAATGGCTCTACAGATAAGAGACACGGCCTCAAGCTAATCTTATAAATTATTAGCATTGTAGTAAGTAGTTCATACCACATAAGACAAATGGTTATTATTCACAGACAGTGGAGTTGTGCTAAGAGGAAAAAAAAGCCCCTTTTTTACATATATACAACCATATAATTTAATAACATGTTTTTATAAGATCTTCAAGACATCTTTGCTCTATTTTATATAGATATCTTTGAAAATAATGGTATTTAATTATTTTCTAACTTCTAATTGTGTGTCTCAGATCGATTTTTCACATAAATGTCAATTTGAAAACAGTGGGGACTAGCCTCCTCTGAAGAAAGAGTACTTCACTGCAGTGTGAAGTTCCACACACTGTTCTGCATTATAATTCAGTACTTGACAAGAAAGGCCGCTTCTCAAACTAAAATGCAGTTCAATTTTCACGCTGTTTCCCCTCTTTGGGCTACTGACAACTTTGCTTGTTAGAAGAACTGAAAGCACTTATTTAATAAGCAGCCTTCCAGTACCTAAAGGAGGCCACAAGAAAGGAGGAGAGGAAATTTTTACAAGGGCCCAAGCCCAGGATCAGTGTGTCCCAATGCACAGGAATGGAGGAAAAGGAGGTAGGAGGCCTCCGTGGATGAGCAAGGATCTGCTGGGACAACTCAGGCGGAAAGCAGCCATCTATGAGAGGTGGAAACAGGGAATGGCTTCTTGGGAAGAGTACAGGAACATTGCCAGGCCATGCAGGGGTGCAACTAGGAAGGCTAGTGCCCTTCTAGAATTAAATTTAGCCAGCGATGTTAAGGACAGTAATAAGGCATTTTTCAAGTACATCAGCAGCAGAAGGATGGTGAGGGGGCATGCGGGCCTGCTGCTAAACGCTGAGAGTGCTCTGGTGTCTGAGGATGCAGAGAAGGCCGAAGAACTGAATGCCTTCTTTGCTTCAGTCTTTACAGCCAAGGCTGACCCTTGGAAAGCCCAGTCTGGCAAGGATTACAGGATGGCCAGGACAGCAGAGGACTTGCCCTGGGTGGAAGAGGAAAAGACTTGTTGGCCAAGCTAAAGGCTCATAAGTCAATGGATCCTGATGGGATGCATCCTAGAGTGCTGAGGGAGCTGGCTGATATGATTGCTACGCCTCTCTCCATCATTTTTGAACAATCATGGAGGACAGGTGAAGTGCCTAAAGACTGGAGAAAGGCCAATGTCACTCCAGTCTTCAAAAAGGGCAAGAAGGACGACCCAGGAAACTACAGGCTGGTCAGCCTCACCTCCATCCCTGGAAAAGTGATGGTACAATACATCCTGAATGTTATCACTAAACATATGAAGGATAAGATGGTTATCAAGGGGAGTCAACACGGCTTCACCACAGGAAAATCCTGTTTGAACAACCTGATAGCCTTCTACGAGTCTATAACGGGCTGGCTAGATATGGGGAGAGCAGCAGATGTCATCTACCTTCCCTTCAGCAAGGCTTTTGAAACAGTCTCCCATAACATTCTCATCAGAAAGCTCAGGCTGTGTGGCTTGGATGAGTGGACAGTGAGGTGGATCAAGAGCTGGGTGAATGACAGAGCCCATAGAGTGGTGATCAATGGCACAGAATCGAGTTGGAGGCCAGTGGAGTTCCACAGGGATCGATTCTGGGGCCAGTCTTGTTCAACATCTTCATCAACAACCTCGATGAGGGGATAGAGTGTACCCTCAGCAAGTTCACTGATGACACCAAACTGGGAGGACTGGCTGATTCTCCAGAAGGCTGTGTTGCCATTCAGCTGAACCTCGACCAACTTGAGAGCTGGGCATTGAGGAACCTCATGAGGTTCAACAAGGACAAGTGCACAGTCCTGCAGGAGGAACAACCCCACACATCAGTACAGACTGAGGGTCGAACTGCTGAAGAGCAGCTCTGCAGAGACCTGGGAGTCCTGATTTATAATAAGCTAAACATGAGCCAGCAATGTGCTCTCGTGGCCAAGCAGGCCAATGGCATTCTGGGATGCATCAAGAAGAGTGTGGCCAGCAGGTCAAGGGAGGTTCTTCTCCCTCTCTACTCTGCCCTGGTGAGGCCTCATCTGGAGTTCTGTGTCCATTTCTGGGCTCCTCAGCTCAAGAGGGACAATGAAGTGCTGGAGAAAGTCCAGTGCAGGGCCACCGAGATGATCAGGGGACTGGAACATCTTTCATATGAACAAAGGCTGCAGGAATTGGTGCTGTGTAGTCTGGAGAAGAGGAAACTATTTCACAGTGAGAGTGATGGAGCAGTGGCACAGGCTGCCCAGAGGGATTGTGGAGGTCTTCAAGACCGGCCTGGACATGTTCCTATATGACCTGATCTGGGTGAACCTGCCTCAGCAGGGGGGTTGGACTAGATGATCTCTAAAGGTCCCTTCCAACCCCTACCACTCTATGATTCTATGATTCTATGTAGTGGTAGGAAAACGGGTAATGGAATACATTTAGATTAGATCTAAGGAAGATATTTTTTACTGTGATGGTAATGAGGTACTGGCACAGGTTGCTCAGAGAAGTTGTGGAGAGGGAGTTTTGGAAGTGTTCTAGACTGGTTTGGATGAGCCTAGTGGAAGGTGTTCCTGTTCATGGCAGAGGAGTTGGAAACAGATGGCCTTTAAGGTCTCTTCTAACGCAGAAGAGATTGTTCTGTGATATCTCTATATCCTTTTTCATAGGAATACTATTTTATCAGCAGTGATGAAGACTAAGTCTGACATAATCATGGTTTCTCCTTCTGGTCTCATGACAGCTCAAGCTACTGGAGCACATGCTCAAATACATTCAGAAACTGGAAGATAAATACAAACATTTCTGTTTTCCCCAAAGGTATTAATTTAGATGACAGAATTGGTTTTTCTTCTTGTCTACTTTGTCTTTTTTGGATTCAGTGTGTTCCAGGAACTTGTGAATGTTACTCTACTTCAGGCTATACTTCTGGTAAAAGTCACATATCCTTAACTCAGAGAATTTAATTTTTGTTGCTCTTGATTTACTTTGCTCTTGAGTAGAAGCTGGGATGGAAGAAGAGAGTACAACAGTCATAAGCATTTTGATAATGGCAATTCTCTAGTTATACTCAGAGAAGAGATACTTTCAGTTCTGCCCTTGATGTGTAGCACCAGTCTTACTTCCTTACAAAAGCAGAGCAGATAGAAATGAGCTAAAATTCTGGGAAATTATTAAATGCATGACCTAGAAAAAAAGAAGAGCAATGAAACAAAAAAATAAACTAAACTTTCTGTGTATTACAGTTAAAGAAACCTTGAATGGTAAGTTTTAAGCTAGTAAAACCTCAAGAAAAAGCTAAATTTACATTTTGCAGCTGAAGTGTCAATTCTGGGATCTTTTTTACACATGGAGGTTTACTCTGTCATTGTTACATGGATTATTCTGAACTCTCTAGCCAAGTGAGTAATCTTTGGTTGTTCATCTGAACATCAGTTTCAGATGTTTCTAAAACATTTATCTATGCTCCTAAACCAAATTTAATTTAATTTAAGGAGAATATTCATTTTTATTATAAAAAGCTGCATCTTTTTTTTCAGTTACCGTAATAAAGGAATGTATAGATTAATTTATTACAATATAGAGTTATCTAATTGATACCAAAAAAAAAAGAAAAAAAACCCTTGAACTGTCCCTCTTTAATGTTGCAAAAACTTGTTAAGAAACTAAAGAAGTTCAAGACAGCTTTTAAAATAATTAAGCATGCGGGTCTGCTTCCACAATAATTAACATAATTACGGCATATAAATACTGATCTCAAATGGAGTATAGTAAATACCGATTTTCTGAAAGTGTCCATCACCTCCATCCCCTCCTAATCTGAAGCTTTGTTATTACTGGCTAAGTGGTGTGCCAAACAAGTTACCTTTCACTGTAGTTTTGTGCAGCCTTTCAGTTCCCACTGATACGGGTAGATGATGTTAGCCTGCCTGGCTAGAGTTTTAGTCTTGGTCCAAGAACCATGATGAAGATACAGGCTTTGCACAGAAATTTTTTGTTATCTCCGTTGCTAGGCCTCTCCTTGAGTAAATTAAATGACATTTTCTGAACTTAGCAGTGTCAATGGACAGGAGGAGAGAGAATGAGTTCTTAGGTGTTTTGGAGCATTTATATGACCTTATGGCAGACTGTTTAGATGAGCACTATACGCCTACCAGTGTGATTGTGTGATGTGTAGCACTTACACAACTATTCATGTAGTAGAGTCCTACATGGCTTGAGCTACTAAGTACCTTAGGCAAACCATGGTATCCAAAGGGACTCACGCATAGAATTGTCCTTGTTACATTCCTATTGTTTTGGTCCTCAGATATTAAGTGTGTTAACACTCAGAATCGATGTCTATAAGTCTGCCAAATTTAAAAAAAAAAAAAAAAGCAAACTTTTAAAAAAAAAATTCTCTGTATAAATATTTAGTGCATTATCATTGATTGCCTGGGGGCACTATGCTTTGTTTTGTAACAAACTGAATATGAAAGCTAGTTGTAATTTCTCAGTGCATTAATCAAATCCACTTTTTATTCTTCCTGTGACAAAATATCACTTTGTAGGTTGGAATTTGAGTTTTCTTGCATGTTAAAAGCTTTATGAAAGACATATCCAGTAACATATTCATATGCTTTCACTCCAGTATAAAGACTAAATATATTTCAAGTTCTAAGAGAGAAAATATTCACTATGTCATGTTACACCTTAATTTGTGTGAGCTGGAACAAATCAGAATGTCTACAGTTCATCTTTGTGCAAGTTTTTGTATACTCCTGGATGCTCTCCATGCTTTGCTGGGCCTGAAAACATATCCCAGATCTACCAGAAAAAAACCCTGCTTTTTGGAGTTCAGATTTGAGACAGATTAGGTGAAATAAATCTAGAATTGGATATTTACTAAGATGATTGCTTCTATTATTTAAATGGTAATAAAGTTCATGGAAAAGCTTGTAATTGAAAAATGTGAAAAGCTAGAAAAATATTATAAAAAAGTGATTACCTTACAAAAAGCAAACAACCCACCTATACTATAGAAATCCCTCCAAGAACCTTCTAATTACCTTATAACAGGTAGGATGACTTTTAAAAGATTTTAAAATTTAGGACTAAACCTATGTAATGGCAGAAATTTCACAGTTCAGATTCCTATTCAGCTACTGCAAGTTGAACTAACAGAAGTACTAAATAATATCTGGAGAAAAACGAATGTTTCAAATGAGGAAAATATCTATGCATTTATTTCAGAGAAGTGATGTAGGTTAATCTATTGCGCTAAGACAACATTTACATGGCTCATTTACTTTCATAGGCAGCTGTGAGTTTTAAACAGAAACTGAGCTGAAATACAGCAGAAAACTGGCGTTTTTCATTTGCAACTATATTTAAAAAAATATTTCAGGTACTGTTTCATATGATTCAACTCCTCCTCAGGGTTAAAATATCTCTACTGTACCAGTCCATCAGTCCCAATGTCTTTTCTTTTAATAAACATAAATTTGGGATATTCACTCTCTCTTGCAAGTTTTCTTTATAAGGCACCAACCTCAAAATCTGCTTGGAGCCTTTTAAGGTTTTCAGTAGAAATACCTTAGCAGTTTGAGGTGTTATGATGCCACATCTTAAAAAGATGAGAGATAAAGTTTTGCTTATGGCTCTTAACAGTACTTCGATGACACCTCTTGTACACAAAGTATATTTATTTACACTCCTTTGGGGGCCTGTTTGGAGCAGTATGGTGCAGTTGTGCAGTTTTACTAGGGGCTAAATTAATTATTATGGCATGATTGTGTCACAATATACAATATACAACAGCTGTTTCTTAATTGTTACAGTTCATATGATCTGCAGCCGTCTTATATTTAGTGGGCAGTAAATGACTGCAATGAGCCTCAAATTTGTGAATAAAAGAGGTAAAAGAACAAATAGATAGAAAGCAGACCTATAAAGCAGTGAGAATGAAAATATTAACATCACTCTTAAAACAAGTCTTCATTGAGTAAGGTCTGAATTTAGTAAGGTCTGAGTGATAGATTTACCTATTCTTTTCACAGTCTCTTCTTGTCTATCATGCACCACCTCACCCCCTGTCATCCAGGATCTCAGGTGTCTATGTATGGACCTATGTTTTTTTTGCAGTCACTACTGAATGTAAATTTAAAAAGAGAGTACTTTAAGAAAAAGAGGAGTTTTTTAAAAGTTCTGAAGCTCATTCAAGAGAAAAAAAACCCCCAAGATTGACTGGGAAAGTCAAGAAGAAAAGGTAAGACAAGTGGGTGGGTGGGAGGGGGGGTGTTATTTTAAATGAACCTTTAAATGATTCACAAGGTAAAATGCTTTTTGTCCTTTTGCTCCGTTTTTGAAATGTTGAGTAGTATTATAAAATTTAGCATAGCAACTTGATGATGTCTACTGCTCTGAAACAATGTTACCTCATTTTGCACTGTGCCCAATCAATTTGATCTGGATACTTTCTTTTAGCTTTAAGTTAAGGCTACTGTTTTTCTTCTGTTCTGAAGAAACTAAAAATGAACCACATACAACCACACAGTCTTACATTGTTAGATTATGTGGTAAAAGTTTGTGTGCTCTCCTGTATAGGTGCAAAGGGACAACGGTAAATAATATCCTGCCCTGTGTACTATCAGCCCAGTCACAGAAGCCTTCAGCCCATCAGAAATCCATCACCATAACCTCTGAGGAGCACTGAGGCAGATGTGTATCAAAACTGAGGACTCAGAGGAATGAAGCTCCTGTCTGTGCACCTTCCAGGGCTATCCCAGGAGAACCTCAGTCTCCAGAAGTGAAATTCATCCCCATGAGCCACAGGTGGCAGCTGTGCAGCTTACCTTTTAGAGGAAGAGTAGTTGATATGCAGGGTTATAGGAAATATTATGTGATGCAGGGGAAGAACAGTTTGAGATTGCACATGAACTGTGTTGGGATTTTTAAAGGAGAAAAAAAAGGTGAAAAAAGGGTGAGAAAAAGGTGTTTAGGTGATTTGAGAAAGAACAAGTATGGGAAAATGAAGGGCCAAGATTTTAAAGGGTCAGTCATGCATACTAGCTTGCTGGTAGGTATATTCCTCTGTCCTGCAACTTATCAGCATAATCTATCCTATCATATTAAATACCTTTCTAATTATTTCCTGGGTGACAGGTCTCTATGCTGTGTGCACACATGTGAGTGCAGCCATGGGGTCATGGTACTGTAGCAAGGACAAGTGTGCACAAGTGAGTGCTGGCTAGTGAAGGTCAACCCAGACAAGCTGGTGAGAAGCTGAAACAGTCTGGGAGCAAGAACTCAGGGTGTCTTTAAGGGAAGTGGTGATTGTGAGTACTGCAGGAAGATGACAGATTCCTGCCTAAGAACTGAAGGTCACGTCTTGTCTAAGCTGAGGCCAAGAAGAGTTGATACTCTTGCATTTTATTAACATTTTGGAAGGTAGAAGTTGCTAGAAGAAAAGAGACTATAGTAAACAGAGTTATTCAAAAGTCATAATAGTCCAAATCAATGAAATCTAAGTAATTGTAAGCATTGAATCAAATTGTTGTTACAGAGAAACATTGCAGACAAATCAAATTCCTACAAGGAATAAACCTGCAGGAACTTGATTATTTTTTAAATAACTTTTTCTTCCAACTCTAGGCACATCTAGGAGAGATTTGGCAAAACTGTTTTTTTACTGCTACCTGCCTTGTCTAACTCTGTTCTGTCACTTTATATCCCACGCTCATCAGGAAATGACAAGTATATTCACAGCCATACACAGTCCAAGAAAAACAACAACCACTGAAACAGGGAAAGAGGGAAGATTTGTAAGGTCAAACCAAGGTATTAAAGATTCTTTTCCTCTTATGAAATAAATTTGCTCAGGGACAATATGGACCTGAGAACAACATTAAAAACCCAAGAAACTATTCACGTGTATAGACCTGTCGTGGTTTAGGCCCATCAGGGAACAAAGACCACGATTAGCCTCGAGTACCGAAGAGGCTGAGAATTGCTCAAGGGCAGGGAGAGCTTAATTGCCGCTTAAGGTTCAGGACAAAACTGACCAGGCCACTCGGTTTGGGGAAGAAAACAGAATAATAATTTAATGCAACATCAACTAAAACATACCCCCAAAACCCCAAAACATAACCAACATGAAACAACACAGAGTAATACATCAATGAAGAGTCCAACCAGCCTTTTTAAGAACACCTTCTTGCCACACCTCCCCTCTTCCCGGGCCTGATCCCGGTGTTTTTACCCTGTTCCCCCCTGAACGGTTCGGGGGGGCAGGCAGTGGAGGTTTCAGTTAGTCTGTTCCCGATAGCTTCTGCTGTTTGTCCCTCCTCAGGACGGGTGAACTCCACACCAGTCCTCCCTGCAAGTCCGTGGGGTAACTCACACGCATAGCAGCCCTGCACGGGCTGCTCCGACGCGCACTTGTTCCAAAGGCTGCAGCTCCTCTCTGCCTCTCGTGTGGGGCTGCTCTGCGGCGTGCAGGCTCTCCAACGCGGCCTGGGCCATGGCCGTCTCCCCACACAGTCCCTCGCCCATCCGGGCTCACTCACACGGAGCTGCTGGTAACTCTCAGTCCTGCCATGGATCTCCATAGGTTGCAGGGGCACAGCTTGCATTCTCGCCTCGGCTTGCAGAGGAGTCACTGGTCTACTGCTCCTCCTTCCTTCCTCCTTCTCTGGCTGAAGGGTCCGCGTGGTTGCCTCCATCTTGTATCACTCATACACCTCCTGCCTCGCATTCCGAATTCCCGTCCCCTAAATAGTGATGGCAGAGGCGCCAGATTGGCCCAGCCGGGCCGGAGGTGGGTGTGAACCCAGGAGCCGGGGGAGGGTCCGCAAACTCTTTACCGGGTCTTCACTGCAACCCGCTCCCCCTGTTACTAAGCCAAAAGCTGCTCCTTGCTAAACCAGAACAAGGCTTGATACATCTCTGAATAAAATGGTCATTTAATGTCTTCTTTGTACAATAATGAAATAGAAAATGCATCTAGTCCAACCATTCTCTGCATTTTTCCTCTCATTCTAAACTCACTCTTAAGAACATGTTTGGTTATGCAAGGCTGAATAAATCATGGTGGATTATTTACATTTTAAGTAAGAAATGTCACTGATTTTGCTAGCAAAAAAAAGACAAGGGAAAAAACTAGTTGGTTTAGAGATTTTTGAAGGAAACACATATATTTTACTGCTACAAATATGAAAATCTACTGTACTGTTTAGTTCTACCTGATCTCTGTGATAGACCGTAAATATCCACAATTGTTAATGAAAGGCATTGAATCCACTTCTTCCTTTTTTCATTTTCCACATTAAAATGAGCATTATAGCAGTAATAAAACAAATTACTAATTATTAGGGCAATTCAGAGTAAGCAGGAGTGGACCTAAAGACTACCTATTTCATCATTTAAGGCTATTAAAGAAATTATTATTGTCTGCTTCACAAAGACAATATGCCCTACAGAATTTGGAGGGATGAATGAAAGATTCTTGATAGATTTTCTTTCCCACTTGCACTCTTGCTCACATTTATACTATCTGGGCTGTGGAATTCCTAAGCATTTTTTTTTCAACACATTGGAACAAATGATATCAACTAAACCCATGTTTCTTCTGTCTCCTCACAGAAATTTAAAAACTTATCTTTGATTGCTTCAGGTCTAGCAACTTAATGTAGTGTATTTGCCTATATACTCTGAAATTTTCTATCAGATTTGGCTGGACAAAAGACTGAGCATCTGAAACTATAAATTAATGTAGATATCTATCTGAAACCTTTCTATGGTGGTTAATGGATGGTTATAGTTGAAATAAAAGCATTGTGCCATGTTTTCAGATCAATCTTCATTTATGCATCTTCCTTTGATCCTGTGTAGGTAAAAAAAAGGCAGTCAGGCACTTTTCATTCTGTAAATGATTTCCTGGCCCTGACTCTAAAGTTGTAAAATTTCACAAGTAACAGTTTCAGTTTGTACTAGTTTGCCAGATAGCCAGCTCCTAAGCAGAATAACAATGAATAATAATCTTAGATCAGTATAATTAAATACAGTTTTATATCCTTTAGGGACTTTCAAATAAAAGTATTTTGATAGTGACAGGTATCTTTCAAAAGCTGTGATCTAAAATTTTTTAAGTTACAGGAAAAATAATTTCAAGGTGCTGAATTACTTATGTTACTAATAGTATACAGAAATATATCATTAAAAAAAGCTTGCTTCTTATTAATTAAATATATGAGGAATTAATATGGAAGAACTCTCAAGGAAATTCTTGATTTTATTTTTTTAATGTATCTGCCAGTGCTATGCACTGATATACAGAAATGAACTAGAAATGCAAAAATCCCAAGAAGATGGAATTCCTCCCTCTGGAACTTCAGCATACGCAATACTACACTTCAGTCGACAAATTGGCTTTTCTGAAAAAAAAAAAAAAATGAAGCTATGATTCCTAATGTATCAACAAGTTTTGCTATTGCTTAAGAGCATGCAAGTATATTTGTAATCTGATGTTAAACATTCAACTAAAACTAGTAAAATAAAAATAGATGATTGTCAGCAGTACTATGTGTTTGTGTGCAATTAACATGTATAGCACGTCTATAAAATAATAGCTCCCTTAAAATGTTAGAGGTGGGACTAGAATTCTTACACTAGAATAACAGATGCTAGTATATATGCACTTTGAAGTTCTAAAATAGTGTAAAGGTGAATTTTTAATGGAAGCACATAGGATTTATTCCTGTCTCAATTTACCTTCTTATTAGTTTTGCATCTACTACAGAATTCTTATTCCCTAAAAGACATTCAGAATATAAAATATGAGAGTTTAGCATGGATAACAGGAAAGCACAGAAAGTAGTAAGTATAGTCAATGTTTACAGTATTTCTGCATTAAAAGAGTCTTCTTTCTGCTACTTAAAGCACAATATTAATTTTAATAACAGTATATGTACTGATTGCACAGAAGTCTTCACATTCATAGTGATTGTAGTGGGTCTGGGGTGGTAGTGATTTTCCACAGCAGCTCTTGCAGTGCTGTGCTTACTGTTGGTATCAATATTATGACTACTGCTCGCACAGCATCAGGGCTATCCCTTCAGCATTCCTTCCCCCACCTTCACCAATAGCTGTGGGTGGGCACAATCTTTGGAGGGACCACAGCCAGAACAGCTGACCCAGGCTGACCAAGGAGATATTCCATACCATATGATGTCAGCTCAGTAATATAAACTGGGGGAGAGGAGCAGGAAGGGGAGGCAAGATTCAATTTTGGCCTTCCAAAAGCAACCGCTACACGTACCAAAGCCCTGCTTCTCTGGAGGTGATCAGACATCGCTGCTGATGGGAAGTAGAGAGTATCAGCTTTATCTGCTTTTGCTTTGCTTCCTGCATGCGCGGCTTTGCTGTTTCTTTATTAAACTGCTTTTATCTCAACCCACGAGACTCCCATCTTATTTCCTCCCCTTCCCTGGCTTGCTGAGGAGGTGGGTGATAGAGCAGTGTGGTGGGCATCTGGCATCCTGTCAAGGTCAAACTACCACAGTGATCCACCTAGCTCCCCAGCTACAGTCCTCTTGGTCTTTCAATTTGGTTCTTATCAAATAAATTCCCTATAGAATTACTCAAAGAGCAAAGAGACTCCATAATAGGTGAAAGATCCCCATTTCACATCCGGTATTAGAGAAGACTGGTCAATACCACTACTGACACTCCAAAATTAAACAAGATAACTGCTTAGCTAAATAGTGTGTTACACAGCATCAGCATATCACTGAAAGTATATACAACTGCACCTAGGGCAGGAACAGGAACAAGAGAGGACTGAAGATGGTGCTGGAAGGAAAAAGAACAGAAACATTGCTAATCAATGTCACTGGACATCTCAAAAATTTCCTAGATGACTGCAACGAGTTGGCCACATATTTACCTCATGAAATGTCAATCGGAGATGATCTGACATGAATTCATAGACCTGTGCCAGCCTTGAAATACAACTAAGCTCTTCATCTCAGTAAAGGGGTTTTTTTTGTTTTTTTTTGACCACAGGTCCAACAGGTTGACTACGGACTCTATTTTGAAATATTTCTTTTTTCCAGTTTCCATCTGAGTAAAAAAAAAATTGTGTAGGCATCCCAAAATAGTCCTCTTTAAATTTTAAGCTGACACAATTGGCTTCTGTTTTAAAAAGGCCACCACTTATATGCAGGTTAAGTAGACCATAATTCTAACCAATGAAAAAACAAATGTTAACAATAGCTTCTTTTAGCATCTCTTCTGTATGTCCTTTATTTGTGAAGGACTCCTCAAATTATCTGTGGGTCTCTACATAGAGAATTTTATAAAAGTAGATGAAGACTTTAACATAAATGATATGTTATATTAATGACAATGTAGAGAAAAGCACTCATTATATCCTGAATATGAAATTGTTATATTGAAAGATATCACAGTTAAAACTAAAAAACCCAATTTTTTGAAATACCATGTAGGATTTAAGATGTGGAACTAATTCACTGTCAGAAAAAATAGAAGCAATTTCGACAAAAGTTAACAGAATTTCAGAGATTTATACAACTGATTTCAACTTAATGACTGGAGGTATCTGTGTACTTTTCATGTTCAGTGGCATGCTTTTCCCCCTCTTTTTTTCAAAACACATCTCACACTAGAATGTAGAATGGATTGATAAATGGCAAAGATACTGTCTGAAGACAATTGTCTGAAGATAAAGTATATGTATTGGTAGCAACTGTTAAGTAAAAGGGTTGCAAGCATGCATAAATAGAATAACTTTTTTTAAGAATTCCAAGAAAGTATATAGTGACCTTCATGAACAAATATGTTTTTACCTAGTATATAGATAACAGATAACAAAAATCCATAATCTGCAATGAATTAGCAATTCTTTTTGAAGTAAGGTAACTGCAGTAAAAAGTATTAACTTCAACAACGTGCACTTTCACATAGGATTTTCATTAGTAGCCTGATTTTGATAAGTATAAAACCTTGTCAGCTTTATTGACTTTCCCCATTACCTAGGACACCTGCAACTGCCAACTCTAAGACCCTTTTAACACTTGTCAACAGATAACGTGCGCTCCAGAACATGATATTTAGCACATGATGAATGTAGAAAAAAAGTGTGCAGAATTTTAAGCCTAAATGGCCTGCAGGCTTCAAGTGTCAGGAGTTGTCTTGTATCCAATTATGTCTGGTAACATCTAGCGTCAATTTACAATTCACTCTCTGTATCAGGATCATTAAGTACTTTTAAAATTATCTGAAAAAAAAAATCTCTGAAGTAGATAACTGTGGAATAACTCTGTAACGAAAATGAAGTTGTTTATCTGTAATTCAACAGGGTATGCTCAGCTGAGGCCTGATTTTTTTTTAAGATGTAGAAGTAGTCATATGCTGTGTAAACCCTTCCTGTTAAAATAGTAGCACACTCAGGGCAGCACATATCTGATAACCTTCCATCAGGATCTTAAATTACTGACTCTGAGTCCTTGTCATTGCAGGCACCACTCTTTGTCAGGAAGGAAGACTTCAGCTGCTTGAGAGCCCCAGCTGCAAAGGACTTCTGATGGGAGAAAAACTTGTCTTGATTATCCAGCAAATAATCAAGACACTCTGTCCAAGCACTTTGTTCAAGTGTTACATTTGAAACCCTATAAATATACAGATGAGAAGCTATGTATCTAGTGTGTATGATATCTGCTCTTTTCTGCATGTTTGGTATTGACAAATATCATACTGTGGTGGTTTAGCCCTAGCTGAACAATAACCAAACCACACTGTTACTCACTTCTCCCCACCTTAGCAAGATGGGGATGAGAATCAAGAGAGTTCTGGAACTTTGTAGATTGAGATAAAGACAATTCAGTAGAACACCACGAAGAGCAGGCAGTTACAATGATGGCCAAGGGACACAAAAAAACCAGCAATGCCCAGTGTAACCGCTCACCGCCCACAGCCCGACAGCAGACCTACAGCTCCAGCTCTTACCACAGCCTGGCAGCTGCCCTGAGAGCCTGAGCCTGGTATCACAGGGGATGGCACAGCCTGGCCTCACCCCCTGGCGGCAGCTGGGCAGAGTTAACCCTATCCTCTCCTAACCCAGGACATTAACTATCCCTCATTTTATTCTATGTACGTCATGCCCAGATAAGGCACATTTTTAAACATTTCCCTGTCATTGATACAGAGATTATTCTATTAGTCCATGGGTCGTTAATTTAGTCTGTGACTTCAGGGCTCCATCTCTCATAGCAGTCTTCCAGGTTCCTGCTCAGATGATACCAACCCGCTGCTTCAGCTTCTCTGGTCTCAGCTCGGGGTGCATATTCTTGTATGAGATGACCTCTTCCTGAAGAACATGGTCAAGACAGGAAGTTGCCAGAAAACACACGAGGCAGAACAGCAGACTTACAGTAACATGAATAGGACCCACAGATCCACAGGCTGTTACTTGAAGTGAATTGAAGCTGGCTCTGTCACTCCAGTGCATGAATACAGCCATTGCAATGGGACAAAGCCCTGGGCTTTTAAGACAAAGTAAAGGTTATTGAGTAACTAATACCATTTCATTTAGTGGCTAGTCTCCCTGAAAATCAAATCCCCCTGGGGTACGCACTGAACTTTGTTGTAGGTGTCCGGAAAATCTCGGCTTGTAACGCGAGAGGTGGAGGGTAGAGAAGAGGCAGGCACGGGGTGGAGTGAAAGGAGGTGCTTGTGTTAGCAGATTAGTTGGAATAAAGCATCATCCATACTGTGTATGTAGTGATTTTGTCCCCTCAGCGGGGTTGGGCTGAGTGATTCATGCGGGCGGCCTGGTGATGTTGCCGGTAGTGGCAATATATGGTGACCCTGACGTGATCAGCGGAATGCAGGACAGGACGTCCACGGCCATGGCACTGTTGAAACAAGTGATTAAGGTCTTAAAGCGATGGTGCCTGATGTGGGCGTGCGGGTTCAATGCACGCCCACGGCCGCGTGCATCCTATGGATGTGGAGGCGGGGTGCGGTGCAGGCATCCACAAAGTTATTAAGCGTCCGGAATTGGACGGCAGTGGAGGAGGAGATGTTACAGGCTGCCTTTGCGGGGACCAAGGAGATGGATCAGCATCTTAAAGCTTGGGGGGAGGTTAAAAGGACTCTGACAAAGGCAGCAGAGAAGAGACAGTTTTGGTTGTCGGCGCAGGAAGCTCTCCGGGGGGAGGGCGGAACGCGCAGACAGAAGAGAGAGTTTGTAGTGATCAGAAGGCTCAGACGAGCGTGGAGGTGGAGAGTCTGGGAGCGCAGACGGGTCCGTCACTATGTGGGGACGCGGAATGTGATAAACTTGACAGCGAGGAGGAGAGCGAGGGTTGCGGCCCCGGAGCAGAGCCCCGCGGGAGAGCTGCTTCCCAGTCGAGTTCAGCCCGCCGGCTTACCCCTGGGACGAGTTGCAGAGGATGCGGGCGGGGAATGCCGAGAGGGAGGAGTCGGCAGGGGTACGGCGCAGGATGATCAGGGGAGAGTGGGGGGGCGCGACCCCGTGTTAGACTGGGAACCATCGGGCACGGGAGGGAAGACAAACAAAAAGAAAACGCAGGAGAGAGTAATACCGGCTGCGCCGCCGGCGCCGGGGACGGCACGGAGTGAGCCAGACCCCCACCTTCCCCTTCCATCCGCAGCCGCCACGGCGCAGCCGATTCCCGCGCCCGTTAAGCGTCTCTGGAGTGCCATCCTCCGCCCCGACACTACCGGTCCCAGCCCTCACGGACCGCTGGGCTCATCCTTTCCATCCTCAATCCGTTGCCTCAACGAGTGTAAAAACTGCTGGCCGTGATGCCATGCATTTTGTGTAAATGTGATGATGAACAGTGGTTTTCTTACAGTGGAAAATTTCTAAGGTGTCAGGAATGGAACTTGGAAGAACAAAACATTTTGGCATTGAGAAGTCAGTGACACATTAAAAAAAAAAAAAAAGGATGAAGACGTGATTTGTGTTTTGGTAAGGGTAATGGCAAAGTTGCCAACTGAGATTTGATCATTTCATGGTTGCCAACAATGACAACAGACCCACAGGACTTAGAATTATTGGGATCTATAAAGATAGATTTTTCTGTTATGTTTAATTTTACTGGCAATATCAAAAAATTTTAGACAGAATGTGGATCCCATCCTGGGCGTGTATAAGTATCTGCTTTATTAACTCAGCTATGCAAATTAGGATGCTGGCTTAGCAAACAAACTAATAAAACCCCAATAACATTAGAAGGCTTGATTAGTGATGTAAGTAGTATTAGACATGCAACCTTGCAAAATAGAGCTGCTATAGATTTTTACTTTTAGCACAAGTGTAATAATTTTGTTTGTCAGCTGTGCTTTTTTTTTTTCAGTGTATAAAAAGAAGCTTACCAGGCATTAGTTGCTCAAAAAGAAAAAGGGGGAGTTGTGGAGGAATTTCTGTGTGAAAGAGGCCACAGCCTTGTAACAGTGAACAACCTTTTGCTTTAAGAACTAATGTGCGGATTGTCCTTGAGCCACTTGGTGAGGAAAGAAGAAGAAGAATGCCTACATGATAACAAGCTCAAGCATGGAGGTGGCTGAAGCAGTATGTGAAACCCCAAGGCTTATAGCAGAAAGCGCAGCTGGCTTTTAGAGAATGAACCAATTAGAAGCAGTGTAAACATGGTAGCTTTGCTGCTGATTATAAAAGTCTGATGTTTGTTAGTAAAATTTGTGTTGTGACCTTAAAAAAAAAAAACAAAAAAACAAATTGCCTCTTGGATTCAAGGAAAGGCTGCGGGAACTGGGGTTGTTTGGTCTGGAGAAGAAAAGACTGAGAGGAGATCTTATTAAACATTTATTAATATCTAAATGGCAGGTATCGGGAGGGTGGGACATTCTTTTTTCTGTTGTGGCTGGCAACAGTACAGGGAGTGGTGGGATGAATCTGGAACACAGAGGGTTCCACTTAAATATTAAAAAAAACCTCACAACAAAACAAACAAACCAAACAAAAAACAAACAAACAAACAAAAAACCCAAAAAAACCAAAAAACTGTTTCACTGTGAGGGTGATGGAGCAGTGGAGCAGGCTGCCCAGAGGGGTTGTGGGGCCTCCTCCCTTGAAGGTCATCACGACCAGCCTGGACATGTTCGTATGTGATCTGGTCTGGGTGAACCTGCTTCTGGGGGGTTGGGTTGGACTGGGTGATCTCTGGGGGTCCCTTCCAACCCCTAACATTCTAACATTCTATGATTCTATGGTTCTATGATTCAGTGACTGATGGGGGCAGATATGAATGGAGTCCCCTAGAAATAAAGATTGTGAAGGAGCTGCATGGGACCGTAAAGAAATACACTTTACAGATGAATCATCAAAGACCAACACAGCGGCATTGGTGTGGAAACAGGAAGACAGATGGGAGAAAATCTTGCATACTGACGCCACAATATCAGTGCAATATCTCAGTAGAGGCCAAGGCCCGTCACCCTTGCCCTGGAGGCATGGCATTCAACGCTGCTCAGTATCGTTGCTGACTCAAGATTCGTTGTTGAACTAGTTTGACAATGTGCATGAGCCATTTTTGTCTCTACCAGTATAGCAGACCTCATATTGAATGCCTTACAAACTCATGCTGCCCCCTACTCTATTGTACACATCAACAGTCACACCAGTATTCCAGGGTCTTTCACCAAAGGTAACCAAAAGGCAGACGAAGCAGCGACGCATATATGGCCTATCTCCACTCAAGAGGATTTCCCAGCGCCCAGACAGCTACACGCCTTTTTGCATTGTGGAGTGCAGGCTCTACATCATCAGACTAAGATCCCTCTCCAAGTGTCAAAATAGATAGTTGCTGCTTGCCCTGAATGTGCTTCAGCACTACCATGGGAAGCCAGAGTTAATCCCCAAGAGTTGCTCCTGAATCAGACCTGGCAAATGGATGTCACAATTTATGAGCCTTTTCATCCCAACCATCATCTCCAAGTCACCATTGACACCTTCAGGGGCTACATACTAGCTACCCTCAGGCCTCGAGCCACAGCACTGAGGCTGTGATCAGGCACTGGCTACAAAGTATAGCCGTCCTAGGATGTCCTGAACAAATCAAAACTGACAATGGGCCTTGTTACACCTCCCAAGTGACACAGGAATTCTGTCAAACCTGGCAGATCAAATTGGTTGACGGTATCTGTCCTGGTTTGAGCTGGGGTAGAGTTAATTCCCGTGAGGAATCAGGAAAGGGTACAGCTGACCCAGGCTGGCCAGCAGGTGTTCCATACCATCCTAATGTCATGCCCAGTATATAGGTAGGGACTAGCCGGAAGAAGCTCTCTTCCGGGGTCGTGGTTTCTTGGTCTCCATTCTGGAGCGGTCACCTAGGTCAGGTCCTGGGTGGTGAGCAACTGCATCACTCACCAGTTTTCTTTGTAATATACCCTTGTCTTTGTTACAGTTGTTCCTTTTCAACTTTCCCTAGTAAATTGTTCTTATTTCAACTTACGCAGGCTCTTTTACTTTTTTTTTCTCCGATCCCCTCCGCGTTCCGCCGGGAGGGGGAGGAGTCGCGGGTTTCTTTTCCCTTTTGCTCCGGCTGGGCAAAACGTGGGGCACGCGAGGTTGAAATAGAACAGAGTGGGTTTAAACAAACTCCTTGTGTACACTCCTAACACTAGTTAACTGATTGCTGGTCATAGTGTTGGTTGATGTAAGTAATACTGATGTTGCTTTTGCAGAATTAGAAAGAAATTAAGACAAGGAATTTCGACTGGTGTCTGCCTCTGTGTAATGTAAATCAGTGGACTGACCATAACACTGTTATCTGTTTGTTTGTAATGTTAACTAGAGTTTTAAATATCAGGACTGTGGGGAATGGGTGATAATACACAAAAACCAGACATCCCCTGAGGGGACTGTAGTTGCCTCGAGAAGTTGTAAATCTTGGAGTACCTAATCAATGGGGAAACAAGGGAGGGACCTCGCCACCGCCAGGATAGGGAATAAAAAGCCGAATATTGTACCTGTCAGGTGTGCCTACTAGCTAGGACACCCGCTCTTGCAAGAACGCTTAATAAAAGTGTTTCACTGCAGAGTCTGACCTGAGTCTTTCGTGAGAAAGCTTGTTTTGTTTCTCACAGTTGATATGCTCATATGGTGGTATTACATGTCCTCTTATCTGCATCATGTATGTCCTGTGATAGTGTTTCTCATCTGTGGAAAATGTATGAAAATTCTCATGCTACTGCACTGGATGGGATTGGCTTATGATATGATTGTGTCATGAGTTATTAAGTTGGGTTGGAATGTATACATAATTTTTTGTCTCTTCCACATTTTCTCCTAGAACTTAATAACGACACTCAATTTATGGGAAAAACTGACATGTATAATTCCTCCCACTATGTTACTTACCCTCCTTTCTTCAAGGTGCTTCTAATGGATTCTAACAATAATATTTGGAATGTTCTAATTACCGTGTTTGTATTATTTTCCCTCGTTTTCACCTCAGCTTGGATTGTAAAAATTGTTTTTTGGAGAACTATGAGGTTGGGTAGCTATGTGAGGAGAGATATACAGAATATGGGCAGGTGTCCAAGGAGCTTTGTACCTGTAAAGATTTGGAGAACACATGAACCTATTCCTAACTCATCTGTGCCAGAACCAGTTGCTGTTCTGAGTCCAGCAGTGCATGTCCCTGATGCAGCTGTGAACACTCACACCCAAACAGCAGACTCCGTTGCTGTTACCACTGTGGACACTCATACCCAGACAGCAGACACTGTTACTGTCACCACTGTGGACACTCATACCCAGGCGATGGATATTGTTGCTGTGTCCACTCAAACTCAGACTGCTGCTGCTACAACTGTGGATGCTCAAACCCAGACTGTTGCTGTTAAAACTGCAGCTACTCAAACCCAGGCAACTGATATAATTGCTGTTGAATCAGAGTATCAATTTGTGCCAGTATCAGTTGCCCCTGTACAGAAAAAGAAATACACCAAAAAATCAGATCTCAGCACGAAGGATGAAGATGAACAAGGGATATCACAGAGGCAAGAAGAGTTGGAGCCAGAGATAATCAGCCGGTCCTTGTCCCTGAGTGAACTGTGAGATGTGCGGAAAGATTACAGCCATCACCCAGGTGAGCACATTATCACCTGGATGCTCTGAAAATGGAGCCCACAGTTTGGACTTAGAGATCAAGGAAGCCAGGTGATTGAGCTCCTTATCCTGGGACAGGGGTATTGATAAGGCTACGGGAAGACCGTCACAAACCCTCAGCCTCTGGAGACGACTTCTGTTGGGTGTGAAGGAAAGATACCCCTTCAGGGAAGATGATTACAAGCCCCCCAAGCAAGTGGACCACCATGGAGGAAGGCATTCAATATTTGAGGAAGTCAGCTGTACTGGAGATTATTTATAATGACTATGTGTCCACAGACCCAGATGAAGTTCAATGCACACGAGTTATGTGGCGAAAGTTCCCACGAAGTGCACCACCAAACTATGCCAGTTCATTGGCAGTCGTCTCCTGGAAAGAAGACGAGAGGCAAACGGTGGAACAACTAGCTGCCCAGCTTCGATAATATGAAGAAAATGTGTCTTGGCCCCTACAGGCTGTTGTTTCGGCTGTAGAGAAAATGTCACGGAAGGTTGACCAATTTGTGTTTTGCTCTCCACCTGCCAGTACTCCAGCTGTTAAGAATAAGGATCCCCGTGCTCAAAAGCATGAATGTAAGGAGTATACACCCCAGGATGTTTCATGGTCCCATCCACCAGACCAAGGAGAGAATATGAGCAAGCAGGATAGGTCACCTACCCCATCTACTCCAAGATAACCCACTCCAAAAGTACAGGCACAGGAGTTGCAGAAAGGAAGGATTAAAAGAAGTAACTCTCCTTGGAGGAATGTCGCTCCAGTTTCCAGTGAGCAACCCCCTAGACAAGATAGGAGGGTTGATTTCAATTTTTATTCCCTCGAGGAGACCTCTGGTGTTTCCTGGGAAAGAACAAATGATGACTACGATGATCAGTATTAGGGGGGCCCTGCCTCCAGCCAGGTGGAGGGAAGGGATAATCGGGTTTATTGGACTGTGTGGATTCATTGGCCTGGCACATCAGATCCACAAGAATACAAGGCTTTAGTGGACACCAGTGCACAATGTACTCTGATACCATCAAATTTTAAAGGAACAGAATCCATTTGTATTTCTGGAGTGACAGGGGGATCTCAACAGCTATCTGTATTAGAAGCTGAAGTGAGTCTGACTGGGACAAATTGGCACAAGCATCCCATTGCAACAGGCCCTGAAGTTCCATGTGTCTTAGGCATAGATTATCTTAAGAAAGGGTATTTTAAGGACCCAAAAGGATACCGGTGGGCCTTTGGTGTGGCTGCAGTGGAGGCAGAAGAGATTGAACAATTATCCAGCATGCCCAGCCTTTCAGAGGACCCTTCTGTTGTGGGGTTGCTGAAGGTTGAGGAGCAACAGGTACCAACTGCAACCACAACAAGTGCACTGTCTGCAATACCACACCAACAGAGACTCTGTGATTCCCATTCATAAGTTGATTCGCCAATTGGAGAGCTAAGGGGTGGTCAGCAAAACTCACTCACCCTTTAACAGCCCTATATGGCTGGTACAAAAGTCTACTAGGGAGTGGAGACTGAATGAAGTCACGCCATCACTGAGCGCGGCTGTGCCATCCATGTTGGTACTCCAATACAAATTGGAGTCCAAGGCAGCCAAATGGTATGCCACCATTGATATTGTGAATGCATTCTTCTCAATTCCTTTAGCAAAGGAGTGCAAGCCTCAGTTTGCTTTCACTTGGAGAGGGGTGCAGTATACTTGGAATCAACTGCCCCAGGGGTGGAAACACAGTCCCACCATTTGCCATGGACTGATCCAGGCCACACTGGAGGAGGGTGAGGCCCCAGAACATCTGCAATACATTGATGATTTGTGGTGTGGGGTGACTCAGCAGTGGAAGTCCTTGATAAAGGAAAGAAAATAATTCAAATTCTTCTGAAGGCTGGCTTTGCCATTAAACGCAATAAAGTGAAAGGATCTGCACAGGAGATCCAGTTTTTAGGAGTAAAATGGCAGGATGGATGTCATCATATTCCAATAGAGGTGATAAACAAGATTGCAGCTATGTCTCCACCAGCTAACAAAAAGGAAACACAAGCTTTCTTAGGTGTTGTGGGTTTTTGGAGACTGCATATTCCAAATTACAGTATGATTGTTAGCCCCCTCTATCATGTGACACGGAAGAAGAATGATTTTGAATGGGGTCCTGAGCAGCAACAAAGTTTTTAACAAATTAAACAGGAGATTGTTCATGCGATGGCGCTTGGGTCAATCTGAACAGGACCAGATGTTAAAAATATGTTCTACACTGCAGCTGGGGAGAATGGCCCTAGTTGGAGTCTTTGGCAGAGAGCACCTGGGGAGACTCGAGGCCGACCCCTCGGGTTCTGGAGTCAGGGATACAGAGGATCCAAGTGATACACTCCAACTGAGAAGGAGATGCTGGCAGCATATGAAGGAGTTCAAGCTGCCTCAGAAGTGACTGGCACAGAAGTGCAACTCTTCCTAGCACCTCGACTGCCAGTGCTGGTCTGGATGTTCAAGGGGAAGGCATTCCCTATGCATCATGCAACTGATGCTACATGGAGTAAGTGGATCGCACTGATCACACAACGAGCTCGCATAGGGAAGCCTAACCGCCCTGGGATTCTGGAGGTGATCACAAACTGGCCAGAGTGCGAAGATGGTGAAATATTGCCAGAGAAGGTGACACGTGTTGACAAGGCCCCATCGTATGATGAACTGCCAGAAGATGAGAAGTGGTATGCCCTGTTTACCAATGGGTCCTGCTGCCTTGTGGGAAGGCATCGGAGATGGAAGGCAGCCATATGGAGTCCCCTATGCAAAATTTCAGAAGCCGCAGAAGGAGAGGGTGAATCCAGTCAGGTTGCAGAGGTAAAAGCCATCCAGTTGGCTTTAGACATTGCTGAATGGGAAAAATGGCCAAGGATCTACCTCTACACTGATTCATGGATGGTGGCAAACGCTCTGTGGGGATGGCTACAGCAATGGAGATAGAATAACTGGCAACGACAGGGCAAACCCATCTGGGCTGCTCTGCTATGGCAAGACATTGCTGCTCGAATGGAGAAACTAGTTGTGAAGGTGTGCCATGTAGATGCTCACGTACCCAAAATGCGGGCCACGGAAGAACATCTGCATAACCAGCAAGTTGACAAAGCTGCTAAGATTTCTCAGATAGATCTGCATTGGCAACATAAGAGGGAGTTATTTTTAGCTCGATGAGCCCATGATACCTCAGGTCATCAAGGAAGAGATGCCACCTATAAATGGGCTCGTGATCAAGGGGTGGACTTAACCTTGGACACTATTGCACAGATTGTCCATGAGTGTGAGACGTGTGCTACAATTGAACAAGCAAAACAGTGGAAGCCCATATTGTATGGAGGACGATGGCAGAAATATAAATAGGGAGAGGCCTGGCAGATTGATTACGTCACACTGCCACAGACTCGCCAAGGCAAACACCGTGTGCTCACAATGGTGGAGGCAACCACAGGATGGTTGGAAACATATCCTGTGGCTCATGCCACTGCCCGGAACAATATTCAGGGCCTTGAAATTAAAGTCCTCTGGCGACACGGCACCCCAGAAAGAATTGAGACAGACAATGGGACACACTTCAGAAACAACCTCATAGATGCCTGGGCCAAAGAGCATAGCATTCAATGGGTTTATCATATTCCCTGTCATGCACTAGCCTCAGGGAAAGTTGAGCGATACAATGGATTATTGAAAACCACACTGAAAGCAATGGGAGGTGGAACTTTTAAGCATTGGGATACACCCTTGGAAAAGGCCATCTGGTTAGTCAGCTCCAGAGGATCTGTCAATCGAGCTGGCCCTGCCCAATCAGAACCCTTACATATTGTAGAAGGGGACAAAATCCCTGTGGTACATGTAAAAGACATGTTAGGGAAGGCAGTATGGATGTGTCCTGCCTCAGGTAAAGGCAAACCCATCTATGGGATTATTTTTGCTCAGGGATATGGGTGTACTTGGCGGGTGATGTGCAAGGATGGGGAGACTCAATGTGTGCCTCAAGGGAATTTGATTCTGGGCGAGAATAACCTCTGAATTAAATTGTATAATGATAGCTGTTGAATGGCATTATTTCTATAGTTGCTCTATGTTATGTATGTGTAGATGATTATGATGTGGAAACCTAGACATGATGTGTAGATGGTATAGAATAAGGGGTGGGATGTCCTGGTTTCAGCTGGGATACAGTTAATTCCAGTGAGGAACCAGGAAAGGGTACAGCCTGAACAGCTGACCCAGGCTGGCCAGCAGGTATTCGATACCATCCTAACATCATGCCCAGTATATAGGTGGGTGACTAGCCGGAAGAAACTCTCTTCCAGGGTCACGGTTTCTCGGTCACCAGTCCAGAGCAGTCACCTAGGTCAGGTCCTGGGTGGTGAGCAACTGCATCACTCACCAGTTTTCTTTGTAATATCCCCTTGTCTTTGTTATAGTTGTTCCTCTTCAATTTTCCCTAGTAAATTGTTCTTATTTCAACTTACGTGGGCTCTTTTACTTTTTTTTTCTCCGATCCCCTCCGCTTTCCGCTGGGTGGGAGAGGGGGAGATGTCACAGTTTTTTTTTCCTTTTTGCTCAGGCCGGGCAAAACCACAACAGTATCTCTCACAATAGCCAGGGACAGGAGATTGTTGAATGCACTCACGCTACTCTTAAAGTACATCTCAACCGTCTTAGGGAGGGACATAGAATTACCCCCGATAGGCAACACGACATTTTGATGCACTGTCTGTATGTCCTTAACCACTTCGTTTGAGGGTCAGGACCCATACCAGCGCAAGCACACTTTAGGGAGCAAGAATCAGTAGCAGTAGATAAATTACCAGCAGTCAAATTGCGGCAAATCGACACTGGGGAATGGGAGTCAGGGTGGAAGCTTAGATGCTTGGGCTGAGGGTATGCTTGTGTAGAAAAGAAGGGAATCCAGCAGTGGGTCCCGGCAACATGATTATGACCAGAGATATGAGCCTTAACAGTCTACTGAGTCTCTTTTGCAGGTTGATGTGTTCTTTGGAGTGCTCGCCATGACGCAGATCCAGCTGGGGTCACTCAACAGTTGGCAAGATTGGGCAGTGAAGTGGAACACAACCAGCACCTGTTTATATCTGCCTGCAATTGGCTCGGCTAGCACATGTACTGGGCAGACATGTTCTGTATCAGCCCGTGCCACAGGATGCTGGAGTCATCGAGCTTAGGGAGGGGGAGATGTTGTAGGCAGCCAGAAGATCTCGGGCAGCCTGGTGATGTTGCTGGTAGCAGCAACAGAACTTCCCCATCCTTCCGCATCATCCACCAAGTATATCCAGATCCATGGGAAAAACAATCCCCTAGATGGGATTGCTTTTGCCCAAGGCAGGATTGACCCAAACTGTCTTTCTTAACAGATTTTTCATACGTACTGCAGGGACTTTATCCCCTTTCACAGTGTGTAGGAGTTCTGATTCAGCAGGGCCAGCTCGATTGACAAGATCTCCTTCTATTGGGCATCCAGATGGCTTTTGCTAGGTACACACAATGTTTGAAGCTCCTATCTTCCATCACTTTCAAATCAGTCTTTAATAGTCCATTGTATTGTTCAATTTTCCTAGAGGCTAGTGAATAATAGACGATGTGATAGACCCACTCAATGCCACACTCTTTGGCCCAAGTATCTACAAGCTTGTTTTTTAAATGCATCCCGTTGCCTGACTCGATTCCTTCTGGGGTGCTATGTCGCCATAGGACTTGCCTTTCAAGGCCCAGGATTGTGTTCTGGGCAGTGGCATGAGGCAAAGGATATGTTTCTAGCTATCCACTGGTTGCCTCCACCATGGTGAGGACGTAGCTCTTGCCTTGGCAAGTCTGTGGCAGTGTAATGAAGTTAATCTGCTGGACCTCTCCGTATTTATACTTGAGCCATTGTCCTTCATGCCACAGAGCCTTCAACCATTTGACCTATTTGATAGCAGCACATATCTCTCATGAATGACCTCTGCCACAGCATCCAAGGCCAAGTCCACCCCTCGATCTCAAGCCCATCTATAGGTGGCATCTCTTCCTTGATGTCCTGAGGCATCATGGGCACACCGAGCTACAAATAATTCACCTTTATGCTGCCAGTCTAAATCCACCTCAGCCACTTCAATTCTGGCAGCCTGGTCCGCCTCCTGGTTGTGCTGATGTTCTTCATTGGCATAGTTCTTGGGTGTGTGGGCATCTACATGTTGCATCTTCACAACTAGTTTCTCCAGGTGGACAGCGATGTCTTGCCACAATGAAGCAGCCCAGATAGGTTTCCTGGCATTGCCAATTATTCTGTTTCCATTGTTGTAGCCATCCCCACAAAGCATTTGCCACCATCCATGAGTCAGTACAGAGGTATAGTATTGGCCATTTTTCTCGTTCGGTGAGCCAGCTGGATGGCTTTCACCTCTGAAAATTGACTTGATTAACATTCTCCTTCTGCAGCTTCAGCTGTCGAAAGGGACTCCACATAGCTGCTTTCCACCTTTAATGATTTTCCACAACACAGCAGAACCCATCGGTCAACAAACCATATTGCTTGTCACTTTCTGACAGCTTATTGTATGGTGGAGCCTCTTCAGCACGTCAACTATTCAGGCAACGTTCCAAAGTCTTTGCCCTCTGTCCAGTTGGTGATCACTTCCAGGATGCCTGGGCGACTGGGATTTCCTATACGAGCTCATTATGTAATCAGCAGAACCCAGTTACTCCACGTGGCATCAGTTGCATGATGTGTGTGGAGGAGACCCTCCCTTTGAACATCCAGCCCAGCACTGACAGTCAGGGTGCTAAGAGGAGTTGTACTTCAATCCCAGTTACTTCTGAAGCAGCTTGGACTCCTTCATATGCTGCCAATGGAATTGAAAAGAATTCATTAGCAGTGTCAATGGTGGCGTACCATCTTTCTGCCTTGGATTCCAGTTCATATTGGAGTTCCAGCATGTCCGGCACAGCAGCACTCAGTGGCAGCGTGACTTCATTCAGGCCACAATAGTCTACTGTCAGTCTCCACTCTCCAGTAGACTTTTGTTCTGGCCATATGGGGCTGTTAAAGGGTGATCAAGTCCTGCTGATCACCCCTTGGCTCTCCAGTTGACAAAATCGGTTTGTAGATTGCCATCAGAGATTCACAGTTAGTACGATATTGCTGCCAGTGCACTGTTGTGGTTGTGAGTGGCACTTGTTGGTCTTAACTCTCAGCAACCCCACAGCAGAAGGGTCCTCTGAGAAGCCAGGCAGGCTGAACAGTTGTTCAGTTTCTTCTGTCTCCAAGGCAGCCACACCAAAAGCCCACCAATACCCTTTTGAGTCCTTGAAATGCCCTCTCTTCAGGTAATCTATTCCCAGAACGCATGGAGCTTCTGGGCCTGTCACAATGGGGTGCTTCTGCCATTTATTTCCCATCAGACTCACTTCTGCTTCCAACACAGTGAGCTGTTGGGATCCTTCAGTCACTCCGGAAATACAAATTTGTTCGTCTCCTCTATAACTTGCTGGGAACAAAGCGCATTGTGCTCCAGTATCCATGAGAGCCTTGTACTCTTGTACAAAGATCCACACAGACCAATAGATCCTGTTGTCCCTGTCCTCCCCCTGGCTGGAGGCAGGGCCCCTCTAATATTGATTGTTACGTGTATCACATACTTTCTGTGGGAAGGAATTAGAGGTCCCTTTGAGAGGATCAGAAGCACTGATCAAGCACTGCAACTCTGGGAAGCTGCTCATTGGAAACCGGGGCAGCATTTTTCCATGAGGAGTCCCTTTTTGGTTTTGCTTGTAGTTCACGTACTCTTGTCTCTAGGGCCACAGTAGGTTTTCCATCCTACATCCTCAGGTTCTCTCCCTTACATAAAACCACAGGTTACCATGGTGTGTGTACCCTCTGTAGCTCCTCTCTTCATCAGAAGAACGCTTGCCCTAATAGTAGAGACGTGGGCCCATACAGGTGAGGAGCAGGAGATATCTTTCTTAAACTGATGGAACTCACAGGATAGTTTCTTCACAGTAGAGACACAGGATTGTAAAGAAGAAGAAAGACTTCCTTCGTCCTGCCAGAGTTGACTGATCACTTCATCCACCGTTTTCCCCTCACCTTTCCATGACATGACAGTCAACGAGTTGGCATATGATGGTGCCTTCTCCATAGGTTGGGTCAGGTTACTAATGAATTCTGAAAAGAAAAGCCCGAGGTATGGGAGTCACCACAACACTATATACAAATACCAGCTAAGCCCCATAACCAATGACATAATCATATCATAAGCCAAAAGAGCCCAATATAACAAAATCATGATCTTCATTACTTACCCCAAGGTGATAAACAGCACTGCAGGGAACACACAGAGAAGGTAAGAGTTTACATAAAACTACCATGTAAACAGCTGAGACAGCATTGTGATCAGTTGCCTTGTATAATCAATATAAGAAAACTGTATAACATCTGTCCTTATCTCAACCCTTCGTGCCCCACGTTGGGCACCAAAAAGACTATTCTGGTTTAGACCTTGTGGTTACAGACCTTTGAATAGGCATTTGAAAACTTTATTATGAAACAGGAGTGGATCTGAAACTATGAAATAAGAGTTTCTGGACACTGAACTAGTTCGGTCCTCGAGTTCCAAACTTCGTCACTGGACTTTCAGTATTTCTTCAGTATTTTGTTAAATGGTTTAAACAATTAGCTTTCCAAATATATCCACTTTTTTGTTTACTTTTTTCTTCTTTTTCTGATCCACTGACAAATTATTTCATGGTTTTGTCTCTCTGGCTGTTTAAATTCAGAATTAAATGTGTTTTCTGTTACCAGTTATGGTATTTTGAATTGCAGTGGACAGAGCTGAAGCAGACAAATGAAAGGCTATGGGACTGCTTCCCTTGATTCTGCTTACTGATAAATAGAAATTTCACTGTCTTGTTAACTGCTCCATGCTCTCCAGAGAGTCAAAATATGCCTACTCACAAGGCCAGAGAGCAGAAGAGAGAAATGTTCAAGGAGCTAAAACTTGGTCCCTCCTTTGTCAACAGAATAATACTGAAATTGTAAAGTAGTATGTGCAGAAGTCTGCAACCAACTGCAGGTACCATCCAAGCATGTAATTTTAAAGGCTTCTTTGGTCCAGCTTCCCTTGTGTAATCCTTCTGTGGCGAAATGACAGATGTAAGATTTGGATGTTGTCAGTGTGCTCTTTTTCACAAATACTAAACACACACAAACCTTCAAGGTTTAAAGTAGTGGTATGTACAGTCATTATACTGATTATGCTGATTTGTTAGTGTTACTGGCATTCATTTTGTGATGTGAGATTTCATGAGACTACAAGTACCAGAACTGTTTACTTCTTCCCAATCATCACACTGTCTGTTTTAAAAGTAGATTGTAGGTGAAGAAGAGAGAATCATCCAGAGAGGTGACAGGCATTCCTACTAGAAAGTCAGTTTGCATCCATGATACTAAGTTAAATAAATCCCAGGAACATGGGGAGTTTCTGGAAATCAAAGTTATTTAAAATATATAAATCTCATTGATCTGTTGATTTAGGACAATCAAAATACGTTAACCAATTTGCTTCCATAACTGTTTTCTTTATGTCAAATAGGCAACATAATTTTCATTGGTAAAAGATCTAATTTTGGTACACTTCACATTAAGAAAGTAAAAGGCATGAAAATATGAAATACAAATAAATGCTTTATAACCATTTTTAATGAGAATCTAAAAATAAAGATGGAGCAATGGCACAGGCTGCCCAGAGAGGTTATGGAGTCTCCTTCCTTGGAGGTCTTCAAGACCTGCCTGTACATGTTCTTATGCGACCTCATCTAGGTGAACCTGCTTCTGCAGGGGGATTGGACTAGATAATCTCTACAGGTCTCTTCCTACCCCTATGATTCTATGATTCTATGATAGAAAAGTACAAATTAAGAAAATTCACCATTTAGATATTTATAAATGTTAATAAGATCTCCCCTCAATCTCCTCCAAACTAAACAGCCCCAGTTCCCGCAGCCTTTCCTCATATGAAAGATGTTCCAGTCCCCTGATCATCTTGGTGGCCCTGCGCTGGACTCTCTCCAGCAAATGACAAACCTATGTTGTACTTTGGCTTTTTCCCTGTCATTGCTTCTTCCTCATCCTAGTCTGAAGGTTTGCTATGAGCTCAACTTGCATAAATTTACAAATCATAACCATTCCTGCTGTCCTATTCCTCTGTTCTTCATTTTGTCTTCTGCATTCCCAAGAACTGCACAAGAGGAGAAAAGCACAAGAAGAGAAAGACTTAAACAACCCTTTCATTATATCATTATATCATGTCGCAAGACTCAAAGTCTTGTGATCTCACAGCACTAAGCAACTTGTGATCTGAGCAACTGGCTGGTTTGCTGGGGAATTTCCTTTACTGTTTTATCCTTCGTAGTCCCATGCCCAACGTTTCCTGTTCTAACAGAATGTGATGAAAAAAGCGCTTTTCTAATCAAAACCATATGTAATGTACTTCTTCTCAATTCTCTGTTTTTAACTTCTGAGTCAATTGGCTCAAAAGAGATTATTTTTCTCCAAAAAACATCCTGTTTTCAAACTAAAATGGAAGTAACATACCAGTTGAAAGAAAAAGATGTGTCATTTTTTTGGAGCATGTAATGAAACAATCCTATAATCCAGAATTACGTTTTCCTTTATGAATGTTTAGCTTTCCTGTTAAATATTGTATTCTTGGATAGACTGCTGGACAAGGAGTGAATTGCAGAGATGAGAGAGACTCATTTGGCAAAGTGGAAAGTAATACAATGCATCTGCTTACCTCAGTAGATTGACAGGATTTGCTGCATACTGAAAGAAAAGCTAGTTAAAAATACTACAATGTATTCCTCTTTTGTCAAAATGCATATTTCTTATTTGTAGGAATAGATACAGGACAAAATAAATAAAATATTAAATCCCTGAGTATTTTAAACTGTGTATTGGCATTCATTCCTGATTGAAAGAGTTCCAGTCAGTTTTGTACAGATTCTTCTTTGATGACAATAATTGTTAGCTCACAAGATAATGCCTACTTGTATAATACAGGCTATCATATATCATCTTTTTTTTCTCAGACAGCTGCTTTTTTTCTTCCTCTGAATACACTCAGGCAGATTTTTGATAGCTGCAGTCTGGAGCACTCTTTTGTTTTTCCTGGGGGGAACAGGTAAAAGGTATTGGGGCTCAGGTTATTTTCTCCTCTATCCTGTTCACTAGAGATAAAGGAGGAGTCTGCAATGGAAAAATCAGCCAAGTGACTCCTGGCTGAGAAGCTGGTGCCGGCGTGAAAGTTTTGGGTTCTTTGACAATGGATCTTTCCTTGGGGACTACAGCTTGATAGGATAGGATGGGATTCATCTCTCTTATAAGGGCACTGGGATATTTGGGAATAGGCTAGCAAACTTAATAAAGAGGTCTTCAAACTAAGGGACTTTGGGGATGGTGAGAAAAGAAAACTAGAACAAGATGTCCTCTCTATCTGGGAAACAGGGCAGGACAGGGAATGCAATGATAAGTGCCTTTCTGCACACTGTGCTGAGATGCGGAAATCTGACCACCCTGAGGAAGAGCCAAACCGGGGAGGATCCTCCTGCATCTGTCCGGGGAAGCCTGTGTGTTTGAGTAAGCCCCTGCGCTGCCTCTACACCAATGCACGCAGCCTGGGGAATAAGCAGGAGGAATTGGAGATGTGGGTGCGATGCGGGGCTACGACCTCATTGCGGTCACAGAGACATGGTGGGACAGCTGCCATGACTGGAGCACAGCCATGGAGGGCTATGTATTGTTTTGGAAGGACAGGCTGACAAGGCATGGAAGTGGAGTTGTTCTCTATGTGAGAGAGCAATTAATGTGTACTGAACTGTGCCTGGGTGAGGATGAGTGCTTATGGGTAAAAATGAATGGGCAGGGCAAGGCAGGTGATATTGTTGTAGGAGTTTGCTACAGGCCACCTGATCAGGACGAGGAAGTAGATGAGACCTTCTATAAACAGCTGAGAGCTGCCTCACGATCACAATCCGTGTTCCTCATGGGGGACTTCAAAAACCCTGATATTAGCTGGGATAGCCACACAGCCAAGCACACACAGTCCAGGAGGTTCCTACAGATTGTTAATGACAACTTCCTGTCACAGATGATCGAGAAACCCACAAGAAGGGGTGTGCTGCTGGACCTGGTACTGACAAATAAGGAGGGTCTGATTGGGGATGTGAAGGTTGGAGGCAACAACCATGACATGGTAGAGTTCAAGATCCTGTGTGGATGAGGCAGGACACAAAGTAGGACTGTGACCCTAGATTTCAGGCAAGCCAACTTTGGCCTCTTTAAAGACCTGCTTGTACGGATCTCATGGGATATGATTCCAGAAGGTAGAATTGCCCAAGAGAGCTGGTCAGTCTTCAAGCACCACTTCCTCCAAGCCCAGGATCAGTGTGCCCCAATGCACAAGAAAGGAGGAAAAGGAGGTAGGAGGCCTCCATGGATGAGCAAGGATCTGCTGGGACAACTCAGGCAGAAAGCAGCCATCTATGAGAGGTGGAAACAGGGAATGGCTTCTTGGGAAGAGTACAGGAACATTGCCAGGCCATGCAGGGGTGCAACTAGGAAGGCTAGAGCCCTTCTAGAATTAAATTTAGCCAGCGATGTTAAGGACAGTAATAAGGCATTTTTCAAGTACGTCAGCAGCAGAAGGATGGTGACGGGGAATGTGGGCCTGCTGCTAAACGCTGAGGGTGCCCTAGTGACTGAGGATGCAGAGAAGGCTGAAGTACTCAATGCTTTCTTTGCTTCAGTCTTTGCGGCCAAGTCTAGCCTTTGGGAAGTCCAACCGAGCAAGGATAGAAGGAGGGCCTGGACACCAGAGGACTTGCATTTGTTGGAAGAGGTTAAAGATTTGTTGGCTAAGCTTAAGGCATGTAAGTCTATGGATCCTGATGGGATGCATCCTAGAGTCTTCAATACCTGCCTGGACATGTTTCCATGCGACCTGATCTAGGTGAACCTGCTTCTGCAGGGGGGTTGGACTAGATGATCTCTAAAGGTCCCTTCCAACCACTACAATTCTATGATTCTATGATTCTAAGCCTCTCTCCATCATTCTTTAACAATCATAGAAGACAGACTAATGTCACTCCAGTCTTCAAAAAGGGCAAGAGGAGAACCCAGAAAACTGCAGGTCGGTCAGCCTCACCTCCATCCCTGGAAAAGTGATGAAACAACTCATCCTGAATGTTGTCACTAAACATATGAAGTAAAAGATGGTTATCGGGGAGAGTCAACATGGATTCACCAAAGGGACATCCTTTTACCCACCTGATAGCCTTCTATGAGTGGATAACCGTCTGGTTATATGTGGGAAGAGCAGCAGATGTCATCTACCTTGCCTTCAGCAAGGCTTTTGACACTCTCCCATAACATCCTCATCAGAAAGCTCAGGCTGTGTGGCTTGGATGAGTGGACAGTGAGGTGGATCAAGAGCTGGCTCAATGACAGAGCCCAGAGGATGGTGATCAATGGCACAGAATCAAGTTGGAGGCCAGTGGAGTTCCACAGGGATCGATTCTGGGGCTAGTCTTGTTCAACATCTTCATCAATGACCTGGACAAAGGGACAGAGTGTACCCTCAGCAAGTTCCTAGATGACACCAAACTGGGAGGACTGGCTGACTCACCAGAAGGCTGTGCTGCCGTTCAACGGGATCTCAACTGGCTTGAGAGCTGGGCAGAGAGGAACCTCATGAGGTTCAACAAGGACAATTGCAGAGTCCTGCATCTCAGGAGGAACAACCCCATGCACCAGTACAGGCTGGGGATTGACCTGCTGGATAGCAGCCAGTAATGTGTTCTTGTGGCCAAGAAGCCCAATGGCATTCTGGGATGCATCAAGAAGAGTGTGGCCAAGAAGCCCAATGGCATTCTGGGATGCATCAAGAAGAGTGTGGCCAGCAGGTCAAGGGAGATTCTTCTCCCCCTCTACTCTGCCTTGGTGAGGTCTTATCTGGAGTTCTGTATCCAATTCTGGGCTCCCCAGCTCAAGAGAGACAGAGAACTTCTAGGGAGAGTCCAGTGGAGAGCCACCAAGATGATCAGGGGATTGGAACATCTTTGTTATGAGGAAGGGCTGTGGTAACCTGGGCTGTTTAGTCTGGAGAAGAGGAGACCGAGGGGGATCTCATTATTATGTATAACTATTTAAATGATAGATGTCATGAGGTTGGGGCATTCCTTTTTTCTGTTGAAACAACAGGAAAAATGTCCTTGTGGCCATCACTAATAAAGTCCCATAACGCTCTTCCCAGCTTTTCCCACTGTGTTATTTCAAATACATTCTTAAGGGAGGTGAAAAACCCTTTATCCTGCCCCCATTTTAAGAGTCTCTGTAAAGTCTCTATCATAACTTAACCCTCTCTTGGAGAGAATAAGCTGGAGGAGGTCTATCGTAACTTGCTCTTCTTTACTTAACTTTTTTCCCGTCCTTCCAGCCCCAGGCCACTCAACTGCTTCCCAGTTGTCTCTGCTGCAGCAATCTGAGATCCAAGATCATCCTGCAATCTCCCCCACGTCAGTCCAGCTGGCATGTTCCATTCAGCCAGGTCTCCCACCTTTTCAGATCAGAGTGTTTCTTCCAAAGAATTCCTCCTGAAAGGATCAGCTCATCATGTCGGCCCTTCACAGTATCATGTCAGGGTCTCCACTTGCGGGGACGGCCCTGGGTAGAAGACAAAGAGGTTAAAAACTTGTTGGCCAAGCTTAATGTTCTTAAGTCAGTGGGACCTGATGGGATGCATCCAAGAGTGCTGAGGGAGCCGGCTCATGTGGTTGCTAAGTTGCTGCTTAGAACTCCCTCAATGACAGAACCCAGAGGGTGATGATCAATGACATAGAATCAAGTTGGATGCCTGTGGCCGTTGGAGTTTCACAGGGATCAGTTCTTGGGCCGGTCTTGTTCAACATCTTCATCAATGACCAGGACAATTGGACAGAGTGTACCCTCACTAGATGATCTCTAAAGGTCCCTTCCAACCCCTACCATTCAACAATTCCATGATTCTATGAACTTCTGAAGAGAGTCCAGCCACCGAGATGATCAAAGGACTGGAGCATGTTTCATATGAGAAAAGGCAGCGGGACCTGGGATTTTTCAGGTTGGAGGAGATTGAGGGAGGACCTCATTGATGCTTACAAGCATTTCAAAGATATCTGTCAAGAGGTTGGGGCAACACTTCTTTTCTGTAATATCCAGTGATAGGACTAGGAGTAACAGACAAAAGTTGGAACCCAAAAAATTCTCCTTAAAAACTTTACTGTGAGAGTGGTGGAGTAGGCTACCCGGGGAGGGTATGGAGTCTCCTTCTCTGGAGGTTTTCAAAATCTGCCTGGATGCTTTCCTGTGTGACCTGATCTAAGTGGACCTGCTTTAGCACAGGTATTGGACTGGATGATCTTTAGAGGTCCCTTCAAACCTCTACCATTATGTGATTCTGTAACTTCACATACCTCAAAGAGGTAAAGATATATATGACGATATCCAAGATCATTTCTACTGGTTAGAACAAGTACTAATGTTGTCCAGGTTAACCAGAATATGGTGAGTACCAAAGTTATGTTTACCTAACATGCCATATTATAGAAATAGTTAGTAGATCTGTTATCTGCTGTAGTAATTATCACTGCACATGTACTGCCTCCAGCACTGCAACCATACTGCACATAGTACCTTGGTTCTTTACTGTTTTGTCTAACATGTTGTGTTGTTCCCAGGAAATGTTTTAGTGAGTGATGGCACAAATAATAATATCAAACTTTTAAAAGATAATACTTTTTTTGTTTGAGAGTATGAAAAATAGTACTGACATCAGTTTCTACAGCTAAGTTAATGGCTCACACGTTTAAAGCCAAAGTACAGTGGAGGAAACAAGTGACTTGCAGCAACAAAGAACTGACAAAAACTTACCTATTCCTTTCATCTGCAGTTATCAGGAGCAGAAAATAAGTCTTCCATGGGAAGATTTCCCAGGGAAGTTCCAAAAGTATGCAACAAGCACACAGCTAGTGATTCCATTCCATTTATTGTGGAGAGAAAGCAGAGCATATGGGAGCAATAGCCAAAACCTGCACTCACAGAATCACAGAAAAGTAGAGGCTAGAAGAGACCTCTACAGATCATCTAGTCCAACCAAAAGTGATGGCCCAACCTCCTGACATACACCATTTAGATATTTGTAAACATTAATGAAATCGTGATGATTTCGCAGCCTAGAAATTGCAAAGGTCAGGAAAATTCAAAGTCACATTATTAGATCATCTATGGTTAAGAAGATGAAATAATGAAGAATAGGTAATATTAACTACTATTAATAATTATTATTTGAATGCTTAATTGAGGAGATTTGATTAGCCTATTTTTGGTCACCTGACCTACATTGTCTTTGCACAGAAAATTTATTTAAAGTTATTCATGTTCTGCCAAGATATGCAGTCTAACAGGTTTGTTTTCACTGTTTTAACTGTTTCATGTGGGATGTGAAGAAAACATACTTAACATTCTTCACTTGAATCACTTTGTGGCCCTATCACCATGCCATACATGGCTGAAGAACGTGTCTTTGCATATTAAAAAATACATTTTCTATAAAAGTATACTAAAATTCACTAGATAATTAACTCACATTTCTTCATACTGTCATTGGCATTATTTACAATTACTCCAGCTTAATAAAGTGAATCTTGGAAGCTCTAATTTGGTATGTTTGGCCAGAAAACAGTCACTTCATTTTAAACAAAAAATGATTCTTGACATTTGTTTCACAAAAAATCAAAACAGTAGATTTTCATGAGGAAGCTGTGGGTGGAGAAATAAACCAAAGTAATAAAGTTTAAATATGTACACTGACTGATTTTTGCTGGCTTTTATTCCTAGTATTTGATTAAAAACATTTACTGGAACAGAGAGACTGAACCACTAATTGTCTCTAGGAAGTCGCTGGAGCAGATGATGACAAAAAATGTCTCATTAAAAATATCCTATTTTTTCTAGTTAATAGCTTAGCACCAAGTTCAGTCAAAAAGAAACCTGAAATTAGCAACTACGATTATTGAAAATTTACTTAAGTATCTATAATAGATTGTTTGACCAGAAAACTTCAAACTGGGATTGAAAATCATTGTTGTAACAATGTCACGAAGAATAGACCCAAAATATTTACTATACTTACCATGTTTATCATTCACAATGTTATATACACACATAAACCTTATATATTTAAGTGAACTTCTGATTTTTTAATTTACATATAGCCTATTACATTAATGGAGTTTAATATTCATGGTGTCAAACAATTCAGGTATGCAAATACAATCAAAATCTTAATTTAGTTTTTAAGGGAGACAGAGGGAGTTCTGTTAAACATTCTAAACTGGAAAAATCTGTCTATCACATTATAATTGGCTCTAATTAATATTGCCAGAAGCTACAGCTATAAAAATCTTTACCAAACACTGAGTCACACATAAACTGGTGAAAAATCCTTCTCTTTCCCAGGCAAACATTAGAGAAAATCACTTCCAATATGTTCCTTAAAATGAGAGCTGATTAATGACTATAAATGAAGACAAATATATGAGCACAGAAGTCATTTTGTTGAAATGTAGGATATTATGTATTTTCCTAAATAGTCAAGACAGACAGATGTGAAAAATCATGAAATTATACTGTATACATAACGCACGTATGTATGTTTAGCTAGACTAGAAGACTTAGGCTCCATCCTTTTAAATGGAAAAGTGATACAGTTAGACATCGTGCACAGAAGCTTTATCAAACTCTTTTCAGGAGGATTCTCTGCACAAAACGAGCACATACGTCTCTTGGGACTGTGGCCCATGGACATAGGGCAGGCACCAGGGGAAGACTCTAATGGGAGAGACCTTTGTTTTGAATAGATGAGATTGTTTTTTCTCCAACTGCTGTCACTGGTCCTGATGCCCTTGTCATCATTGGCATTTGCTCTCTTGACTGCTGCAGGATGACTTAGAGGATGGCAAGGCTTTGGGTCTTTGGAGTGCTCAGGTAGACCCAGGTGCCATTGCTGAGAGAAAAAGTAATTTGTCAAAAGCAGTATCAAACCAACTGATGAGGTGGCAGTGAATTTTAAAAATCAACCGATTTTCTCAGAAGACATCAGATTGTGTCCAAAAAATGTGTGTATTATAACAGTCCTCTTTGTCCTCTTCAGAAAAGCATTGCAGAGTGGTGGTTAACCAATGACTTTGAATTACTTGACACCTGTTAAGTGCTGTAATTTTGGACATGGTTCAACCAGTGTTGGAGATGGAGACTAAAGAATAAACCTATTATGCAAGAATCCTGCCATGTTCACAGAATCATAGAATGGTAGGGGTTGGAAGGGACCTTTAGAGATCATCTAGTCCAACCCCCCTGCAGAAGCAGGGTCACCTAGATCAGGTCACATAGGAACATGTCCAGGCAGATCTTGAAAACCTCCAAGGAAGGAGACTCCACAACCCCTGTGGAGCCTGTGCCAGGGCTCTGTCATCCTCACAGTGAAATAGTTTTTCTTATGTTTAAGTGGAACTTTTTGTGTTCCAGCTTCATCCCATTACCCCTCGTCCTGTTGCTAGCTACAATAGAAAAAAGGGATGTCCCAACCTCCTGACACCCACCTTTTAGATATTTATAAATCTTAATAAGATCACCCCTCAATCTCCTCTTCTCCAGACTAAACAGCCCCAGTTCCTGAAGCCTTTCCTCGTATGAAAGATGTTCCATTCCCCTGATCATCTTGATGGCCCTGCACTGGACTCTCTCCAGAAGTTCCCTGTCCCTCTTGAGCTGAGGAGCCCAGAACTGGACACAGGACTCCAGAGGACGCCTCACCAGGGCAGAGCAGAGAGGGAGAAGAACCTCCCTTGACCCCTGCTGGCCACACTCTTCTTGATGCATCCCAGGATGCTATTAGCCTTCTTGTTCAATGGTTGCAACACAATCGTGTTCCAGTTGTTGCTCTTCCTGTGAAGAACTGATTGCACTGTGACAAGTTCCATTCACAACGAAGCTGCTGCCATCTGTGAACAGTTCCCATTCAGGGTTTTCAAGAGGATCATCCTTCAGGTCCTCTCTGCTGGAATATGTATGTTCAATGGTTGCAACGCAATCGCATTCCAGTTGTTGCTCTTCCTGTGAAGTACACAGAAACACTGCAGCATTTAGAAGGTTAGTTGTTTTCAACACTACATCATCCTGCTCAGTGAGAATTACCTGGTATTTCATCATTCGGCTCGGGGATAACCAATATCCCCCCTTTTGCTCCAAAACTGTTGTTACCATATGTGAGACATACACTGTAATAGTCCTTCCCAAGGTCAGCTTTCTTGCTTCTTGGATCAGTGTGACAGTTGCAGCTACTGCTCACAGGCAAGAAGGCCATCCCCTGCTCACCAAGTCCTGTTGTTTGGAAAAATATCCCACTGGTCTCTTCCAACTTCCTAGTTTCTGCGTCAGAAGCCAAATGCTGTCATTCATGAACAAATAACCAAAAATCTTTGGTTAAATCGAGGAAGTCTAAGGCTGGTACTGTCATCAGAGCTATTTTAAGCTTCTGGAAAGCTTCCTGCTGTTCTTTTCCCCATGTAAAAGGGTTAGATTTTTGGGCTTCATATAATAGTTTGGTTATAAGACCATAAGCCACGATCCAGAGCCTGCAACATCCCGTCATTCCTAAAAATGTCCACAACTCATGCACAGTGCGTGTTTCCAGAATAGCACAAGTCACTTCCTTTTGATTTGTTCCCAGCATCCATTCTCCTTTTGAAATTTCAAGGCCCAGATATATCACTGTTTGGCATGCTATTTGAGCTCTTTCTTTTGATACCTTGTACCCATTTATTCCCAAAAAGTTTAAAAGTTCAATGGTTACCTGTATGCAGGCTGACCTTCCCGTTGTGGCAATTAGGATGTCGTCCACATATTGGAGAAGCAAATGCTCTGGTCTCAAGTGTCACTGTCTTTTCATTAGTCCAAAGTTCCAGTTCTTTTGCTAGTTGTCTTTCAAAGACAGTTGGGCTGTTCTTGAATCCTTGGGGTAGCCGTGTCCATGTTAACTGTACCTTGTGTCCTGTTTGGGGGCTTTCCCACTCAAAAATAAATAGTTTATGACTTTCCTTCTCCAAAGGGATACAAAAGAAAGCATCTTTTAAATCAAACACTGTAAACCACTGATAATTTTCTCTCAGAGCTGTGAGTAAGGTACATGGATTTGCTATAACTGGATGTATATCTTTCACAATCTGATTTATGTGTTTTAAATCCTGAACTAACCTATACTCTCCATTCAGTTTCCGTACTGGTAAAATAGGTGTGTTATACTCTGACTCACATTCTTCTAGAATTTGATATTTCATAAATTTGTCAATTAGCACTTTTAATCATTGTTTTGCCTCAGGTTTTATTTGGTATTGTCTCACTCTGACCAATTTTGCTTTTTATTTTATTTCAGTTTTTACTGGTTGTGCCAATTTTGATTTTCCTGGAATCTGAGTTTCCCACACTATTGAGATCACTGCATTCTCCACTTCTGGAGGTAATTCTAGCACCTTTGTTTTTTCTTTTATCATCTATATTCGTCGTGTCTTTGATTCAGGTATTTTTAGTAATAAGTATCCGTTTTCAAAGACAATTTGTGCATTTAATTTAGACAACAAGTCCCTTCCCATCAGGGGTATGGGACATTCTGAAACATACAAAAATTCATATGTTATAACTTTGTCTCTGAATTTCAGATCCAGTGGTTGCAAAAACGGCCAGATTTCCTCTTTTCCTGTGGCTCCCACAATATTTGTAGTTTTAGTTCCTATTGCTCCTCTACATGCATTTAAAACTGAATACATTACTCCCATGTTTATATTGGGTTCTATTCTCTGAAGTTTTTTGGGGTTTTTTTGGTTTTTTTCTATTTTTTTTCTTTCTCACTTTATCTGGGTGTTCCTTATAGGAGTCGGTTGATTTTTTTCTCAGAGAATTAAATCGGAAAGTGAGAAAGGCACTTTCATGTATACTGGTTCACTCTGCCCAACCCCTTGCCTTAATGGGGCAATTATACGGTGTTTGACTTTAGATTTTAAGGGGACCTTTAAGGTGGTTATTAAATGAGTACAGCATTGAGTTCTCTTGGACATTGATGAGGAGGGTTTTGTGTCAGAGTCCTCATTTTTCCACGTTACTACTATCTGGAGAAGGCTGGGAGCCCTCCCTAGAGCCAGCACTGTGGGATGTATCCTTGTGAGGTTGCTGGGTCCCTGTTCAGGTTCATGTTGGGGAGTGGGTAAGTGAGAGAGGGGGTATATATAGGAACAGCTCTTCCCCCTTAAGGGTCAAATGTTAAGACACATTTTTGCTGCAGTGCATGGGGAGCAACCATTTTGAATCTTTTGTTTTTCTACTGTGAGTGACATTACGCGATTTGTTCATTCAGATTCTTTCTGCCATTCAGATTTTTCTCTTAAATAAAAGAACAGATCTACATATGGGACTTTATCTTACTTTTCCTCAGTCTTATAAAACAACATTAATTGCAAGATAGTATTATAACTTAGTATTCCATTCAGGGGCCACAATTCCTCATCATCCAGAGGATACATTGGCCACGTATGATTGCAATATTCAATAAGCTACTTTTTACACAAATCATTATGTATTTCTTTTCAGTGAGCCAAAAGGCAGTCCAAAGGAGAGGTTTTTGGCACAGGGCCCTTATTGTTAGAATTTCCCCCTTAAACAGGTTTGACCACTTAGATTCCATAGCCAAAAATTATGGTGTCCTTCAAACACAGAGACTTAAAGGCACAATTCAATATTTCTACACATGATTACAGTACTCTATAAGTTGATCTTTACAAAAATCACCCTTAAATTCCTTCCAATGTGCCAACAGACACCCAAGGGGTGAATTCTCAGGTACTTTGTTTGCCATTTCAAGATCTTTTTAGTTACAAATACTTTCTCAACAGTCTTCTCATTCTTTTACTTCACTTCTCTCAGGCTGCACCCCTTGCGGGATCACAGAACAGCGGATCAAAGCTCTGCACTCACTTTGTGCACAATGGCACATCTCAATCACACATATACAGACAGCTTGCAACACAATATACAATAATATGCGTATATATACAAAGCAATATACAAACCAATGTACAAATCAATGTACAAACCAAAACTAATAGGTACCATATACTTATACCAATTACCAATAACAATGTCAGTCCTGCGATCACTTTCGCGTTCGCCTTACGGGCAGTGCCTAGGCTCCTAATACCCAATATGAGGATCTTCTAGCCCAACCAAGCGGAACCTTCGCTCCCTCTTACTGGCAGGACCCTTTGGGCTTTCCCTGGGCCCAACCAAGTGGGGTCTCCGACACCGCGACTTACAGGCTAGTTCACCTGGTTCCGCCCCCAGCCAATTAGAAGTGCCTTACCACTCCAGGGAACATAGCGAGGAGCTGTAAGGGTCGCAGGCGATGGTCCTCCCCGAGAATCCCTTGGTGTCTGTTGGAGTTTGATCAACATCTGATCAAACAGATCCGAACCGCAATCACGAAAAGCTTATCTGCACAGGAATGCAGACAGATAAGCCAGGCACTTCTTTATTATGCACGGGGGGAGGGTGGGGGAGGGAGGGGGCGGGGATAGCTCCTCCATACTGCTTCGTTGTTAGTTACCATTTTCAGGGCTTTTATACGCTTATCAGTCTCTTTGTTTTAGTAACACCTAAGGTAACAGCCAAGGTAACCTAACAAATACATATACCAGAGTCTTGTGGTTAAGGTAAAAGGTCCCTATCAGATGTGGTATGTAACTCTTGCAGTTTGATCCTTATGTGATTCAAATGAATACTTAATCAATAGGTATTTGAGCTATTTGCAAGGACTTAGCTAAATGATTCAACTATTACTAGGTGATTAACAAGTACTTAACAAGTGCTTGACTACTTATTGTGATGATAAGTTTTTAACTAAAAAAATTGTGTATCTGCAACAGGCCTAGTGAACGGGATTGTATATAACTCCTACATGAAAGCTGCCAGGAAGCTGGAACAGTGCTGGCTGATAGACTACAGGGGGACCTACATATCAGTATAGACTGGCAAAGTACACAGGATTAGTGATAGGGCCTACAGGGAAGTTGCAAAGAAGGTAGCACAATGGTGGCTGTACTTTGCCAGCTCAGTTCCTATTGAAAATACATGTGTTTGTAAAAGTAATACCACTGCATCTGGGAGCTACAAGCAAACTAAATAGTATGTAGATCCCCATATAGCCTATAGGCCAGCACTGTGTCGGCTTCACATCAGCTTTCCTGTGGGACCTATCTCCAATCCCTTATACTTTTCCTTCTCAGCTCCTACTGAAAATCCAGACTGCTGGTAAAAGTTATGCCACTGCATTTGGGAGTTACAAGGAAGCACGGAGGCAGACCATGCCTACACTGGTATGTAGATCCCCATGTAGCCTATCAGCCAGCACTGTGCCAGCTTCCTGGCAGCATTCCTGTAAGAGCTATATACAATCCTGTGCACTTCGCCTGCTCAGGTCCTTTTTAAAATACAGGCAGCTGGTCAAAGGTTATGCCACTGTGTCTGGGAGCTACAAGAAAGCACGTATGAGAACCATGCCTACACTGGTATGAAAGTCCCTGTGTAGCCTACCAGCCGCCATTGTGCTACCTTCCTTGCAACTTTCCTGTAGGACCTAGTACAAGTAATATGGTGCAACATTGCTGGCAGCACAGTTCACCACCACCACCAAGGATTCTGCCTGTTGAAGGTGCTGTTCCCTTGCACTGCATGTCCCACTGTCTCAAGATACATCGCCTCTGTGCATGGGCCCGGGTCCAGGATCGAGTGTTTGTGACTCTCACAGACTTTTAGGGACTTTTCAAGAACCTCCTGCACCTTCCAGAACCTTCCATAATCTCTGCCTCCTTCCCCCTCAATGGCTCGGGGAGGGCAGGGAATGGAGGATGTGGTCAGTCTCTCACAGATGGTCTCTGCCACTTCTCTTTTCTCAAATGAGGACAACTCCTTGCATTCTTCCCTTGCTGTGATACAGGATCCCTCCCACAGGACACAGTCCTTAACAAGTTTCTCTGGTGTGAGTTCTTCCTGGCAGCTATGGCTTCTGCCAACACAGGGTCTCTCACACAGGACACAATCCTTAGTAAATATTTCTGGCTGAGTTCTTCCCTGCATTTGCAGCTTCTGCAGATACAGGGTCCCTCCCACAGGACATGGCCTCTTCTGGGCATAACTTTAACTTCTTTGGCATGGGCTCTTCCCAATAGTTATGACTTGTGTGAATTTGAGGTCCTCGCACAGGACATGCCCTCCTTTGGCCATAGTTACTGCTTCTGGCATGGGGTCTTTAATGAAGAGAATCACCACTTCTGATGCAGGATCTTTAGCAAAGTGAATCACTGCTTCACCAGTCCTCTCAACAGGATGCACACCTCCTCCTCTCTTCCCTCACTGATTTTGGAGTCCACATGGTTGTTCATCTCTCTCTTCCAACTCCTTGCAGCACCACCAGCCAGAAAAGAAGGAAGGATCAGAAGAAGGAAGGAACTGGAAGAAACCTTCTCTTCCATCTTCTTCTTAAAAAGTGATCATAGAAGTGTCTAATTGGCTCAGCAGCAGAAGTGGGTCTGGCTTAGAGCTGGGGAGAGTTTTGAGTAACTTCTTACAGGAGCCATCTTTACAGTGCCTTCCCCCTTGCAAGAAAAGGCTATCATGTCAAACCATGACATAAACTTTTTATCATTCTACTTTGTTCAGGATTAAATATTTAAATTTTAATCCCAGCGTACAACTGCTAGATGTGCAACACTACCAAAAAATGTACATTTGTGGTGTGGATAAGTGCACCCAAAGTACAACCATCCTGTCTACCTTGAGTAAGAGTAACACATAAAAATTTCATTCTGGCAGATAAGACCTGCAGAATTATTGCCCTGTCTCTGTGTACTGACTTCAGCTTGTTTTTAATTCTAACAGTTAGCTGAGCAGAATATGTTATATTGCAGATGTTTCAGGTCTGAGTTAGTATCAGTTGAGAATGCTTAACTTATCATGTCTTCATTACTCATTTCCTGCATTTGCTCCATAGATTTCCCCTACATTTGACTTCAGGAGAAAACATTTATAATTCAGACTTTTTATTGGCTTAATTTCTTTATGTTGTCATGCTTTAAAACATTTGCTAAGCTAAAAATAAAAATATTTCATTATCCAAGTCTTTAGGAAACTAGTTTGGGCAAACAAATGGGATAACATGATCATGGATTATCAGATTACACAATATCAAGAGAGTAAAACAGAATAATTCAGTGCAGTGCAGTGTGTATTTAACTGCAATATCAATTATGAAGCCTTTAGATTAAGCTTGACTCCTGTGGCATCTGAAAACAAATAAGGTATTAGACTTACAACCATATGTTTAACATCCCTTCTAAGCTCAACATTTATGGGACACATTCTCTGCTATGGTCTGTAATTTGGGAATATTTTACTTTTACTGTTTCCTTTCCCCAAAATCAACAAAGATTTTTCCTGTAAGTATAGCTATCACAATGATGCATATAAACGCCACTAACAACTGTGATGGTATCTTGTCAGACACAGAAGGAAAAACATTAATCTGAAAAAACAAATGGAGAGAAGAAAAGTCCCTTTTACTGCTGCTGCTTCTTTATAAATCAGGTTTAAGAAATGGGAGGAACTCTGATGTTTTCTAGTCATACCCATTATAAACTCTAATCCGAGATCCCTAATAGGAAAAGATGATGAGGGACATAGAGAAGAGGCTTCATCAGTGTTGGAACTGCAGAAACTTGACCAGCAACCATTACTCCTCATATTCAGTTAATAAAATGTCTCTTTTTAAACGGAGTTAAATAAATTGTCCAGTGTTTCCTTTCTTGACATGTGTAGTAGGGATGTTGGTAGACATGTCTAAGCCACTGCTCCTGTTAGAAGACACTATATTCCTGGGAAAAAATGGGAGACTTTTGGGGTATAAATCACCTGTTTGAAGTAGCTAAAAGGCAAATTGCTTTTGCAAACAAAAGCTGTGTCAGTGTGGCTTGAAAACCAAGATGCTTAAAGCTTGTGTTAAGAATAAGCTTAAAGCTTATTTATTGCTTAATGCAAGAAGGCACTTAAAAATAAACAAGGTGATTGTGGAAGAGGAGAAGGCAGTCTTGGTCGATATACAACCATTTTCTGAATCCAAGGATTGTATTAAGTGCATCTTCACGTTGACAGGAGTATCACACAGGCTACTGCAAAATAAACGGGCTATTTTAGAATAATTTTTTATCAAGGGCACGCAACCTCAGAACTTACAAACGGACTTAGAAAAGGTGTTGGAAGCCAGTCTTCAAAAAAACTTTTAAAGCTGTATAATATTCACTACTTTGTTACTATTAATTAAGTAAAAACCTCCATCACAGACCAAGGCACTCAAACCCAAGTTGTGGAGATAGTGCATGACACCTTTTGCTGTGTTGATGTATTATCAGGATTCATAAGGAGCCATAATCATAGATGTCTCACAACTATCACAGCCAAAGAGTCTGTGAAGGAAAATCTTTAAACTTTGCAAGGATTTATTTTTTTAAATTTAAATGAAATTTAAAGAATCTTCATCTTTTATCAAAAAGAGAGCCTGTCATGGGTTTCTGTGGAGACACTTTTTGCTTGGTAACAGGGGAAGGAAGATGCAGTGCTGGTCCCATAAGCAATTCTTGAAACATCCCCTGTCTCTGAGGTGGATCCACCTCAGAGGTGTTGAGTAGGACAACATGAAGGCAACCATGGCGCAGGCCATGCTGGAGAGACTGTGGGCCTGAGAGACACACACAGGAGACGGAGAGGAGTTGCAGCCCCTGGGATGAATGCACATTAGAACAGCCTGTTCAGGGCTGCACAGCGTATGAGAAACCCCATACTGGCTCAGGGAGCACTGGCATGGGGTCTGCCTGCCTTGAGAAGAGACAAGTATCAGGAGCCATCAGGAAAAGTCTGACTGAAACCCCCATTCCCTGCCCCTCTGCGCTGTTCAAGGGAGGAGGAATAAAGACACAGGGATCAGGTTCCTGAGCCTGGGAAGAGGGGGAAGGTGGTATTAAAGAGCTGGTTGTGCTCTTTATCATCATGCCACTCTCTGGGGTTTTTTGTTTGGTTTTTTTTTTTTGGTTGGTGGTGGAGTAAATTAATTTCTGTTTTCTTCCCCAAGTTGAGTACACTTGACTGTTTTGCCCAGGGCAACAAGTGGTGAGTGAGTCCTTCCTGTCCTTAGTGTGTTCCAAAGGTCCTTGGTACTTACGGCTGGTCATGGTCCTGTGTTCCTAGATGGGCCTAAACTGCAACAGAGACTATGTAAGAAGGTCTGAAAGAAAAGAGAGATTTGAGAATAGTTATAAATATTCATGGATGGATGCAGGGGTTCTTCTTCATCATGCAAGACGGGAATGATCAGACACCAATATGATGTGCATCGACTCCAACTTTATTGCCACATAATCATTACATATATACTTTTCCAAATGCTGTATACGTGCTACAATTCATGATAGTTAATACTAAGTTTCACGCGCTATGCATAAAGCTTCAAAGTTTCGTTTTTGTAACAACTTAAACACTAACCTCATTGTGCTTATATATCACCCATCTATTTGGCCTTCAGTTAGTTTTCTCTCACACTAGACTATGGTTATGCTTACCTTACATTTTGCTTAGCTTTATACTATTGTTAGTTACATATATTACAGTTTGTTAGTCACATACATGTGATCACACAATGCTTAATTGAATGCTCTATCCTGTCTTCTTGTTTGACCTTGCCTCGGTTACAGTCTGTAGTTTCGTTTTCCTCCTTACTCAAGCTTGCTGTCACATAGGCATTCTTTTTTTTTTCTGCTGCTGAAGGCAATTCAAAGATGAACTGCTAACTTCCTTTGTCTTTGTCTAACTCCATATCGTTCATTATAGTCCAGGCCCCAACAGATTAAACTTTTGAAGTACAAAAAATTGTCACAATAGCAGTCACAAAGTGATCAAAGGGACCTTTTACATGGAAGAACCTCAAAAAGTGAATCTAGGTAAGGGCAGATACTACAAAATTGGGAAAGTCATTGCTGCAAAAGAGAAAAAGAGGAAAAAGTAGGTGCTGGGGATGTGTTGTAGCTCAACACAGACACTTAAAAATTGCATAGAAGCTTCCCAAGACCTGAACATCTACTGATTAGGTTTGAGTAAGGAGAAAAGAAGGATGATGGAAAGTAGGTTATACCTTTGAATACCCAGCAATTCCAGCACCAGAATTTTCCCAGAGGTCACAGTCTCAGACTTTGTAATACAGCTGGTGAGATCCCCGGAGCTCATGTCAGTTGGAGATGAGTCTAGCAGAGGTACGATGCCCACACAGCTGCAATAACATCAGTGAAAATGTCACCCTTGAAAAAGCACTGCTGGCAGTATCCATGGTACTATACATTGCAGAAAGGTGGTCTGTTTTGGAGGAATGTGTGAATCATCTTATTAACCCTAAAAACAAGGTTTCAGTCATCCAGTCTCCAGCCTGGTCTTCAATCCTGTGATATGAAAATGAAAGCTTAAATCAGATGAAAATCCTTACACTTTTCCTGAAACTGGGATTTTAGCACAGATGTCAGTGGGAGGGCCTTTGCCAGGGGCTCCTGAAAAAAAAAAAAAACACCAAAAATATTTTGGTAACAAAAATATGGTACAAAAATATTACCTTCTTACTAAAATTTTCAATCTATTGTCTGCAATATCCCAGCAGGCCCAAAAGCTGTCTAACCTATCTCTTACTCTTTGGAGCTTGTAGGGACAGTATCCCATTTACTCGATCTGGATCAAGTTTCTTACTTCCGTTTATAAGCCAGTGTCCCAAATATTTTACCTTTTCTTCAGCAAGCTGTAATTTAGATTTAGACACTTTCAACCCTTGTAAACTCAGGAAATTAAGCAATTTAATGCTTTCCTGTCTAACAGTTTCTTCATCTCTCCCTGCTAATAATAAATCAACCACATGTTGAACTACAATAACTTCTTTGCCTAACTCATAATTTCTCAAGATCTGTTCTAGTGCTTGTCTAAAAAGATTGGGGGACTCTGTAAATCCCTGTGGTAATACAGTTCATCTCAACTGTTGTTTTCCCTACACTCCTCTTTCAGGGGACTCAATAAGGTGTGTGGGTTAGGTACCACAGGGAACCTAGTAATAGTTCTCTTGTTTATCTCCCAGAGTTATTGTACTAATCTGTAAGTCCCATCAGATTTCTTTACTGATAATATGGGAGTCTGGTTTTAATCCTTGTCTACCTTTTTGTGACAAGGGGTACTGTTTTACCCTTACCAGCAGCCCAGGGTTTTTAATAACTACTTCAAAGGGTTCTATATCTAATCTCCCCACAGTTTCAGGAGTGTACCAAACCTCTGGGTTAATTTTATCCTCATCTTCTACAGTCAGAGGACATAGTTTCACAATAATTTCTTTATTGTTTACCTCTAGATTTATTCCTAAGTCTATAATTAAGTCTCTCCCTAATAAATTATAATCAACCTCCAGAACTAACAAAAAGGATCCTACAGCATACTTTTCCTGCTTCAGGTGGAGGTGGAGGAGCTACTGGAGGTGGAGGTACGTATGGAGGTGGCCAAATTTCCTCCTCTGATTTACTTTTTATTACTCTTTTTCTCCTTGAGAGTGAATAAGGATACTTTGTCCAAAGGTTGAGGTACCCAAAGACTTGCATACTCACTCTCCTCTGGGGTAACAGTCTTCTTCTCATTCACCCGCAAATTCAGGTCTGCACATAATCAGTCCCCAAAGGACCCAAAAATGGGCCAAATAATATGGGGGTTACCTAATGATTTCCCCCCCAAACTTCCATGCAATAATGTACCATCTTTTCCTTACTCTTTTGTCTTCTACGGGGAGAATAATTCCAAAATTTTATCATGGTCCCCAGGGAACTTTCTGGGGAAATGTCTGGCAGACTATCCTTACGGCCACCCATGGAATCAGAAGACTTGTTTTCTTCTGTCCCATCTTCTAGAGCGCCCTTGACTTGCTCTCGCAGTTGTTCCCCTCGGTCGTGACCCACGCCCTTACGGACAATGGGAACTGCACTACAGAGGGTCCACACTCGCTTGGTCCCCTTGAGACCTCTCAGTCATTCGCACTCTAAGATACCCACCCTGACCGAATGGATCAATGCAAATACTCACTCCAGAGTCTTCATTCGGATCTTTGTGCACAAAAATTATGGGGTTACTGCAGGTTTATTTGTTTAATTGTCGATTTTGGAGGGGGTTCGGAATCACAGGTTTTGGTAAAGGAACTTCCCACACCAGGGCCATCCACAGATGGAGCACCTCCCCAGTTCGGGGGTCCTGTACCAAATTTACCTGGATCCAAGTCACGGCACCAAATTTGTTATAGATTGCTGTGGCAAAGTTCATAAGCCAATTTAGATGAGTCATTAAAGCAATTTATTAAGCAAGCAGAAAATAAGCAAAACAGTGCTGGGCAGCCGGGAGACTGTGCTCCAGCAATGGTGTGCAACATCCCCCTATACCAGAGTCCTTTTATACAGTCCTTTTTTGGGCCAAGCGCATCGCTTCCTGGAGTACTCTGCGCATGTGCTGGTTCTGTTGTTAGGGGATCCTTCTCTGCCTCCTGGTGGTTTCCGTGGTTGTAGGGATGAAATCACTAGTCTTCCTCTAGTAGTCTGTTCGTGACCCTTCTTCTTGGAGTCCGTTGGCTCATGAGCAATCTGATGCATCTTATGTAAACTCTACAGTATGCGTCTTAAGCAAGCTGCACTTGTTTTAAGGTTCTGCAAGACTTATCTTTCACAATATGGTCCCTTGCTCGACCTGTCTTTTATTAGTTGATTAACGAACATGACCTTTCCCATTACATCCTCCAACATTGACTGTCCCCTCACAACGTATTGAACCTCAGCATTCTGAGAGTTCAGGACTGCGAGCCCCTTACAATGAGTTCTGGAAGTATTAACGCAAGTGTCTCGGCGGGTATGCACCCTGTTAACCCTGACCGCCCCGAGATATCTGTGTCTTTGGCTCCACCTGCAGGTGCTATTGGAAATGGCACAAGTAAACCGTCTGGTAATGGGTGTGTTCTGCTAGGGCGGCGATTAACTGACCCACCACGGCCGCCTCCCCTGCCGTTGCCGCCGCCACAACCACCGTTGCCGCAGGGTTCTGAAATATTTGAACACCTTCCTCTGCCACCTTCACCGGTGGAGGAAGGGCCAGACGATTACGACCCAACATTAAAATGGAGAGGTTTTATTCGTGATGCAGTAATTGAAGGGGAGTTTATACCACAAGTGTTTCCAGTGGTTCTGGTGCAGAGAGCAATAGGTGCCATTGGATTTGAAGTTTGTCCGAGAGGGGCAAAAGGCAGTTACAGAGTATGGATTAACTAACCCTTACGTGATGACTTTGTTAGATCATATTTTCATTAGTGAACTGATGACCCCTTTTGATTGTCGGAAGCTGGCAGAGACCTTTTTAAAGCGAACTCAGATATTGCTGTGGGAGTCTAAGTGGGGAAAGTCAGTAGAGCTAGTCATTGTACAGAATCTGGGCTTGCAAGCAGGAGACCATGGCAGGTAGCTAATGCAGATATGATGTTGGGTAAAGGGCCCTATATTGACCGTCAAAGACAAACCAGGCTGCCGGAGGATATCCTACAGCAAACTCAAATGCTGGCTTGTCAAGCCTTTAAGGCAGTCCCACAAATGGACATGCCAGTTCCCTCATATACTACCATTATGCAGAAGCATGATGAAAATTTTATGACCTTCTTAGACTGCTTGAGAGCAGCATCGGATCGTGTTCCAGACATGACCCCTGAAGTCAAAGTAGTGCTAGGCACACATCTAACCCCAGATGTATAAAAATTTTGCAGACTTTACCACAAACAGCTACTTTGGTTGACTTGCTCTCGAGTAGGGTCGACAGAAAATGGGCAGCACATTTGACTGAAGCCATGGCCGTAGCACTTAAGACTCTGGTGCAGCAAGGGAGAGGTGATTGTGGGCTGAGATGTTTTAATTGTGGCAAGACAGGACACTTAAAAAAACAATGTCAATCGAAGACCTCATTACAGAAAGAAATGCATCTGGAGTTGCAGGGTTTAATGGCAACTGTAACAATTGTGGGAAGTTTGGTCATCATGCCAATGAAAGCCGCTCTCGCTTAACCAAAGATGGGGCACCGCTGGGAAACAGATCAGCGAGCATGAAGAAGGAGGGCATGATGACACAAAAACATCCCTTAACCTCAGCAGCTGTTTGGATCACCTCAGGTCAGCCACTGCAGGAAGTGCAGGAGTGGATGTGGAAACCACAATAGATAAAACCATCAATGACACAGACATTAAAATAATTCCATTTAATGCAAATGGGCCTTTGGGCCATGGACTAGGTGCTTTATTGATAGGTCGATTCTCTGCCTCTTGGCAAGACATCTTTGTGCTTCCTGGTGTAATTGATGCTGTTTATAGGGTTAATATTAGGATTATGGTTGAAGTGTGGCAGTCACCAGTTTCTATAACAGAAGGGACTAAAATAGCCCAATTAATTCCTTTTATGGCTAGCATTCCATTTCCAGGTATTCGAGAGCATCGAGATGGTGGTTTGGGTTCTACAGATATACCTGAAGTAAGGCTTACGATACCACTCTCATAAGTGAAACCCACCTGAACGGCTGTGTTTCAACACCCGAGTCATAAACAAATGGTTGGTTTGATATGTTGTTTGATACAGGAGCAGATATAACCATTGTTCCACTATCCTTTTGGCCAGAAAATTGGCTCTTAGAGAATTTAGGAACTTCTGTTATTGGGGTAGGAGGTATGCAAATGACAAGAATTAGCAAAGATCTAATTATAATCTGGATACAAGGAGAAGAAAATAGCCATGCACAAGTTTGTCCATATATGATGAACACCTCTGTATGGCTGTTAGGCAGAGATGCTTTGTCCCAAACGGGCTATCACCTGTCCAATGAAAAATTTTAGCAGCGGCCATTGATGGGCGACCAATCCTGAAATTGTCTTGGCTTACCAATCAACCAGTATGGGTTGATCAATGGCCTCTACATAAAGAAAAGTTCACCCACTTACGTGAATTGGTACAGGAACAATTAAACAAGGGACATATTAAGCCATCAACTCGTCCCTGGAACAAACCAATTTTTACTATTCTTTAAAAATCAGGGAAATGGCGATTATTACATGACCTGAGAGCAGTCAATGCTGTGATGCAGAATATGGGTACTCTGCAACCTGGGTTACCCTATCCTGCAATGATTCCAAAAGAATGACCTCTATTGATTATTGACTTAAAGGATTGGTTTTTTTCCCAATTCCTTGTAGGCACAGACGTAGCTTGGACCAGCCAGCTTGAATAAAGATGGTAGGGATAAGTTAATGCAGCTGGCATGCTACTTCAGAAACAGGTGCTGCAAGTTAATCAATTGGGCCCTGGGTGATCTCATGGGCAGAAGCAGCATATAAGGAGGTAGCTAGCAAAGGAAGGGTGGCTTTGAGTCAGCTCTGGTGGTTGTACTGTGTTGCCCTGTATGTCTCTGCACGTGCATTACTTAGACCCTCTACATCTTTGAGTGAATATTGCTTGCTCAACAACAACATTTGGTGACCCCGACGTGATTTGCTGATCCTCGGCAGAAAAGCACTTGGATTCCTGCTGGAAAAGGCAAGTGATCTGAGTAAACTGATATAATGGGAAAAATGCTAAGCAAAGAGGAAAATCCTATTGACACCCTCCAGCATATCCTTGCGGAAAAAGGATTCAATTATGAAAGAGAGCCTTTGCTAAGGCTTGTAAGATGGGGACAGGAAGTAGGTCTCTTTGCTTCCCCCCAAGAAGTATATGAAAAAGGACACTGGGAAAGCCTAGGAGACATGTTGAATAATGCTATTGGCTTGTGTAAATTGGTATCATCCATTATACACCAGCTAGAAGCTGAGCGTGCTGCCGCTGCTGCCATGAAAGCAGAAGCTGCTGCACCATCTGCGTTCCCGGTGGATGCTAAAAGATTCTTTGGAGGTGGTGACTTTATAGTACCATCGGCTCCACCTCTAGAAGAAAATACTCAGAGACTCTTCGGAGGGGATAATGTCGTAATACCCTCGGCTCCACCTCTGGAAGAGGAGAGCATGGATGTGAGCCCACCTCCCCCAGAACCCCCTAGAGCACCGTTCCAGGAGCCGAATACACGCATTGCTTCTCCTCCCCTCCCACCCACCCTTCACCATCCTGCCCCATCCCATCCTTCTGCTATACCTGAAGGAGTACCTGACAGAGAACGAAAGGTACGTTTTACAAATGATACTGTGGATATGCCGTTGCCCCTGAGCTCATCAATCCCTGAGTGTATTCCTCTGCCATCATCACCCCCAACATCTAGTGAAGATCAACAAGACAATTATTAAAGGAAGAGTTAATGCAACATGGAGAAGATATGAAACACACTTTGGCCTAGTTGGAGGAACTGATAGAAAAACCAAAAGCAACAGCTAATCAACTGTTGGAACGAATTAATGAATTAACCAAAACAAAGATTAAAGTTTCATCCCCACAGGTACTCAGAGACCCCCGGCCAGATGACTATGATCCGGCTAAGAAATGGAGAGGCCTCATACGTGATGCGGTAATCGAAGGCGAATTTATTCCACAAGCCTTTCCAGTAATAACAGCACAAAGAAAACGACAATGGGCACCTTTAGATTGGAAATTGGTAAGAGAAGGCCAGAAAGCAGTAATGCAATATGGCTTGTCCAACCCATACGTTCAAACGTTACTGGATCATATTTTTGCCAGTGGGTTAATGACTCCATTTGACTGCCGGAAGCTTGCAGAAACTTTCCTGAAGCCCACTCAGGTATTACTATGGGAGTCTGAATGGGAAAAAAGAGTTGATCTGACAGTGGTGGAAAACATGGACTTACAACAGGGAGATCCACGGTGAGTCGTCACAGCAGACATGATGCTGGGTAAAGGACCATTTGCTGATCCTCAGGTACAAGCCCGACTGCATGAAGCTATCTTGCAGCAAACACAGACACTGGCTCGCCAAGCATTTAAGATTGTTCCTGATATGGGGGTGCCAGTTCCCTCATATACAACTATTATTCAAAAACCTAATGAGCCTTTCATGACCTTCTTAGACCGTCTAAGAGCAGCTCTGGATCGTATACCAAACATGTCGGCTGAAGTAAAGGCGGAAATAGGGTTACACTTAGCAGTTGCTAACGCTAATCATGACTGCAAAAAGATCCTGCAGGCTCTCCCACGGACAGCAACTTTGGTCGACATGATAGAAGCCTGCTCTAGGGTAGGATCGTCAGCACATTTAGCTGAGGCAATGGCAACAGCATTGAAACCTTTAGTTCAAGCCCACAAAGGAGATCGGAGGCCAAAGTGCTTTAACTGTGGAAAAATAGGACACGTGAAAAATCAATGTCGGTCCAGACCATTGGTATGGACAAACAGCTCCGCCAGGCCATCTGGGTCCAATGGCAGATTTCATGGCAATTGTTACAGATGTGGCAAGTTTGGCCATAGAGCCACTGAGTGCCGCTCTCGAGTGGCCAGACATACAATGCCTAAGGGAAACGGGTTGACGAGCGCAAAAAGGGTGAGCGCGATGACACAAAAACGCCCTTCAACACCAACAGCTGCCTGGATGGCCTCAGATCAGCCACTGCAGGAAGCGCAGGAGTGGATGTGGAAACAGCAGTAGATGTAACCATCCACAACACAGAGGTAACAATTATCTCCTCTAACGTTAATGGACCCCTTGGCTATGGTTTAAGTGCTTTCTTTTAGGACGGTCATCGGCCTCTTGACAGGGTATTTTTGTGCTCCCCGGTGTAATTGATGCAGACTATGAAGGAAATATTGGAATAATGGTTAAAGTTTGGCAGCCACCAGTTCATATACCTAAAGGAACTAAAATAGCGCAATTAGTTCCTTTCAGAGCTAAAGTTCCTTTCGCAGGAAGTCGTAAGCGTCGAGACGGTGGTTTTGGATCCACTGGAGTACCTGAGGTAAGACTGGCAATGCCACTTTCACAGGGAAAGCCCACTCAGACGGTTGTATTCCAACATCCAAATGGTGAACACATGGTTGGGTACAACACATTACTGGATACGGGAGCAGATGTTACTATTGTTCCATTATCCTATTGGCCAAAAAGCTGGCCTTTAGAGAATTTAGACACCCCTGTTGTTGGAGTAGGAGGAATACAGATGACAAAAATTAGCACAGACCTGATTTCGGTATGTATACAGGGCGAAGAGAATAGATGTGTGCAAATTAGGCCCTATGTAATGAATACTTTAGTTTGGCTTTTGGGTAGAGACGCCTTAAGCCAAATGGGCTTTCGTTTGTCAAATGAAAATTTTTAATGGCGGCCATTGATGGGCGACCAATCCTGAAGCTAACCTGACTCACAGATAAACCAGTTTGGATTGATCAATGGCCGCTAAGCAAAGAAAAGCTCACCCACATTCATGAATTAGTAAATGAACAACTAGAGAAGGGTCATATTAAGCCATCCACCAGTCCATGGAATACACCAATTTTTACTATCCCTAAAAAATCAGGGAAGTGAAGGCTGTTACATGATTTAAGAGCTGTTAATGCAGTGATGCAGGACATGGGTGCTTTACAGCCAGGATTACCCTCTCCTGCAATGCTTCCAAAAGAGTGGCCCCTGTTGGTAATTGACTTAAAGGACTGTTTTTTCACAATTCCCTTACATGAGGATGACAGTGAGAAGTTTGCCTTTACAGTACCATCGATTAACAAACAAGAGCCAGCAAAATGATATCAATGGACTGTTTTACCTCAGGGAATGAAGAACTCACCAACTCTTTGTCAAACTTATGTTGCCTGGGCGCTGGCACCTCTGCGCAAAAAATACCCTCGTGTCTTATTTTACCATTATATGGATGATACCTTGATTGCAGGAAAAGACCTGGACCAGCATCGCATTCTACAAGAAGTGAACCGGCAGTTAAGCAACTCCGGGTTGGTGATCGCACCAGAGAAGGTACAAATGCACGCCTCTTGGAAATATTTAGGTAATATTATCACTGATGCGCGCATTTATCCTCAGAAGGTGGCAATTAAAACAGATATTGCTAACTTAACAGACGTTCAAAAGCTAATAGGTGATATCCAATGGGTACGGACCATATGTGGTATCACGAATGAGGATCTTGCGCCACTAATGGCTTTGTTAAAGGGCTCAGTAGAGGCTGATAGTGCGCGAAGACTGTCTCGGCAGCAAATCCAAGCAATAGAAAAAATAGGAAGCAAGATAGTCAATAACTACAGTCACCGATATGATCCTGACTTGTCAATTAACATTGCTGTGATAAGTCAAAACCAGCATGTAATGGCAATCTTGATGCAATGGGATTCAGTAGCGAAAGACCCATTGAGGATCTTGGAGTGGATATTTTTACCATATAATTTGCAAAAAACAATTACCACGAGGCTAGAGGCAATTGCGAAAATAATAGTTAAGGCCAGGAAACGTCTGCTGGAAATAGCAGGGATTGAGGCAGACGTCATTTTCCTTCCTCTCACAGATGAGTTCTTGAACTGGGCACTGCAACAATCTGATGAATTACAGTGGGCCTTATTGTCATATCCAGGAACTATAAATAATCATTATCCGGCCCATAAACTGTTTTCTGTTAAATTTCAAATGGAAGACCGGCCTTTGAGATCAGCAGTACCCGTTAAAGGCCTGACTGTTTTTACCGACGCCAGTAAGATCCAAGCCAAAGCAGGAGTGGTTTGGTGGGAGAATGGAAAATGGCAAAATCTAACTGTCCACTCCCCAGGCAGTTCAGTTCAACTGCTGGAACTGATGGCTGTAGTTAAAACTTTTGAGAAATGGTCAGACGTCCCATTAAACATCATCTCCGATTCCCTCTATGTGGTCGATGCTGTCACTCGATTAGAGAGAGCGCTGTTGAAAGAAATCTCTAATCAGAATCTGTATAACTTATTTCTGCGACTCTGGCATCAGATAAATGAACGGCAAACTGCTTATTATATTGGACATATTCGAAGCCATTTGGGCTTAAAAGATGGCCTATCAGTTGGCAATGAAATTGTTGACAAGACAGTGGCAGCTCCTTTATTGATACCTACGGGGCCAATAATTGACAAATTTTCTCAAGCCCGAAGATCGCACGATTTTTTTCATCAAAGTGCGAAAATGCTGGCGAAGCAGTTTGACCTGACCATATCGGACGCTCAGGGTATTGTTTCCATGTGCCCTGCATGCCAGAATCAAATCGGCCTAGGAGTAGGAGTCAATCCCAGGGGTCTGGCACCATTAGGTATATGGCAATCAGATATCACTGTCTATGCTCCTTTTGGACGATTTAAACGTATACATGTTACTATTGATACTTATTCAGCCATGGTTTGGGCCACAGCCTTAACCAGTGACAGTTCTCGAGATGTCATAAGACATTGGAGGGGTTGCTTTGCTGTCCTTGGTGTTCCAAGAGAGATAAAAACCGATAATGGCTCGGGATACATAGCCAGTAAAGCACGTAAGTTTCTAAACTTATAGGGTGTTAAACATACTACTGGAATCCCAGGAAATTCCACCGGTCAAGCCATTATTGAATGTACACATCAAACCTTAAAAGGCCTGCTAGAAAAACAAAAAACAGGGGAAGAGGGGGTGAGTCCTCAAGACAGACTAATGAAAGCCCTTTATACAATGAATCATCTCAGAATTGTGGCAAACCGGAATGAACCACTGGCATTAACACACTTTGCCCAAATGAGTCGGGATTTGGATTTTACTGACAAACCTAAAGTTTGGTATAAGAATCCCACTACTGGAGAGTGGCAAGGACCTGCAGATCTGTTAACGTGGGGAAGAGGCTATGCTTGTGTCATTACAGATCAAGGTCCCCGATGGATTCCGGCAAAATGGATCAAGCCACATCAACAGAAAGGACTTAACTGTAAGACCAATGGCAAAAACAATCTTGAGGAAAGAACCAAGTGATCCACCCTCAATCCATCACTCTATTAAAATGTAAACCCTCGCAACTGTGGCACCACTTAGGCTGCTGTAAATTCCTTCAGCTATAAAAGAATTAAAGAACTTAAGATGACCAACAGATGAAGAGATACTTCCATCTTATTGATAATGCTCACAGATCAGCATGCTAAAGGATCTGAAGAAAAGTCCAGAACTACATCAGGAAAAAGAAATATCAGTGGAGCTACCAAGACCTCATCCCTTCCTGCCAGTGTGCGTCCCTCCTACCAACACATATCAGATTGTTTATTTTGACTTTATGAATTTCTGTATTGTATTGTTCAGCGATGTAGCTGTTATTGACCTTTTGTTGTAAACTCATGGCCATGGGTAAAAATATTTATGTTTTCTTCATGTACCTTTAATTTTGAAATGTGTTGCTAAAGGCTGGCTGGTTCAAAAAAGAAAAAGGGGGGAATTGTAGGCACAGACGTAGCTTGGACCAGCCAGCTTGAATAAAGATGGTAGGGATAAGTTAATGCAGCTGGCATGCTACTTCAGAAACAGGTGCTGCAAGTTAATCAATTGGGCCCTGGGTGATCTCATGGGCAGAAGCAGCATATAAGAAGGTAGCTAGCAAAGGAAGGGTGGCTTCGAGTCAACTCTGGTGGTTGTACTGTGTTGCCCCGTACGTCTCTGCATGTGCATTACTTAGACCCTCTACGTCTTTGAGTGAATATTGCTTGCTCAACAACAACAATTCCTCTACATGAGGAGGATAGTGAAAAGTTTGCTTTTACAGTACCACCTATTAACAAACAGGAACCAGAAAAACTATATCAATGGGTAGTCTTAAGGAATGAAAAACTCTCCAACCACCTGCCAAACATATGTTGCTTGGGCATTAACACTGCCTTGGCAAAAATATCCCTGTGTTTTCTTTTATCATTATATGGATGACATTTTAATTGTAGGAAAGGACTTGAATCAACATCAGATATTAGAAGAAGTGAAATAACAGTTGAACATCTCAAGGTTAGTGATTGCACCAGAAAAAATACAAACACACGCCCCCTGGAAATACTTAGGTACTATTATTACTGGAGCACATATTTATCCTCAGAAGGTAACAATCAAAACAGAAATTGCCAATTTAACAGATGCTCAAAAGTCGATGGGTGACATCCAGTGGGTACAAAACATATGTGTTATTACAAATTAAGACCTTGTGCCACAACTGCCTTTGTTAAAAGGATCAGTAGAGGCTGACAGTGTGTGAAAATTGTCCCAGGGACAAAAACAAGCAATAGACAAAACAGCAACCAAAATAGTAAAAAATTATAGTCATCGATACAATCCAGACTTGTCTATTAACATTGCTGTGTTAAATCAGGATAGACATGTGTCGTGGTTTTGCCCAGCCGGAGCAAAGGGGAAAAAAACCCACAACTCCACAACTCCTTGCAGGAGAGTGAAAAAAAAGAAAGAAAAAAAAAAAAAAAGTTGAAATAAGAACAATTTACTAGGGGAATATTTAAGAGGAAGAACTATAACAAAGACAAGGGTATATTAGAAATAAAACTGGTGAGTGACACAGTTGCTCACCACCCGGGACCCGACCTAAGCTACCGCTCCCGACCGGCGACCCAGTGTTCTGGTTTAGCAAGGAGCAGCTTTTGCTTGGTAACAGGGGGAGCGGGTTGCAGTGAAGACCCGGTAAAGAGTTTGCGGACTCTCCCCCGGCTCCTGGGTTCACACCCACCTCCGGCCCGGCTGGGCCAATCTGGCGCCTCTGCCATCGCTATTTAGGGGACGGGAATTTTAAGTGCTGGCTGGAGGTATAAGAGTGCAAGATGGAGGAGACCACGTGGGCCCTTCAGCCAGAGAAGGAGGAAGGAAGGAGAAGCACTAGACCAGAGACTCCTCTGCAAGCCAAGGCGAGAATGCAAGCTGTGCCTCTGCAACCTATGGAGATCCATGGCAGGACCGAGAGTTACCAGCAGCTCCATGTGAGTGAGCCCGGATGGGCGAGGGACTGTGTGGGGAGACGGCCATGGCCCAGGCCGTGTTGGAGAGCCTGCACGCCGCAGAGCAGCCCCACACGAGAGGCAGAGAGGAGCTGCAGCCTTTGGAACAAGTGCGCGTCGGAGCAGCCCGTGCAGGGCTGCCATGTGTGTGAGTTACCCCACGGACTTGCAGGGAGGACTGGTGTGGAGTTCACCTGTCCTGAGGAGGGACAAACGGCAGAAGCTATCTGGAACAGACTAACTGAAACCTCCACTGCCTGCCCCCCCCCCGACCGTTCAAGGGGGGATGAGGTAAAAACACCCGGATTAGGGCTCTGAGCCCGGGAAGAGGGGAGGTGTGGCAAGAAGGTGTTCTTAAAGGGCTGGTCGGACTCTTCATTGTTGTATTACTCTGCGTTGTTTTATTTTGGTTTTGGGGGTATGTTTTAGTTGATGTTGCATTAAATTATTTTCTGTTCTCTTCCCCAAACCAAGAAGCCTGGTCAGTTTTGTCCTGAACCTTAAGCGGCAATTAAGCTCTCCCTGCCCTTGAGCAATTCTCAGCCTCTTCGGTACTCGAGGCTAATCGTGGTCTTTGTTCCCTGATGGGCCTAAACCTGTGACCCCGGAAGAAGCTGTCTTCCAGCTAGCCCCCACCTGTACACTGGGCATGACCTGAGGATGGTATTGAATACCTGCTGGCCAGTCTGGGTCAGCTGTTCAGGCTGTTCCCTTTCCTGGTTCCTGATTGGGAATTAACTCTATCCTAGCTCAAACCACGACAACATGTAATGGCAGTTTTGATGGGACTCAAAAGATCCATTGATGATCTTGGAATGGATATTCTTACTATATAATTTGCAAGAAACAATAACAACTAGAATTGAAGCTATTGCAAAAATAATAGTTAAAGCTAGAAAACATCTGCTGGAAATAGCAGGGATTGAGGCAGATGTCATTTTGATTCCTCTAACAGATGACTGTTTTGATTGGGCACTGTAACAATGTAATGAATTACAATGGGCTTGTTGTCATACCCAGGAACTATAAAAAGTCATTATCCAGCTCATAAATTGTTTTCAGTTAAACTTCAAATGAAAGATTGTTGCAAGCGTCTGGAAGATCTCTGGCATCCAGGTTGTAACGTGAGAGGTGGAGGGTACAGAAGAGGCAGGCATGGGGTGGAGTGAAAGGAGGTGCTCGTGTTAGCAGATAAAAGCACATGGTGCAAACAATTAGTTGGAATAAAGCATCATCCATACTGTGTATGTAGTGATCTTGTCCCCTCAGCAGGGTTGGGCTAAGTGATCTGTGCGGGCGGCCTGGTGATGTTGCTGGTAGCGGCAACATATGGTGACCCCGACGTGATCGGTGGAGTGCAGGATGTCTGTGGCCATGGCACAGTTGGAACAGGTGATTAAGGTACTCAAGGCCATGGCGCTTGAGGTGGGCATGCAGACTAATAGTGTGCCCATGGCTGTGTGCCTCCTATGGATGTGGAGGTGGGGTGTGGTACAGGCATCCACAGAGTTATTAAGTGTCCAGATATGGACGGCAGTAGAGGAAGAGAAGTTACAGACTGCCTTAGCAGGGACCAAGGGAATGGATCAGCATCTTCAAGCATGGGAGGAGATTAAGAGGACACTGTCTAACACAGCACAGGAGGAACAGTTCTGATTGTCAGTGCAGGAAGTTATCCGGGGGGAGGGCTGGAAAGCACAGACAGAGGAGAGAGTTTGTAGCGATCAGGAGGCTCAAAAGAGCATGGAAGTGGAGAATCTGGAGGCACAGACAGGTCCATTGCTCTGTGGGGACGCAGAATGTGATAAACTTAACAGCGAGGAGGAGAGTGAGGGGTGCGACCCCGGAGCAGAGCCCCCGCAGGAGAGCTGCTTCCCAGTCGAGTTCAGCCCGCCAGGTTATCCCTGGGACGAGTTGCAGAGGGTGTGAACAGGGAATGCCGAGAGGGCGGAGTCAGGTGGGAGTGCGGTGGAGGATGATCAGGGTAGAGTAGGGGAGCACGACCCTGTGTTAGACTGGGCACCATCAGGCACGCAGGGGAGACAAAAGAAAAAGAAAACGCAGGAGAGAGTAATACCAGCTGTGCCATCAGCGTCAGGGTGGGCAGTGCCGAGAGTGGAGAAATATCAGCTGCGCCACGAGTCATCAAAGATGGTGCCTGAAGGAAGTGGGGCGGGAGAAATGACGAGTATCAGCTGCGTCACTGGCCACCAAAGATGATGCCTGGAGGAGGAGGGGACAGTACAGGGAGGTGGCTGGAGATCGCTGCTGATGGGAGGTAGAGAGGAACAGCTTTATTTGCTTTTGCTTCGCTTCTCACCTGTGGCTTTGCTACTTCTTTATTAAACTGCTTTTATCTCAAAAAAAAAAAATCTCCTCTACACAAGAGTTTTTACAAAGCTGAAATCTACCGCTACTGGTTCTTTGCTCCCTAAAGTGTGCTTGCACCACTATGGGTCCTGACCCTTGAACAAAATGGTTAAGGACATACAGACAGCGCATCAAAATGTCGTGCTGCCTATTGGGGGGAGTTCTATGTCCTATGCTCTCCCCCTCCCTAAGACTTTAAGAGTAACGTGAGTGTGTTCAACAATCGCCTGTCTCTGGCTATTGTAAGGGATGCCACACACCAGTTTAATCTGCCAAGTTTGACAGAATTCCTGTGTCACATGGGAGGTGTAACAAGGCCCATTGTCAGTTTTGATTTGTTCAGGACATCCTAGGACGGCTATACTTTGTAGCTAGTGTCTGACCACGTGGCATGTTGTGGCTCGGCGTGTGTTCTCCAGATAGTAATACTATGTCCTCCAGATATTGCACTGATTTTGTGGCATCAGTATGCAAGATTTTCTCACACTGCCGCTGTGTTGGTCTTTGATGAGGCATCTGTAAAGACAGTGAGGTCTTCCACCGTAGAAAACTGCACGTCAGGTGTGCACTGCACGTTCCGCAGCAAGTGCAACAGCAAGTGTTCTATCAGGCCAGAGAGCTGACCAGTAAAATCCGCTAAGGCATTTTGGAGCTCCCACTCCATCTGAAACATCTTTTTCCATTGTACAACTGAAATAAGCAACATAATGCCCATTGGGTCCATTCCCAACAGTTGCCATACACACTGTCTTACCCATCTAATCATGGCCGCACATACTCGAGTCCAAAATGGCATGGCCACCTTTTTGTGGCTCTGATAGATCCACTGCAGGATGGTGAGACAACGACTACCATCAAGTTGCCCTGGGAAACCGTGCACTCCTTGTGGAATCGAATGGATAGCGGCGACCAACGGCTGGCCTGGTCACCATCTGGTCAAGGCATGACTCTGTACACAGTCGATAATGTTCACCAGTAATGCTTTCTGGTGGTCAGACAGCGTCCTTCAGGCTTGTGCTACCGGCTCACCTCTGAGAAGTGGGTAAAATATCTGCATCTCATCCTGGGTGATCAGTATGGATGATCACAGCCACTGTAGAGTCCCCACTAGCTGTTGTGCCTGTTGTAGCGTAGTTATCTGGTCAATTACCAACAATTTCAGTGCTCTCATCTTTTTGTGATAAGCATCCCTAAATATTTTATCACACTACCCCACTGGATCTTACTAGGTTTGATAATTAGTGCATGTTTAGCTAATTTCTCCATAATCTCCCAGTAGAGTTGGAGGAGCTCACTGCTGCTGGGCAAGCTCAACAAAATATCATCCATATAGTGGACTATTTTTGCTTATAACCATTTATGACGAATGGATCATAGGGCAGTGCCGACTGCCAATTGACACAATGTTGGTGAGTTTTTCATGCCCTGGGGTAGCACAGTCCACTGATATCTAGTTGTGGCATCGTCCACTGGCCCTCCCTCATTAACTGTTCGATGGTTACCCTGTACAGATGATGCTGGGAATTGCCTTGTGCTTTCGTACATAAGGTCTGATTTATGGTGCACCACTCTTCCTTCCATAACAAAAATAAGGGCCCTGATAGAATAGCCTTCACTAACTGTGTGCAATCATGCAGCAACATAGGCTGCTGCAAGATGCATTCCAGTAGGGACTCTGGACTGCTAAGTCCATGTGTCTTTATGGTCCCATGCAGCTCCTTCACAACCTTTGTTTCTAGGGGAGCCCATTCATATCTGCCCCCATCGGTCATTGAATCATAGAATCACGGAATCATAGAATGTTAGATGTTTGTCCGTACCACAGGACAGGATTAAATCAGTCCTTCTTCAAGCTTGAACGGTTGCTATTCCTTTGTCTCCCTCTGAATGGTTCAAGTTAAGCTATGTCAACTTGCTTAATAACAATGGGAGTTAGATGTTCTGCAATGAAGGCTTCTTGGGACTCTATGAGTTTAACAATTTCATAAAGCTAATGTATTCCCCTGTACTTGGCTTTGGTGAGGCTGCACCTTGAGTACTGTGTCCAGTTTTGGGCTCCTCTGTACAAGAAAGACATTCAGTTGCTGGAGAGGATCCAGAAGCAGGCTACCAAGCTAGCGAAGGATTTGAAGCATGAGGAACAGCTGAGGGATCTGAGGCATTTAGCCTGGAGAAAAGAAGGCTCAGGGGAGACCTTATTGCTCTCTACAACTGAAAGAAAGTTGTATTGAGGCAGGGGTGGGTCTGTTCTCCCTAGTAACAAGCAATAGAACAGGAGGAAATGGCCTCAAGTTGTGCCGGGGAGGTTCAGGCTGGATATTAGGAGGAATTTCTTTACTGAAAGGATTGTCAGGCATTGGAATGGGCTGCCCAGGGAAGTGATGGAGTCCCTGGAGGTGTTTTAAGAGATGGTTGGATGTTGCACTTAGGGAAATGGTCTAGTGGTTGATAAGGCTGGGACAAAGGCTGGACTCTATGGTCTTAGAGGTATCCTGCAGCTGAAACTATTCCACGATTCTAAATATGTAAGAGTTTCAAATGTATTCTTGCAGTTTTCTAGTTAATACTAGAAACTGTAAGATCTACATTCTGAGAATACACAGAACATACCTATGGTAATGAAGGAAACAAATTTAATCAAAATATTCTCTGCTTCCATATCTTGATATTTGTCACACAAAAAACTAGTTCAGGGAAACTGAACAAATAGGTCTAGAAGACCCTGTTGTAAGGTAGGTTACTAGCTGTCTTGTGTATGTTTCTTCTAACAGACAATTTGATTCTGTTGGTCAGTTTGAAAGGGCTAGGTATTCCAAAGATGACTGACTCAGTTACTTAGTCATACGAATATTAGCAGCTTGGTGGAGCACACTGAATCTCTGCAGCATACTTGAGGAGGGAAAGTTGCAGAATTTGCTTCAACACACTCCATTTATTAGCTGCTGAAGATGATAATCTTTGAATCCCAGTATCACCCTCTCAATTTTTATAAGCATGTGTTAATTAAATCAGTATTTTACACTACTTAAGACATTTTACAACCAAAATATTGCCTTATATTAAAACTCTTGAGAACATTTTCCTTAACTGCTGTAATCAGTTAATTCCACAGTAGTATTCTGATGTGCACCAACAGAGGAAGCATTCTCACAGAAAATAAACTGAAACTGGGTTGCATCTAAATAAAATAATTATCCAGTCTGCCTGATCTATTTTTTCTTTCGATATGGGGACATACAAAATGTTTTTATAATTAAGTAATAAAAGTAATAAAAAATCTAGATTTCTTTGTCTCAAAGACCATGCATAAATGGCATCATTATGAAGTAAAACTGGAGTAATTCCCTGCAGATGAAACTCTTAAAATGTTCAGGAAAGAAAGGTTTATTTTGGTGTAAGATATTGTTAAGTACAGGGATTAAGAGTATTCTTGCATACCTCTAGTACACACTGTGTAGTGTGGATCACAAAGAATATTAAAAAAAAAAAATCCTCTTTAAAAAATGAGCAAGGATGCCCATACATGTTACAGAATTGTCAATGGTCCAAACCAGAGGGCAGACCCAATGAGCAACACTCAGAAATTCAGTGCAATTAAAATGATGAGTGGAACACTGAAAGAAAAAGTTACAGATTACATACAAAGGAGGCTTCTACACTTAAAAAAAAATGTGGTAGCAGCAACAAGTTGAGGTAACTCAGAGAAATGGCAAGTGGCAGAAAAGAGAATAATAACTGGAAGGTCTAGTACCACATGGCACCACATGATAGGTGGGTAAGTGGTACAGTGGGGCACAATTAACAAAGCAAGCACTGGGTCCCTGTAAACGGCTGCAAGTTTTCTCTTATTTTATTTTCTTCTCCCTTGCTCGCCACAGGTGCCACTAATCTGTCAATCTACTTCCCCTTTCCAGAACCTCTGTGCAACAAGTTATTCACTTTCTCCTCACTCTAATGTCCTTTACCATTCTCCTCTATAGTGGAAAAGTCAGCATCACTAGTCTTTTTTGATGTAATTTTCTTTCATTTCATTTTATTATGGCTTTCCCCAGATCCTTTTCATTGCAGAAACTCATTTTCTTTTCTAACCTTTTCCTTCTCCACAAGAAACAACTCTCAGCTTATCTGAAAGCAGCTTACCCCACTCTGAATCCAGCCAAAGCTCTGAAAACTACTTCCCGCCTCCAAAAGGGGATGTCTCCATCCAGACCACACAGCTCTGCTTTCCAAATCAATCCATTTGCAGCTCTGGTTGTTGCATCTGGAGGTGTTCTCTCACACTTAATAGCTCCAAACAGGATACTTTTCTTGGGATCCATCCAACTGCTTCTCAAACTCAAAGAAGATTTCACATATAAAACTTTCAGGAAGAAATTCTGCAGTTAAACCAGCAGTTGCAAAAAAATAAAAAACATTTTCTTTGTTCCTGAAAGAGGATACTCCTCATCAGTCACTGCCAGTTCAGTATGCATGGGGATTTGTGGAGAGTGGTATATGGCACACTAAGGAAGAATATCTATGTATGATTTAGCTTATTTGTAATAGTACACTAATAATGTGGGGGCCCAAGGAAAAGAGACATGATGTCTTGTAGATTGAAGGTCATAATGCATCAAAATGGAACAAGAATCAGATGTACAAACGTCACTGAAGTAACAAAGAACTATAGCCTGGCTCCTCCTTGGAAGAACATAGGCACAAAGGTAACCTTGAGACCACCAAATTGATGATCTGTGACCTCCAACTCAAAAGGAGTTGGAAAATCAAGACCAAAGTGGCAAAGGGACCATGTGAAGGAAGGACACTGTGAATTTACATGGAACTTGTAGAAATCTAGTGTATATACAATACTTTCAGCAATATAACAGGAGCATTGTCTGTACCTCATTGGGAGTGCCCCAGTACTAAAGAATACCTGCTAATAAGAAGTAAAGCATTTCATTGTTAATCAGGAGCCCTATCACTCCTTTTCAACCTTCATGTTTCAAAGAAACATGATTTCTTTGATGCTGTTCAACATTAAAAGAGACTGACAACTATTCTCTCGACATGACATGTTAGACCTTTGTTATCTTCAGTTACCTTTTGTCAAAAGTGAAGCCCTAATCTGTATAGTCTTTGTAGTTTTAAATGGAAACTATAGAGTTTACATGGAAACTAATCAGGTCATTATTCTCAGCCTCTCCAAATCTGTCCATACTTTGAATAGATAGCTCAGATACTTAAAGTAATCTGAATTGAAGCATACATATAAGGACTAAGTGCAATGTAGAAGCAACTTATGTGAAAGAGTTCCACAAGAATCAGTTCTGGGGCCAGTCTTATTCAACATCTTCATCAACGACCTGGATGAGGGAACAGAGTATTCCCTTAGCAAGTTTGCTGATGACACCAAACTGGGAGGACTGGCTGATTCCCCAGAAGGCTGAGTTACCATTCAGAAAGATCTTGACTGGCGTTAGAGTTGGGCAGAGAGGAACCTCTTGAGGTTCAACAAGGAACCTTCCCAGAGTCCTGCATCTGGGAAGGGACGACTCAATGCACCAGTACAGGCTGGGGATTGACCTGCTGAAGAGCAGCTCTGTGGAGAGAGACCTGGGAGTCCTGGTTGACAGCAAATTAAACATTAGTCAGCAATGTGCCCTCGTGACCAAGAAAGCCAATGGCATCCTGGGATTCATCAAGAAGAGTATGTCTAGCAGATTGAACGACGTTCTCCTCCCCCTCTACTCTGCCCTGGTGCGGGCTCATCTGGAAAAACTATTTCATGGGAACAGGCTGCCCAGGGAAGTTTGTAAAATCTCCTTCTCTGGAGATTTTCAAGAGCTGCCTGGATATGTCCCTGTGTGACCTGATCTAATCTTCCCTGCTTTAGCAGGGAGAGTGGACTAGATGGTCTCTAAAAGTCCTTTCCAATCCCTACCCTTCTGTGAAAAGAAGACATATGGGCTAGACTGCATTGCCGAAACCTTTTTTTTTAAGTGTATGTTTGTTGAATTCAAAGTAAGAAATACAATACCAAACCAGGAATCTAAAATATTTTAAAACCACCAGTAGACAAAGGTTTGGCTTTTTGGTAATAAAAAAGGCTGCATAGTAGTAGTGACAAACCATTAATTTTTATGAAAGACTATTCATTACACAGCCAAGGAAGTATCTGGAGAGAGAAACAGGCTCTAGGAATGATATCCTTATGTGAGAAAATTCAAGACTGTAGAGTAAAAGCTTACCTCTGACAGCAAAAGCCAAGAAGCTTTGAAAAACCACACATCTTTTCATAGTGTCAGTTTAAACAAAAGTCTTAGATTCTGTTACTGAATGTTAGCCTAGAGGCAATACTCCAGCAAAAAGCTATGGGACATCAGAGTGATGCAAGAGTGTGCCCTGACTGCAGAGAGGGTAAATTGAATTCAGCAGATTTCATTTACCTTATTATTGACAGAAAGTCTTGTCAAAAAAAAGAAAAGAGAGATAAGTAAAAAGAATCCTATATTTGAGTAAATTTAAAGTCTTACTACTAGGTAAGTAACCTTCTGTTCTAGGACTCCATGAGGAATTTCACTTGAAATAAAATTTCAAAAGCCCTTCTGCAATATGCACTGTAAAAAAGCTCTGTTTTTCTCCAATATCTGTCTTGAGACAAATAAGGACAAGCTAATTGTGAAGTAACTTCTGACATCAATCTCCTCAAACAATGCTGAAAAAAATTAATTCAAGGTTCACTGCAATATTTTCTATAAAACATCTTTAGAAAGATTGTGGTGAGCTAATTTCTACCTCACATGCATCGGAAGGCACTCTGAAATTTAAATGCATAATGAATAGCATTGTTTTGTCTTTGTAATTTAAATATCATTCATGCCTAGAAGATAACAGTCTTCACAATCTCAGATGACTCCTCTATCCCTCCTCTTTTCTCTCGGGAGTTCAAGAGCGCCAGAAAGCACAGGTTCTTAGTTCCTAAAAAAGACAAAGGAAATACATGCAAAAAAGATAACTACGAAATAAATAAACAGGTGGATCATTTAGAGATCTGTTGATTAGCCTTTTCTTTATTTGAGGTTTGGTTGACATACCTGTTTATATCATCAGATACTTAGGCGGCATCCTACATCTCAGGGTCTGTCCAGGCATTTCTGAGCCTTCCACGTGAATCTTATAGCACTACTCTGCAAAATGCTGCTGCATAGGTAGAACATTAAGGTCAGAAGACTCTTTAAATCTGTCTGTAGCTCTGGCCATGACTGAATAAAGAAAAAAAGAGGACCAGAATGAAATGAGGTAAACCACAGGTAAGTCAACTAGTAAAACTCTGAACTTGTAACAAAACAAACCAAATCCCTAACACTGAAAATATTTCATCTGATATGTCTTAGGCTGACATATAATCTTTGTGAGGCAAGCTGATAAGTCAGTCATATTATCAACAAATACACCCAGGTCTCCTTTATCATTCCTAACCCACAAGCTTTTTGAAAGGAGCTATAGATTCTTAATTTCTAGTTTCGTGTTTGGTATTTCATCCCAGCTCTAATACTCAGTACTACAGAACTCTAACACAGTGTATGGGCTATGCTTCCCACATTTGTCAACATCAGCAAATTCAGCCAGTGCATGGCAGTTCTTTTATCTCAATCATTAGCAAACCGACAAAATCATCTCCTTTCAAAGTTATCTGCAGCTTTCTGCAGCACCTTGGCCCAAGGCTTTGCTCTCAGCGCCATCTATTGATTCCAGTTCAGTTAGGAAGATGGTAATACTCTGGTTCATTCACCATGTAGCACTCTTTTGTTTTACTGAAAAATTCAATTTTTTACTTTTTTTTTTTTATGCAGCAACACTAGGTTAGGCACTACAAAACATTTGATAAATGAGTGCTGCATTTGACATCAGTTTCTAATTAGTCCTTTTCTGTTTTCCCACAGAAATTCAGATGAAGTAGCGATAATAATGACTTTTGCCACTTCTTAGCAATATTAGTATCTTAGAGATCCTGGAGCTCCTCTCCATACGTCATACAAGCACTAAAAGGTTTTTTGATTGTGGTTTTAAGTCTTTACTGGTAGACCTGAGGCTTAGCATGTCACAATTCCTGTTCTGCTAGAATGGTTATTTTATATTTCAAGTTAGGATGGTTAAGCTCTGAGATTTTTCTTCCTTTTTCTTTGTGGAAATTTCTTTTTCTATATACCCCATATTTTTTATGGTCATTCTTCTCTGATTTCTATGATGGACAGCTCTGATCTAGAAAGATACAATCTATTCAGGTAGAGCTTGGGCTACTGGCAGTTTCCAAATCTTGCCTCTAAAAAAGCCTTTTCCTTACACTTTCAGCTCCATCAGTGCTGTTTTGCTACCTTTCAGGCACTATTAGTGCAATTAATCTATCTACTCCTATACTGCAGAATAAATGCAAAAAAAGGCAGATTTTAACTATCAAAAGTTTCCAGGATGAATCTATGCAGCTCTCATCAGAAAAAAAGGTGAAAGACTTAACTTTTGGAGTATTTTGCTGACATGCTACATAAACCACTACTCCAGCACATCTTCCTTGTGTTACCATTGAAAATGCAACTTGACTGATATCAGAAGACATAGAATACCCATTTTTCAATAACAAAGACACAGAGAAGACACAAACAAAAATGCAGGATGATTTATTTAGTTCTTGATCAGTTAACTGTGTTAGGGACTAGGCATTTCCAGGGATTATTGACTTCAGAAGTCAGTATGTTCTTACCTGTTTCAACCTAGAATCTGCAAATACACTTTATGAAAGTGCAGGACAAAGCAAAAACACCCCAAAACAAACCAACCAAACAACAAAATCCCACCAAACAAAAAAAATCCAACCCCAAAACTCTTGCCTGACTACTGTCCTTAATAAAACACTTCATAAATCCAACAGTGAGGAAGTCAAAAAACAGCTATTCTTCTTTGTGGCATCATAGAAAAATTTACATTAGGAGTTGTCTCACAGATGTCATGTGGCCCACCCTCCTGGCCCAGAAGGACTGACTTTGAAGTTGACTGGGTTACTCAGGGCCTTGTCTAGGCAAGTTTTTAAAATTCCAAAGGATGGACATTTCACAGCCACGCTAGTTCATTTGTGTTTGATGCTTAACCACTCATGATTTTTAACACTCACAAGAACACAGTGCACTTAACTCACATAACTTTATATTGCTTGCCCACTCTTTTTTAACAGAGGAGTAGGAAGAAATGGTAAGTCATTTTGTTCAACCATTAAACCAGAAACTAATCTGAGAACTTACACAAATCTGCTCTTCAGCAAAAGTGGCAGGATTTCTTCTTAATCTGAGGGACAAAGATCTGCTGGGCTGACATTACTCCCCCGAGGTCTCTCTAAGGACAGCAGAACAAACCTTACACTTGCAGCTGAGAACTGCAACTCTGCTCATCCACAGAAGACTGCATGCTTGTATAGTAATGACAGATTACTTCCTTGTTCCTCAGCATCCTAAGAAATTTCCCTGAGAGAAAAGAGATATTTATGACCTCGCCTATCATTATACAGTAAGTGGTACTCAAGTTGCCTGTTATCACGTGGACAGGCAACTCCTGACAAGGGTGAGATTTCACCTAATCCTCTTGGCTCCTCAAATTAGCCAGGGCCATCCAACAGGTGATTCTGAAGGCATGAATGCAGCCCATCAGAAGATTCAGCCTTTCCTCTCTGGAAAGGAGGGGCAAGAAATCTTCTTGCAAAGATCTTCTAAATAGAACATCAGTAGTTATAGAGCATTAATGCCAAAATTTTAACTGATGGAAAGTGGAAATTCTAGCAGAGAGGCTATGGACTTTCAGTTTAAACACTACTTTCATCCTCTCACACAGAAAATCATCTAACAGGAACTCCTAAATGCTGCTTAGTTTAGGATTAAAAATTAGTCAACAAAGCATTTATTTGGAACTCACTTTTTTAGTAAGGCAGTATATCAACCTACTGTTCCACTCTCATAAGTTACTGAAGCAGGATGCAGCTTGCTGCACAGCTACAAATTCACAGCAGAAAATCATGTTACATCAGTAAGGACAAAGTTGCTGCAGTCTGACAAGATGACCATTGCACCTACAATCCTAGCACAAGAGGCAATGGTACAAAAACCATCAGCAATAACACAACAGAAAATTTTCCTGATTTCAAGCATAGACACATATGAGCATTCACATGGGCTGTTCCCTGACGGGAAACAATCCCTCCATTCACAGCTTTTTATGTTCATGAAACAATTCCTCAATTTGAAGTCTTTTTTGACAAGAAAATGGTTGGAGAATCCCTAATTGATTTGAAACTGAAAGGCTGCTCTGCCATAGGCAACATTATGTGCCAAAACTTTGCAGTGGCATAGCACTGAGAAGAAATGTATCCAGAGCTTTAGGCAGAAATTTTGCATGTTTCAAGCACAAAGATGTTCAAGAGGCATTGCAATCATCCTTTCACTAAACCACAATTGCAGCCTGTGACCATTATTTTAACAAATTATAACAGAAATATATGGTTGATTTTTTTGGTAGGAATCTTTGATTAAAAATTTAAAAACATTTTTCCCTGAAAGATCTCATACAGACACAAGCTGTCCACAGGTTTTCTTAAGTGATCTCCTGCTTCCAAGAAACAAATGAAGGACTCCATCTTCCAAAACAGGCAAGGAACCTCCAGGATTGAAACGTACGTGGTGTTTTGGAAGGAAGTAAAAAGAAAAAGAAACCAAATTTAATACAAGTTAATATCTCAGTTGAAAAGAAAGCCTGAAGCCCTCTGAAGATAAGTTTTGAGAAAGGTAAGCTATGACAGTCTTCTGGTGATGAACCTGAGGTTCTGTAAATGGCCAGTATTGTCATTCTGATAACATTTTCTGTCACGGGTGAATTAAATAACAACCTGCACAGAGTTTGTATACTGGGGTTTATTTACAAACCAATGAGATTTTTATCCCAGATGATTATTTCACACACTGTGCACTCATATGTTTTCCAGGGTTCCAACTCCCTTCCCAGCAGGAAGGCTTGCTACTGGTGTGTGAAGGTCCAGCAGGAAACCGTGTCCCTTCATGCTACGCAGGTACCCACAGCTACCAGTCTGGGCAACATTAGCCAGGGTCCCAGGGCATCTCCTTGTGTTTTTCTCCATGCATGCTCCTGATCTTCAGAATCTTTATCATCAGCCTTCCCTTTTTTCTAAGGCCGCTTCCAAAATCCTTCTTTTTGGTACCACATCTACATTCCAGAACATTAAGCCCCAGTCAAAACATTTTATGTGCAGAAGTGCAAGACATGATCAGTCACCTAACCAATTGCTGTCACATCTCCTGAATGGAGAATTCAGGACATAACTTTAGTTCAGTCCATGTATTGTTAAAAATTTACAACTGGATTATATTGGCAGAAGCCATCAAGTAGAAGGCTTGTTGTCCTTGAGAGCTCAGAAGTTGACACATTGACCCTCACCACATATACACCTAGTTATCTGCTGCCTCGTAGAATACATAATTTGAGCTTTTCTTTTTCCCCACAATGATAAAGAGGTCACATTTCTTGAAGATACATTGTATTTCAACACCACTCATTGATAGGTTGTTGCTGTGCCCACTCTCAACACACTGTCTCACAACCCTTCCTGGAGAAAGAAACGCTGCAGAGAACCAGCAACATTGTCAGCAGTCACCTTTCTGTCATCTTACCCTGCCTTAGTGAGTGGGGAGAGAGATACAGGAGAAGTCCAATGGAACAGCAGCATTGACATCTCTTGGAAATGGCAAGAGAGAAACTGAGCTCTTTGTATGGTATACTATGTTCATCTATTCCATTTGCAGTCTCTTCCTTCCACATTACAGCTAATTTTGCCTATGAATAAGTGTATAAAAAAAGTCAGTAGGTCTGGGAAACATCAGGTGAATAACTGAGATTATTATTAGAGGACAAGGGTTGAATAGAACAGTTAGATTCCTAATGCACTAAAAGGAGACTATTAACAGGCATAAATAGTTGGGCAGAATCTGTGGGAAGAATACTGTAAAGCCATCATCTGGAGAGGAAAATAGAAAAGGTGGAGCCCAGGAAACTTAAGTCCCGAGACCAACGCTGCTACAGTAAATCTTTGTGTCTATAGAGATTACCTATCCATCAGCCACGTCCCACTGGCTAACCAACCTTGTCAGAAAAAAAAAGTTATTATCCCAGCTACTAAGCACTTATTTTCCCTTTCTTTCCCACCACTTCTCTATTTTTCTCTAGTGGATACTCATTAAGACTGACCACAGACTGGTGAATTCTGAATCCCTAGCTCTGCATTACTGTCTCTTAAAAATACCTCAGTTCCCCTTCTCAGAGTTCACGGATTTTCACAAGTTCCTTCCAATGAGTCAATTTCTGAAAGTTTGAATTTGAGTCAGTTACTGACATTTCAGAGTCTTCTCAAAGAGTTAAGAGGCATAATTAGTAATTTTCAACAAAAAAGACAAGATACGTCCAGTCTTTGAGAAGGCTGAAAACTAGACAGAGGTTTTGAAAGGAATTTAGAAACTGCAGGGAAGGACTAAAAGTTAAGGTATCCCAAGGGATCAGTAAATCTCTTTTAAGGATATTGGAAACTACCTCTCTCATAAAATCAAAGGATCAATTCCACAACTACATAAACAGGCCTCTTCACTAGTCTCTTCATAAACACACCACAAATATTTGCAGAGGGCATCCACCCACCTTTTAAGCTCATCCAGAAGGCGCTCAGCATGAACAATGCAAAGCAGATGTTAAAAGCATATGTCAAACAACAGGATACAGCCAAGTATTACTTCATCCATTAGATCCCAGATAAAAACATATGAAACAGTGACTCGTCTCCAAAGTTTATTAAAAATCAAAGAATAGAAAACTTTACATAAAAATATGTCAATTTTAGCTTCCACATAGTTGTCCACACAAAAAATTTAAACATGATTTTTTTTTTTCAAACCTGTAGCACATAACCACAGTGACAGCCAGGCCAATTTATTTGGTTCACCATGACTCAAGTGTTAAATGATACCACCTGTCAAACAAGTTTTGCTTCAAAATGGATGCTAGTATAAGACACCAACTAAAGCCTTCCATGGCTTTTTAATGTAGTTATGCTCAATATTGCTAGTTTGTGAAGACTAAGCAGTACAGGCTCATGTAACAGCCCTTAAGATATTATTTATTAATCAGCTCACAATTTTTCATCTTTTTTTTTTAATTTTGATGAGTCTGGAGCATTAAGACAAACTCTTTGCAAACAGATATGCACTACTCTACTTTGGAATGTTGCCCTCTCTCCTCTCAAGGACCTGTTTGTGTTCAACAGATTCAGTAATAACATGAACTACTTCTGTTTCAAAGGCATACAGCATATTAAAAAGCTTCATGCTTGACATCTCATTTTAATATTCAGATATCAGTTTTAGAACCTTCTATATCTGTACACACTATAGATGTCCTATTACCAGGATTATTCAGCTTTTTCTGCTAGTGGACTTTTATAACTGATCTGTAGTTTTCTATATAGCTTAAGAAGTCTCATTAAAAAAAACAGGAAGTCAGAGAGCATGAGATGAGACCTACTCCCAGGACAACTGTGGTGCTTTAAAAACTCAGGGTTAGGCAGGATGTACATTTTTCAAAAAGTTGAAGACAGTGTTTGTCATAGCAACACACACTTGCATAGTATACCTGTATGCATCTGTAAATTAAGTGCCAGCCACTCATACTGTGTGCAACACTGGGCTGTGCTCTCCTGCAATACATTAAAAGATACTTCTTGTAATGCTTAGAGCAGCTGAAGTACTTTTTATATATTTGCTCTTAACAGAACTAATGCATACTGCTATACAGATTCCTTAATGGAATCAACATATTTCCTTTCTCCACATTCCTTAAGCCGGGTATCTCTTTAATGATGTTGTTTGGACCCAAACATTAACAGGTTACTTGACTAAAATGCATCAAAGCATGTAGTTCACAGCTCTTTAATTTCACATCATGACTTGAACCAACCTTTTTCTACTCCTCAAAAGTTTTACTTCTGGTACTTCAAATGCTGGAATTGTCCAGTTAAAAGGAATAAAATTAAAACTCATTGGTCAGAGCAATACAACTGATAGTGGCCAGACAATGAGCTAAAATACATAGGGTCAAAATGCTTTAGAGCTTAATACCTTCTTAAAACCATAAGCCAAATCACACTTTCATTGTGAATCAAGAAGCCTCAAACATTATCAAATGTCATGTTTGTAACACTGCTCAGACAACCTGCCAAAACTATGAACCCAACTTAGATAATGCAACCTGGGAAAGGATCTGTAAATTAAAAAACCTCTTCCCCTTAAATATAACTTATGTGACAATACGAAATTAAATTAAAAATTCCAAGTTATTGCACAAATTATACTTCCAATATTTACAGAGAAAAAAATCTGAACTTTGAAACAAAAACAAGACAACAGCAAATTCATGAATTCACAACCTGATTTGCTGCAAAGAAAAAAAATAACTCCAAGGGGCTGAAGTTTTCTTCACTTCTAAAATAAAAAACAGAACCCACAAAGGAACAGATGTAGCCACAGCATTTGTAAATGTCCTTGCAGTTCTATTGTTAGAGCTGCTTCGGCACTGTATGAACTGTTGTGGAAAGGCAGAAAACAAACTTCCACATTTAATAAGGCTTCACAGATAAGCACAACTACTTCTTGAAGATGGACTGAACCCACCACACAAAGAAACATGCAAAGAAGTCAGCTGCAGATATTTGGCAACACCAATAAAACGATGTGCTGAACGCTGGTCTCTATCCCTCAAGTCGAGTGGCACTCAGTTTGTCTGAATAGGGAAGGTCATTTTGGCATCTGCCATTATCTGCTTAGACTAATAGGTAAACTGTCTCTGTGTTTTTTTCTCCTCCATATGTTACGATTGTACTGGTGGTGTCCTCGGTTACCAATTGTTTGCCTCATGCCTCCACTGCTGACAGGGCTGTAGTTGCTGCCTTGGTTATGAGTTCCTTTCATGGAAAATTTCATCCCGCTGTGCTGCTAAAAAATACCAGATAAGCACTCAGTTTAGGCATACAAACAATTGAAAGCACATATTACCAGTGGTATTTCCTCCATATACAAGTAATTCTCACAGAACCCACTTAAAGCAACTGGTCTTTTCATGCTTGTCTAATTTTATCTGTGCAAGTCTGATGGTACTGACAGCTTAAAAAGTGTTTGCTGAAGTAAATGTCCTGCAAGTGAAATGGTGTAGATTTCTGGGCATCCTGAAAACCCTTGGATTTCCATATGAAATACACTCACTGTGCCTTATAAAAACAAAGACATCAAATACTAATTGTGATGGTTATGTTTGTTTTAGAGATCTTACAGAGCATGACCAAGCCATATACTCAGCAAGACTTCTAGAAACACCATGAATAAATATAAGGGCATGACCATATAAACTGATACACACAAAGCACATGTCTGCTCTGACCATAATCTCACTCAGCTACAGGTAACTAGCTATGGCTTTTAAGGAGCTTGTAAATCCTTACTGGTCTGATCTTAGGGCTACACAGCTTTTGGACAAAGAAAATACAAATAATCAGGAACACAGCATGACACCTCCTTTAGAGCAGAATCTCCGATAACTTGGACCAGAAACTGCCAAAAAGGTTTAGTGGCAGCTTCTGTAAATCTATCACATGACAAGGAATCTCTGTCACTTAATGGCATACAGTAGGTTGGTTTAATGTGTATGTACTTAAGATAGGTACAAGAGTTTCAAATAAACTGAAACTGACTTCCCAAATATTGGCAATTTCAACACAAGCAACTTTTTCTGATGTCTGACAGCAATAACTTTAAGACAGACAACTGATTGCCTTTAACAAGCTAGTATACCATTTTGTCTAAGTGATTAAACAGGAACACCACAAAACTAACATTTGAGGTCACTGCTAAGAATATGAAATATCTACAGCTACTTTAGTAACTTACATTTCCAAACAACTTTGTAGTAAAAAAAGAAATATAACACCAAGTCATCACTACATTGTGTGTACAAAACCAGAACAATTATTGAAGACCTAATTCCATAAGCAACATTTTACTGTCAAATTGTAGTCAAAAGAGACACTAAGTGTACAAAAAACAAAGTAGTGAAGACTAGTCTTGTGAAATAATTGAAGTTAACTGCAGGGTAGTAAAAAACCCTTAAACTATTTCTTAATTTGTAAAATGTGTCTTACAGCAACCTAATCAACCCACTCTCAAGACAGACATGCTAAGTACTATCCTCAACCTGGCAATGGTAAAATATTCAAGGACAATCAGGAAAAGGGAATGCAAGCTGATAATCCCTCATTCTGAAGAAGCAGAATTGCCCAAACTTTATTGATAAACATTGGTAAAACATTTACCAGAAGCTGTTTATGGAAGTTAACAATATCAAACTAAAAAAATACAGAATGTTTTCTATTTTTGTCAAGTGGTTTTTCAAGCAAACACACCATCTTGTCACATTCTTGTGCAGCAAAGTTTTCTAATTCAATAAATGTACATCTGATCCTCAAATATATAAACAGACAACAAAGCATTTATATTAAGTTAGGTTAAAATACTAAAAATGATCCCCCAACAGTCAAAATCACTAAAAACAGCTAGTCATTACAGTTACCCTCAACTATATGCTAAAAGGACAACAGGGGAACACTTACATTTTGCTACTATACAACCAGAACAAAACTCTGACCAAAGAGCATACAAAGGCTCAGCAAACCTATTAAGCTGGAAAATCTGCCAAATTCATCCTCAATTTGAGGATACAGCAAAGTAATTCATAGGGGCAGAAAGGCAGATCACACAAGATCACACAAGGTCAGACAAGTATCACAGCAAGTATGACAGTTAAGTCGATCTACATGTATCTCAAAAGAAGTCTTATGCCTGGTTTGTTCAAAAGAGAATCAAACTTCCAAAGAACGATTAGTAAGCTACCCAGAGAGTGATCCTTTTGCACTGTTTTTTAGACCATCAGGATAACAACTGTCAAACTATCAAAACAGAAACCATAAACCATCTTTCTGTGTCCCATGCTACAGCATTTCACAGCTTAAATGAGCACCATATTTTAATTTGAAGCTACTATCTGTTGATTTTTCAGTTCTTGAAGTAACTAATTTCTTTCCACTCTGCTCCGACTTTCCATATATTGCTGATGATCACACAAGACCTAGATCATATACTTCCTCATTTTCTTCCCCAGGATAAAGAATCATTAATTCCTCACACAAACAGTTACATAGATTCAATCACTCTTGCCATCCTTCTCTATTCTTCTTCCATTTGTATTACAACTTCCTTCTGACATAGGTAGCAAAACTGTACTCACTGTTCATGATGTGGGATGTACATTGATTTTTACATCATATTTTCATTTCTGCTTTTTATTTCTAATAACACCTGAAGTTTAGCTTGACTCTCAGTAGAAAAATCAAGTAAACATTATCAAAGCACTTTCCTGCAAAAGAACTATCAAGATCTCATCTTTGTAATATACTGACAGCCCAGGACCTACTCCTCCCTACAAAGTTTAAAGTATTTCTCTCTCCAGATGTTAAATAGCATAAGGCCCGGGACCAACATCTGCAGGGCCTTCTTGGTGAACTCCATTTACTACAGAAACTGAATCTTTTAAGTATTGGTAAATTTCCTCTACAAAACTGATGACACTCAAATCATCATTCAAAAAAAACCAAACATAAACCAGCTACACTTTGAAATAACACAAGTAACATAACAACGGAAGTCTAAACAAACAAGGTTTCTGCATTTTTTGGGTGTTTGGTTTGCGGGTTTTTTTGCATCTCTAAAGCAAGGAGGAAAAAGCAGAGAAGTGTCAGCAGTTAAGCATCAGTGTTCTTAACTTTAAAAGAAATTAGACATACAAAAACAATTGGTAAGGACCTACAAAGCTAAAGAAATAAGTTTAGAAAAGGCCTAAGTGTTTACAAGGAACACATTTACTAATTTTGCTAAGACTACAGGATTAATGGTCATAATTGAAACTAGTCTGCAGTTGCTTGGAACTGTAATCAAACCCATACACTTCAAAATCATAGAATTGTTTGGATGGAAAAGACCTTTAAGATTGAGTCCAATAACTAACTTAGCACTGCTAAGCCCTCCACTAAACCCTCAGCACTTCATCTACACGTTTTAAATATCTCCAGGGATGGGGAATCCACCTCCCTGGGCAGACTGTGCCAGTGTCTAACAATCCTCAATCATTCATTCCGTGTGAAATATTGCAGAGTACTATACAGAAGAACTTCAATGCATCATTAACATTTTAAAGAACCCCCTTAAAATACTCTAGTATATATCGTCAAGATATTTCACAAAGTTTTTTTCAATTTCTCACTATGTTTCCAAATTCTCTATTTAAGGCTTGCAGGAAAAAGAAAAAAACAAAACCACCACCAAAACATGAACAAGCTGGGGTGTTTTGGTTCTTTTTTACAATATTTTTGTTCACTTTCCCACTTTGAGCATAACATCTAAAAATATGCAAAAGATGCAACTTGCATATAAATAAAATCTAACTACTTATTCTTTGTGAAATAAATTTACTGTTTTGCAAGGGAAACAGTAGGCAATGTCCTAACCAACATTTTCACCATTACAGCAAAAGCAATAAATCAAGTATTAGGCAATGGTTCAACCTAGCTTCATTACTTTAAATTAGCTAACAGAATTCTATAGCATACTGCAACAACTATCTGGATGTACTCTTAATATAGCAAGATTTATAAACTGTTTCAATTTCTAAGATGAAGTATAGCAAAACCAATCTGTAAGCAGTACCTGCATACTTATCATTACGGAGAACACGAAATAATAGGTTCTCTAGCATAAAGCTGACAATTTCAGACCTTAAAGAGAAATCTTAGCTCATTAAGATTTCTCACCTCACCTTTTTATTTGGAACAAAGAAAGGAACATTACAGTGAGCAGACCTAAAATGCTTTCTAAATTATGAGCTAGTATCAGACATGTGAAAAAGTCAGTAGAGGAAATGCATATGTGAATGTTCAAAAGAATCACAGTTTGTGAGTTACAATCTGATTACAGTGACTTTGGAAGATAAAGGTATACTACGCAAACAAAAATAAGCTATTACCTGCACATTTTAATAAGCTTATCTTATTTATGGTGGGTTTATTTATGCTCCTAGAAAATACAGTTTGGATTCTGTGTCTTTCCTGCAATTCAGTAAGTGCTGAGGAAGCAACCAAGGTGGCCAGAGACTTTCATACACTATATAAAGATCTAGGCTGGATGATTATACGGAGATCTTTGGAGATCATTTAATCCACACTTCCGTTGTGCACCAAGCCAGATTAAATTATCCAGAGTTTAGTCAAGCTCAGTCAGTTTCTCTACACAGAAGGATCACATCAGGACTGTCCACATAAATCTATGATAATCTAAGATAAACATCTTGTTCACTGTTTTTAGTTCAACCGCTCCTGAAACTCAAAGTTTGGTCTTCTCTTCATTTTTTACGAAAGGAAATTAAACATCATCTTTTCTCATTTTTCTTGTATTAAATCAAAGACCAAACAATGTCTGACATTTGTAATTAAACCTATTTATAAAGTAGGAAGTAGTATCCTCTTCCCTTTGCCTAAGAAAATCCATAAGTATTCCACCTTAATTGATAGCACTCTAAATAAAAGAAAAATGCTATTTCTTTGAGTGAAGAAGCCTTCAGTACCTAAACAGCTTAAAAATGCCATTGAAGAAACAAATCAAATCACTTCTAAATTGAAGTTAATGTACTAAAAACTGTGAAGCACCACACTTGACTAAGGAATTTTGTATATTTGTACATGTGGCTAGTTGATGACACCTGCATTCTCAGAAACATATGGTGCAGTGGACTAGAGATTAGTCCTGAAATGAATTAAGACCTCTCTTTATAAAAGTAGTTGTCATCAAAGGGAACTATGCTTAACTGCCTTGTACTCATCTAAAAGAAACAGTTTTGATTCAAGCCCTTGACCAATGTTATTTTTGTTTCCAATGTTGCTAATTTTTGAGGAATCATTCCAGAAATTCAGTATTACGAGCGAGACAAAGCAACACCAGTAAAAATTGTTCTGCAAAAGAATAAACTCTGAAGCAAAATATTTCAGCCAGTGAAGTGCCTGTAAAGCAATATAAACAAGCAGTTTTTAATAACTGTCTGGCCTTACAGGGCCAAACATAAAAGAATATGAAAACCAAACTATAAGTACTTTTAAGAGTTATTTAGACTGTGGTACATCAGCAAGAAAATTAATGTTTCATTTCCTCATTGTTTCTTGTGCTTCACAACTGAGACAAGCAACATGAAGTCTCTCCCGTCTTCACTGATTACTCAGTTACCAGCAAGCCAAGAACGAACTGAACTTATTTTATCCCAAAATACAATTACAGAATCACAGAATGGTAGGGTTTGGAAGGGACCTTTAGACATCATCTAGTCCATCCCCTTGCAGAAACAGGTCCACCTAGATCAGGTCACAAAGGAATGCATCCAGGAGAGTCCTGAAGACCTCCAAGGAAGGAGACTCCATAGCATCCCTGGGCAGCCTGTGCCAGGGCTCCCTCACAGTAAAATAGTTTTTTCTTATGTTTAAATGGAACTTTTTGTGTTCTAGCTTCATCCCATTACCCCTTGTCCTGTTGCTAGCTACAATAGAAAAAAGGAATGTCCCAACCTCCTGACATCCAACATTTAGGTATAAATATTTATATTTATAAATATTAATGAGATGCCCTCACTACTTCCTCTAGACTAAACAGTCCTGGTTCACACAGCCTTTCCTCATAAGGAAGATGCTCCAGTCATCTTGGTGGCCCTGCACTGGACTCTCTCCACAAGTTCTCCGTCCTTCTTAAGCTGAGGAACCCAGAACAGGACACAGGACTCCAGATGAGGCTTCATCAAGACAGAGTAGGGGGGAAATAGAACCTCCCTTGACCTGCTGGCCACACTCTTCATTATGCCTCCCAGGATGTTATTGGCCTTCTTGGTCATGAGGGCACATTGCTGACTCTTGTTTAATTTGCTGTCAACCAGGACTCTCAGGTCTCTCTCTGCAGAGCTGCTCTCCAGCAGGTCAATCCCTGCCTGTACTGATGCACGGGACTGTTCCTCCCCAGATGCAGGACTCTGCACCTGTCCCTGTTGAACCTCATGAGGTTCCTCTCTGTCCAACTCTAACGCCAGTCAAGATCTTTCTGAATGGCAACACAGCCTTCTGGGGAATCAGCCAGTCCTCCCAGTTTGGTGTCATCAGCAAACTTGCTGAGGGAACACTCTGTTCCCTAATCCCGGTCGTTGATGAAAAAAACAAAAATGAAAGTAGTCTTCTCCACTGGAAGTCACAAAGTAATTTCCATCCCTTCCCTTCCTCTGGACATGCATGCCAATATCTGTTTTTCTGTTTATTCTAGTGGGCAGCACTGCTTGATAAAAACTGTTCTGCACTCCCAAGTGAAACTTCAAGCTCCTTGTCAGCAAAGTAGAAGAATGATTAAATAGAATTACTGTAATGAACCTGAAAAGCACACAGACCTGTATCAGGAGCTTAATTAGTCCCTGATCTACCTGGAAATTTTGCAGTTAATTACACAGTATGTAAACAGAACTGGTCATCACACCAAATCTGTTTCAAAAAAGAAAGTATTGGGAAGCTCTAATGGTAGAGAATTTGCCTAGAAGGCTGCAGGTTGTTCAAAATACTGTTAGTGCACTTGACATTGGCACCTCCTGTTTCTGAGGGTTGTACTGGACAACTAGATACAGATTTGGAACATCTTTCATACAAGGAAAGGCTGCAGGAACTTCGGGCTGTTTAGTCTGGAGGAGATTGAGGGGAGATCTTATTAACATTTATAAATATCTAAAGGGTGGGTGTGAGGAGGTTGGGGCATCCCTTTTTTCTATAGTATCTAGCAACAGAACAAGGGGTAATGGGATGAAGCTGGAACACAAAAAGTTCTACTTAAATATAAGAAAAAACTATTTCACTGTGAGGGTGAGGGAGCAGTGGCACAGGCTGCCCAGAGGGGTTGTGGAGTCTCCTTCCATGGAGGTCTTCAAGACCCGCCTGGACATGTTCCTATGCAACCTGATCTAGGTTGACCTGCTTCTGCATGGGGGTTGGACTAGATCTCTAAAGGTCCCTTCCAATCCCTACCATTCTGTGATTCTATGATTCCAAGCTGAACTTAGACAGAGAAATTTTCCAGGGAAAAGGCTTAAGACTTCTGAATGCACACAATTTAATCCTCTTCAAAGACATCTTTGATATAAAAGAACACTTGCTATTAAGATAAAGGCTTGCACATACTCAAGTCTATCAAGGTAGGAGTCCACTGAGCTAGTAAAATATGCCTATTAGAAGTTACAAACTAGCATAGTCTTAAGTTATATCAACTGCAAAAGGAAAGCCATCAACCTTATCTAGCTCAGTCATCCTCCAGAAAGGTGCAAATTGAAAGGAGACATGCTCAGTACCCTGGGAAGAATGATTTCATTTCTCCCTGACTTGGTCCTCAGTCTTATAAAAGAAGAATATTTCTGCTACACAAAACTTTTGGTGTATTCAATGCAGAAAAACCATCTAATTTCTGAACTGCATATAGCAAGAAATTATTCTGATTTAGCATGGATCTCGAAGGCCTATCTTCATGAAGCAAAAGCCACCAAAAAAATCCAAATTTAAACACAGAAGTATTCTACAAACTACTGAAAGAACTAGCAGTTAAAAGGTATTTGGAAGGACAGACAAGTACCAGAAAACCAGAAAAAAATGCTACAAAGTAGCTATTTTCCAAGATTCAAAATTACAACAGAGAATCAAAATTTGTGACATATTGCCTCTTCAAAACTGAGGCAAAAATTCTTGATGCCAGTTTGTTTTGTACCAAGAACTACATGCCTCAAAGCTGGGTAATTTTTTTTGGTGCAATTTTGATGAAGTTAAGCTCCAAGGTAGCTCTTCTGAAAAGCAGAGCTGTTGAGGAAAAGAAGAAACTAGATTAAGTTTATATTTTACATGAAGTTCAACTTCAAACAGCTCTCTAGTTTTAAATGAAACTCAGAAGTTTCAGTCTGTGCACTAGCATATGAATACTTAATTACAGACACTAAAATAGCAATGGATCATTCCATTAGCTTGTCATGATTAGGAAACATCTCTTGTACAGATAAACTGTTTTGCTTGGGTAAGATCCTGCAGTAGGGGACGGCAGGTAAAGAGGGAGCGATAAATCTGTGCAATCACTCAGAAAATTAGAACAAAAGGCAGACCTAGCAAGTAGGACTTGCTACATGAGACTTGAAGAGATAGCTAGGAAGGGCATGTGATTATATGTGATGAAATTTCAAAGACTGTGCCCCTTCTATGTTAACCTGCCTTCAAGGAAATAGTAGAACATTTGCAGTATACAAAGTAGTCTGATCTAAATTAAAGCATTTCAGTTAAGTGCCTGAAAAAGGCTCTTGTTTAGCAAAGTAACAATGAAGAATTTGGGCATCACGCTATAAAATGCTCTAACTCAATTCTTGTATTACTCAACATTGGTGACCAAACGCAATTTCTTCATTCTACAAGTTTAACATGTAAAATACTAATTTTTGTTCTTTATCATGCAGTAAGTGGAAGTTACCATCTCCAAAATAGAAATCAAACTCACAAGCTGAATGAGAAGTATCTCCTTACACGTCAAGCTTGTAAAATACAAGCAGCATAAAATCTGCAGCATAAAATCTGCAGCATAAAATCCAGCTGGAGGTCAGCAGGTTCTGATATGCCAAGAGCTGTTATCCAAGAGCTGATACTATGACAAATACCAGTTATCTCCTGGATGATGGAGGACAGCAATTCACAGCACAGTTGCATATAACACAAAATTGGAAAGAGTTAATTGATACTTAAGATGGTTGTGCTACCACAAAGAGGGACCTCGTCACGCTGGAGAAATGGGCTGCCAGGAAACTCATGAAGTTGGAAAAGGGAAATGCTAAATGCTGCCCTCAAGAAGGAGTAATCCCACATGCCAGTCTACACTGGTCACTGAACAGCTGGAAAACAGCTTATCAAAAAAGAACCAGGGGTTCCCAGTAGACAAGTTGAACATGAGTCAGCTCTTACATCAGGCAACGTCAACAGCATCCTGGGCTACATGAGGAAGAGTATCTCTAGTAAATTAAGGGAGTCGATCATTTTTCCTCAGCACTGCTGCAGCTACACATAGAGTTCTGGGCCCAGGCCTGGGCTTTCCAGTAAGAAGGAAACCTGGACATATGGGAGCAAGTCTAATGAAGGTCCATAAAAACAAGCACCTGAAACATTTGTCAAACAAGGAAATTATGATATAGCTACGACTGTTCAGTCTCAAGACAAGAAAGCTCAGGAAGGATCCTATTGATGGGACTCACTAATAAGAGTATGTAAAGACAGACTGTTTTCACTGGTGCCCAATAAAAGGACAAGACTCAATGGGCCTAAGCTGAAATGCAGAAGATATCATTTACATTTAAGAAAAAACTGTACTGGAACAAGTTGCTAGATCAGTTGAGGGGTGTCCATCCTTGGAGATACTCAAAACTCTAACTGGATAAGGCCTTGAGCAACCTACTGTTGTTTTGGGCAGGAGGCTTGAATTAGATAACTTGCAGAAGTCCCTTCCAATCTCAACTATTGGGATATCTCAAGCAGAAGCTGAAATAAACACATCTTATGTCATGAAGTGCTGAACCAAATATAAAAGGCAAGATGATAAAGTTGAAAATATCTTCACCCTAGATTCCCAAGAACCATGATAGAAGGACTGAGTGAAAAAGGAGAACATTGTAAAAACCTGACCAAAACTAGGTTTCAAGGAAGCCAGCTCATTATTTTGTTATCACAGGCAACCTATGATACACAACTTGCCCATGTGAGGCATCTTTTTTGACTAATAGTTTTATCAAGACTGAGGGAATATTTTCCTACAGATAGAAGCCCTGAGGCTGTAAGAAAAACTGAAAGGTTTTCTTCCCCTTGTATTATAATGGATACACTAGCTACAATACTCCCAGCTCGTTGAGTAATGTACAATTTCCTTGCACATTCACCTCCCAGTATATTTAAGTATACACTTAGTATTTTGGTAAAAATTTTTGTACATATACCCATTAATTCATTTTCTGTTCCTATCTTTAAAATGTATTACAGAAAGTTACAAGTGTAGATAGATCTGTCTAGTCATGCAAAATCAAGACAACTAAACAAACCTAGGCAGGTCAGTACTATTTATTCAGATAAAAAAAACCTAGCTTACAGACCACATCATCTGCATGAAGTCTCTCATTTAAGAACATAAAGTTAAATAGTCTAAAGATCTGAAAATATCTCATTGGTTAGGCACCAGAAGTCTCAAACACAACTGAAGAAGTCAGACTTCTGACGCTTTCCCTTTAACTTATTCCTAGGTGTCAGTGTGCTGTGGAAGAGCTCTCACATTCAGAGATCTTCAGAGGTTTTTAGACTGACAGCACAGTGTGAATGACCTACACTTCTCATGAAAAGAGAGATATTTGATATTTGATATCGTCATTGCTTTTTATTTGCTGCTCATATCACTTTCTCATGAAAAAGTCACTCAGTTTAGTTGGCTCATACCTGATTACTGGCGGCCATTATCAAGGTTCTTGTAGGCGCAGATTGGGGTTTACCACTTGGCATAGGCAATGCAGGTGGTAAACTGGCCATAAGCTGAGTCCGTGCTTGCAGACTGAACTGGTAAACATTAGGAGCTGTGCAAGGTGGTGTATCAGAATCCTTTTGGCAGAGAAAAAGGGGAGAAGAAAAGCAACTTTACAGAAAGTACGGTATATACAGGCTATGCATGTGAAAATGCACCCAAATATCAACTCATGTGTATAATGTAATTTTTTTTTCAATGGTAAAAAATAAAATACAAGTGCTAAGTTTCTTTTACACATCTAGCAAGAGTTCAATTGAACCTGCATCAAGGAGACAATGTCAACAGCTATATGGCAATCACAGGTCAGTTCCAGTCAGCATAACCTAAAGCCAAAGTTACATGTCTACTAGATTTAAAGATGGAAACTAAGGTTGAGGAAAAAAAATGGAACAAGAACAGCAACACTGTTAGTGATACAAGGACTAGAATTTTAGGTGTCATGTCAGAATCAGTCCTCTGAACAGCGTTCTGGATTGTACTTATCTGTATAGCCAAGTTACTCGCTGTAATTGTTAGTCTTCTGCCATGCAACCCGGCAAAGTTAGAGCTCCACCTACCCAGAAACAAGGAGACAGTCTGCCAGTTAAGACCAGCATATCTGTTCGATTGGAAATCTGAGTGATAACTCATCAGGGGAAGCAAGAAGGACGTCAAATTACAAGAAAAGACAGAATAGATACTACTGATTACTATTCCTCCTCCTTCAAGCAACTACAGCAGTCACCCTGGTGACATTAAAACACTGTGCTGGAGCACTGCACAGAAAACAAGCAGAGAGGTAAGGACAGACACAGGGGTTTACAGGAATTACTGAAGTCTGAAAACACCCAATTGTCTCAATTCTTAAGTGTCCAATCATTTTCTACTTTGAGATGGGGCCTTGCAAATCCAGTCATAACACAATGGGAACAGGTAAAACAGCTTTCCCTAAGTTTTACTGCTGTTTTTTACCTTAACTGAAAAAAACCCCCAACCTTGAAAATAACAAAAAACCCTATTCTTTATGCCAAAGCACTAGCGATTTCTCCATTCCCAGTCATGTGGCTCGAAGTGTACCAAGAGATGGGGCTTGGCCAAATACTAGTTTATATGTTATATATATTTTACTATATTAACATATATTATTGGTTCATATCATCAAGGATCTTTACTGTTCAAGAATTACTGAAATATCCTAGTGCTCTTTCTCTAAGATTAATTGCCTGGAAGCAAAAAGTCTTCATTTAAAACAAAAAAACTTTAAGTAGACCTCCAGCACTACTACTTGTCCTCATATGGCCTTGCTTTCCAAAATTAGATTCCACAGTTAGAGAATAGGCTGTCTAGGAAAATATTTTCAAGAACAGAAAGAAGAAAATATTGTAAAGCTTTTACTGGGGAAAGGAGGTCATTTAGGAGAGACTGACAGTTGTGCATACTGAGCAGCCTAAACAATGAACTGCTAGAAAACAAAAATTGCAGTCCAGCTGAAGTGAATACCCACAGTACAAAAAGATCAATAAAACTGTCAGCTATTAGAACAATCATTCCTTTATTATATATATGAGGTTTTGCTTACTGGAAAAAAAGATATAAAAAGAAAGGAACTCTCTCATACTTGGTCAACTAGTGTTAAAAGTTACAGTATGCCTTTCTAAAGCAGTTTCAGATATTTGCATCATGAGTTCACTAGAGACATTTCATACTAGTAACTATCTGTGCAGAAACTTAAGTCTTAATGAGATCAGGTGTTTACTAAATGGTAAACACCTTCAGAGTGGGCAACTACATGCTGTAGCACTGATTAAACAAGTATGTTTAGTTATATGCACATGCAAAGCTGACTGCTTGGATGAGATGGCATTTTGTCATTTGCCCTATCCTACAATATTATCCATGGAAACAGGCTAAGGTCTCTACAAAGACGAAACTGACACGTTCTGAACTAAGTAGGTGGTACAGTCTGGTACAGGGGCAAGAACTTGGATTTCTAAGATGAAGTTTCTTTAGACATAATTGGTCATGGAATTATTAAAAAGCTAACAAAAAGAGGGAAAAATAAAGAAGGGATAGTCATGTCTGAAAGACAACTTCTGAGCATGCTTACAAGTACCCATGAGCAGGCAGATGGGAGGGAGAAAGGGATCTTACTTTCTATCCAAACCAATGTGTTATCTTCTGTGATGCATTCTTCACAAACCTGAGCAAATAAAAATTTTAGTCTCTCCACTCAAAGACTCTTCTCTTTCTTCTCTGCTTAGATACTGGACCCCCTGAAGATTCACATATCTAATGGATGAGATACTTCCCATTTATAAGATTTCTAAGGGGTTTTGCACAACAAATGTTATCTCTAGCATGGAAGTATCAGCAGATGGAAAAGAGTTATACGGTTTAACTGTTAACAGATACATTTGAGCACAGGGAAGCTTGTGTTGCTTTATTTTGATTTTGTAGTATGTTCTTCTGCCTCAACTTTATTTACTGAAACATATTTCATACAAGTAGATTGTATCTCTCTTCTGAGGCAATCCTGGATTGCTAAAAGGATTACTTATGGAGTTGGTATGCTGACTTCTCATCAATCCTTTTGTGAAGGGGAGCATTACCCTTCTTACTCAAACTGAAAGGTTAACCTCAGTGATCAAACAAACTGAGCCTAATGTGAACAAAACTGATTTTCCACAAGCACTGCCTACACTTAAGAATTCAGTCTTACTTGGTCTTCTGGACAGAATTAAGTGTAGTCTGCAAACTTGACGCATTACAGAAGCTCAGAAGACCTCTAAGTCAGTAAGTGTAGATAGGTAATATTCTGACACTTTAGATCCATGTGTGGAAGACAAAAGCTCTTATCCCTACTAGGGCTACAGAGGTCACGTTGTAAGAAGAATAATGTAAAATGAAAGACTCCGATCCTTCAATTGATTTTACGACATAATCCAGGGATAGAGCTACAATGACTGCCCTAAGACACAAGATGAGTTCCTGGTCTCTTGAATTATGAATGGTAATCATACAGAGCCTCTCATCCTGCAAGGAGAATATCTTCTAAAGAGATGCCTTTAGAAACCAAGAGAGACTGTCAGATACAGGTTCCATTGGAAATTTTTCATTTTAGAATGTACTCTTTAAATCAGTTTCAATTTCATGAGTAAAAACTTAGTACCAGGAAGGAAGACTTCTACTATTCATAGCCATTATTACTGAGGACTCTTTAATTTACATCTACGTTGGAAAGAATATAAAGTACGGAAGACACCTAGAAAGTCAAGTGTTACTGATATCCTCTCATCCAACTGCAGATTTTGCTTGAGAAATCCTTAGCCTTCTGTCTAAACACAAACAGTAAAACACCCAGTCATATAAAAGGTAACGAGTTGAATCCAAACTTCTCTTCCTGACGTTGGAACAGAACAAAATCCTTTACTGTTCTGAAAAATGCACTGCCCATTAAAAAAAAAGTCTCATCAGCAAGAGAATATTTACCTGCCAAATGCTCCTTACTAACTAGGTCTGGCCATAAGAGCTTGTTTCAATTCCATTAATAACTCAAGGTTTAAGAAAGAAGGTAAACTGTAGTAGCACATTTATCCATCCAGACAATAGTTCAGTTTACACAACTTTCATGTGCATTCAATTATATTCATAACCTTCCTTTCCATTCTAAAAGCATGAAAAAGTGGTGCCTTCTGCTTTGTTTCATGATGTAGTCATTTGAGAAGTTTCATTTGGCTGACAATAGCTACCACTTTAAAGCTTTTCATTTCCAAGATCTTTTTTTTTTTTTTTTAAGTTGGAGCAGTCTAAGAAGATTAATTCATTATTGCAGTCTGTTTAAGTTTTGGCCCCATAGTAAAAGAGTCTAACTATCCTACTAGTTAGTATTCACAAACCAAAACTTGGGCAACTGAAAGCAAGTTTCTTGCTAATGTGACAGATTGGGGTTCTTACATCTCATTCCCTGGCCCCCAAGAATGAACTACAGAGGTGTTGGCAAAAACATTCTTATTGTTTCCATTCTCCAAACTTGCCACATTAATTAAACTTTTTTTTTTCCTCTTTCTCACAACATTCAGGAGCTGGAAGCTGAGAGATAACAATGAACACTTCAGTAAAAAATTGTGTCCCACCTTTGAAAAAAAGAACTGGAAACATTGAGACAACTGACAAATTAACATGCTTCCAAGATGCTTCAGGAATTACACCCCCCCATCTAATTTCTTCCACATCAGCTGGTGTCTGTTTCCTTTTTGGTAGGTGGAACCATAACTTTTACTACAGTGTTAACAAAGTGGAACTGAGTCGAACAAAATTGCTACTTCTATGGGAGGCCATACAGTAGAGCATTTGCATCAATACAGTTGTACCATTTCCATTTGCCAGCTCATAAATAGTACAAAACAGTCTCAAGTGAGCTGCAATTGGTTGGTTTTTTTGCCTTTAGGTCAATAGTATCTTGGTCATTGTGCTTACAGTAGGGGAAAAGTGAAAGGAGAAAAAAAAATACACAAGAAAACTCGAAAATATGCATCCTCCAAAAGCATTAAGTGGTCTTTATACAGAAAGACAACTAAAAAGGTAAACTAATTAGTATCTACCCCATACAGTACTAGTTCAATCTCACATCACTGTACCCTGTAGGGCCTGACTGTGGGTTTATTCCATGTTTTATCAGTACTCACTGTATTTCAGACAATCCATTTTAAATAAAACAGTGCCAGAAGTCCGTGCTTTCAGACTTCCTTTGTCACTCCTAATACTTGCATTTCACAAGCTTTCAAATGGTTTATATTGTTAAGAGTATAGTAATGTTTCAAGCTACTGTTTTTCAAGTTAAACACTAAATTATAAGACTTCTTGTGCAAGCTGAACATATACCATACTAGAATATAAAGACTGAATTCAGATTTTCTTCCATCCCGAAGTGGCTAGAGTACCTTTGGTTTGTTTTTTTTTTTTTCCTAGGGGAAGGAGATGGCAAGAATATAACTAACCTTTGGCATCAGAAAGTAGTCTGAGCTTGACTTGACCATAGTACTGAAATTCAGTTTTACTTGCTGATTAACACATTCCCTCTGTACTGTCTGCTGCTTAGAATAACATTTTATTAAAATAACTTCATTATTTTATGTTCAAAACTGTGCCTCCTGCAACTTTACAGAAATTTACTCAAAGTGGATACAGATAAAAGATTGATTAAGCAACTGAGATAGAAGTAGTAAAGGTGAGCATGAAACCATGTAAACCAGAACACGGTCAGAGACATAGGTTAAAAAACCTAATCCAAATGTGGGACTATATGGTGAAACCAGAAAATAAGCAAAAGCAGCACTAAAAAAGCATGTTCCCCTCTGAGGCACAGGAACTGTCAGTAATCTGTACAGCAAGAATAGAAGAAAGGTATTTTAGAGGATCTGGGTCTTAAACTCCTAAATGCCCTAAATCAAATGTTTGTTAAATACTTTTCCCTGTAACATCAGGTTATCTGTATCTGCATGTTCAGGGTTGCCCAGATGTTCATTTGGAGACAAGCTGGCTGCAAGTCAGAAGTTACATCTTTAAAGATTAAGAGGCCTATTTTTTAAAGCCCTTGCCTCTATTTGTTGAGGAAAGGGGAAAAAAAAGTATGATAGAATCTGCACTGTTCTACAAGATGACCAACTATCCATACACATATTCGAATTGTGACTTTGTTTAGGACATGAGAATAGTCAGGCATGTAGAAAGAAGTGAGAAAATCTGTGTAGCTCTTACTCTCAGACTGAGAACTTTGTTAGGCCACCCCCTTCTATCTCCCTACCCACACTATTTCAACTGGATATATTTAACAATTAGAAGAGTTGTTCTAACTATTAGAAGAGTTGTTCCAGTAACTATTCTGAAGTGTCTGTCCCTCTACTGTAGATAAGCAAGTGCCATACACCTGCAGATCTGATTGCTTTTAAAAAAGCAACATTTATCAGGACAAGTTATGTCACATACTCTATCACCTCTACCTGTGAATAGCGAAGTACAACAGTTCCTGCTAATAAGTTGAAATTCATAGTTTTTGACTAGTAAGAAGGAAGGGCAGATGCTGATAACTTCCTTAAGCATATTGAGTTCAAGTACCAAGCCACAATTACTATAGACCAAGTAACAGTTCCTAAGTCAGTGGAGATCTTGGACGCATTAAGCAGAATAACAGAAACAATGAGTTAAGAGTACAGTAATATATAAATATGACAGTCTTACCAGTCATATTTATATACTACTCTCAATACAAGCATTCACTGAAAGTAGTGAAAAGACACATTCAACTAAACACTTCAGGTACTGCTCAGCATATCCTCTAGATGATGGCTACAAAACGCTGAGCAGATCAAACAGACATTCTCATGAAACTTTACAAAGCCTGAACAACAATGGCTACAGCTAATGTTTCAAGAACAGTTTGAAAGAATATATTGCAAATATTAAAAAGGTACATTGAGAGAGAGAGAACACACTCCTTGCCTCTAGACTACATAAGTACCTTGTTCTCTTAAACTTCAACTATCATGACATGTCTGCATGGTCTTGAGAACTCAGAACTCTTCATAAAGTAATCCTGTCTTAGACATCAAAAGAACATTATCACCAGAAACACTGAGACCAAATGCATGAAATTTTAGATCCCAACTTCGAACAGACAACTTTGAGATTCTGTGATATACTAGATATGAGATCATATATCCATTAGGTAACAGAAGAGAGCTTTCAAACTTTCCTATGATCCATTACATCTGTTACTGATATGCAGATATCGGTGTCACAGAAAAAATGATGCTTTATTTGGCATAACAGCATCAAAAATGCAGAGCATACTTAGCACTATGAACTAGTTCCAGACAAAAATGAGACTGCAAAAACAGAGACTTAGCAGAGACTGATGATCAGGCAGTAAATATTCTCCAGCACTACTCTAGGACTACCTGAGCTAATAAAAAGCAGGTATCCACAATGCTTAAGCATTAAGAAATCTAGGTCACCAGTTACAGAGTGCAGGTCCAGAACAAAAAAGCACTCAGGAAAAAAAAGGCATTTTTTCAAGAGGAATTTGGTCACTGCTTCGGTTCAGACTGACATTTTCACCTAGTCAGAAGACGCAGAGAGCTGTGGGTGAACACCATTCATTTAATCTGGTTTCAGATTCTCTTAATAATGACTTCACTCAGTACAAAGGATAAAGTAAGATTTCAAGAAGCTTATTTCCTATTTCGGAACAGTTTGACTCTTGTTCCCATAGAGTTAACATTCACACACTTTGCCCTGTCCTTGATAGCAAAGGTATTTATTATGCATCTTCCATTATTCACTTCAACATTAGTTGGGTTGTGTGGGAATGAACAGTATCTTGCAGTTTACCTGTTTGCATGACTAAGAATACATACTGCTTTTTGTCAAGGTAGCACATGGTATTTTAAATACCTGCACAGCAGAATACTTCACTGAGAAAAGACTTTACTACATAGATCAGTTTGGTAATTAACAGAATCCAGAAAAAAAAAAATTCGAACATATTTTGATGATCAGATTCCTTGTGTTCACGCATTTTTTTCCTATGTGTTCATCCATTTGCTGCTTATAATTTTTTTTTTTTTCCACAAAGCTGGAGTGACAGGACAGGAACTTCAGAACTCAGTATTTTGCAAGGAACCACATTAGAAGTGCCAGTGAGGAAGTCTACTGACATGTACAGTAAGAGAAGCCCATAAACTGAACAGCTTTCTCACTAACAATAATAGCAGTGCCAGAAAGCATACTGCTCTTCTACACATCATTGACTGAAAACTTACTGATCCTTACTAAAGTTTTTGTTTGTGACTGAGATTTCGCAGTTTTCTAGGACACTTATTGAAAACAGCACAACTGAAATTTCAACAGCCAGACAGTGATTGTAATTTTGTAAATAACTTTACTGCCCTGAAAATCTACAAAAGGATATTTCTTGTACAAGTTATGAGTTAGACTCATTAGATCCATTTCTTTTGGTCTGTGTAATGTTCACTTGCAAGCAAGACCTGGATGTGCAGAGATGAAAGTATCCATCCTCCTGAATTTAAGGCAATGCACTGAGGAAATGCATACACAGCTAGGGGAAAGAGAAGGCTGTCCTTGAAGGCAGTTCTCTTGTTCCTCAGGGGTACACCAGTTCCCATCTTCAAAAGATTGCTATCAGTACAGTCCTTGAAGGAAAACAGTAGCAGGAATGGAAAGAACTCTAGGAACTTAAAGCTCTTATTTCCCAACACTTTCAATTTCTGTACATATTCAGAAAAATGGGAGTCTGTCTTCCAAATATTAGCTCTGGTTTACATCAATCCAGCCTCTAGAAAAACCTGCTCCCTTTTTTTTGTTCTGTTCTAACACCTGTTCTTCTCGTGTTGGAACAAATCTATAGCCATTGCTATCTCTGAAGTGCTCATAAGTTAAAGACAGCAGGAGCCTTGTCTATTCAGTTGCTGAGTCCTATTTGCAAAATGTAACAAAATCTGTAATGCTGCCAGAACTTTTAAGGATGCAAATCTTTAAACATCCTACAGCATATTCTATTACAACCAATTAAATTAACAACTGTTACAACCAAGTTATATTAAACTACAGGCTTTAATAAAAAAATTCTAGGACCCCTGTGAGCAATAAGGCACTGTTTTGATAATACTTGCATACTTTATACTGCCAATATTACTTCCAGAACACAGGACGAATACACACAAGGCCTTCAGATCTATGATAAGTGTACAGTGATGTGGTGACTTCAGAATGTAGCTATCTCTGTGTTAGCATGGATGGCTGGAACACTTGAACTTCAGTAGAAGATGAAGTTGAGCGGGGCAATATGACCAAGTCACAAGTTGTCCAGCCTGTTTCCTCTTCCTCAATATACCTAACTTGACTTCCCTTACATTGGTATGTGTATCTCAAAAAGGTCAAGAAGCAGCTGATCACTATTACCAGTGAAACTTTAGTGGTAAATTGGAAGGCAAATACACTATATCAAGTACCTCTATAATTGGACAGCTGGGATCTTGTTGATACACAGAAAAAGTATTTTTAATATCTCCTGAAACAGTGTCTCGACGCATATCTTGCACTTGTGACATCATAACAATTAATACTTTGCTATTAAAATAAAATCTTGATTACTGGGAAGAGATCAGCAAACTGTCAACCTAGAATCTCCGTCTCTTGCATTTTCTTTATAAACCTGACCTTTCTTTCAGTATCACAGAAGTTCAGAAAGCTGAACTTTAAATGAATACAGAATCACTCCTGAAGAATAATCCTCACACAAGATCAGAGCTAACCCTATATATAACTCTACAGTGATGAGATGCACCATACTCATATTCCCTTGTTCTGAGGCTGGTTCATTGCATCATACCTATTTTCAGTACACCAGAGGTTTTGGCACATATATCATTTGTGACATGCTATATGTTTCTTAAAGACCCGCCTGGACATGTTCCTATGCGACCTGATCTAGGTGAACCTGCTTCTGCAGAGGGGTTGGACTAGATGATCTCTAAAGGTCCCTTCCAACCCCTATCATTCTATGATTCTATGATTCTTTGTTGGAACATGTGCATAGCACTATGCGAAATCATGCCTCTTCCACTCCAGCAGAATAGGCTTCTCTTCCTGAATCAGGCACAGCTCAGGACATTTCAACCACAACTTGCTCATCCTCACATATCCAGGTGTAAGATGAACTCATCAGTTGTCAGAAATGTGCCATTTCATTCCACATCAAGATAACATGCTGGTAGTCTAAGAATATAATACCAATAAATTACCAAGGCTTAAACTACTGTGTCACAACCACATGGTCATAAGGCTTTTCACTGTTAAAAAACTGAGCATTTCTATTTACTATGTGGATGCTCAAATTGACTGAAGGTCTTTCTTGCTGAGAGCTTCCTTTTCATGAATTTCTCTGGCATCAGGCAATGAAGTTCTACCTTCAGCACCAGGCAAGAAAAGGACTAAAGGGAGGTCATAATCACTCACCACCTGTTATACTGGGAGTGCACAATACTAAGAAAGTATTTGCAATTTCTCAGAGAACTTGTTACAGCAAATCTTTCTCACTGATGTACTCAAACCAGGAGCATGGCTAGTAGTATCACTGGCAAGCATCATGCTGTTCTTTTTCCATGAGCACAACTAAAACATTTACCATATTTACTGGAGGCAGAGTGACAAGACAACACAACAGAATGTAACTAGAACATATAAAGAAGGCACTTGTCCCTCAGAAGTTATTGAATTTTTATTTAATACAATTCTCAACTTTTAATTCCATATTTCACTAGTTTTTGAAAGCAGTCAAGAAGCAGGTACTTGGACCTCTCTTGGCATCATCCTGTTATTCACTACTGTAGTTAACTTGATATTACATCTTGTTCCCATCAATATGTCTACCTAGCACAGAATGCTTCAGTAGATTTATGAAGAGCACTCCATATCATGCAACCCAGTTTTGTGCTTTTTAATCTCCACTGCCCAATTCCATGGTTGATTTAACTCCATATCAAACCAAAAACACCTTCTACAATCTTAAGTCTAGGAACATACTTAAAGACCCTTCTCTTTCAGGAAGTTACAATAAAACCCAGCAATTATTTTCAAATCACTTTCAAATAAGGAAGCTGACAGCAAGACTTTTCATGTGAGGGACTCATTAGCATTAAAACAGGAACTGATTGCTTAGTTGAAAATAGTAAGCAATATTATTCACCTACACAGCACAATGTTCATGTTGAATTTGAGGCACAGGGAAAAAGGAGCAAAATCTGACAAGAGGAGACTTTCTTCTTAAGTCTTCCCCTCAAGCAAAGATGTCTACTCGTCTACTTTATTAGCTAGTGTTAACTTTGATATTTTATTACATCTAACTACTATCACAAAGAGTACTGAAGACTTAGGATGGAATTAAAATTCATTTAATTCAATGAAAAAATATTTTATTTCAGTAACTCTTCTGAGCAGTGGAAACTATTAATTTCCTGTGGTTGCTTAGAGATAGCATCACATTAATTGTTATATCAGCTGAGGCTTTGAAGAGAATGATAAACTCTACTTATTATTTTAATCCACTAAAGAAAAAAAAGCTTACTATGTCACTGCCAGAAAGAGATGATATAGAAGAGGCAGATGAGCCAGAGGATAACTGTTGTGTACTAGCCAATGACAAAGCAAAGCGTTGGTTGTAAGATGGTTCAGAGTCTCTGTTCTGTTGCTGTTCTCCATTGCACGAAGCTATCTGGTCTCTTATTTTCAACCTATTGTCTGTTAAAAGAAAACATATCATTTAAGAACACAGAATACTAAATACATGGGCCTTAAAGACTAAGAAGAGCTGCAGTTTAAAAAGTTAATTGAAAGGCTCCGAGAAGACTAGGCTTGGGTTAGAAGGGACTTTTTTTTTCTACATATCTGAAAGTGTTTCATCTCAAGGCATGAGTATTTTCAACTACATAAAATTCAATTTAAAAAATTAAGTTAGCTTCAAAGAACCCTTCCATACCTACCAAGTTCAGGTGACAAATTAATTTTGTTCCCCCACTTCTTTTTAATCCAGGCCCTGTAGTCAATAACTTCTTGGGTCACTTTGATGATTCTACCTAATGTGCTAAAAAAAAAAAAAAATCAATTAAATATCAAAGATCATTGCTTACATATTTGCAAGTATTTCATCAAGCGATCAAATTATGCTCAAAGTCAGTTTAAGATATCCCTAACCAAAGAATCCTATTGAACTTTCATTTCCTCAGCACACGATTTCATCTGCTCAAGCATCACAACTGTTAAATTAGTATATTACTTATCTTCTACCATACTAACATGCAAGCATTGACACATAGGTAAGATTTTTACTCTATTTCCAAATGGAGTGTATCTTAATTATTAAGAATGTTTATGCAGATAACAGTGTATTTGGCAACAGCAATTTACAATTTCTTACATTTCTCCATACAGAAAATTTTTTGCACAGAATCTGGATTACAACAGCTATGGGATGCAATGAAGACATTATCCCAGCCTTCAAGCTGACCTTCACACTAAAGAGACCCTCACTAGCCCTTGCCTACAGATTTAAAAAAAAAAAGTTGCAAGATCCCCACAATTATAAAGGAAGTGAGGTAGTGGAAACAAGAAAACTTGGCTCGAAAACCAGAAAAAGTTAGAATTTAAGAAAACCCATAACAGTAAGTAGTTCAAAGAAAAAGTCTATCTGGTCCTGCTGAGCAGTGACCAGTTATCAACAAGTACAATTAAATATACCTTCCCAACATTCAGCTATTTGAATTGTACATCCTTGAGAAGGAGTTGTGTCCTTGTTTGACAGTTAAACTTTCAAGTTTTCCTTTCATCAGGGACTAGTGGGTGAAAAACTAACTATAAACTCCACACAAGACAGATGAAAGATTGACTACTGTACAAAAATGGACTGTGGAAAGTAACCACCTTGGAGACTGGAATGTTATTTTAGTTTTGAAAATATTCAATGTTTACAATAAAGTTTATTTTGTATACCAAAAAGGTACATTGTATCTGTACTGTAATTTTCTTTTGGTTTAGATGTGTAATGGGAAGAGAGCACATACAAAGCTTAAACATATTTAGGCTGTCTTTATTAGGTCATTTCATAGTAACACTTCAAAAAGGAGCAATAATTCCCTACTGGCTTAGGCATTACTATTCCATTCAAGACCAAATACCACATGTTCCATGCTTAGTCTTAGAACTTTAAAATCTCACTGTGTTATTACTGAAAAACGCACTCCAGCATTAAGCACTGAACCAAACAATATCTAAGTTACAAGTCCAATAGGTGCAGAATGGCCTCAGACAGAATGAATGTCTTCTGTTTACATAATGTAGATCAAATGATGCATGTTTGAAAACAACATCTTCAATTTTACACACAGAATTGAAGATGTGATTGTCTCCACTCAGCAACTGAAGAGCTGAGTTATAACAGGCTATTCTCTGGAAATCACAGTTCAATAGCTAAGTGGGGCACATTAAGAAAGTAACAAATGAAATCAGAGGCTAGTGTTTTGACAGTGTACACTCCCATGACATATCAGTATTTTAAATATTTGATAAGTATTTAATCTCAAAACCAAAATTAAACCACAGGAGACAGAATGAAGACAGAGATGTCCAATACTGCAGAGAATCATTTGTGGCCCTGAAGCTGCAGTTCCCAAGACAGGAATGTCAGTATGAGACTCAAACATACATATGCTGGGTGTCTCTTCAGCACTGGGATAGGGAAGGACATCTTGTAGCTAAAAAGCTTCATGAAGAATGTCTTCAGAAAGCTTTTACTCAAGGACAACCTAGAAGTTGAACAACTACCACCGGCTGTGGTCTTAGAACCAGAAAAAGAATACAGACCAAATAACACACACTTCTTATGAAGGAGTTTGTCAGGTTTGAAGCTTCTTGTAGTACTTTCCCAGAAGCAAATCAATACTTATTCTGTCATAAAGTAGAAGGAAAACTAATTACATAGGATAGTGTTTTTGTCAGCCTGGGTAACTGATGTTCCGACAATGCCTGCTATCAAATAGGTGTAAAATGTAAAACTACTGCTACATCAACAATTACAGCAGAGTTGCACAAAGAATCTGTGAATATCTTCTCTCCACAGAGAACAGAGATCAAAGCCTCAAACTCATTTTTTGGCAGAAAGGCAAAAAAAACCCTCTCTAAGTTATTAGGTCAGAGTTGAAAGGTACACAGACTCATGCTACACTACCCACTGTTTTTTTGCTGAGGCTAGAACTTATACAGGCCACACAGAATTGCAGAATCTTAAGGGTTGGAAAGGACCGTGAAGCATGATCCAGTGCAACCCCCCTGTCAGAGCAGGACCACCTAGAGCAGGTCACACAGGAACTTGTCCAGGCGGGTTTTGAATGTCTCCAGAGAAGGAGACTCAACAACCCATCTGGGCAGACCCTTACAGTGCTCCATCATCCTCACAGTGAAGAAATTCTTTCTTGTGTTTCTTTAGAACCTCTTATGTTCCACCTTGTACCTGTTGCCTCTTGTCCTATAACTGGACATCATTGAGAAAAGCCTGGTTCCACCCTCCTGACATTCACTCTTTATGTATTTGTAAGCATTAATAAGGTAACCCCTCAGTCTCCTCCAAGCTAAAGAGCCCCAGCTCCCTCAGCCTTTCATCAAAAGTGAGATGTTACACTCCCTTAATTATCTTTGTGGCCCTGCACTGAACTCTCTCCAGCAGCTCCCTGTCCTTCTTGAACTGAAAGGCCCAGAACTGAACACAATATTCCAGATGCGGTCTCACAAGGGCAGAGTAGAAGGGGAGGAGAACCTCTCTCAATCTACTGTCCACACCCTTTCTAATAAATCCCATAGATGAGACACTCCCCGTCAGTTCTTCAAAGATGGTTATTTCAAACACATGGAAAACACACAGTTAACTGGTTAAGAAAATTAGACAGCTCTCCTATGAAAGATGCCCCTTTGAGGTTTTTCCCTTAATAACAACATCTAGTAAACCCAGGAATAAGCTATTTGCATACCCAGTTTATTTTATGGGAAGAGCTTTTCACTCCTCTTTTTACACACTGCAATCCCTCTGCTCAGAGACACCTTTTAGCTGTTATTACAGCACAATTGCAGTACAAATAAGATCACTCTTAAGAGGCTCAGATTGCTGACATAAGATTCAGAACATCAAATATCTACACATACAACCAAGCTCCACATAAACAAATGAGGATAAGAGTAGGAAAAAGCATCGAGTCTGTGAAAGAACAGTCAAAGTAACAGTTCAGTAGGTCTTAAGTTCATTTAAGAAATATTCCCGTGGTATTAAATGGGCAATATAATCTAAAAGCAAACTAAGAAGCACCAGAGAAGGATATGCTTGAGTACGAAAATCTAAAAACTTTACTCGGACAAATCATGTAGGAAAAGCCAATACTGCTGATAGCTCTTAAATGACAGCATGCACTCTAGTGAAAGCCACCCACCACTCAAGATGTGAAACAAAGGAAGGACTGTTTCAGATCAAGTTGAACATTCCCATTTAACATAGCTCCCAGAACTATCTTGGCCAACTAGGGACAATGCAAACCTAAAAGACCTGTCAGCAGTCAGATCACTTGAACTGTACACTAGTAAGAGACCAAACAGCATTCAAGCAAAGATGGAAAGATCACTACATGTGGCCCAGATTTTTGTTTTGAAGATTATCTCCCGTAAAAGACACACAGCAGTGTGTCTGGCACACCCTGCCAAGGCTTCCTCAGACTCTAAGCTCTGGCTTGTTGGCATGAGTCCCTTTCCCTCACCTACCTGCACCACATTTGGCACCAATAAGGAGGAACATGTTACCAATCTGCAACTCTAAGAACTGAAATAAAGTTAAAAAAAAAAAATCTTAGTTTTACTGGAAAGGCACATCACAGCAGAACCAGTCTACCATTCCTCATTTCACATGACCTCATCTGCCTCCCAAATGGGGCAACACTCCCGTTTAAAGATGCAGTCTGAGCACACATTCATGTCCAAACTATGCAACAGGCAAACAAGTAAGCCAATAACCTGATCTTCAGACATATTTATTAACCTAAGGATGCATCTTTGTCATATCCAGATCAGTATAACTTATAGCTGTCAAATCATACAAATCACCTCCCTCTCCATCCTTCCCCAGACATGAACTCCTGCTGCTTCTCTCACTTTTGGATCTACCATTCCTGCAGACACAAGCTGGATCAACTTCCTGACAGGACAGAAGTGTTGATGTATTTGTTTCCAGGCAAACCACAGAGCTCATCTGACTCACTTTCTGACTGCTAGATCTGATCCAAGGCAAGAGTCAGAAATATACAGACTGAGAAGGAAGAAAAAGGATAGCTGACAGTCAGTTAGGGTAAACAAGCTATAATGTGAAATTGCATCTTAGTAGAGAGACCATAGACAGGGTAGTAACAGATAGTCTACTATTTCAAAGAACATGAATCAATGAGCAAGAATTTGTTACAAAACATCTGCTAAGGTTTCCTGTGGAAACAGAATACAACCTAAAAAATGGTCACTAACTTGAAACTTCATGTCCAAAGAACAACAAAGCTGGTGAATGGTCTAGGGCACAAGTCTCATTCATGAGGAGCCGCTGAGGGAATTGAGGTTTAGTCTGGAGAAAAGGAGGCTAAGGGGAGATCTTATTCTCTATAACTATCTGAAAAGAGGTTGTAGCAAGGTCAGGTCTCATACCATGCGACAAACTATAAGACAAAACTAAACTGCCTCAAGTTGTACCAGGGGAGCTTTAGATAGGATATTAACAAAAATTTCTTCACTTAAAAGGTGAAGCATTGGAACGGACTGCCCAAGGAAATGGTGGTGTCACCATCCTTGGAGATAGTTAAAAGACATGTAGATGAGGTGCTGAGGAACACAGTTTATGGGTGGACGTGTCAGTGTAAGGTTAATGATTGGACTCGATCTTAAAGATCTTTTCCAATCTAAAAGTTTCTATGAAAATACCATTCCTTATGGAATTCTTTAGTTAGCCCACTTCAGATGACACTCTTCCCTTGAGACAGGCTACAGCCAATGACCATACTAATACTGTTCAAAGCACATACTGATACAGGCTCTTAAGATGAAACTATCCTGTTCATAACTACATCTTACAGCTGGACTCGTCCCTGTGACCCCAAATATTAAGAAATTAATCATGCTTCTCAATCACCTTGGATGAAGGCACAACACCCAAGCTAACCTTGTGTACAAGTTGCACAGATCCAAAATGGATCAATCTCAATTTCCTACTAGGAAAATCCCTCTTTGCAAGATGATAGGTGTCATGGTTTGACATGGCAGCCATTTCTGGTAAGGGGGGAGAGACTATAAAGATGGCTCCTGTAAGAAGTTGCTCAAAACTCTCCCCAGCTCTGAGTCAGATCCACTTCTGGGGCTGAGCCAATTAGGTGCCTCCATGATCACTTTTTAAGAAGTCAGAAGAAGAGAGTTCTTCCTGTTCCTTCTTTCTTCTGTCCCTTCTTTTCTGGCTGGTGGCGGTGCAAGGAGTTGTAAGAGAGAGAGAAGCAACCATGCTGATTCCAAGGTCAGTGAGGGAAAAGAGGAGGAGGTGTGTTGGAGCAGAGATGGTGAAGCTGAGGACCCTGTGTCAGGGGCAGAGACTCGTTTCGCTAAAGACCCCATGCCAGGGACACTGACTATGGCCAGAAGAGGCCATGTCTCATGTGAGGGACTCCATATTCACAGAAGCTGTAACTGTGGGGAAGAACCCACACCAAAGGAGCTCATTGAAGTTACGCCCAGAAGAAGTCATGTCCTGAGGGAAGGACCCTGTATCTGCAGAAACTACAAGCATGGAGAAGAATCTATGCCAGAGATATTCATTAAGGACTGCATTCCGTGTGAAGCATCCTGTATCGGCAGAAGCCACAGATGCTGGGAAGAACCCACACCAGAGAAATTTGTTAAAGACTGTCTCCTGGGAGAGGGACCTCATGTCACCACAGGGGAAAAATGTGAGGAGTCATCCTCCTCTGAGAAGAGAAAAGCGGCAGAGACCATCTGTGAGAGACTGACCGCATCCCCCCTTCTTCCCAAGTCTGAAGTTGTGACAACTTTTTCTAAACATTTTCCCAAAGAGTAAGTGTACAGTGAAACACACATTTTTATGACAACCAAGGTTTCAAAAATGCATTTAAAAATATTCTGATATCTGTAATAAACACAAGTACCTCATAAGAGCATGACTCTATCATTGGAGACCCACAGAGAAATTAATGAAGGCCAGCACCCAACATACAAACAGTCTATCTTGAGGAATCTAGGCTGTTTTATCTATATTCATCTACAAATAACATTTTGTTCAACAAGAAGAACTGCCAGCCAGTACACATTTAACAGACACACCTTTAATTCATTTTACAACATTAGTATTGAATATACTATTGAATATATTGAATATAACACTATACACCACTCTCCCTGTTTCTCCATCATAGGCTTAAGTGTGGTCTCAACCTTTGTGAATACCACAGATAGGCAGTTTTAAGCCCACAATTGAAAGATTACATCCACTTTGTTATAAAATTACTATAGGAGAGCTATTTCACCTTTCAATGACATTAATGCTGGAAATTAACAACTTGACTAGAATTTGGAACTGTATATAGGTGATTTATGTGACTTTTTTTACAGCCATCCCTTCCTGCAATTAGCTAGGGACCTCAAAGCCATTGGGTTTCCATGGAAGATTCAGGGGAAAAATCATTCTCTAATCTAGCCTCAGTTAATACTGACAGAGTAACACACGCTAGAGCAGATACAGGAATGAAAATACAACATGGCTGATGTGTCTTCATTTTCTTTTTCCTCCTCCTTTCAAAAAAAACCAGAAAAACTTGCAAAGGTGAGATCTGAGAGACTATGAGCTGTACACTGTTTCTATGAGACATTACGAACTGCATTTTGAAAATGATACATCTAGAAGTACACTAATTTTAGTGACAGTTCTGACATAACAGTCAAATTGAACTGATTCTTGTAATATCTAAATTACCTATCAAGGCTTTTACAAACCAGCTTATGGGACTGTGTATTGAAGAACTATGGAAATTTCTAGCCTCATCTAGTTTTGTGTCCAAACAAGCAATTTGATTGTACTGTGGCAGAAAAAAATATGTGCAGACAGACATCATACCAAGCATTAAACCGGCAGACCTTTCTTCAAAATACTTCATGCAGAACGTTTGAGGAAAGACCCTTCTGGCTCCTCTGCACACTAAGTGTTGGACTCATCCTGAGTTTTGTCATGCTACCTTCACTTCAGTGCTGCACATTGAGATATAACGCCATCATACTACTGGGCAGCCCAAATTCTGGGCAGACTTCAATACAGTTGCAGTTAAACAATAAATAACAGTATTCATCTTATTGATTCAGATCCAAACACTTCTAATTGATTACACAGAAAAATAGATAGTCAAAAAGCGGACTAATTACCTCTCAGAATCTCTATTTGGATATGATCTTGCAAGTGGTGATACTGCATGGCTAAGAACAATGTAGGCATAATCAAAAACTTGTTTCACTTGCATGGCACCGTAAGAACTTCTGCCAACGTCGTTTCCTGAAATGTGACAGTCATCAGATTATCTTTTTTCAAAATCAGTAATCAGAAAATTATTCATCCTTAAAGCTCAGAAGCCTTAACAATGCCACTTAACTCTGTTTAAACTGCTTAGCACATTCTGTTTATAAGAGGACAACTAAGTGTTCCTATCTCAACAGAAGAAGCTAACCTAAGGAATGACACTTATCACGCATTCAATTTACCACTTAAAATACCCATGTACCAGCACCTGAAATAAACAGAGAACAGAGATCAGCTTAAAGCTCTTACAGCTGTCTTTTAAAAAGGAACCTACCAAGCTTAAAGTATCACATCTCACTTACCAGTCATTTCTCCAGTTTAAAATTGAACTTGTACAACCACATTTTCTTCACAGGGCCAATACGCTTACATCAACACCTTAACATTATTAAAATTATAGATTAATAAAACAGCTCACACATTATTTATGTCCACAAGATACACCAGTTTGTCAATAGTGCTTCTTGACTGCCCCTATTCAAGCATGAGTGACATTTATAGTAGAATTCCTTCCAAATCCAGTGCCATGTGTGAGTAACTGCAGAAGTTCAGAATATGTCAAAGCTTCCATATCAATGTACAAGCATTAGTCTCCCATTTGACATCTAGAAAGATCTTGCAAGAAGAAACATTTGGTTTTGTTTTGGGTTTTTTTTGTTTTTTTTGTTTTTTTTTTTTGCTGAGGTCTGTTATCAAAAAAAAAAAAAAACCCACACCAAACAATCCTGGCTCTACTACTAGACAACACATTTTAGTCCTTCAACATTCTCCAACCATAATGCCACTTTAACAGAAAAGTATAACCAATGAAAACAAGCTGGGATGATAAAAGTATTTTGTGGACACAGAATTACTTCAGTAATTTATATGGTCGAATAAAAACTGGTCAAGAAATACTTCCTGTCTACTAAAGCAATCAATTATCTTGTTTTGAATGCATCACTGCAATTTCCAGCAGCTGCTAGGCTCAAACTTAAGAGAAGCCTCTCTAAATGGCATATTTCCAATTGGACTCTATCCTGAAGTGGAAACAGAGACCAATGCAGGCCTAGGATGCTGAATCTAGGAAGAAACACATTGAAGTTAAGTTCAGAGCTGCACTACAAAGTAGCAGAGGATTTCACAGAGGACTTGGTCTGAAAGTAAATTAATAGAGACCAAAGTATTTCAGTGGTCAATAAATCAGAACACATAAGTGTTAATTCTACTAGAAAAATAATTATTAATTCAGTACAGGTTTTCCAATAGCAGGACACATTGCATCCTGCAACAATGCCACCATCCACATAACATGCTAAAGATAAATACAAAGAAGAGTTAAATTGAGAAGGAATACAAAAACAGGACTTGTACAAGTGGCTAAAAACACACAGTTCCACCTAACACTAAATTCAAGTCCATCTATTTGATCTGGAGGGTCTTTTGCAATCTAAATTATTCTAAAAATTAATGTAACAAGAATTTAGAATACACACACAAACAATTTGCATTACTTTAGTCTAATCTGGTGCTAAGGCAGCGACATTCGACAGGCATCCTGCATGGAGTTACATCAAAATGAAGACATTGATGCTACAAATTGTTGTTTACTCCTTTCATCAGTTGTTGCCACCTTCACTGTGGTGCCAGCAAATAAATTGTAAACCTTCCCTAGTCCACGTATAGCAAACTCAGGCAGTTCAGTTTAAACCACCAATGAAGTTGTGTATGAGTCTGGACTGAAGTAGATTTGAGAACAGAGGCAGGATAGCTCATGCCATAGCATGCCTAGGTTCCTGGATTGCCTCATTCTACACCTGTAAATGTCAGAATAAACACAGTTTAACTCACACCATCTGCATTGCTTCTGACTTGCATTGCAGTTAAAAAGTAGTTATGGAAGCCAAAGCTACTACACAAACTACTGTTAACTGTACAGGTCAAATCTGCATAGAGTAGCCTTTACCCAGTCCCAACATCTCTCTTTACCCAGCATCATATTAAAGCAGACAGGAGAACACATATTTGCATTTGCTGTCCTGAATAGTTTTTCCTCAGAGAGATTGTTCTCATTAGCAGATCACTTCTTACATACCTGAGTGTCCTTTGTCACAATCTACAGACTGATCAGTTAAAGCATGTAACCAAAATCTCTCTTTAAAAGAAAAAAAAAATCATACAGACTTGAATCCTTAGATGTACTTTAGCAGATAACAATGGTCTGTGATTTCATGCATAATTCAGTCCTCATTATTTCTTACAAAGCCTTCATCCCTAAAGAAGCATGTCAAATTTCCATCCCTTGCTATCAGTATTACTATTCCATCAGCCCTCCATTACCTGAAGCAGTTTTAAGAACAGAGCCTTGAAAGGTAAAAGTAAAGCCATGAGCTAGGACTGAAGCACATCCATTTATGTTAAACTATTATCCTAGTAAGTACCTTTTTGCAATATTCAGTATTAATGGGCTTCTTTCAAATACTAACTTCAATGTATTTCTGTATTTTTATAAATGTATATAATTTACATACACAGATATTTGCAGGATCAAATGATAAATAGCAGATACAGAAAACCACTAAGGCTAGAACAGATAGTCCCAAAAGCTGTTGTCAATCTCAAATCTAATTACTTCCTGTTATTTGTGACCTACAAAGATGAAGAAGCAAGTCACATGAAGCATAATTAGTCCTGCAAGTTAAAGAGTCCCTTTTCAAAGAAAACATATTGAATTTCAGGTTTAGAATTTTTGTTGGTACCCGTAGCAATTCACAATTAAGAACAGACTGTCAGGAAGGGAGCAGCGCAGGTGCAGCTCCAAGTCTTAGCACGATTTAGTTACTCTTGCCACAGTCAATCTCAACTCAGATCAAAATCAGTCCTCATATCAGTACCAGAAATGACTAAAGGAGCTTCATATTCACCTGATTCACAAAGGCATAAAATAATAAGCCTCCTTAACAATATGCTGCATAAATGCCAAGTTTTTACACCTGCAAGTAGAGTCTTGGCTTCCAAGACAGAATAATGTTAGACCAACTCTGCACAAACCTCTTCCAGATATCATCTACTCTGCATGTTTGAGTAAGCCCCTGCGCTGCCTCTACACCAATGCACGCAGCCTGGGGAATAAGCAGGAGGAACTGGAGATGCGGGTGTGGATGTGGGGCCACGGCCTCATTGCAGTCACATAGACGTGGTGGGACAGCTGCCATGACTGGAACACAGCCATGGAGGGTTATGTATTGTTCAGGAAAGACAGACTGACAAGGCGTGGAGGTGGAGTTGCTCTCTATGTGAGGGAGCAATTAATGTGTACAGAACTGTGCCTGGGTACAGAACTGCGCCTGAGCGGGTGGAGTGCTTATGGGTAAAAATGAATGGGCAGGGCAAGGCAGGCAATATTGTTTGCTAAGAGTTTGCTACAGGTCACCTGATCTGGAGGAGGAGGTGGATGAGGCCTTCTATGAAAAGCTGAGAGCTGCCTCACGATCACAATTGCTGGTCCTCATGGAACACTTCAAACACCCTGATATTTGCTGGGAAAGCCATACAGCCAAGCACACAGTCCAGGAGGTTCCTACAGATTGTTGACAACTTCCTGTCACAGGTGATCGAGGAACCAAGGAGGAAGGATGTGCTGTTGGACCTAGTACTGACAAATAAGGAGAGTGGGGTTGGGGATGTGAAGGTCAGAGGCAATCTTGGCTGCAGCAACCACAAGATGTTCAACAGTTCAAGATCCTGTGTGGAAGAGGCAGGACACAAAGTAGGATCGTGACCCTGGATTTCAGGCAAGCCAACTTTGGCCTCTTCAAAGACCTACTTGCATGGATCTCATGGGATATGATTCTAGAAGGGAGAAGTGCCCAAGAGAGATGGTCAAACTTCAAGCACCACTTCCTTCAAGCCCAGGATCAGTGTGCCCCAATGCACAAGAAAGGAGGAAAAGGAGGTAGGAGGCCTCCATGGATGAGCAAGGATCTGCTGGGACAACTCAGGCAGAAAGCAGCCATCTATGAGAGGTGGAAACAGGACCTGATTTCTTGGGAAGAGTATAGGAACATCACCAGAGCATGCAGGGGTGCAACTAGGAAGGCTAGAGCCTTTCTAGAATTAAATTTAGCCAGGGATGTTAAGGACAGTAATAAGGCATTTTTCAAGTACATCAGCAGCAGAAGGATGGTGAGGGGGCATGCGGGCCTGCTGCTAAACGCTGAGAGTGCTCTGGTGTCTGAGGATGCAGAGAAGGCCGAAGAACTGAATGCCTTCTTTGCTTCAGTCTTTACAGCCAAGGCCAGACCTCAGGAAGCCCAGTCCGGCAAGGATAACAGGATGGTCAGGACAGCAGAAGTCTTGCCCTAGGTGGAAGAGGTTAAAGACTTGTTAGGCAAGGTTAAGGCTCATAAGTCAATGGGTCCTGATGGGATGCATCCTAGAGTGCTGAGGGAGGTGGCTGATGTGATTGCTAAGCCTCTCTCCATCATTTTTGAACAATCATGGAGGACAGGCGAAGTGCCTGAGGACTGGAGAAAGGCCAATGTCACGCCAGTCTTCAAAAAGGGCTGGAAGGATGACCTGGAAAACTACAGGTCAGTCAGCCTCACCTCCATCCCTGGAAAAGTGATGGAACAACGCATCCTGAATGTTATCACTAAACATATGAAGGAAAAGATGGTTATCTGGGGGAGTCAACCTGGATTCACTAAGGGGAAATCCCGTTGACCAACCTGATAGCCTTCTATGAGGGCATAATCAGCTGTCTAGATAAGGGGAGAGCAGCAGATCTCATCTACAATGACACCAAACTGGGAGGACTGGTTGATTCACCAGAAGGCTGTGCTGCCATTCAGAGGGATCTCGACCGGCTTGAGAGTTTGGCAGAGAGGAACATCATGAGGTTCAACAAGGATAAGTGAAGAGTCCTGCAGCTGGGAAGGAACAACACCATGCACCAGTAGAGGTTGAGAGTCAAACTGCTGGAGAGCAGCTTTGCAGAGACCTGGGAGTCCTGATTGATAATAAGCTAAACATGAGTCAGCAATGTTCCCTCCTGGCCAAGAAGGCCAATGGCATCCTGGAATGCATCAAGAAGAGTGTGGCCAGCAGGTCAAGGGAGGTTCTTCTCTCCCTCTACTCTGCCCTGGTGAAGTCTCATCTGGAATACTGTTTCCAGTTTTGGGCTCCTCAGCTCAAGAGGGACAGGGAACTTCTGGAGAGAGTCCAGCATGGAGCCACCAAGATGATCAGGCAACTGGAGCATCTTCCTTATGAGGAAAGGCTGCGGGAACTGGGGCTGTTTCTCCTCTAGAAAAGAGGAGACTGAACAGGAGATCTTATTAACATTTATAAATATCTAAAGGGTGGGTGTCAGGAGGTTGGGGCATCCCTTTTTTTCAATAATATCTAGCAACAGGACAGGGGGTAATGGGATGAAGATGGAACGCAAAAAGTTCCATTTAAATATACGAAAAAGCTATTTTACTATGAGGGTGACGGAGCAGTGGCACAGGCTGCCCAGAGGGGTTGTGGAATCTCCTTCCTTGGAGGTCTTCAAGACTCGCTTGGACATGTTCCTATGCGACCTGATCTAGGTGGACCTGCTTCTGCACAGGGATTGGACTAGATGATCTCTAAAGGTCCCTTCCAACCCTAACATTCTATAAATATATTCCTACGAACAGACTTCTGAGTGCATGGCTCTGCATTCTCCAAAATGAATGCTTTCACTTTTTATACATCTAAGAAAGGACAAATGGTTCAAGAAAATAAAATGGTGGCAGCTACAAGATGTTCATAGAAACTCCCTTGTTTGGATGACACTGAAGGACAGGTTTCCATCTCATTACCCTGTCCTAGGACACTAATTCAAGATGAAGAATCTCAGGCTACATATGAAGACCAAGTATAAACTACCACTTAAAAATGCACCTCAAATCCAGACTTCAACTCACAACTTCTGTTGTGGACACTTGACATCTTTGTTGGAATCTCAGTTGTGAAATCACAAATTCTAATGCTCTAGCACCCAGTTTTAAGTCTTCACGAATCTCAGACAAAACTCTACAGCACACAAGAGAACCTGAGCAAAACTCACTAGAACCAAAACAGCAACACAACAGATTGATGTCTGTTCCATCCTAATCTAGGAGTTAACAGAAAGTACTGAGCAGGTAGGACTGAAGTATCATATCCTTCTAATGATATAATTTATCTGTTAGCTAGACATTGCTATTTCACACTGAAGAAAAAACAGTTTCTCCAGCTTAGAAGAACTAATTCTACTGAACTTAATTCTGTTGCCTACAAGGCTGTCTAAAGCTTGATTTGTGAGTTATACCTTTCAGCATCCTATTGCTGAATTAATGCATACACTCATAAGAGAGATTTTACACTACTTGAATAATCTTGAGAAACTGAAAAGCATTTTGTCATCCCTTCATTTTTTGTCTGATTTCTGGACTGAGTTATCTGTTGAAGTTTTCTTCCAAGGCTTAACCAGAAATTTACCAAAAGCTGTGATCAAGCTAAAAAAATTATTGAAAAAGAGATTAAAAAGCTGTGCATACAGTGCAAAAACAGGTTTGACAGCAACTTATGCTAACTTCAGCCAAGAAACATCTGTGTCCAGTCTTTACCAAAACACTTGTTCCCATCTTATCCACAGTACTTGCACTCATGGAGTAAGACATTTATGGATCTGACCACAAACTAATCAAGCAGAGATGATGACTTGACAACTGGGCAAGGATGTGCACCCCTGGAAAAGTTTTTTGTACAGAGATACAAGCAGTAACAGAACTAAACTAACTTTTTAAAGCTTATCTACACACACTTGACAGGTACTTTCAGACACTGTAGGAATATGTGATGAAGTCTAGATCTAAAGGAGGTTGTATGTGTGAGACAATTCAAAGAGCCATCCTACACTTTCTGCAGAATCTTCCTCTTAGCTCCATCAGTCAAGTTTTAAAGCTTTGTGGTAGATGTCAGAAAATATTCCTATGGGACACAGCAGTCATAACTTCAAGTCATTGTCAGCTTTCATTTTGCCTTGCCAAACACTATCTCCTGTGGGAATTGTATTATCTTTACGCATACAACTCCATCTAAAATTTAATTTTTATTAACACTTTGATAGCATATAACTAGACGTCTTTCTTCTGAACTATAGTTCTTTGCTTCTGCAAAGACTTATGCTAGAACAGATCAGAGTCCCTGCTGGACTTGAATTTTATTTTCTTTTTTCTCCTCTGGAGAATTAAAGAGAAAAAAAAATTCAAAGCACTTATAAGCAATGGTTAAAACATTGTGCAGCATCTGTAATTTCTTCTCTTTCAGTCCTCAGTAGATACAAAGGAACAGAACTGCAGGATAGTAAAGTTTTTTTATTCTAAAGAAACATGGCTTGTACTGCTACTCAAATGGGTCTTAAGGCAAGTAAGTACACAGCTTCTGAAAGAAAATGCAATGAATCACACCTGCAAAATCACACCTTGACTGGCCAAGTACAGGTCATGATGGACAAACTCAGAGCTACAAACATATCAGAGATGAGGTTACACAAATGAGTATGTTAGCCTGCAGCCTGTTCATAGAGAACTATGAACACTCAGCCTATTGTGTATTTTGAACGGTGCCAGACTTCATTTCCTGATCCATGGTATTCGCTTTAAAAGTGTTGTACATAAGCAGTCTACCCACAAGACGTGACAGTATGGAGACTACCAATTAAATTCTAGAAATACTAATGTTGAAGTACAAATTAACTGAAAATTGACTTTGTTAAAAAGACATTTTGGAATTTCAGCAACTTGTGAAAGTCTAAACAGAATCCAAACTGAGTACTACAAAGCTAGATTTTTTTTTCAGGAACTAAAGAAAACTAATCTTGATTACCTTGAAGATTACCGAATCAAAATGAAATTTAAAAAAATTTTAAAAAATAAGTTAGTTACTTTCAAAAGTAGCTGCAACTATAACTAACACTCTCTAAGGGTCCCTGTGGAACATGGAAGCCTTTCCTCACACCAACACCATGAGACAGCTGTTCCCTTGCTACACATTCATGGATATACAGATATACACCATGTTTCTGTGCAGTCTTTACTGCACCACCCTGCAGGACAGGTACCTTACCTGGTGCATTTCTTTCTCATATGGTATAAATTATCTGAAGTATGGAACCTCAGACTACGGTGGGAAAAGCAACCTTCATTCTTTCAAAATGAACAATGGAGAGCAGTTCCTGCTAACAAACTCCCAGGACTTCTTCAAGCTCTTTATTCCTCTACCCCCGAGCACCGTTGGAGAATCTTACTAACATGCAACATAGCTCTGAATCCCCAGTGCAGCATCTGCGCTGTCTGCCTGCAATCCAATTTACTCAGACTGTGAATCCTGGAAGATTTCAAGTTCTTACTCCTTAGCCCATCTCCACAACTGCACCTCAACACCAGCAACAGTTTCTTCTCAGTGCAGCTTCTTAACTCATTTGACAGACTTTGGGGACTCTAACCTAATATATCATAGCACAAGTTGAGCCAGAGCTCTGGAATCTTGCAAGAAGTGTACAATCTTACCAGGCAGGAGAGGATCTTCAATACATAGCATGGATGGTCTGTATCCATTAGTCATGACTTTCATGATTTCTTCTTTGGCAATATAGGCACCTCCATTTTTTATTCTAATACCAGTTTTCAAGTAGTTAAAATTCCTTCCATAGAGTTCAAAAAATTCTATCAGAAGCATTCCAAGATTCTCATCGGCTCTTCTGGCATCGATTCTTGGATGCAGCTGTGACATAGAACAGTTAATTTTTTAAAATAAATGCTTATCAGACCATAAAAGAGAGGAATAAAAAGCTCTAATCTAAACAGCTGGCTATAACCTCTTTACACAAGCCTGAACTGAGTCACAAATTCTTCATGTACTTGAACTGCTTTCACATAATCAAGAGGAGGCAGCACATCAGCACTATCTTAAAGCCAAATAATTCTTTCTTTTCTTCCAGCTTTTTGAGGATTAGCAAATTCATTTCCCTAAGCCAAAATCAATAAAGAAGTACTGCATAACACATGACATGTCTTAGTAACAGAGTAATACCTGACTTTTCACAAAAAAATCCATCAGTCTATGTTTTCAGAAACAGAAGGGGAAACATTTATCCCAATTGAAACAGAGTTCCTTTTCCAATCTCCCCATATCTTATACAGTATGTAAAATCTACAGTACTATTTCAATTAATCATTAACAGCAGCAGAATATGTAGGTTTTTCCATTACCACAACTGCTGAGAAATGCTAATACTGTACCTGGCCATGCTTCTACAAAGCTTACTGTCACAAAAAATGTATTGGAAGAAGATATATAGCTCATTAGCTATTTCATTGGTTACCTACAATATCTGTCAGTTTTAAGTATGTCAGAACCTCACTAACACGATTAAAACACCATTTGACTGATTTCATAATTTTAATAAACACTGAAAACAACTATTCTGCACATTCAGTATAAGTAGTCTAGGAAGCAACAGACTTAAACTGAATCCTGGAAAATGCAAGTGAGATGATTTAGGTACTGGAATAGGCTGTCCAGGAACGTAGCACAAGCCACACCACAGGCCTTCATACAGAAATCAATGCACTGCCTCAATGCCATTCACAAGGCTTATGCTGCTCTTTCAGTTCACACAGTGTTAAGAAGTCCTTAGAGGTATGAGAGGCAGTCTGTAAGAGTTGCCATTGATCAAACACCTAGAGCTGCAAAAGTAAACTTGTATGATGCTAAGGAGTCTAAAGAAACAGCACCTTAACAGAGCAGAAATATAGAAACCAAAATATTTTAAAGAACACAGAAACAAAGAAGGAACACTTACCTGCAGGAAACTAATTGCCATTAAAATTAGGCTGTAAGAACTAATTCCACCAGTAAAAACTTCATTCAAGTCCCTCTGAAGGAGGAACTGTTTTAATACTAAAATCAAGTAAGGCAGCAAAGAATACTTCTGCAAAGCAAATAATAACTCATATCAATGACAATGTCAACATTCTTAAACAAAGAAAGAACTACACAATCTCAACACAGTAGTATGCTATAAAGTGTTTCCACAGGAAGAACCAAAACATGCTTCATTTTTAACTCTAGAAACAGATGAATAGATTTAAACTCATTTGATTAACTCTTCCTCCCACCAAAACTGGAAGACTTTTATATCCTTCTTTGAATACCAGTGTCACTCATTACAGTCAAAGCTTTCTATCTGAAAGGTACTTTTAATGCAGAGCATAAGAGGAAACTTAAGTATGTAGCTACAGAATCATCTTTAGACATTGCATAGCCAGATAGTATTCATAATCAAGCATCACTTAAAAATTCAAGATAAGAAAAACTTGAACAGACTTGCTTTAGAAGCAAAGTCTAATACTTATTTGCATATCTAGATATGGTTATAAGAGTTCTTTCAGTGTACAGGTTTATCCACACAAACATCTATCACTCAAAGACAACACTGAACCGGAAGAAAATAAATTGAAATATCCATGTTTAGTTAATGAAAATAGTCTTCAGAAATAATTTTTTTTAAAGTTATAAGGCATAACAAGAAAGGTTAGCTAGGCATCTAACATATCTTTACTAAGTAGTATAACCAGCATTACCTTCATGTACTCCTTGATAAATCGAGCTGCCTTCACACCAGTTTCTACATTGAAGCTGATGTCAACTTTCACTTCTGTCTCCTGATCAGTAAGTTTTATTATTGGTACCTGAAAAGATTAAAACAAGGTTTGATGATTCCCCAGAAACGCAACACCAATCTTATTCTCCAGCTTCTTCAGTTAAGACACATCGGTCCAAATAAACAAAACTACCAGGAGAAGGAAACCTGTATATCAGAAAATAAAACAATCCTAACTTGATTGAAAAACACTTTTTAGTGAGTTGATTAAAAACACAGGTATGTATGATCACATTAACTTGTAATCACTCATGTACTCTCCCATAGCTAATAAATATCTGCTCTTCATAGCTGCAATATTTTGTAAGACCATTACCTTTCCTTACTTTAATAACTCGCTACTGTTAACAGGAGACATTCTACTGTCATAACCTGTGGGAATTGCATTCATCTAACCCAGCACGGCATCACTCACTTGCCCAACTTATAGAACACTAGCCTAGCAGAAAAAATTAGACGCTGTTGGTTTATTAAGCTGAACTGGTTCACCGCAGAGTGAAACAAAAGCCAGAAGAGAAAAGCAAAGCAGGAGTAGCAATATTTCCTCTTCTGACAGCAACACATTACTATAGAACTTCTACGTAGAAATTATAGAACTGAATATATAGTTCAATCTCACATCACCTCCTTGAAGGTAGTGTCCTAAAAAAACCAAAATCATAACCTAAGCTTCAGCTGATAACATTTATTTTAAATTGAACTACTCCTATTTTTACTATGAAAACAAAAAAAGAATAGAAGCATAGCATCATTTTATACTAGTAGCAGAGGAAACAAAATAAGACTAGTAAAACTGATAAGCCTAGCATCACTTTCCATCACTAACTATATGACTGATTCTGAAAATCCCACTCATTCTCAGATAAACCAATGATTACAACAGCTACTGTTATGTACTGCTACTACAACAAAAGCCAAAGGAATCTTCTGAACCTAAGAGAGTCACAGAATGTAACAGTTTGCTAACCGAAGTCTGGAATACTCTACATAGTCTCCTGGAAAAAAAAACTACCACTTGCTCAGTAACAAAAGATTCTCATGCTTTTAAGTTTTTAGCATATTCAATGTGATTTGTTAGGCTTACAAGCCAGCTGTAAGAAATACTACACAGTTTCACAAATGAAATAAAGCTCTTTAGTATATTTTGGAAGGGAAAACCAAACATTAGGTTTGGAACACTTCACTATGCCATGAGGAACAAGACAACTTGAAAACTCGGAGTTTCAAACTAGACAGTTCTATTTTGGCCTATGGATAAATAATGTCCTCTCAAAGGTCAGTGAAAAAAAAAAAAAAAAAACGTCTTGCAAAGAGTTAAATTATCAGACAGTATTTGCAAATACTGACTTTCCAATCCTTACTGGGCACATAAGTATAAAGTATGGCCTTCCAGTAAATGCAGTACACAGAAATACCATTGTCCATATAAAAAAACTGTGTGCTATTGCTAAGTACATACAGATTCTACTAAAATCTTGCACAGAACAAAACATTGTGCCAAAGACAACAAAATTTGCATCATAAATTAAGAACACTATCAACCAAAAGTTCCAAAGACTATTACTTACTGTAGCTTTATCAAGTACTTTAATGGAATATGGTTCAGCCACATTTTGTTTTCTTAGTGCTTGCTCCAGCAGCTGTAAAGGGGGCCGTTCCCATTTCCCAAAAACAACTAGATCAATATCACTAGACAAAAAAGAACACAGCATAAAATCCACTGAGGCCAAAGCATAGTAGTCCATGAAAAGAAGTAAAATTGCCACTCTACATTACATACATATATTGCAAGTCCTCCAGGACATTTTGCATTTTCCCAATAAGCCTCATTTAGCAATGTTAAGAGATAGTGTGCTTTAGGACCTAAAGTTGTGTTCTAGCTTCTTGCTTCCAGTTCTCCATTGAGTTCTTTTGAGCTCCTCTCCCTTTTCCATTTTTTGCTTCCTCCTCTCGAGAAGACTGATTAACTGACTTCCATAGCCCAATCCCATCCCTCACCTATCCATGTTGACAGGCATGTTAATAGTTCCAACAACTTTTATCAGTGATATTCACAGAAATTAAATTTCCACTGCTTTACTACTCAAAATTGACTAGCTACACAGGTTTTCCACGTACATCCATTTAACTATTAAGCAATATAAACCACCAAATTAAAGACATTTTGCTCTCCAAAAATACAGGAGAACCCATCTATGACGACTTCTTTGACTTTGCACAGCAATTCTGTCATTAGGGGCACTCTCAGTAATCCACCTTATTTAACAAAACACAATTTTTACATGGGAAATACTAACCATTGCATTTCACTGTATCTTGAAAAACAAAATGCCAAAGACATTTACAAGCAGTTACAAGCAAAAGATAATTCACTAAAGGGTCAGTAAGTACCTGGAATAGTATAATGATATATCAAACACTTATCTCAAACCTGTAAGTTCAAAAGCTCTTCCCTTTATCACATGGGACATCCAGTAAAAATGTTAGTGGAAGTTTGACAGGCTTATAGTCTAAATTCCCCTTTGAAATTTCCAATTACCCTGAAAGAAAATAAGCTTTAATATTCAAGTAAATTACTACTTACCTAGTTGGAAGATAAAGCCCTGTACTAAAGCTGCCAAATATCTGGACCTGGAAAAAAACCCCACACCAGTGAAGTATCTTGTAATTATGAATGCTCATTTCATTTACTTTCACAAGACTTAGGTTTTTGTTAAGAAGTAAAAAAATTCTTGAACTTCCTTTACTAGATACTCTGTTAAGCCTGTACAAATACACTTTCTCTCAGAGATGTAATTTTAAGAGGAAATTGCATTTTTTTTTTTTAGCATGAAATTACTATTAATCCTACCAGCAGCAGAACACAAACTTTTTAAATAAGTCCTGAAAAAAATAAGTCCTACTTATTTACAGTTCAATAGAAATAGAAACTGTTACAAATTTCCTTCCTTCCTGTTCCCTTTTTCCCCTCATACAACACACTGAAATTGGAAGAGTTTAAGGGAAACATTTAAGTTTATAAACAATTGCTTCTAAACTTATAATTCAGATAAACATGACTACTTCAGGATTTAATGTAAGGATGACTACAAAATTGTAGTAGGTGTTTGTATGTGGAAAGTATGCTTCAAATCTAGAGAATTCAGACATTCTTCCCTCTCTGCTACAGCAGAGCACAACATACAAGTTCACTTTTTGAAGTGACCTATTAAAAGTCTGGGCAACACCAGGCCTTTTCAGTGTTTACATCTGTTCCTACAAGCCAGTAAAATACTATTATTAAAGAAAAAAAAAAAAAAATCACAGGTGAGGATGAAGTAGAAGAACTCTACAGTATCTTTATCCCAGTACTGTGGCCACAGCTGTCACTCATTTGTCATGAAAGGCTATGAAATCACAGTGGTCCAAAACATTTTCTATGTTAATGACATTACTATCTGGTAATCAGAAAGGTGGTGCTAGAGACACAGTTTACATTACATTCCTTTTGGATGTTTTGTGTCTGGAGAAGACTTACTCTTTGGGTAATAAAGGCTTTGAAAGTAGAACAACTTCAGTTGCAATGTATCTCAGCAAGTTGAGGCCCATTTTCCCACTCAAGTGGGGCTAAAGTAATTCCCTGAATGTCAGATTTTGAAGAGTACAAAAAAAAAAAATCAGTTTTTTTACAAATGAATTTACAGAAGAACAATCCATAGTCATGACTCCTTGCAGAAATGTATACATAAGTAGTAAGTCTGACATCAATATTCAAAATGAAGTTATAAAGAGCCAACCAATGTAATAAGCTTTTACTTTCACAAATGCACTTCTTAAAGCAGATAGTTCTTCACATTCCCAGTTGTCAAAAGGAAAAAATTATCAGTAGCCTTCATTAACCTGAAGTCTAGGTTTTCTTTTAAAAGTGGAGGAAATTTAAAGTCACGTACTGCAAAAGCTGCACTGTTAAGTCAATTGTCTTAAGTTTTGAAGTCTTTTCTGTTTGTTTATAAAACAACAAAAGCTAATAGCAAGGTTAAGTGAACCAACCTTTACTGTTTACTACAGAAGCAAAGTAACACTCAAATTACACTCACATCAGCTGTAGGCCAAAGGTCTTTGATGACTGTTTCTATTCTTTTCACCACTTCTCTTCTCATAGCTGCTTCTTCAGGACGAGGGGACATGAAGTCATAGAAGTCAATTATTTCTTCATGCAGTCTAAAGCAGAAAGTAGTATCAGTTATAAACATGATGTCACCATTACAGTAAACAAACAAAATTAGGCCATATGCTTTATTTAGCATCATCACTTAACCAAAACTAGAAGTACTTTCAAGAAAGGTGAATGCCACATTAGACATTTACATGGGAAAGTGGAGAGTTTGGGATCTGTGATTTGAGAGAGATCCATTCATACTTGATTTTAAAGGCAGTACCTGACAGCAGATCTCAACACCACCTACACATCAGCCCTCACTACATTACCTAAACTCTAAAGATGTCAAAAGACACAGGATGAGAACACTAGTAGACATTTACTAACCTTCTTCCTGGCTCAACAGTGAAGGTCAAATTGAATTCCTGTTTCCCAAAAATTATTTTCTTTAAAACACAAGCATGGTCTTAAACTATGCTATCATCCTAATGTGAAGCAGAGAAAGAACAATTAAAATCCTCAAGTAGATTTACTCTTCCAGAAGTTCTTACTTCTGTGTATGTGGAAGTTTACATAGACTTTGAAAGAGGCCACCGGCATTAATGAGATTTGTAGAGGATCATAAAAAGCCATTTTGTATTCTTTGATGTTAAAATGTCTACTTTGACAAATGGGGATTCCTTTGACCACTCAAGCCCTTTATTATCCCTTCACGCCTTTACAAAGTAACCTTCTAACTGAACTACTCAAAGTGAGAAGTGTTTGAATATATTCACAAGCATAAACTTGCATAAACAGCAGTGCTACCTAAGGAGTTCTGACACTGGATCGTTATATACCTGTTTAGTCTAGTTTCTCCTGAAACTACTGAAAACTGACAAATTTGAAAGAAGATAAATTTGAGTTTTCAAATGAAGGTTGTGGTTGCTTTCAATGAAAAAGCATCAGGCCACACAAAAAAAAAAATGCAAATAACTATTGCTGTGATATTTTATGTCTTTTTGATGCTGATGCATTTCTAAAATTTGTCTCTAATTCAGGAAACATATCAATTCAGTAGTGAATTGATCATACTGAAACTCAAATAAAAAACACATCAGTCCTTTGTTAACATACTTAGCCTTCCACAAGGAAAGTTTTATATATCTCCAACAGAACTTTTAACTCTTCTTCTGAGATTCTTGCAACTCATTTTACTAGAGAATTCCCACTCTAAAAGACAGCCTTCAACAGATCATATGGCCCATTTTCAAGCCTTGGGATTCTTCTCCATACACAAAGTGATTTTAGTAGCAAAGCATAACGGTACTTCAAAAAAGTACATGTATCTAGAATTAATGTCTGCCCTTTCTGATACCTTAAATTGGTCCTGGATCCATGATTGAAGATTTAACTACATAGTTGACTTTTTAACTAAACATTAAGGCAGAAAAACAATCTAACATGGTGATATTTTGTTTCTAGAAAGTATACTTTTTTTTTCCTCCCTTTCCAAGATGACAAGATCAATGAAGAAAACACTGCCATGTAACTAACAGCTGTGAGGACAAACTAAAGATCTCCCATTGACCTGCTTTTAAAAATCAACAGTATGCAGATATAGGGTGAAAGCAAGGAAAGACAAAGCAGTTAGATAACTCCCTTGCAACAATCCTCCTGTAGTTTTGTTTGGCATACTTTTGGGGTGGGTCCCAACCATAATGTGTATTATCTCAAAGGACTTTTTTTCTATTCATTTTTCCACACATTTTTTGTCCATTTATGCTTTTGTCATTCATGACAGTCTATTAAAATTTAAGTATGCATCAGAATAACAGAGTGCTTTATTTCAAATTGATGTATATCAATGTTTTAATCTTACACGTTTTTCCTTTGGGGGGAAAAAAGTTACTATTGGCAGTTCATCTCCAAGCATAACACTATCTACCAACTCTTTCTCAAGCTGGTAAACCTCGTTACACAGGAACAGGTCCAAAGTTTGATCACTGCTAACTTTCAGTTTTTCAGTTGCATGGTGTTTGCTGACAGGTGGCCAGAAATGCACACATAATTAATATGTCATTCAGTCCATGATACACACTTGTCTTCATTTTATAGTCCATATCTTTGCAAAGATCACTGCTAACTGCTATTTGAGGATATCTAAGCATCCATATGCTCTTTAAGAGGAGCTTCAGGGTGTTTTCTGAAGAGTATAAGCTCACCCACCAGGTACATTCAGCCTGAACCATTTTTCTTCAGACTCACAATTCCCTATTTACTAGAATTTAATTTTAGCAGCAATTTTATAACTTAATGAACAATGAACACCCACTACAAGTGTCTGCAGTTAGATCTTACTTTCTATTACCTTTTCTGTCCTTATTTGTTTCTTCCTTCTACATACTTAGGAATAGTTCAACCAACAGAGTCTTGGGTAATTTCACCGGTAATCTTCCCTTATCAAAGTAAATAATATATTCTTTCCTTTGGTTACTTCTAAGCAGCTAGCCCATGAAGCTCAGTTTTTCTGAAGTCCTCAAAAAAGAATCTCAGAAATATTATTCTGAAAAAAATCCGACAGTTCTGTGTTATCAGACTGATCACATGAATAAAGATTAACAATGAATCCTTCAAGAAAATTAGACCTGTGAGATAACTACCATTATCAAAACACACACTAGAACCTTCCTTTACATTTAGTCATGCAAGTAAGTTCTGTTTTGTTACAGCATCATCCGTACTACTCCAGGAGATCCATACATTCCTGAAAAAGGATGCTTTTACACTAGTCATCCCATATCAAGGAAAGAGGAGAATAAATGGGGTCTCGGTTCCCCTACGCACTTGCTGCCCTGTAGCCTTGACCATACATAGTGGAATCTTTCAAAAGCGGTCTCTAGTTTGCCAGCAAGATCAGAGAAACAGCAAGTGCACAAGCACACTCTCACTTCAATGACCCACTGAGCTTCTGCTCAGATGATTACCACTGTTGCAATTCCTAACCGTACCATGAAAGACTCAAAAGAATGCCACTCATCACTAGTTTTACATTTCCTTCTCTGATCTACTTTAAGTCAGCTTCATATTTTCTATCTTGCACCAGCAAGGCTGCATTTCACTTAATGCTTGAGTTGGCATGGGACAACAGTTCAAGAGATAATCAAAACTCATTTTATAATTTCACTGTGGTTTCATGGTTAAGTTCCTCTGGAATTCTTCAGCATATACTACTACAAAGCATAGTTGTAAAAGTTATTATTCTGCTGATGGATTTAAACACTCCTTACTCTAACTTTAAGATGACAGTTTCCAGAGTCAAAGAAAGTTCTAGTGAGAAGTCTCTTAAGCCCTTCTCTGACAAACAGAAATGCAATTAGTTCACTTAGCTTTTACTAAATGATCTGAGTTCTCATGGGTGCCCTTCCCTGCCTCTCTGAGTTCCAGTGACTCTGGCAAGTTTCTTTCTTTCACTGTGGAAGGTTTTCAGGTTTTAACGCACTTAGCAATCCAGTTCACAAATCCTCTGCCTTACCAGACTTCCATCTTATTTGCACTTTCCAGTTCTTAATTCAAAGGCTATTTCTCAGCGAGTATAAAGTTCCATGTTACTATAGTTTACATTTTTCTAAACATCTTTGCTCTGCGAAGCTTGTCAGAACACAGTCACAAAAAGCAGCTTTGACAAACAAAACAAGATTCTGTATGCTGTTCAGGACTAATCTCAGAGTAACTTCTCTATTAGCTGAAGGAATAATTTTGTGTCTGAAAAAAAAAAATCAGATCACAATGGGATATTCAACCAGCCAATACAGAGATGGTTTTCATTGAAATATTTTGTCCGTGTAGCCCCTCATCTTCTTAAACACCCTTGTTATTTCTTAAGTCAGGACTGCAACAGTGTATTAATCATTAGGAGAAAAACTTACAATTTGCAGCACATGATGTACGTGCAGATATAAGTAACACTTAATTTTTTTTCTTTTTAAAATAGATCTTTCTTCAACATATAGCACAAGTCAATTTTCTCAGACTCCTTCTGTCTTTCTTAAGGACTTTAGGTTTCAACAGCATCCAAGCATCTAGTTGTCTTCCACCAAATTTTAAGATGCCTATTATACTACTTTCCTAGCAAAGACAGGCATTTTAATTGACTTCTGCACAAGGCAGCTTCACTGTATCTATAGAAACACTGGGAATAAAACTTCTGGTGATGTATTAACTGTACTCTTTAATGCAAGGTAGAAAAAAATTAGAGTGCAGGGATGCAGAAGAGAGGCTATTTGTACTTGCTATACTACTCAGCTTGCTAATTTTAACAGCTGGGAGGAACTTATTTAAGAAAGCTAAGCACTATGACACTGCTAAGCAGAGTAAACACCTGTGGCTTATAGAGTGAACTATGTAAGAGAATTTATGCCTTTTGTTTACCAAAAATGTATCCCTTTTATTGTTTTAGGAAAGTCCAACACACTTTTAGTCTTCAGGTTAAAAATTATAATTCTCAGAAGACATACTCAGACTTCTGTGATGTTTTTTCTTAAAGGCAGGTTTCTAAGAAAGGAGGTAATTAATCATTTACTGTGTCTTCAACTACAAATATATATAGCCTTGACTTGTTACATCAAGGGCTAACTTCACAGAACCACGGAATCTTTACAGTTGGAAGGGACCTTGAAAGATCATCCAATCCCACCCCAACAGAGCAGGACCACCTAGAGTAGATCACACAGGAACTCCTCCAGGTAGGTTTTGAACGTCTCCATAGAAGACGACTCCATAACCCATCTAAGCAGCTCCTTCAAGTGCTCCATCACCCTCACAACACAGAACTTTTTCCTTATGTTTGTCTGTAATCTATTATGTTCTAGCTTTTACCTGTTGCCCCTTGTCTTGTCATTAGACATTATTAAGAATGGCCTGGCTCCATCCTCCTGACACCTGCCCTGTACATATTTGCAAACATTAGTGAGATCACTCCTCAGTCTCCTCCAACCTAAGGAGCCCCAGCTCCCTCAGCCTTTCATCATGAGATGCTCCACTTCATTAAATTATTTTTGTAGCCCTGCACTGAACTCTCTCAAGCAGCTCCCTGTACTTCTTCAACTGAGGGGCCCAGAACTAGACACAATATTCCAGATGTGGTCTCACAAGGGCAGAGGGGGAAGAAAACCTCTCTGAACCTACTGTCTACACCTATTCTAATACACCCCTGGATGCATTGGCCTTCTTGGCCACAAGGGCACATTGCTGGCTCATGCTCATCCTGCTGTCCACCAGAGCACCTAGGTCCCTTTCCTCTTTAACTACTCTCTGACAGTTTATTCCCCAACCTGTACTGGTAGATGGGGTTATTCTTTCCCAGATACAAGACTCTACACTTGTCCTTCTTGAATTCCATTAGATTCCTCCTTGGCCAACTCTCCAGCCTGTCCAGCTGTCTTTGAATGGCAGCACAGCCTTCTGGTGTGTCATCCACTCCCCCTAGTTTAGTATTGTCAACAAACTTGCTGATAGTGCCCTCTGTTCCCTCATCAAGGTTATTAATGAATATATTCAACAGTGTTGGTCCCAGCACCGAGCCCCTAGGAACTCCACTAGATACAGGCCTCCAACTAGACCCTGCCAGATTGATCACCACTCACTGCCTTCTTCCCTTCAATCAGTTCACAATCCACCTCACTACCTGATCATCCACTCAATTTCCCAGTTTTGCTGCAAGGATGCTGTGGGAGATGGTGTCAAAAGCTTTACTGAAATCAAGATAAACCACATTCACAGCACTACCACCACCTATCCACCTGGTTACATCTTCATAAAAGGCTATCAGGCTGGTCAAACATGACTTCCCCTTGGTAAAGCCATGTTGACTGCTCCTAATGACCCTCTTGTCCCTTAAATGCCTGGAGACAGCATCCAGGATATGTCATTCCATCACCTTTCCAGGGATGGAGGTGAGGCTGACCAGTCTGTAGTTACCCAAGTCCTCCTTCTTGCCCTTTTTGAAGGCAGGAGTGACATTTGCTTTTCTCCAGTCCTCAGGCAATTCTCCTGTTCTCCACAACTTACTGAAGATGACAGAAAGTGGTTCAGCAATGACTTCCACCAGTTTCCTCAGCACCCGCGGTTGCATCCCATCAGGGCCCACGGAATTATGTACCTCCAGACTGCTCAACTCATCCTTAATCCAGTCCTCATCAATCAAACAAAAATTCTTCTTTGTCATTTCACTGCACCCAGAAGAATTCAGGTTATTCTCAAACAGAATCAAACTAGAAGGTGATTTATAAGCTGCAGAGACTTTGTTCCCTCAAGTAAACATCCTTTGTCTTTTCAACATCACATCTAGGCTACTAAGCACACTAATTTATGCTAAAGGAACAGATAGAAACATGATTGCACCATTTACATGGATCAATTGATTACTTTTAAAAACATTCTCACTCTAGTAAGTAAAGAAGATTTTTTCTAACTGAGAAGTCTAACAGATCACCCAAGAATCCTTATAAAAGGAAAGTACAGATGCCACAGTTAATTGATGGAAAGGCCTAGCAGCCACTAAACATATTTCAGAAATCTACTGAACTATATACCTATCCCTTCAACTACTACAAAGCACAACTGCATTGTTATGGAAACGCAAGTAAAATCTTACACCACAATAATCAAATACATTCAGTAGTTGAAATCAGTGTTACAATCTAAAACTAAGGAACACAGTTTTGTGAAATAAAGGAGAATATATGTATGATTGAAAGCAACAGCATTTCCTGAGATACATACTTTTTCCAATGGGATCTAAAGTTAAAATATCTGTAAAAGTAGGAAAAATAGAACTATGACAAAGGAGATGAACTTGTAACTTTTCTCTTCCCACTCCACCTATCAGGTGCCTTTACTTTTTTTATACCAGGCCTCCTCATTAGCAGTAACTCCCAGGTAATAGTACTATGTTGAACACAGTCCTATGTAGAACATTGTTTTCATGGTTTCTCTCATATGTAAGCCTAGAACATTGCATAAGACATAGTGCTACATTTACAGACTGTACTGCTGCACCAAATCAGTCTCTTCTTACTTTGTAATTCAGACAATTATCTTTGCCACTGTAATTGTATGGAAGGCAGCAAACTCAGGCTGGCAGAATAAAAAAAAAATCTCAACTATATAGGACTTATGAAACAGAGCTGTGAGTGAGAATCAAGCTTACTTAGCAAGTTAGCTACTAAAGAAAGAATGGAAGAAAAAAATGCTTTTGTTGTCATCCACAGAAAAAAAGAGCAGTTTATAAGATGTTGTACCTTTTCAACAAGAGAAGCTTATCACAAGCTTATTTCTTAAGCTTTCTTTTACCTCACATTTGTGCAAGTCAGAGTCAGTCCTAATTATGTACTGAGTTTCCTGTCAATTAAATTTTACCTCTCGGGGCACTTTGACAAATCACAATCTCAAGAAACTAAGCTCATTGGACTGACAAATCACAATCTCAAGAAACTAAGCTCATTGGACTGATTTACTCTGCAAATTTCCACATGTAAAAGACTTGGTTTGCATTTTGGAAAATAAAGAAGAATCAAGAGCTAATCTATATTTGCAAAGTATGTCAATCAAATAAAACTAAACCAATTACCTTATGAATGGCTGGATGTTATTTGAAAAAGCTGCACTACAAAAATCTAGGAAAGAAACTGACACATATCTCCAAGTTAAAATATGGTAAAGTAGATCCACTAGATAAAGCTTCTGAACAGCTGTACATTGCTTCTGACATAAGCTGCTGGACTTCACAACACTAAGAAAACATCACGTAATATTTTGTTGCATCAGTGAAGGAACTTACCATATGTTAAACCTTGAAACAGAATCACAACTTTGCTATGCCAATAAGTAGAACTGCTAAGCACTCAAAGTCCTGTCTTAACACTATTGTTTTCCAAATGCCCAGTGACCTGCATGAGGGGACTGAGTGTTCCCTCAGCAAGTTTGCTGATGACACCAAACTGGGAGGACAGGCTGATTCACCAGAACGCTGTGCTGCCATTCAGCAGGATCTCCACCGGCTTGAGAGTTGGGCAGAGAGGAAACTCATGAGGTTCAACAAGGACAAGTGCAGAGTCCTGCAGCTGGGAAGGAACAACCCCACGCACCAGTACAGGCTGAGGCTTGATCTGCTGGAGAGCAGCTTTGCAGAGACCTGGGAGTCCATATTGGTAATGAACTGAACGTGAGCCAGCAATGTGCTCTCCTCGCCAAGAAGGCCAATGGCATCCTGGGATGCATCAAGAAGAATGTGGCCAGCAGGTCAAGGGAGGTTCTGCTCCCCCTCCTCTCCCTCTACTCTGCCCTGGTGAGGCCTCATCTAGAGTACTGTGTCCAGTTCTGCGCTCCTCAGCTCAAGAGGGACAGGGAACTTCTGGAGAGAGTCCAGTGCAGGGACACCAAGATGATCAGGGGACTGGAGCATCTTTCATATGAAGAAAGGCTGCGGGAACTGGGTCTGATTAGTCTAGAAAAGAGAAGACTGAGGGAGGATCTTATTAATATTTACAAATATCTAAAGGGTGGGTGTCAGGAGATTGGGGCATCCCTTTTTTCAATAACATCTAGCAACAGGACAGGGGGTAATGGGATGAAGCTGGAACACAGAAAGTTCTATTTAAACATAAGAAAAAACTATTTCACTGTGAGGGTGAGGGAACCCTGGCACAGGCTGCCCAGGGGCATTGTGGAGTCTCCTTCCTTGGCAATATTCAAGACCGGCCTGGACATGTTCCTATATGACCTGATCTGGGTGGACCTGCTTCTGCAGGGGGGTTGGACTAGATGATCTCTAAAGGTCCCTTCCAACCCTACCATTCTATGATTCTATGAAAGCTAACAAGCAATTAACATCCCAGACAAGTCAGAAAGGTTTCAACAGCTGAAACACATTAGTGACAAGAGATTAATAATGGCCATGTAGATCAGGTATGCATTACACCAGGTTAGCCACTGAAATATTTAAGAAAAGCAACACTTGACATAACCTCAATCAGCAGAATCTAATTCAAAATGCATCCATCAAAGCACTACTAGCAGCAAAACCTGCACATTCAAAGTTAGTATCTCTGCAAGGCAACAAAAGCTAGAGAAGCCTTTTCTGGATTTAAGTACTGCTTTACCATACAAAAGAGGAAACCTTAATTTAAGGATCTCAAACAAAAGAATAAGGTATTTCAGACACTAAAAGTTTCACTGATTGTGAATCCCTAATCAGATTTTAGGGGGGGGGGGGAAAAAAAAAGAGCTTCTACTACCTTGTCACAGTATTTCATCAAAAAACATTTTCGGAGACCCTGAAGTCATTTATAAAGCATGAAAAGAGGATTGGAAGATTAAGAGTATCAAGAAGGATTATGAGCAACAAGTTAACAAGATGAAATCTAATCTTAAGGATAAACTAGCTCAGCAATCCAAAAGCTTGCTTCTGTTAAGTGAATTAAGTGATCAGAACAGAGAAAGTGATCACAAGTAGAGAAGCTGTGGTTTGGGGTTTTTTCCTGTTTTTAATCCCTCGGAAATTTCTCTGACCCCTAACTATACAGGGAAAACTTCTCACAAACCAGTTCCACAACAAGATCTATTCCTGATAATTTGGTACTCATCAAAAGTTGCACTCACTTGACACTGCAGTTGTATCAGACAAACATTAAGCAGCAAGGTTTCTTTTTTAATTTAAAAGCATTCGTTTTGGCATTCATAACAGTCAAACTAGTCAAAAGAAGAATCAGTACAACAAATGTATAAATGTATAAATACTTATAACTATGTCAACATAGCTTTCATAAATAGAAGTACTGTCTTAAAGAAAACCATTAGGAATTATTTACAAGAATCTATGAACCACAAAGGAAATCCTGTTATCTACTTGGATTTCCAAATGGCATTTGATAATAATCTTACTTGTCCTTCTGAAGACTTACAAAGAATCTAAGCTGACAGAGGATGAGAGAGGAGACCTTCATGTAGATAAAGAACTGTTTTAAACAGAAAACAAACATCTGTAAGCTTTAGTTTCCATATTAAAGATCAGTTGCTAGGTAAGACCTGAAGTGCCCTATGCTACTCAACATCCTCTTAAGTGATCTGGCACGAGGACAAATAGCAAAGCAGAAAATTCTGAGGCTACAAGGTTATTCTAGGTAAGTCAGATTGAGAACTGCAGATAGACTTTAAAACACAGACTGCACAGTGAAGTAGCAGGCAGAATCTGAGACAGTCAAAATGCAAGCACAACAGAGGCATATGAGAAAACTATATATGTACAAAGATGCAGTGAGGGGCTCTGCATGAGCTCTAAACAGTGAGAAACAAGATCTTGAGAAAATAATTCTGTTAAAAGGTAAAACAGAAGAGGCAAGTCTCATGGTAGTAATCAGGAAACAAGACAGAAAAAGATAGCCCAAGGTGCTATTGCGACACTGTCACACAGCTCTGGTTCATCTAAGGCCTAAAGTCACAACAGAACTGTAAAGCATACAGAGGTGACAAACATCTAGAGGCAGAGAATAGCATAAATAGAAGGAATGATTAAACAGACTAGAAAACATACAATTTTCAGGTGGTTCAACTTTTCCCTTCACTCTTTCAAGTCAGTTGAAAAGAGCACTCATGGACTGCCTCAATGCATAGACCTGTGGCTGGCAGTAACTCCCTAGTGACGGCCTCAGCACAAAAAGCCTGGATCTTTTACCTTGCTACGGGATATTGCTAATCCTAGATGCTCATATCAGCTCAATATAAGATGAGATACAGACAGAAAAAGCACAAGAAGCTTAACAATGCACTGCATGTAACCCAGGAAGTCCAAGAACCGGAGATCATTTCAATGTGAGAGATCATTCCTGGAAACATTACCACAGGCTCATGTTAATATATTCTCCCAGCATCTGGCATTGGCCTACAATGCTCTCACCCAGTACAGCTGTTTATGCTGTTATTGCCAGCTATCTCTAACTGCCAAAGCCTAACAACTGTGAGAAGTATCATGAAGCCAATGCCAGGATTAAACTGCTCAAAGCATGTCCCATTCTCCTTTACACACAGATGTGAGCACCTGTCACACAAAGCCTTCTCATGTTTTACTACTGTAGCTCCGCCTTTCTGACCTCTAGTACTATGTTCTCTTTCAAGTTTATTGGTGCTGAAGTACTCCTTTCATACCATTACAGAAGGCACGTTTTTTAACTCTACACTTGGAATCCAGTTTGCAAGGAAACTTTGAGCTTTAACTACTCTAGTCAATTTAGTCAAACAAAAAAAAAAAAAGAGATGTTCTGTTGTTTTGACAATTAATCCAGCAGTTAACCTTGAACTCAGCTACCAATCTTCGGTCTCTCTCCAAAAATTTACTGTGACTAACAGGCAACTATTCCCTCCCTCATCCTTGTATACTATAGTGTATACCGCCCAGTTCTGCCTTGATACTAAAGCCAGGTGAAACCAGAACGGAGTGCACGTTGCCAGCACTGCCTGCCTCTTACATTAAGGTCCTCACTACAGACATCCACCTAATAGTTAAGATAACAGGTACTAACAGTTTAACAGTAGTGTGGATGAAGCACAGCCCACTGTGTTGATTCTTTATTAGAAGGTATTAGAGCAAACAAGATAGGAATTAGAATACCACCCTTGGGAATTCCTTAAAGCTCTTACGAGTGCTCGACAATGCAGTGCAGACAGTAAAGGCTTCACAGAGTTTCTGAAGTCTGCATTTTTTCAGTTCAAAGTACAAGAAAATAAAATTTGCAAAAGGGGCTGGCAATGTGGCATCCCTACACATTAATTTGCATCATCAGCTCTAACAGTAGCACAAGCAACAGCAAGGGTTAACAAATATGGAACTAAGAGCTATGGGAAGTCTCAAATGCATTTTTAATACTGCATTTCACAAAAAAAACCCTAGTAATTTATCTTGGTCACCAAAGTTCAGTAATATATTATAAAGCAAAAAATCGGTAAGACTAGACGTAGAAACACTTCAGTATACAGGTGAAGAATAAACAAAACCTAATCCAGACTTAGTATGTAGAAACACTGTAATATTTGAGTGGCTACAGAAAAGAATCTCTGGACATCACTTCTGGTACATAGTATTCTTCAGCTGCAAAATGGCTAACACTGAAGCATTCTTCTGGGAAGCACTAACACAAGCTTAAGTATTCTCACCAGCTATCTGCTGTGGTCACCAGAAATGCATGCCCAAATTCTCCTTCAGCCTGCTGAATGTGGAGGTATTCGCACTCTTGTGCTCTACCACAGAACCTTTGTGTAGTTATCAAGAGATGATTAAAGACAACAGATATGGATGGGGAAAAAATGAACTCAGTCATCAGATGCTATGCAATGCTAATTAGTCCAGGCAGAAGACCATTCCAATGTATTGTAACACTTTTGGTATCCACACTCATCCTCAGTAAGCCAATTATATTGTTTCTGCACAGCACTGTAATTTACCAAGCAGATATGCCAGGTATTTCATCACTCATCTCATCCAGCATCTACAATTAATCTGAATACTTAGCTGCAATTATGCAAAACAGGCTCATATTGTTAAAAAATGCCTTACTTTGTTAAATTCACACTAAGCAGCAGATTCAGATATTAATTTATATTCTCCGTATTAGCTACATCTTAAGAGAAAGTGCCCTACTAGTTGTGTACCCAAGCAATTCAAACCTAGCAGTAGAGTCCTTAGTAAATAGTTTAGAACAGCTTAATTCCTTATTTTGAAATAAAATTCCAGCATCTCTCAACTCCAGATGCTTAAACTAGATCTATTTTAAACACTAACTTTAAAGAAACAGAAGATATTACTTTGACGTAAAAAGAAGACAGACCCTAGGATGCTAGACATAGTTTAAAACCACTCAAAAGGATAGCAAGAAACAACATATAGTTATGAGCATCAGTCTCAATAGTTTGAAGTAACACCATAATATGAAAGGACACGTATCTGTATCACATCTGAAATCTATCCTGTTGTCATCTGTACTCCTAATCTAAACTCAGGCACTGAAGAATTTACAGTGTCGCTATATTTATCAGTGTCGAAGCACTGGTAAATACAGCTTCATTGACCTCACTCCTTGCTTTCCAAAAAAAACCTGAAAAAAGATTACACAGGGCATCTTAAAGCATAGCTGTATGATGAAATCTAATCAAGCATGGCTGTTCAGACTTGTGTTTCATGAGAGGAAGAATTTGGTTTACAACATAGGTTGGTATGTTGCTGTCAGAAAGTGGTAAAAGCAACAGGTAAAAATCCACTGGGAAAAAAGGAATGCTCTATTTAAAACAGAGCAAAATACAGGCTTTTCAACATAAAACATTCCTAAACATCACAAAGCCATTGAATATGATCCATTTGAAAAAATAGTGACAACTTGCATTGCTACAGACCATCTTCATCTCTGAATGAGAAACTGGAGAGCACACAGTATTATTTCAAAGCATGCAGGCATTTCATCACAGAGATTACAATTCTTAGTCTGTTATGAAAAGAGAATACAGTAACACTGTGAGGTCCTGCATATCACTTGAAAATTTCAATGTGTTGTAGAAAAGCAGAGAACAATGCTCATGGCAGAGTAAGCTCTAACATTTGTGTATAATATGAGCACAAGAGGATCTACGATCAAGTCTTTCTTATAATCCATATCCAAAAAAGACTGCAACTGAAGATTGTAAGGATCACATTTTTTGACAGTGGCATACACCAGTTCAATACCATTGACCCATCAGTCAGTGGACCCATCACAATTGGGGAACTGACACTTCAGGACTGTGCTAACAGTTCTAAGGCAATACATCAGGAACATAAAGGATATAGAAGAAATTTCTGTAGGAATTTGCTCTCACCCTAGTCTTTCAGTTAACTTTTATCTCAACAGTCAAATCTCAACATCAGCATGGCTTCAGTAAAACTAAGCTAAACTCACCAGTTGCCAGGAATTACTGCAAAAGATCTCTAAAGCCATTCCAATATTACAATATTTTCATTATTTTGGTCATATCAGGTAGAAGATTCTTTTAGAATACACACTTGTCCAAGACTCACCTTGGGTAACAGAACTCAGAAGTTTAAAGCAGAAACTACTACTCATATTTAAGCCTATTGCTTCAGCTTCCACACTCGCCTTCAGCACTAGTTCCCTGCTACTCTGAGAAATTATGTGATCAAATATGCCATAGTTACTAATGTTCCACCACTAGCATCAGATCTCACTGTACTGACACAGATGCTTGACAGAAGATCAGGAAACACAGCTTCCACTTTCAAAGATATTTAGCCAAGAACTTGTCATTAACACAGCAGCAAAAAAGTAACCTGTATTATGCAACTGAATAGTGCAACTGAAGCTTGGCTGAACAGTTTTTTGTTTGGATTCTCTATAAAATTACACTTGAAAAGTGGCATGATCTTCCTAAAAGAAAAGCCATGAGAAAATAAAAGGGCAGAAGATTAAGAATAAGGATGTGAGATTGGCATAGGTGGTGCTGCCTAACTGCTGACAGACCCTGCAGTGCTGGACTGGATTTGCCATATATACCTGCTGGGTGACCTCAGGCAACTCCATAGTCAGCTTGCCAGATCTACCTCAGTGACACTGACTTATCTTTGACCAACTAAAATTTTAACTCAGCATTCAACTGCATCTCTATGGAAATAAATCAGAAATCCAGACTATTTTTCAGATAATATTAGAATTTTAGATACACATTTTACTTGTACAGGACCCAAAGCTCTGCGCCTATGGTAGCTCTTAAACATCCAAATCTTAGCTTCTTGTAAGCAATTTTCATTTTCAGTGTCAGTTTGGAACTAAAAAACACTAGTCATAAGTCTTGAGCTCCCTGGAAGAGGGAGTATGGTTTGCAAAAATCAAACTTTAAAAACATATTTTAATACTTCTAGGTAAATTTCATGTACTCAATGCCTGACAGCACCTATTAGCAGACAATGTCCTTAAGATGAACCTCTGGTTTACATTTCTCCAGCTCTGAAAATGTACTCTGCTATCTTTATCTATTTCCCTCTACAAATCTGCAGTGTCTTTACTCTGTGGGCATCCAAGAATGTTGAATTTTAAGAGCTCCAAGAAACTATTTCTGGCATGGCATCAGGAATCCACTAAATTCAATCAATGTAGACAGCTTTTTTTTCCACAAATAACCTTAACATTCGAAAGCCACACTACCCCCCTTGACTAGTTGAAATTTGATAAGCTGTAACACATATATGTCAAGAAACACCCCAGAGGTGCTTTGCTCAGGTTTATTTCACTCTGCATGCTGCTATGACCAAACTGAGTCTTACTATCCATTTTTATGAAAAAGTTAGAGCCACAGAATAAGTTTCAATAGGATAAACTTCACAGAAGTGTTATCTTTTAGAAAGCCAAGATTTCAGTTCAGATATTGTCTGGTTCAATCTAGAGCTAGAGCATTCCCTTCAAGAATGTTCTAAGACCTCACTGACTTCCACACTTATTTCAGACAGAACTGGACATTTCCCTTTCAACTGATGTTTCTAACACTCTCTTCAGTAACCAGACTGATACAGCCTAAGTGTTGGCATTTAAAGATTAATGCAAGGGTTTTCTTCGAGCTCCTCTAAACAGAAGCCTTCCACTTCTCTCTTACAATGCAAACTGACTAGGAAGTTTAACAAGCATCCCTTACCCTTTAATTATCATAGGTGCTGTAGGACAGTGGCCTGACAATTTCACATCTCAACCTACGACAAGGTAAGGCCTAATCCCCATATCTATAGATTCCCAGGCATTGTCTGCATCAGTGCCTCCTGCAGGAGCCACCTAGCCAGCACAGACCAAGGTGATTTATGAAAGAACACGGTTTTGTGCCCTACTACCCCAGGCGGCTCCAGAGGAGTTTATGTGACACCAAGCCATCCACTCCCGTGCCTAGTAGGGCCGCAGGAGAGGTAGCCGAGATCCCCCTTTGCTCTTGGGCTGCAGCAGCCCCAGGGGCCCTGGCTGCTCACCCCTGCACCCCCGGGCTGTATTTCCTGGTCTTCCAAGGTGTGCCGGAGCTCTGCAGCGTCGGCTGAGGCGGCTGCCGCTGCAGGTGGGGGGAGTTGTTGGCGGCGATTCCCCGGCTGCCAGAAAGTAGGTAATTCATCCCATAGGTGCTGGCTTTATTCTCCCGTTTCCGACGGCCCGGGTGATAGTGGTGCTGCTGGGGAGAGGCCGGTGGCGGCGGGTGCGGGCTGCGCACCAGGTGCGCGGACAGGTGATGCCCGTTCATACCGTTCACTTTGTTCTCGTGGAAGTTAAAAAACTCCCCGTGTCCGGCCCCGCTGCCAAGCAGCCCGGGAGGAGCCACCGTCGCCGCCCGGGGGCCGCAGGAGGAAGAGGAGGAGCCGCCACCTCCGCACGATCCCGAAGAGGAGAAGCCGGGGCTCTCGGTGCCGGACTCTACCGACGAGCAGGAGGATGAGGAAGACACGGAAGGCGACTTCTGCAGCCGCCGCCCTCCCTCGCCGCCGGCGCTCACCGCTGCGGGGCCGGTGGTGGCAGCGGGAACCAGTCCGATCAGCAGGGCAGGAGGAGGAGGCGAAGGTGAAGGCGGCGAAGAAGAGGAGCAGCAGGCGCCTCCAGGCGCCCCGAGCCGCGCGCAGCCGTGGCCGCGGGGCGGGGAGGCGGCCGAGTCCAGCGCCGGAGAGTTAAGGCAGAGGTAGTGTGGGAAACTGGCGCCGCCCCGGCCCCCCACGCCCTGCGAGGTCTCCCAGATCTGCATCCACAGCGCATTCGCGGGGCCTTTCTGCTCGGGCTGGATCCAGGCCACGCGGGGATCCATCCACGCCCGCCCGCCTCCGAGCCTCACGACCCGGCCAGAGCGCCGCGCCGCCGCGCACTCCTTCGGCTCGCCAGGCCCGGCAGCGGCGCTAGGCGCGGGCCGGGAGCGGCGGCATGTGTTGCGCGGGGAAGGAGCCGGAGGCGGGGGGCAGAGCCGGGCGGGGCGAGACGAGACGAGACCAGCTGGGGAGGAGCGGAAGCGGCGCCAACTGTACCCGGCCCGGCCGCTACCCGGAGTGTTCCCCGTGCCGTTCCACGGTGGCGTCCCTCTCGCCAGGGCCAGAAACAGCACTGCGCATGCCTCGCCGATTTTAAACCTTCACTGGAGACGGCCGCCGTGGCAACCGCACATGCGCTCTGGCCACTCCCGGATGAAGGGGCGGGGCCAGGCCCGTCGAAACCGGCGGGAAGGGGGAGGGAGAAAGACGTTGCGAAAGCTCGTCTCTCAGCCCGGCCCGCTCGCCGTCCTGCGCATGCGCACCCGGACAGCGGGATCGTGGGAAGAGCTCAGAAGCCTTCGAGTGGGAAGTGTTCGGCGTCCGCCGCGCCTGCGCAGGCCGGCCTTGTTCTCCCCGGGCTGGGCCCAGCTGCCGCCGGCGCAGGGGCGTGGCAGGTGTGGTCTCGCGTGGCTGGAGCTGGTATGCGCGGTGGCGATGACGACGGCGGCCGGAGCAGCGCCGCGGGACCCTAACACCAACTTCCTGACACTGGTACCGTTTGCCATGGCTCAGCCCTGTTACCGCATAAACGTAAAACGTGAACGTAGGAGGTAACTGTGATGGGAGAAGAGTGCACACAGAACTGTTGCTAGAGAGACGGAAAGGTCGGAGGCGAGGGCCGAGTAGGGCTGCGCTGACCCTCGGGAGCAGAGGGCAGGCCCAGAAGTAGAGTGGTCGTGCGTAGGGTTCATGAGCGAGAGGAAGCACTCTTACTTGTCTTTCTAACGCCCTAGAAGTACCTGGAAGTACCTTTCTGCTGGATGCTCTGTTTTTTAACTGGGGCAAAATCTCAGGAAGGGGAGGGAGGAGTGTGTCTGTGTAATGGATGGGTTTCATGTACAGTGATCTCTGTGTAAAATGTGTATATCTATTGGAGTGGGATTAAATGGGGGTGTGTTTCTTCTGTGGTCTAAATGTCGGCTTTAAGAGCTAGCCTTCCCAAATTATGTTTATTACTTTTCTATTTCTAATCTGGTGACTTGGCCTTTTCTGTGAGCAGCTTCAGCATGCATATGAATCAAATGTCCTGTCCCTGGGGTAACCCCAGAGCCTCCAGTGGTCCAGAGATACCGGCTGGATAAAGGCCTTATCTGATGCCAGAACAGCAGGGAGCAGGGTTGTACATAAATAATGACAAACGCTGCCAGGAAACCACGGTTAGAACAGCTCTCAAATGCAGTCGTGTGGTACATCTTAGTCGTCATCCAACAACTTGCTGTCACAGAAGATGAGTAGAGTGGCCCCACTCTCTGTAATCCTGCTACTGCCTTTCCCTGACCCCTTGCAGAAGCCCTCATGTTAGTCAGTGTTATAAATTGCTGTTATAAAGTTCACTAGCCAATTTAAGTGACTCATGGATCAAATTTATTAAGCGAGAGACAAATAAGCAAAACAGCGCTGGGCGGCTGGGAGACTGCTCCGCCAACGGCTTGCAACACCCCCCCGTATCACTGTCGTTTTATACAGTCCTTATTGGTCGGGTGCATCACTCTCTCGTGTGCTCTGTACATGTGCCCGTCTTGTTTCTAGGGGATTTTCTTCTGCCTCCTGGTGGTCGTAGGGTGGTCACTGGGATGAAATCTTCCTCCAGTGGCCCGCTCATGAACTCTTCTCTTGGCTCTTATCAGCTCATGTGCAACCTATTGTACCTCCTATAAGCATCTTAGCCAACTGCACCTGTTCACATTGTAGGAAGTTTACGGTTAAAGTTTTACAAGACTTTTACAATTACTTTAAACGGTTCCTTGCACAATTATTCTTTCATGATTTGATTAACTAGCATGACTTTTTCCATTACAGTCAGTAAGCCAGTTTAACTTAATACAGCAGAAAACTGCACTAGGAAGGAAAGCACTAGTTTTCAGCAGCTCATTTTGAATAAGCTTACTTTGTGGTTAGGGCAGTCACTATGGAGGAGGTAGAGCGAGGATGTGAGAATAGGAGAAGGCAATTTAGCAGAAGGCAATTGTATTTGATTCAGCTATATTTTCTGTCCATACCCTTAGACTTCAGAGCAAGAGAAACTGATCTGAGGCTGACAGCAAGCCATTAATTTCACTTTGATAAGAAACAGATCTGTTTTCAAGAATAACAGCCAAACTACACATAAAAGTATACAATAAACTAACCAAAACCAAACTACGTGAAAGGGCTATTAAGCTTATCTCAGATAAAATAATATTCACCAGAATTTCCATCTGATAAACCCAAAGCAGCCTTCGAATTTGCATGAGCAGCTTCAGCAGAGATTTCTACCACTTAAGTTTCTAATAACAGTCCTTGGATTTACAGTTCATTTTACCAGTGGATTTTGGATATGGTTGGTTTGGTTTTAATTGAACTTTTGAATGGAGACAAATAAATAGGTCTTAACTCTGTTGTTCTTGTATAAATACCGTAAGAAATAAACCACAGAATTACACTGCTTCTTTTTTATTTTTGCCCCTGGTGGCCCAACAAGGAGAGGCAAGGGCTGGTGGTATTTCCGCAAGCCTGGCCGCTGCGGTACACTAGTGGTTAGGATGGTTAGTTTGTAGATTCACTTGAAGTACTGAAAAGGCTGAAGAGGCTGTAGAGCCCAGATCTCCATCTTTTTAGTTCTGTGGTCCGACTTTCAATAGGTGACAATCAAGCTGATGAGTTAAAAAGCTTAATTAAAAAGCACTCATCAGTGTTTTAAGGAGAATTTTTTTTAAAAAAATCCAAGGACCAGTCTTATGGAGGCAATTCCAAGCTCTGCAGTTTCATGACCTGTTTCCATTTTTTCCTTCCATGCCCTGCTGCCATCTTTTTAAAGTTAGTGCTTTGAAGAGAGCCTGATTTCTCACTTTGATAAAACTATCTCCAACTTAGTTTTGAGGTCTAGCTGATAGAGACCGCTGCCTTGTAAGAAGCAGTAACTCAAAAGCAGTTTTTGGTTGAGACACAGTATTCCTGAGACTCTCACCAATCCCAGCGCCGCCTTGGAAGAGGCCAGGCTGTTTCCTGAAGTAGCTACAGTCTTCTCAGAAGGGGTTGCCTCTCACTGACTTAAACTGTGTTCCTATAAGCAGAATTTCTGAAACGGTGGTTTGTCAGTTCTTCCTGTGGGGTCACAGCAGCAAGTACCATGTAATAGAGAGCATGAGGTATAAGTTTTGGGCACAACCACATCTTAAGAACACAGAGAAGGAAGTCTCCTCTGATAAATCTAGAAGCAATGGTTTGTTAATATGCCAGTTCACTCATGTATCCCATGATGATTCATCAAAGCTTATAGCAAGTCACTGAGAGATCTCAGCAGAAAATGGGACATTACATGTTTCCTTCATAAATCTGTATAATGTGAATAGCACCCAATGACTTGTTGTGTCACAAGAACAAGAAATATTCTCATCTAGCACAAGCTCTTACAGTCCTCTGTTTGTCACATCTCCATTAAGAAATCTAAATTAAGCATGTTTCCAATCTTGTTTCCTTAAAGTGATGATTTCCTTTGCAGGGACTAATTTGTTTTATTTTAAAAGACTGGTTGATTTTAATTCAGTTGTCCTCCATTGAAGATAAGACCCTCAGAAAGTTTGAAAGTCGAATATAGTGTTGATTGTCAGGAAAAAATGCTTTATTTTCAAAAGAGCATCCTTCTCACTGGTGAACTTGTGAGGACAAGAATAATGAAAACATCCTAACCTTGGGAGACACAATGCCTGTTTACTATGGGGAAGTTCAAATGCTTGATGCAGATCATCAGTGTAATTTTGAAATTACATTGCCTTATACTAGCATTGCTTGTCTTACACCAGTTACACAGTGTCCTTGTATCTACTCTTTGTTGTGACTTCACTTTCTCTAAGGTAGTACTTAACTTTGAAGTTATAGAACTAATGATCAGAAAATACAGTCTCATTACTTCTGAGGTAATTTAATTAATCTATTACAAAGTATTTTAATCTGTCTGTTTGTCACAGGGAAGGGCTACCACAGGTCCCTCTTGGATGGAGATTACGTTTCAGCTTCAGCCAAACACAGCTTTGATTTGGCAACAGTGACAATGTTGGAGCATTTGGTAACTTCGTAGTTGAAGACTTTGACATCCTGATGACTGCATTTCCAAGTCTGTGAATAGTTCATATGTTTTGATAAATAATAGCAATTTAGTTAATACTTAAGATATATGCAGGGCAGTGTTGCCCAATGGTTGCTATTAATCTATTTTTTTAACAAACCATCTGAACTGTTCAATGCAGATCAAGGTAGACAGTGTCTGATGTCTTTGATATGTCTCAGTTTACACCCCTCTGTAAATGTTGAGATGCAAATACAGCATACTGATGTGACGCAACCTTAGTTCTGTACTCTGAAGCTAGGAATTGCTGTGAGTATGATTCTACCAGGAATCTACTGCTAAATCAGCAGCTGAGAGGGGACCAACAAGATCTCCAGTAGTTCCCTCTCCAGGACATCTCCAGGATTTTGTCACATATTACTTTTGTTCTGGTCACCCACAATCTCACTTGCAAGCCTCTGTACGATCATCATCTCCAATCTCCTCCTTCGTAGCTTTTGCAGCCCATAGGATAGGTGGAGAAGGCACAGAGAGTAGGGTTCAGCAGTATGTCTGACAGACTTGTGTCTGCTGAAGGTGGAAAGAAGTAAAGAATTGAAGAAAACATGATTTAAAGCTGGGTGGGAGTGAGAGAGAAAGGCTGTCCAGCCAAAGAGGTGCATCTGTAAGAAGTGACCTTCAGAGTATGCTAGTCACTAGGAGACAGTGTTGGGGAGGTGGTAAAGGGGAAACAGTTTCCTTAGCTGTACTCTTGTAGTTTTCCAGTAGCTACATTCTTGGGCAGGAGAGCAGAGATAAATTTTCCACTCTCAAATGGAGCTGATCACAATGGAGAGATGAGTAGAAATCCAGAATGGGAGTTTCTCATTCTTAAAAGGCCTGATTTGAGGTATTCTTGTAATCTGTCCTCTGGAAACACGGGCTTTTACCTTCTTCAAAAAGGCTTCTGTTGTCCATTAAAGAAGACTTGATATGAGTAACCCTGAACATCTTCCACTTTATACAGTCCTTCCTCTCTCAGTAGCTCTATGTCCTCTTCTGACGAACGCTGGGCATTAGCCAAATTTAGAGTGTTGAGGCATATTCAGAACTGATTAAAGTGCAGAGGCTGAAACAGCTGTCAACTACCAGCCATCTCCTCTTCCCACTCAGTCTTCCCCCATCCCCTTACAAGGGTTTCCAGCCTCTTGTCAAAGAAGATGAACAGATGATTAATCAACAGCTGAACAGCTGCAGCTTTCAACTGGGCATGTTCATAGACATGAAAATCCTTTTCTAGCTGCCTAAATAAAACAGCTGAGTAGTAAATGGAGAAAGTGTGGGAGGCAGTTCACAAGCCATTCAGATGTGCTTGCAATCAGAGTGGCTACACAGTGGGGAGAGGCGGGGTGGACAGCTGGGTGTGATTCTTGCCTCACACTGTTGAATGTGTGGCAATGCCTCTGGCAGGACTTCTTGGGAGGTCTTTCATCACTGTGTATGCTGTATAGAAGGCCAGGTATGATTCTTGCCTCACGCTGCTGGATATGTGGCAATGCTTCTGGTGGGAACTCTGTCTTGGAGACCTTTTGTCAGTGCGTAGACTCTATAGAAGTACAGTACTAAAACAGGAGTGAGAAGAATGTGGCACCTTGATATACTTATGTTCTGTTTCCATGGAAACATTTGGACTTTTGATAGTGATTACTTTCAAAATGCTGCTTTATTATGAATATTAACCTTGGCTTATTACACAGCAGTTAAATACTTTTTGGGGTTTTTTTTACAGTTTTTGATGACATAAATCAAATAATTATTGAATTGTTCTATATCAAGGATGGCCTCTGCAAATATTTAAATTGTTGTTTGCTATTTTGGTTTTTTCCCTCTTATAGAGAAAGTTTGGAAGGATACAGATTTTGGAAGGTTTGTTTTTTAACTCAGAGATTAGGAATTTCTGCCTTGAAGACTTGTCAGCTTTCTTAAGAGAGAATAGGCTACCAGCACTAACATCTAATTGAAGACAAATCTTACAGACTTCTTTCTTCAAATGCTTCTTTGGGAAGCCTTTCCATTTCATGGAAATGCAACTGTGATAACAAGAACAGAGAGGGTTTTAGGAAGAATTTTAGATGTAGAAAATAATCTGTGAGAGAGACTCCAACCAATTAAGTTTATGACTCTATTATTATGTTAGATATCTATAAATTCCTCAAAAATATTTTTCTAAGTGGAATCTGAAGAGTTGTATGACATCAGATGCTCTGTCTTCCTGTCCTGGTTAATACAGAACCCTGCAGAGAGTTACTTTTGTAAGAATCACTTGCTTTTGAATAACAGGTTGAGAGAACATCTTAGTGAGACTATCATGAAAGTTCATGGGAATGAACTTGTCAAGATTTCTCCCTTACTCATGTTTGGAATCTAGGAGATCCTAGGATCATCTTTAAGTAGTCATTTCCAGGCTATTGTGTATAAGACAGCTGAGGACACACAGAACCTTTCCTGGCAGGGGAAAGGGGACCCAGCACACCGTGTGGTTACACATGCTCTAAACTGAAAGGAAAAGTAGGTCTGGCTAGACATTTTGCTAGAAGAATCTAATGCATTGTCCCCCCCTCAGAACAACCTTGCAGTAACAATGCTTTCCCAATACAAATGCTTTCCTTCATCTCTGTTGAATGTGATCTTTCTGCTGAAGACAGCAAGATACTACTAAAAAAAAAAAAACAGGATTAAAAAAGTGCTAAGACATACAGGGCCAAGCTGTGGGAAAGCTAGTGTAAAATTTGCTTAGTGAGGATGTGCCCTGGAGCTCATCTCCCATATTAACAAGGCATCAGATAGAGCACCTGCTGCTTGTGTACTAAAATGGAAGAATCATTTATGTATAGCAGAATAATTGTGGATAGAATTAGAGAAATGATTGTGCATAGAATTAAAGAAAAATTACATCAGATGTCATCAAAGACTATCATGGTGAAGGATGTAGCTCACTTCTATTAGCTTTCAAGCTAGATCAAAGTTATTTTTCATCTTGTACAGATTTCTAGAATATAGAAGATAATTTATCTTGCATGGTCAGCTAACTAAGTATTTTTCATTGGTTCATCCTGCCCACTGGTCCTCTTCTATAGGCAGCACATGCACGTACCTTATCACATTTGCTTTTTAAATATAAACGGCAGTCTGTTGCAGTGCACCTCCCTGTCCTTAAGTATGTCTATGTCCTGCATCTCCACTTTCCAAGCTATTATTTTTAACTGTTCTTGGGCCATAACTAAATCACTTGAACATCTCAGGAAGTAGATTTCCAGAAGAGAAACAGCTTGATGCCAGTATAAAAGTGCTGACCCAAACTGTATTCACATTGGCCCATGGATAAGTGAGCAAAGGAGTACAGAAGATCAAAGGAGGCAAGGTTTCCAGGTAACATTAATGTGCAGCAGCTCTAGGATAGATTAGATAGGGATTGATAGGAAAGAATAATAGGGTTTAGCAGATCCTTTAGAATGAGGGTAGGAACAAGGATGGGAAAAGTATGAGTCAGTAAAAGTATGGCTGAATATTTATTCTGATGTAGAGAAAGTGTGATACGTTTCTTGTAGAAGAGAAGTTAGTATACATTATGTGCCTCTTAAAGGATCTTATCACCTGGCACTGGCCTGGAAACAATCTGTTGTTAACTAGCAATGACTCTGGCGTAGGGCTAGGAGTCAAGGTAGATGTGGTTTGACCTTAACTGTGCCATTTATGGGACAGACAGATCTGTCTTTCTGCAGAGCTGCTAAGAAAAAAATCTTGACATTTGCACAGTATGATGTAAGTCTTTGCTGGGCCTGATACAAACTCTCTCATTCATTTTTGTCTCATTTGGGCCACATGGAACCCAGCAAGAATTGTGGACAAAATTTTTTAGTCTTACAGAAATTATTCTGCAGTTACCTACAAGGAGGAAGAAATGGTATGTCATGTCTCAGGACAGATCTCATCAATCACCCAGGAAAATTTCAAATCAGATCTACTAGAACAAAGTATTTACAGTATACACTAGGAAAGATAAAACCTTTTCTGGATCAAGTTCATCTCTGAATGCCTAGCCTTGCTGTCGGAGCAAGCAGGAAAAAGAAGTATGTTTGTTTCTCTGGAGGAATCTATGGAGAGCTTAACAAAAGTAAGAGACCTTGTTCCCACATACCAAAATTACCTCACTAATATCCCCTTCCAGTGCTTGCTGGAGAGCCTTTAGGAAAACTGATTTACTTAAATACCTTTCAAACACTACATACTTCCCTGGGCTGAAAAATGTGGCGTTACAGAAAACAATCTATAAAAAGTAGAGCTGTGCTTTGTATTTTTTATTTTCCCCCTACATCTTATGCTACACTCACATACTTTGGAACATGTTCAAGTTTCAAATCACTAATAAATGTAGGACCAAACTCTGCTTTTGATCAGTACCAGTATTTTCCATTCTGTTCCTCCTGTGAACAGTGCTTTGCTAAAATTCACCAGCACAAATACAAACAGTTCTAGCATAAGGAGTCTTAATATTATTTAAAAAAAAAAAGTCAAACCCAACAAAGTAAAACTTTGCTTCATTAAGTTTTCTTCATAGTTATTTTCTGGATAGGGACTAAAACTGTCATGCTAATGAGGGTATTAATGACATACCTGTACAAAGTCATGTGTGTGAGTTAGCAGAGGCTTGCTTTTCCTAGCTGGCCATAGTCTCACTTGCTTTGCTTTCTGTTGATGCTTGGAAGGCCCCTCTGCTCAGCCTGCACACATGTGGACTGGTCTGCATCATTTTTATCTATGAGTACTTCACTTCTGGGAAGTGGATAGAGCAGTTAAATTCCTTCTGTGAACATCAGACTGTAATTCTGTTTGTGAAAATTGTTGTAGAGTAGATTTTGTATCTGTGTTGCCATTTTAGATCACTAAAGAAAATATATTTTGCTAAAATGAAATTCATTTGGGGCAAAAAATATAAAAGTTCTCATTAGTTGAGAAACAGAAGGATCATTAGAGATGATCCAGCACAACAAATGATTTTCAATATCTGGTAATCCAGTAAGCCCTTTTGTGCTCAGCTCATGAGATAGTCTGTAAGTTCACTATGTGCAAAATGTTACATGAATAAAACATTACATAGTCTTTGTTAAAAAATTGAAGGTGTTTAAAGAAAACCTGAGCAGAGAATAGACTGAACATACCAGCAACTAGGGTGGAGCCGTGGGGCGCTATTTTGCATGACCAGGTGCTGTCAGCTGTAGAGAGTGAGGATCCAGGGCCACTTGCTGGATGCCCTCCATATCTAATCATGGTTAATGGTGGAGGCACAATGTGTGTGTGAATGTGGCTGTGAATAAAGAGTGGAGTATGTACCAGCAGCTGCAGTGGGGCTGCAGCCTCAGGGGCTCACACATCCAGTGACTGTGGAGACTAGGATCCAGGGGCAGACTGTATGCCTGAGTCCAGCTGCTGGAGGGCTCCACTTTGTACATTTATATTAACATACTTCCCACCTTCATCCTAATCAGATAGAGAGGGGAATAGGATGAGGCTGTTGGTGCTGTTTGTACTTGTGTGTTGTGTCTAGCTGTGCTGACTTGTGTAGCCATACATGTGGTAGATAAGCATTTGTATGTGTGCCTATTGGGAATACGTTTTGAACCTCACTCCTAGTTGGGCCTGGGGCATGGAGCTGCAGGAGCCGAGCTTCTCTCAGGCTGCTAGATTTGGCAGACCTTAACACCTAAAGCCCCAAGTCTGTTATGCTTATACTTTGTCATACACCTGTGGACGTTTAGGAAGAAACTGAATCCCTGACATTTGTAACATTCATGTTACAACTGCTATAGCAGTGTGTCTGGAGCTTAACCCTCAGGGTAGTAGCTAGAATTACCAACTATGGGGTGAAATAAGGTTGCACTTGACTTACTCTGGTTAATTTCTTGTTCTTTGCGTCATCTGATATGCTGCTGTTGTCTTTATCAGCTGCAGAAGATTGAAGTCTCTCTTTCTCCAAATCCTGACTAGGAATCCAAATCTTGACCGGGAGAACTCAATCTTCCTATACTCTGATATGTCTTCAACACTGAAAAGCAATCCCTGACCAGCAAGCCAGATAAAACCTTGTTGCCTCAAAACTAAATGCTTTTAGAGAGCTGCAACTGTGTGTATACCATGCAAAGTCTGAAGAGTTCCCTGGTTTACCACGTATCTTATGGGTCTTTGTGCCTGTTTGCCTAGTTGTCTTTCTAATGCCAAATGCATGTTCTGCACCTAGAACCTCTGTCCAATCCACAGTACAGCAAAAAATGAAGTTCGCTCTTGAGTAGGAATGTTCATTCCCTCTGCTTCCCCACCCCTCAAAAAAAAAAAAAAAGCAATCCAAAAAACCAACAAACCCAAACTAACAACAAAAACTACTTTCCATGCCTGCCCCCCCCCAAAAAAGAGCTTCTGAAAGGCCTATTAAAAAAATTATATCTGTGGCTGAGCACTACGATGACAGGTGAGGGTTTATACTCTAGGTACTGGCAAGCAAATGATCTTGTTACCAATAAGTTTGTAGAAGCCAGGACACCTTACTGAAGGCAGCCAAATTCATCCCTTGTTGTTCTACACATTGTGCAACATAGACAGAGATGACTGATTTAAACACCTGCTTATGACATTTGAGTGCTTGTTTGAGGATGTATACTTGTCTGCTTCCATGGCCCACATCTGAGAGAAGCATAACCCTGAACTAGATGAGGAGACTGTCCTTGAAATTATCACTGTGACTAGCAATTTCTGTTCTAGGTAGTGCTTGTTGGGGAAGATATGATGCAATAGGTATCCAGTAAGCCCACATCTGTGCAGTGCCACAATAAGACAACTGAGTGCAGTGTTTGACTGGATTTTGCGTGTAACTAAGATAATCAGTTCATGTTTCTAGTTAGCCTTGTGTTAATACAGACACCAAGTGCTGGAAATTGACATTACTACTTGATTAAAAATAAGGCATGTTTTATCTGAAATGTTACTTGTAATTTACTTTTTTTTAAAATTTGTATCAGAACAGGAATATTCAAAAAAATCTCTGGGATTTTGCTACAGTAGCAGATGGGGTTATGTTTGCAAAGAATCTGCTTTGAATTAAAATTAAAAGCTGTTGTGATGCTGTCTCAGTTTAGGCCCATCAGGGGACAAAAGACCATGATTAGCCTCAGGTACCAAAGACCTGAGAATTGCCAAAGGGCAGGGAGAACTTAATTGCCCCTTAAGGTCCAGGACAAAACAGACCAGGCTACTCGGCTTGGGGAAGAAAACAGAAAATAATTTAATGCAATGCCAACTAAAGCATAACCATAAAACCCCAAAAATATAACAAACATGAAACAGAGTGGTACAACGATGAAGAGTCTGACCAGCCCTTTAAGACCACCTTCTCCTTACTCCTCTCCTCTTCCCAGGCTCAGAGTCCTGATCCCAGTGTCTTAACCTCCTCCCCACCTTGAACAGAGCAGGGGGCAGGGAGTGGGGGTTTCAGTCACTCTATTCCTGACAGCTTCTGCCATTTGTCTCTCCTCAGGGCAGGTGGGCTCCACACCAGTACTCCCTGCAAGTCCGTGAGGTACCTTACACACACAGCAGCCCTGCATGGGCTCCTCCAATGTGCATTTATCCCAAAAGCTGCAGCTCCTTTCTGCCTCTCATGCGGTCTGCACTGTGGTGCGCAGGCTCTCCAGCACAGCCTGTGCCATGGCTGCCTCCTCACACAGTCTCCTGACCGTCCACGTGCACTTACCCAGAGCTGCTGGTGGCTCTCAGTCCTGCCATGGCCCTGCATGGTTTGTAGGCGTACAGCCTGCATTCTCACCATGGCTTGCAGAGGGGTCTCTGGTCTGGAGCTCCTCCTTCCTTCCCCCTTCTCTGACTGAGGGGTCCGTGTGGTCACCTCCATCTTGTATCACTCTTACACGTCCCTCAAGCACTTCAAATTCCCATCCCTAAATAGTGATGGCAGAGGTGCCAGATTGGCCCAGCCGGGCTGGAAATGGGTCTGAACCCAGGAGCCAGGGGAGAATCCAAAAACTCTTTACCGGGTCTTCACTGCAACCTGCTCCCCCTGTTACCAAGCAAAAGCTGCTCCTTGCTAAACCATGACAATGGCCTTTCCTCTAGTAGGAAGAATTAGGAAACAAAGTTCAATTACTTCACTTGAATGGACTTTCGCTAGCAGCACTTTTAAAAGCAGTAACTATAGCATATCATCCACTGAGGTTTGAAAAGTCTACCTTCCAAAACATTACATGAGTTTCAGTTTAAGAAAATTGCTTAAAGCAGTTGCCTACAACTGCCATGTAATTATTTTATTTTGAAATTTTATAAAATAAAATTTGTATTGGTTTTCTGTGACAAGGTTTTACCAGAAGCTTCCTGTGTGTCTGATAGAGCCAATGTCAGCTGGCTCCAAAACAGACCCACTCTGGGCTGGCCAAGGCCGAGCTCATCAGTGTTGGTGGTAGCACCTCTGGGATAATAGTTTGAGAAGAAGAAAAAGGTACTATGCAACAGCAATTGCAGCTGGGAGAAAGCAGTGAGAATGCATGAAACAAACCAGCAGATACCAAGGTCCATGAAGGACTCCAGGTGCAGAAACAGAGATTTCCCTGCAGCCCATGGTGCAGCCCATGGTGAAGCAGGCCCTGCTTCTGCAGCTCAGGGATATAAATGGGTGTGCAGAGACTGACCTGCAGCTCTGGGAAAACCTCACTGCAGAACGAGTGGATGCTTGAGGGAGGTTGTGACTCTGTGGGAAACCCAAGCTGGAGCAGGCTCCTGGCAGGACCTAGAGATCCATGGAGAGAGGAGCCCACACTGGAACAGGTTTGCTGGCAGGACTTGCGACCCTGTGGGGGACCCACACTGGAGCAGTTGTTTCTAGAGGACTGTGCCACATGGATGAGACCCACACTGGGGAGACCACATGGTATCTAATGAGAGCACGAAACCCCTGAGCAAAGGAAGTAACAAGTTGAGAACTGAGAGGATCACAAATCAGAAGTACAGAAATTTTGAATGGAACCTAACTTTTTAATATCTAGTTTTATTGGAAGGTGAACCTTAAGGAAAACCAACCAAAAGAAAAAAAGGTGAACTTACAAAGTGTGAGTTAAACCTAGAATAATATGCATACAAATCTACCAGTGGAGTTCCCCAGTTAAAAAGATAAACTTCAGTTTCACAAGCATGTTATTATTTTTGTCTGGTGAGATTTGAGGGGTAAGAAGGTGTGCTGTGTCCCAGGTGCTGTCATTCTGATAACTTCAACAGTACCTCTTCAGAGCAGTGTCAGCTGTGTCTTCCACCTCAGGAGGACAAAGAGTGTCCCTCCTCAGAAAAAGCTCTGAGAGACTGAAGTGTGTCTTCTTGGAGACATTACTAAGAGCACACTAGAAAGCAGTGAGAAAACTGTGTTCAATTCAGTAAGCATGCCTCAGATAAGAAGGGCTGCTGGCACACACTCCAAAACACTCTCCTTCCTAGCATTCCAAGTCATGGATCTAAAAAGGATGTCCAAGAATAATGCTACAGGAATACATCTTAAGGAAGACTCAGTGGAAATCAAACCATTAAGGCAGAAAAACTTTACCTAATTTATCTGCACCTAGAGATTGTGTTTCAAAGAGGAGTTTGAGTGTCTTCAAATTGCAACCTCTGAGTGAAAGCAGATTCAGTGCATAGCACCAGATTTCTCCTTTACTATTTTAACAACTGATATGAAATCACTACATTCTAAGTAATCAAATCTATTGTCTTACCATTATTTAAAATTAATAAAAATTGTATCCTGTTCATCAACATCATTTCGTTTTGCTCATGAATATAGCCCAGTTTATTTGTTATTGGTCATTTAACTTCCTTTTCATAAGACTACATTGCTGTATGCTATCTAAATAGCTAGTCACATTTTCTAAACTATTTTTACTAGTATTCTAGGAAAAAAACTAGCATTTTCCTTTATTCTATCAGTATTTCCTTTATTCTATTAGTAATTCCTTTATTCTGTCAGTAATGGTCTGTCATGGTTTAGCAAGGAGCCAACTTTTGCTTGGTAACAGGGGGAGCGGGTTGCAGTGAAGACGTGGTAAAGAGTTTTTGGACTCTCTCCCTGCTCCTGGGTTCAGACCCACCTCTGTCCTGGCTGGGGCAATCTGGCACCTCTGTGACCACTATTTAAGGCAGGAATTTGAAGTGCTTGAGGAACATGTAAGAGTGGTACAAGATGGAAGCAACCATGCGGACCCCTCAGTCAGAGAAGGGGGAAGGAAGGAGCACCAGACTGAAGACCTCTCTGCAAGCTGTGGCGAGAATGCAGGCTGTACCCCTGCAACCCATGGAGGGCAATGGCAGGACTGAGAGCCACCAGCAGCTCTGGGTGAGTGCACCTGGATGGTCAGGAGACTGTGTGAGGAGGCAGCCATAGCACAGGCCGTGCTGGAGAGCCTGTGGGCCACAGAGCAGACACACGCGAGAGGCAGAGAGGAGCTGCAGCCTTTGGGATGAGTGCATGTCAGAGAAACCTGTGCAGGGCTGCTGTGTGTGTGTGAGGTACCCCACAGAGGAGCAGGGAGGACAGGTGCGTAGCCCACTCGCCCTGAGGAGAGACAAATGGCAGAAACCATCAGAAATAGACTGACCGAAACCCCCATTCCCTGCCCCCCTGAGCTGTTCAGGGGGGGAGGAGAAAAGGACACAGGGATCAGGACTCTGATCCTGGGAAGAGGGGAGTGGTGGGGAGAAGCTGGTTGTGCTTTTCATCATTGTACCACTCTGTGTTGGTTATGTTTTGGGGTTTTATGGTTATGTTTTAGTTGGTGTTGGATTAAATTATTTTCTGTTTTCTTCCCCAAGCCAAGTAGCCTGGTCTGTTTTGTCAGGGACCATAAGCAGCAATTAAGCCCTCCCTGCCTTTTGGCAATTCTCAGGTCTTTGGTACCTGAGGCTAATCGTGGTCTATCTCTTCAGTTGTCTTGCAACAGGAATTTCCACAATTGCATGCTCACATGTGTTCTTGTGTGGGCACATGGGCACTGACATGCTGATAGATACATCGCATCATTGCCAAAAAACAAAAGAGCAATTTTACTCTGAGGTGTGTTTTCCTCACAAAACTGACTGATGTATGTGTGAAAGGCTGCCCTGACAAATGTAACTATTTGTCCTGGTTTGGGCTAGGATAGGGTTAACTTCAATGAGGCAGCAGGAAAAGGTACAGCATGAGCAGCTGATCAAGGCCGGCCAACAGGCATTCCGTACCGTACTGGCCTCATGCCCAGTACATATAGGCCGGGAGCTAGTCAGGCGCGGTGCCACAGAACCATGCCTGTCAGGAGCGGTTGCGTCAGTCAGGAGTGGTCGTTTCGGGTCCCAGGTGGTGAGCAACTGCGGCACACACCGTTCCTTTTGTATATCCCCTCATTTACTGTTGTAACTTTTTTTTCCTGAACTTGTTTCTTCTTATTGTTGTTCTATTAAACTGTTCTTATTTCAACCTATGCGGGTTTTCCCTTTTTCTCCGGTTCCCCTCCCCATTCCACCAGCACAGGGAGGAGTGAGCAAGCACCCTTGTGGCTCTTTGTCCCCAGCTGGACAAAACCACAACATTATTATATGTAAAACTTAGCAGCATCAAACAGGCTGGGACATTCTTGTACTAATTTATTTAAATTAAAAAACGTGTTTGTTGGAGTTGTTTTTCCCAGTCTGTAAAAACTCAGTGGTAGGTGCTCAGGATTTCTTGTCTGCTGTAAGAATACAAGTTTATAAGACAAGTCATTTGTACTCTGTTCCTCAAAAAGACAATATGCAGCTGAACCACAATTCTAATAGTTGACATGGCAGGTGCTATAGTTGTTCCAAATGAAATATTCACCATGACCAAGCAGCACAAGAGGAACTTAGGAACTTAGTAAAGGAACAAGTAGCATCTGCTAATCTTTGCTCTAACTACAAGCTCAGAACATAGCTATGTACTTTGTTTTACATAACTATGAATGTAAATATATAAATTTATCTTGTGACTTTTAGTAATTTCTCTTTTGAGAGGATCTTGTCAAGTTCACATATGCATCTAGGTTGTTCTAATACAGCCTTACTGTTACAGTCATCAAGACCTCATTTGGGATAATGAAATTACTGGTACAAAAGCCTCAGTCAACCCCCACAAGTTATGGCAAGGATCACTAAACAGAAAAAAAGTAAAGCAAGACACTGTAAACCATATTTTATTAGCACAAGATTTTTGAGAATCATGCAGGCAGTCTGAATAGAAGTGTCTCTGTTAAAAATTGCTACAGATATTATACCCAAAAGCAAGCATTCATATTTTCCTCATAGAATAGACAGAATAGAGTTCATTTTCACACTATGTATTTTCAAGAAAAAAAATCAGCATCAGATGTTTTCAAACATACAAATTCTGTCAAAGCTGACAAAAGAAGAAGGGAGCACGAGTGATGTAAAACAAATAAATAGAGTATTATTTAAACAAAAGGCAGTTCTAGACCTACACGCACCTTCCTACAACCTTCTTTCAGGTAGCTGTAAGAGAGAGATCGTTTGTCCCTTCAGCTTTCTCTTATTCAGGCTAAACAACCCCAGTTCCCTCAGTTGCTCCTCATCAGACTTGTACTCTAATTAACTGCCTCAAGTAAATTCTATACTTAAGGAAAGTTCCAGCAGTATAACAAGAATATTAAATATAAACACACAAAGGACAAAATCTTCTGTGTTTTTTCTTTTTTTTTCTCCATAATCCAATTAACTACCATTAGCTTTTCCTGTGCTGTAAAAGGAGTAAGAACACAGATAAGCTGTCAGAGATCGCATTTCAGATCCCTAACCTGCTATATGTAAACTATAAATTAACATGTGAGCAAACCAGCTAAAATTTTAGTCAAGATAAATATTGAGCAGCATAGCACCAGAGCAAAACTGAGGCACTGGTACAAATTTTCTGTAAATTATGATAAAGACCATTGACTACACAGAGCTACAGCTCTTTAATATAAGGAGACGTACTGAACACTAAGCAGTTTCTCCCATTGTTTACTCATTAAAAGAACCTTTGCCTTCTTATAAAAGGCAAAAAAAGAAAGAGGTGGTGGAATAGAGATTAAAGTGCTGCAGCCAGATATTTTTACTGGCTGGTTATTTCATTAGTGATTTTTTTTAAACAAATCACAAAATCACAGAATGGTAGGGGTTGGAAGCAACCTCTAAAGATCATCCGATCATCCAGTCCAACACCCCTGTAGAAGCAGGTCCACCTAGACCAGGTCACATGAGAACGCGTCAAGGCAGAGTTTGAAAAGCTCCAGAGAAGGAGACTCCACACCTCCCAGGGCAGCCCATGCCAGGGCTCTCTCACCCTTACGGTAAAGTAAGTTTTTCCTTATGTTTAAATAGAACTTTTTCTATTCGAGCTTTTGTCCATTACCCCTTGTCCTGACACCAGATACAACAGAAAAAAATGATGCCCCTTCCTCTTGATATCCACTATTTAAATAGTTGTAAGTATTAAAAATATAAGATGTTAATTCACCATAAAGTATGCAAGTATTTAAACACCTAGAGGAGACATTGCTCTTTGAAACCTGTATTTTTCCCCTAGAACACATTTTGATAGCTGGATGCTTTAGATAGTTGTGTTAGAGTTTAGAAACACCTTGATATATAAGACTAGCTTTCTAAGGTTCTCTTCAGAATATGTTTTAAGTAATCCTATTGAACTTTTATTGTCCACTAACTCCACTTTAGCACTGAGTAGTAAATCAACCTCCCCACCATCCTCTCCTCAGGGAACTTTATGACTAAGTGTTCATCAAAACAGCTAGGAACAAATGTCAATTTATAGTGTGATAACAAAAACAACAAGGGAAGCCTCAAACAGCCCCTAATTAAACTAATTATTAAATTATTTGAGAAACCCAGCATTAAAGAAATGGGTATTCCTATGTTCTCCCAAAGTTGGTCTTTTTGGATATTGGCTGAGAGCGGGATTGGTCATCACAATCGACATTACTGCAACTGCAGACATGCAACTGGCAGTCCAAGGTCTTATCTGTAGGTAAGTTACCAGAGCAGGACTGACAGTTCCTTTCTGCTGTTTAACTATTTCAGTCAATAACAATAGAATTTGTTGTTAAAGTAATGTCTAAAATTTTAAAGGTAAAGTTAATCACATATGTTACTTTCACTACTATAGCAGTGTAACTCAACAGCAAAGACAGAATTTTGAGCTTTAGACAAAGCTTCCTGCAATACCATACTGGAAAACTCAGCATCTGGCAAAATGATATTACCAATTTATTTTGAAAACCGTAAACCAACATACAGAGTGTAAACAGATCAGAAGACACCTGGAAGAAGTTTCATTCCATTATTTCCAAGGTATATTAGCAGCAGTTTGGGGGTTTTGTGGGAAGTTTTTTTGTTGTTTGTTTGTATTTAAATGATTATTGTTTGGGTTGGGTTTAAAAAAAGCAAAAGAATGTTTGCACGTTCAAGTTTACTGTAGAATTTCTTAGCAACTCTTAAAAAAAAAAATCTTTATTATCACAAGCATGCAAAGGACACAGATGTGCCTGAAACCTAAAAGTTAGTATGCTTAGGATCTCATTATGTTTTTGAAACCCTTCTGGAGTTCTTCAAAAGAAAAATGTAGGAGTATGAGAACTAATATAATAAAATAAGCAGGACTAAAAGATTCCATATTTTTTTGATATAAAATCATCTAAATCATTATCAATGGGAGATGGAAGACACTTGAGCTTTTTTAAACAGCATAGTCAAATTTCTAAAAATCTTAAGGCTATTTTATAGTTAGAAAACATTATACATTGTTAACAGCGCTAGACAGGCCTAAGTATGCCAAATAAAGAATGCCTTCCAAAAGTAGTCTTGAGTGAGAAAACACATATTGAATATTGAGATAGTTATCAAATTTGAGAGGTAGACAAAAATCTTAAATTTATTATTTGAGAAAGGCAGCACAACAGCTGTTTATGTAAATGGCATTAGTATTACCCATACAGCATCCAGATCTGTGTAAGAACGCAAAAGGGAGGAAGAACACTGTCTCTCACCTCACAGCAACTACATTCATCTAATATCCTTGGTCTGTCATCAGTTTTGGAAACACAGGTGTGAGGAAGAAAGGATTAGGAAGGCACGGAAAAAAGTCAACCCCATTTGTGAATGCAGACCAGTAACAATCAGGACACACCATCTAGATTGCAGTGAGATTGACTGGGTTTACAGCACAGTCCTCAGGACAGTGTAGCTAGATGAAGTGGCAACAGCAGAAGCCTAGATAGGCAGAAAAGAAAGCAGCAGAAGTCCTGTAGAGTACTTTCCATTTTGTGAATTCAGATGCATTGCCTAATGTATTTATGATGGTACTCCACTGTTGGAAAAGCATGTCTCCTCCTATTCATTGTGTCCATCAGATTCTGGGTTCTCATTAAGGGGAAAAACAGTAACTCACAGAAGTGCTGATGCAAAGGCTTAGTCACAGTGATCATTAGAGTATGTTGTTAACCTGCCAACACCTGTGAAGTGTTAGTGGTTATAAAAAGCATCCCTTTCAAAAACACATGTTGAAAGCACAGCTCAGTACACAAATGGAATCACAATTTTTCTGTCCTTTGGGTAGTCTTCAAATTTCTCATGGTACCATCTGAAAAACAAAGGCAGAAATCTGATGAGTATTGAGTCTTCAAAATGCTGTCAAGGAAATTAAGTAATTGTACAATGTCTTCATTCTTTTAATCCACAAACTGTCTGGCTAAAAATCATAACAAAAACCTTTGAACCTACTCTGGATAGAAAGCTGCCATTTAACACATTTGCCCTAATGACCTGTAATGACCAGCTACAATGAAACAAAGTTACTGCTGCCAGAAAGGGGAATCAAACCAATAGATGTGAAGAGAGCAACCTGTTGTTGCAATCTTGAGTTGTTATGCATCCCATTTTAGAAGTAGAGGGGGGACAAAAAATCAAAAGACATTAAAGGAGTTAACACATTACATTGTATAATGGCTTCGCATTGAAGCAATAGATACTTCACATACTGGAATGACAGTCCTGTTCTGGATAGAAACATCTTCAGTTCCAGTCAGGATCTGGATACTGAAAATGAATGTGGAAAACATACTAGCCTTACTGCTAATCCCCTGCAAAGACCATGACTATTTTCAAACCCAGACAATGCTACCAAATATTATTATTTGTTTGGCAACCTTATATAATAAACACATTTTTTCAATTATTTATTCTTCTGCTTCTCTAAAATAATTTAAAAAGAACTAACTTCATCTGAGCTCCTCAAAGGTGCAGGTATTCATATTATCAATAGCTAACTGCAAGATGAAAGCCAGAATAAGCAGAGAACAAAACATGCACTATATGGTAACCTGCAGCTGTGGAATACCAGCATTACACCATTTTATCCTTTTCAGTCATTCCAAGTCTTTTTTCAAACTAAACAGAAAACACCAAAATATGTATTCACTTACATGGATTTGCTTTTTAGGGTTTTTTTTTCTGTACCTCTTTTATATTTTTATGCAATTTTCCTTTAGTGAAAATCACTTCCTTTAACAATGTTTAGCTTTTCATAATGCTCTGTAAGTCATGAGCTTTGAAGAGTGCTGTCAAAGCTTAAGATAGATATAAACCGGCCATGGAATATGAGCCTGAAGAACATAGTATACCAGGAACCTGGTATTGCTTAGTCTAACGGGAGACTAAGGGGCCCTGTTATCACTGCCTACAAGTAAGGGGAGTGGAGTTATCTGAGACAATGGAACTCCTGCAGCTGGAATGCAATGGTGAACAAATTGAACATGTGTCAGTGACAGATCCCTGCAATGACAAAGGCTAACTGCACACTGGCACACTTTAACAGTATAGTGCCACCGAGTCAAGGGAAGTGCTTATTTATTGCACTTCTGCAATCACTATTTAGGAACAGGAATTTGAAGTGCTAGTAGGAGGTGTAAGAGTGGTGCAAGATGGAGGTGACCATGTGGACCCCACAGTCAGAGAAGGAAGAAGGAAGGAGGAGCAACAGACTGAAAATCTGTCTGCAACCCATGGCGAGAACACAGATTGTGCCCCTGCAACCCATGGAAGGCAATGGCAGGACTAAGAGCCACCAGCACTCACTGGGTGAGTGCACCTGGACAGGCAAGAGACTGTAAGAGGAGGTAGCCATGGCGCAGTCTGTGCTGGAGAGCCTGTGGGCCACAGAGCAGACCCACACAAGAGGCAGAGAGGAGCTGCAGCCTTTGGGATGAACACAAGCCAGAGCAGCCCATGCAGGGCTGCTGGGTGTGTGAGGGACCCCACAGAGGAGCAGGGAGGACCAGCGCAGAGCCTACTCGCCCTGAGAAGAGACAAATGGCAGAAACCATCAGAAATAGACTGACCGAAACCCCCATTCCCTGCCCCCCTGAGCCGTTCAGCAGGGAAGGAGAAAAAGACACAGGGATCAGGGCTCTGAGACCGGGAAGAGGGGAGGGGTTGGCAGAATGTGGTCTTAGAGGGCTGGTTGTGCTGTTCATCATTGTACCACTCTGTGTTGTTTTGTGTTGGTTGTGTTTTGGGGTTTTATGGTTATGTTTTAGTTGGTGTTGGATTAAATTATTTTCTCTTTTCTTCCCCAAGCCGAGTAGCCTGGTTTGTTTTGTCAGGGACCATAAGCAGCAATTAAGCCCTCCCTGCCCTTTGGCAATTCTCAGGTCTTTGGTACTTAAGGCTAGTCGTGGTCTTTTGTCCCTTGATGGGCCTAAACCAGGACATCTATCTAATTGCAGTATTCTGCTGCCTATAGTGATATTAGAGAGAAGGCAGAGCTATACCTTCCTGAGGTGCACAACAAGCAGAAAAGTGGCAGTGGCAAAAAGTGGCATGGAAAATTCAACTGGATGTAAGGAAAAAACCCTCTTTCCCGTGACAATGAGAAAAATATTGTTTCAGTGCTTTGCCAGAGATATGCTGAAACCTCCACCCTTGGAGACACTCAGAACTCAACTGGATAAGGCCCTGGACAACTGGGTATAGCCTTGTGCTGAGCAACTCACACCAGGCAACTAGACTGGACAACCTTCTAATGGTCCTCCCAACCTAGGATATTCTGCAATTCTGCTCAGCAGGAAGTAAAAGAAGAAGAGATGGTCATACGCTACAGGCTTGGAAAGTTCAGGTTGGACAGTGAAAAAATTTTTCACTGGCATAGTAATATAGACCTGGAACACCCTATATAAACAAAGTACAGGAAAACCTCTGTTTCTGAAGGTTTTTATGTCTCCACTGCTCATAGCCATGGCTGCCCTGATAGACTGTTAGCAAAGGCATTTTATTCAGCCTATTTCCTCCATAAATTCATGTTCATTTCCTCTTATGCCACTAAGTTTCAGCATGAGAAACAAAGCAGGAAGCTGAAAATAACCACAATAAGATTAAGGTGTTAAAATTATTTTAAATTTGTTATTCCTTTAAGGGAATCCTTTTCAGAAACAAATGTTCTCAAAACTGGGATTCTTCTGTTAGCAGGAAAGCCACACTATGAATACAGTATATTAGCAGTCAGATTGTTTAGTTACAGAGCTGATTAAATATCAGTTACCAGAACTGTTTTCATATTTCCTATACACTTGATTATAGACAATATGATATAGACTTGGCTATAAAGTGTGCCTCCTACAGAAGACTTAAGAGTGATTTCCAAAATTTTATTATTACAGAAACAAGGTTAAGCTTCAAGAACTATTACATGATCAATTAAGCCATTTTTCTAGAATTTATCTATAATCTTTAAAGATTAAATTTGTCTATAATCTTTAAAGACTGAGAATGAATTAAACTCATTTAAACATTATTTTGACCACCTCATTGTACATTGCGTGTGTTTATGCTCAGTATTATCCTGTTGAAATTCTGCAGTGGTTAATACTACTCAGAGTATTCTCTAACATATTCTTCACTGCAGTAGCCGAGTCTTTCGCAAGACCTGCTCTGCAACATCCCTATGGGATGAGACATAATTGGTGAAATGGAAATAAAGTGTGGCATAGAGACAACAGAAACTGTAAGACACAAACACTTACTGATGGTGTTGCTTTGCCCTTGACCCCAAGATGAAAAGCGTACACAACGCAAATGCAAGGCTTTCAATGGTGCAGCATGCAAGGGCAAACCCAAACCATTCCAGGATCTCTCCAAAAAAGTTGGCTCCGCTGACATACTCAAACATTCCTCCTGAAAGCAGGACAGAGTTACTTTTAAAGCACTTTAATCACAGAGATCTCCAAGACTATCTTTTACTCTAAGTCAAATAACAGCTATATCACCAATATCTCTATACATTTTTTAAAGGCAAGGGAGGCAGTGTCCAGTGTACTATAGAAGCTCACTTCCAACCTCATTCTGAGACAGACTTTCCCCAACTCCATTTTTCCTCCATAAATCATGAAGGAAAAGCAGATTTACCAATATCACAAGTGAGTTCATGGCCTGTAAATAAATACTTAACAATGGCATCAAACTAGCATTTTGATCATAAAATAAACTTTTAAAAAATACCTTGAAATAGAAAGTATGCTCTTAGAGTCACATAAAATACATATAGTGTTAGCACACAACGTTTAACTTCTTTAACTACTTTTAGAAATAAAATTTATTATGAAAAATATTATTATTATTAATTTAAATTAGAAAATAAATTTAGAACTTCAGATGTGTTGCCCTTTTGTTTCCATTTCCCATCAGGCCTACAGCTTCAGTCCTGACACTCACCGAAAGAAGTAATTGTCAGTTTGTGTTACATGTATTTTACAGATAACCATGCATAAACAATCAGTACTCACCTGCTAGGAATTTTATAAAGTAAGAACTTTCACACTCTAATTCCAAAGTCAGTGTACAAACTGATAACATCTCTCTATGTGCTTTACCAGTAGGTCTACACAAACAAGTATTTGCCAAGTGTAATAAAGGCTATATTTTAACCTTGCTTTAGTTGCTTTGCTTTTGTTACAAAGGAGATGCAGAATTCTAGCACTTAAACTGGATAAGCAATATCAAAAAGACCAATTCCTCCTGACTGTGCAGCAAATAACATCTCATTTCCTTCAGAACTTTTTTGTATAATTACTCGATATGGTACAGCATGTTCATATCAATTTTACACATGGGCAGTTGGATTTACTCTATTAAAATTATGAAGTTGTCTTCTTGGTGAAAAATAATAGCCTACTGTCTTATATATCTATTTCTTATAGCTTCATTTAAAAAATCTCCCCAAAAACCGGAGAACAACAACTAAAGTAACAATTTAAGAGAACCAGCAGAATTCAGAAGTAACTTACTATTCTGCTCTTACAGTGTGAAACACATACCAGTGTCCTGGGTTTCAGCTGGAGTGGGTTCATTTTCACAAGAAGCTGGAAGGGGGCACAGCTGAGACAGCTGACCCAGATCATATGACATCATGCTCAGAATATAACTGGAGGAACTGCCAGAATCTTGGACTGGTGAGCAATTGCATTGTGCATTACTTGCTTCAGATATTCTTTCTTTGGTGGTATTATTGTTTCTCCTCTCTTTGTGCTGTCCTATTAAACTGTCCTTACCTCAACACATGAGTTTTTACCTTTTTTTTTCCAATTCTCCTTCTCATTCCACTGCTGGCTGTGAGTGGCTGTGTGGCGCTTAGTGGCACCACAGTCCTTTTCTGTGCCCAACGTGGGGGCCAAAGGGTCGAGTTTACAACAGATGTGACCAGCATATGTTGAAACAAACTTGTTATACACATTTCTTCTATTAATTAAATACTCACTGGTCACAGTACTGGCTTATTTGTTCACACAATGGTGTAAATCCTTATAATCCCAATTGTGATGTTTATCACCTCTGAGAGGGATCGGGACTGCCATTTTGCTGTACTTGGTAAATATTGACTAGTGATACAAGTACATTACTGGCCATTTGTATTCACCTTGGACTCCTTGCAGAATGTATTAGTAATGACACCAATCTATGGGGAAGATGGGGCAGGGGGATAATTTCACCCACTCTTTCACTTCCCCTTTCTCCTTCAGGCTAATTACAACTTTTGAGAATTGTTAATATTCTTGGAATGCTTGAGCCAGCATGTTCATCTTGCTATGTCTCCTGAATGTGTTTTAAATCATATTTAGAGTTATAAGAAAAAGTTTTCAGAATCCCACTCAAAGATCTGCTCCAAGGCTGGACAGTTATGGGTGACATGGCATGTGCAAAAATAGGGGCAGGTATCTAGAGAACTTCTCACCACCAAAGGTTTGTAAATTCCCTCCTGAACAACTGCATCACCCTGATAAACTGATAGAATATTTGAAAGGAAAATGCTGTGGCTATTCCAAAGAGGCACAACTTACTACACTGTGCTGTGCCCTGGCCAGTATTTCCCAAACACTGCTCAATATTATGTTGTACCTTCACAGAGAAGGGAGCAAAACCAGACTGATAAGCACTTGGCTATTCCAACTCTTGTGAGAAGCACTAGAGATGGGCACTGTGGCTACTCAAACCCTGATGACTGCCACTATTGCTGAACAAGAGAACCATCCTATGCCTTTATCAGTCCCCCTATACAGAATACACCAAAAAAATCAGTTCACTTAGTGAAAGATGAAAGTGAACTAGGGCTATCATGAGTAAAGGCAGAATCAGAGATAATCATAGAATCATTCTATTAGGAAAAGAACTTTAAGATCAAGTCCAACCACTAACTTAACACTGCCAAATTCACCACTAAACCATATCTCTCAGCACTTCCTTTACACAGCTTTATAATACCTCCAGGGATGGTGACTCAGGCAGCCCATTCCAGTGTTAGCAACCCTCTTAGTGAAAAACTTCTTCCTAATCTCCAATCTAAACCTCCCCTCATACAACTTGAGACCATTTCCTCTTGTTCTATCATTTGTTACTAGGGAGAAGAGACTGACCTTCCAGGTAGTTGTAAAGTGATAACAGTCTCCCCTCAGCCTCCTCTTCTCTAGGCTAAACACTCCCAGTTCCCTCAGCCACTCCTCATAAGATTTGTTCTCCAGACCAGCATATCATTGCCTGTCTCTGGACATGCTCCAGCACCTCAATGCTCTTCTTATAGTGAGGGGCCCAAAACTGGACACAATATTCAAGGTGCAGCCTCATCAGCACAGAATATAGAGGGACAATCACCTCCCTGCTGGCCACATGTCATGGTTTAGCAAGGAGCAGCTTTTGCTTGGTAAGAGGGGGAGCAGGTTGCAGTGAAGACCCAGTAAAGAGTTTTTGGACTCTCCCCCGGCTCCTGGGTTCACACCCACCTCCGGCCCGGCTGGGCCAATCTGGTGACTCTGTGATCACTATTTAGGAATGGGAATTTGAAGTGCTGGCAGGAGGTGTATAAGTGATACAAGATGGAGGTGACCAAGCAGACCCTACAGTCAGAGAAGGAGGAAGAAAAGAGGACCATCAGACCAGAGACCCCTCTGCAAGCCATGGTGAGAATGCAGCTGTACCCCTGCAAACCATGCAGGGCTATAGTAGGACTGAGAACCACCAGCAGCTCCATGTGAGTGCACCCAGACTGTGTAGGGAGGTGGCCATGGTGCAGGCCGTGCTGGAGAGCCTGCACACCACAGAGCAGACCTACGCGAGAGGCAGAAAGGAGCTGTAGTTTTTGGGATAAATGCACGTCAGAGGAGCCCATGCTGGGCTGCCATGTGTGTGAGGTACCCCACGGACTTGCAGGGAGTACTGGTGTGGAGCCCACCTGCCCTGAGGAGGGACAAATGGCAGAAGCTATCAGGAATAGAGTGACTGAAACTCCCACTCCCTGCCCCCTGCTCTGTTCAAGGTGGGGAGGAGGAAAAAGACACTGGGATCGGGACTCTGAGCCTGGGAAGAGGAGAGGAGTAAGGAGAAGGTGGTCTTAAAGGGCTGGTCAGATTCTTCATCATTGTACCACTCTGTGTTGTTTTATTTTGGTTATGTTTTGGGGTTTTATGGTTATGCTTTAGTTGGTATTGCACTAAATTAATTTCTGTTTTCTTCCCAAGCCGAGTAGCCTGGTCTGTTTTGTCCTGAACCTTAAATAGCAATTAAGCTCTCCCTGCCCTTTGGCGATCCTCAAGTCTTTGGTACTTGAGGCTAATCGTGGTCTTTTGTTCCCTGATAGGCCTAAACCACAACACCATGCTATTTCTGATACAAGCCAGGATGCCAATGGCCTTCTTGGCCACTTGGGCACACTGCTGGGTTATGTTCTGCAGCTGTTGACCAATCTTCCCCAGGTCCTTTCCCTCTGGGCAGCTTTCCAGCCATTCTGCCCCAAGCCTGTAGTATTGCATGGAGTTGATGTGGCCAAAGTGCAGGACCTGGCACTTGGCCTTGTTAACTCTCATACAATTGGCCTCAGCCCATTGATCCAGCCTGTTCAAGTCCCTCTGAAGAACCTTCCTGCCCTCAAGCAGATCTACACACCTGCTCAGCTTTGTGTCATCAGCAAATTTACTGAGGGTGCTCAATCCCCTCATCCAGATCATGAATAAAGATGTTAAACAGAACAGGCCCCAGCACTGAGCCCTGGGGAACACCACTGGTAACCTGATTTAACTCCACTCCCCACTACTTTCCAGGCCTAGCTGTACAGTTTTGCACCCATCTCAGAGTAGGTCCATTCAAGCCATGGGAAGCCAGTTTCTCCAGGAGGATGCTGTAGGAGACTGTGTGGCTTTACTAAATTCCAGGAATGCCACATCCACAGCCTTTCCCTTATACACTGAGCAGGTCACCTTGTCATAGAAGGAGATCAGGTTGGTCGAGCCGGATAAAAGCCATAAAGCCGTGCTGACTGGCCCTGAACCCTGGGTTGTCCTGTATATGCCTCAAGATAGCACTCAGGATGATCTATTCCATAACTTTACCTGGCACTGAGGTCAGGCAGAGAGGCCTGTAGCTCCCAGAATCCTCCTTCCAGCCCTTCTTGTAGATGGGTGTCACAATTGCCAGCCTCCAGTGCATTAGGACCTCTCTGGTGAGCCAGGACTGCTGGTAGATAATGGAGAATGGTTTGGCAAGCACTTCTGCTAGCTGCCTCACACATCATTTCTCCATGGACTAAAGAGGTTTCATTCTGTCCCCTGCCCCTGTCTTCCAGCTCAGGGGGCCAGATACCCCAAGAATCAGGTTTTACCTTTGAAGACCAAGGTGAACAAGGCATTAAGTACCTCAGCCTTTTCCTCATCCTTAGTCACTGAGCTTTCCCCTGCACCCATTAAAGGATGAAGATTCCCTTTAAGCCTCCTTTGTTGCTGATATAGAAACTTTTCCTATTGTCTTTTACAGCTGTGGCCAGCTTAAGTTTTAATTGTGTCTTGGCCCTTCTAATTTTCCTCCTGCATCAAAACCTCCTTGTAGTCCTCCTGAGCTGCCTGACCTTTCTTCTGAAGGTCATAAATTCTGTTTATCCTCCTGAGCTCCAGCAGAAGCTCCCTGTTCAGCCAGAATTATCTTCTGCCCCACCAGCTCATCTTGCATGTGGGCACAGCCTGATCCTGCACATTTAAAATTTCCGTCTTGAAGAATATCCAGTCTTCCTGGACTCCCTTGCCCACCAGGACTCTGGCAACCAACTTGCTCAACATGTCAAAGTTTGCCCTCTGGAAATCTAAGGTAGTAGCTCTGCTGACTCCCATTTTTGCTTCTGTGAGGATCAGGAACTCAATCATTTCATGATCATTATGCCCAAGATGGCCTCCAACTAGCAATCACCCAATCCCTATCTGAAGGTGAGCTGCAATATATGCAAAAGGACTTCAGATATCCAAGGGACCACATTGTCTCTTGGCTTCTCTGAAGCTAGGATAATGGAGTCAGCATCTTGGAATCAGTGGGAAGGGAAACTAAGTAGCTGGGCTCTCTGTGTAGGGAAGAGGACATTGACAAAGCAATTAGAAAAAGTTATGAACTCTCAGCTTCTGGAGGTGACTTCTGTTGAGTGTGAGAGAAAGGTACCTCTCTCAGGGAGATGTTGTATGTCATCCAGGCAAGCAGACCACAACAGAGTGAGGTATCCAGTACCCGAGGGAACTAGCCACACGGAGGTGATTTCTAATGACCTGGATAATGAGCAGTTACCCACAGATCCCAATGAAGTCCACTGCACACTCCCTATGTGGCAAAAGTTTCTGCAAAGTGCACCACCATCTTATGTCAACTGATTGGCAGTCATGTCCTGGAAAGAAAGCAAGGGACACATAGTGGATGAAGGGGCTGCTCAACACTGACAATGTGAAGTCTCTCTTCATCCCTATGGGCCTGGGTCTCAGCTATAAAGAAACCATTCTGAGAGTTCCAGCAATTTAAAGAGGTTATATTCTACTCCCTACTTCTATGGGCCCATGTCTCAGCTACTAGAAGCAGGTCCTCAAGAGAGAGGATATAGAAGGCACACACACTGGGTACCCCACGTGACCATGGAGAGGACATGAGAACAGGATGGGATGGAAAATCTACCTCAACGCTAGAAGCACAGGTATGTGAGTTGCAAGAAAAAAAGAGTCACAAAAGGGATTATTCCTGGAAGAATGCTCCTCCAGTTTCCAGTGGGCAGTTCCCCGGGCAGAGTAAAAGGGCTGTTCCCACTTGTGATGTTCTTGAAGGGACTTCTTGATTCATGTTTACAAAAAAGTGAGTAACAAATAATATAATCAAGATTAGGAAGGCACTGTCTCCATCCTGGGGGAGGAAAGGGACAACTAGTTTTGTTGGGCTGTGTGGATTCAATGGCCTGGCATATCAGACCCATAAGAACAGAAGGTTCTAGTGGACACTGGGTGCACATTTTACACTAATGCCCCCTCCTCCCCATCCCATGGTGGGAGGCAGTGGGGACAGCAAGGATGAGATGGGAACGGACAAGGGGGAAAGAGAGAGCAGCCCTGTGGTGCTTACTTGCTGGCTGGGCTTAAAACCCCAACAACTTAGAATGTCTCCAAAAGTGACAATAAACCTTAACACTTCAATAGGTTCCCTAAGAAGTCCTGCCATATTCTCCTTTTTCTCATGAAGGCCAGAATTTATAATGCTGTATTGGGTTTGTGTGGAGCACAGCAGGAGTTACTGCAGTGGTGACCCCTCTAAGGAGTTCTTGAGACTTCTGCCAGTTCCGAGTCAGACTCTCCTCCAGCCTGAACAGGCCAGTCTGGCACCTCTGCAATAACTATTTAAGAAGGGAAATCTGTAGAGGGTGGAGGAGATGGAAAGAGTGGGACAAAATGGAGGCACCCACACAGACCCTGCAGTCAGGGAGTAAGGAGGAGAAGAGGCATGCTTGACTGCAGACCCCCCTGCAGCCCACAGCAAGAAGACAGCTATCCCCCTGCAGTCCACAGAGGTAATGGTGGGACTGAAACCCACCAGCAGCTCCAGGAGGACCTCACAGGGGAGGAGGTGACCACACTTGGAGAGGCCAGAGACCATGTGGGGAGGCAGCCATAGCCTGTAGAATGGGCTGGGCCAAGGGCTCCAGAGACCCACACAGGAGGTGGAAAGGAGCTGCAGCCCTCAGGATAAATGCACGGCCAAGCAGCCCATAGAGGGCTGCCCAGGCTGTGAGGGACTGGGTGCTGGAGCAGGGGGAACCCATCTGCCTTGAGGAAAGACAAGCAGCAGGAGCCATCAGGAAAGGACTGAAACCCCCATTCTCTGTCTGCCTGTACTGTTTGACATCAGGATCACGGTTCTGAGCCTGGGAAGAGGGAAGAAGTGTGCAGAGGATGGTGGTCTTAAAAGGCGGGTTGTGCTCTTCATCATAGTCCCACTCTGTGTTGTTGTTTTTGGTCAGTGGTGGTTTAAATTAGTTTTTGTTTTCTACCCTAAGTTGAGTAGGCTTGTCTCTTTTGCCTGGGACTAAAAGTGGTAAGTGAGCCCTTCCTCTCCTTGGAGATTTCTATGAAGTCCTGGCTTACTCTTCTCCTCCCCATTCTGACGAGAAGTGGGGAGTGAGCAAGCAGCTGTGTGGTCCTTGTGCCCAGCTCGGCCTAAACCATGACAAATGCATGCTTCCTTTGGCTTTGTCTTCTTTTCTCCATATCTCTCTTACTGCAGCAATTGTTGCTCTTCGATTAGCTGTGCTCCCTCCCTCTCTTCATACATGGAACAATGCAAGATGGGCCAGCCAGACACAATTGCTGTGTCCCCTACTGCCCCCACACTGGCATGATAATTTAGGTGTTCCTTCTCCACCCACTTGCTGATTCTCCTAAAAGTTGTGCATTGCTATGTTACATTTTTACCCCTTTTTAAAAACACAAAGTTCGTCAAGAAATTAAGAGACTCACACAGCCCTGTGATAGCAGGAAACAGATCCTTTAGAATACTTGGCTTAATAATAACAAGTTTCCAACACTATGAAATCACTTCCCAAGGTAGATAAACTGTTATTTCCAGTTTCCTCTTATATCATAAATTACTGTCTTACCTAAAATACACCGAGCTTTAGAAGGTCATTGTTCTGTAGAATCATTTTCAGTTGGAAGGGACCTCTTGAGATCATCTAGTCCCATCTCTCTAGCTCACGCAGGTCAGCTAAACCTGGTTGCCCAGAAACGTGTCCTGTGCACTTTTGAGTACCTCTACAGATGAAGACTCCACAACTTGAGCAACCTGTTCTAGTATTTGACCAGCGTCACAGCAAAAAAAAATGTTCAGATATAATTTCTTGTGTTTGAATTTAGTGCCCAGTGCCTCTGATCTGGTACTGGGCATCACCTGAGAAGAATTTAGCGCTCTCATCTTCATTCCTTCCCACCATATATTTATACACATTAATAAGATCCCCCTGAGTCTTCTCTTCTCCAGGCTGAACCATCTCAGCTCTGTCTACATCCCCTCATGTGAGAGATGATTCTTTTGCTATAGAGATTTCTGTAACATTTTTACTTACCTCTTGGTATCTTGTAACCAGTTTCCCCTGGTTTTCTCAGATTTCTGAGAATATGATCTGAATGAATATTGATTGCCATGCCAATCAACCACCCTATAAAACCTGAAGAGAAAAATTAAGAATATTTTCTTTAATATACCGAGTCAATGTGCTTGTTCAGAAAACAAAATACAGTCACATATATGAGGCATATTATCTCAAAGCATAAGTAATACAAGAAATTCTGATGACATCCTGCACAGTCCCAGTCCTAAACTCAGCTCTTCATTCAGCAAACCTCACAGTAACCAACAGGCTCTAGACAGGAATAGTACTGTATGTACAAACTTTATTCTTATGTTGCTAAACTTATATAAATGTATACATGTGTACATATACATGTGTATATTTCCCTTTCACATATAAAAAACAAATACAGCAAAATCTTAAACACTGAAACAGGCATTCTGATTCTTGTCAGAAGAGACATGTTAGTCCCACTCTTTTTTTTTTTAAGACAATATACCAGAGTTTCCAAAGCAGACTTCACTTCTGCTCATTTTCACTTTCCCATATAAGTGGACCTTGCCTTGTAAGTGGACAAGTTGTTAGATAGGCAGCTTTCTTCTCTCAACCTCTTGTGAGCTGCATTTACCTAAAGGACCTATCTGTCTGTTTCCTCTCAGATTAGGAGGAAATCATAGAATGGTAGGGGTTGGAAGGGATCTCTAGAGATCATCCAGTTCAACCCTCCTGCTAAAGCATGTTCACCTCAATCAGGTTACACAACAGAAACATATCAAGGGAGGGAGACTCCAGAAAAGGAGACTCCATAACCTTGCTGGGCAGCCTGTGCCAGTGCTCCCTCACAGCAAAGTTTTCCCTTGTGTTTAAGTTGAACTTTTTGTGTTCCAGGTTTTGTCCACTACACCTTTACCTATCACTGGGCACAACAGAAAAAAAAGTGTTGTCCTGTCCTCCTGACATATACCCTTTAGATATTTGTAACTGTTGATGAGATTCCCCCTTTAGTCTCCTCTAAGCTAAACAGCCCCAGTTCCCACAGCCTTTCCTCAAAAGAAAGACGCTCCAGTCCCCTGATCATCTTAATGGTACTCCACTGGACTCTCCAGAAGTTCCCTGTTCCTCTTGAGCTGGGGAGCCCAAAACTAGACACAGGACTCCACATGAGGCTTCACCAGGACAGAGGGGAAGGGGAATCTCCCTCAACCAGCTGGCCACACTCTTCTTGATGCCATTGGCCTTCTTGGCCACAAGGGCACATCAGTGGCTCATGTTTAGTTTATTAAGAACCACGACTGCCAAGTCTCTCTCTGCAAAGCTGCCCTCCAGCAGGTCAACCCCCAGCCTATACTGGTGCATGGGGTTGTTCATTCCCAGATGCAGGACTCTGCACTTGTCCTTGTTGAACCTCATGACATTCCTTCCTGCCCAACTCTCAAGCTGGTGAAGGTCTGGCTGAATGGCAGCACAGCCTTCTGGTGAATCCACCAGTTCTCCCAGTTTGGTGTTATCAGTGAACTTGCTGAGTGAACACCGTCCCCTTATCCAGGTTGTTGATGCTGAATAAGACTGGCCCCAGAACCAATTTCTGTGGACTTCCACCGGCCACAAGCTTCCCACTCGACTTGGCTCTGTTGATCACCACCCTCTGGGATCTGTTGTTCAATTAGTTCTCAGTCTACCTCACCATCCACTCATCCATGTTGTCCTATGAGGATGTAAAAGGAGACAGTGTCAAAAGCCTTGCTGATGACAAGGTAGATGACATTCACTGTTCTGCCCTCTTCTAGCATCTAAAATGATCTATTTGTGGAGAAATTGATGTTTCTGCATGAAAGCTCTCTCCATATTTAACTAAATAAATAAAACCACATTAGATTAGCTTGTCACAATCTGTGAACAAGCATGTTATTTAACCTTTTTTTCATATAGCACAGAGCAGTAACTTTCCATTAGCAACCAAGGTGGGTAGATGCCATATGTAGATGCCAGATGCCATATGTCTTCTGTGGTAAGATGTTACCATCATCCTTTCAACTATATATTCAATGTAAGTACATTATCATGAGATACATTAGATCAACATAATGAGGAATTTACAAACTAAATGGTAAAATGACAACATTCAAAACCATGGGATGACTGAAATACTGTTGAATTTTAGTTTTAGGAAAACAAATTATTTGAACTTTTTCTCTTCAAAAGAAACCTTTATCTAAAAAGACAATGTTCCATCCCCACTGCATCCATCAACAAAAATAGCTTGCTTTTCTTACGAAAGTTGGTATCAGTTCAGGAAAGAAAACCAATTTTCTTTCTCAGGAAAGGGGAAATAAGAGACCCTTCAATTTTTCTGAAATGTCACCATAATTTTGTTGGCTGCCCAGATGGGTTGTGGAGTCTCTTTCCCTGGAGACATTAAAAACCCATCTGGACGAATTCCTTTGTGACCTACTGTAGGTGGTACTGCTCTAGCAGAGGAATTGGACTAGATGATCTTTCAAGGTGCCTTCCAACCCTTAAGATTATGTGATTCTGTAATGTTACCTGTGTATTCTATTTTGGTATCTGGTTGGAAATTAGTATGTGAACTATTAAGAAATTTTCAGATAATGCAAAAAATCTTGAGCTTGCTTAAGAGTGTTCAATTACTATAGAAGATTAGTTAGATTCTGCACATTCTTACCCTTATTTGAAAACTACCACATGACAGAAGCAAACAATCTAATCTCTCTTCATGGACAATGAGACAATAAATGTAGGCAATTGTCACAGGACCCCTCTTCCATTTGAGGATCCACTTTTCCCTGAAGTATTGCACAACCGTTTCCTGAACTGACACATGTGTAAGGTACACAACAAAAGACCATATATGAAGTTGTTCCCACATTGGTTTGCAAGCTCATGGTTTTATCAAGCATTGTGTTGCATTTTGAAGCAGAACATTTCCATTTCCTCTGAAAACAAATGAGTTCACTGCTCTGAACTAAACCAGCCCAGAGAAACCAGAAGGGAACCACATCAAAACTGTATTACTGCTCTAACTCAATTGCAGTAGATATAGGCTACCGCTTTCCCAGAATTAACTCCTAAACATTTGGAAACAGTCAGTCAATCTGTATACTAAGGCTCCACAGAGAACACATCAGTTGTTTGAAGCCTCTCATCATGATGATTAGTCATCCTCACTTTTCCAAATTTGTCTTCACAGCAAATTTACCTCATTTGAACTTCCAACTGCTGAACCTTGTTTGGCTGCTATTTGTAGACACTCTCCTATTTCTGTTTTACATGTAACCTCACACAGACTGGAGAAATATCTTAGCCCTCAGAAAATATGCTTTCTTGCTATTGTTATTTTCTAATCTTCTATTTAGTCATTTTAAAGACACTTAAGGTCACTGCCAGATGTTTTTTAAGAACTGGAACATAGGAGTCCAACTTGAGTTGATAAAAGCTACAAGGATGAACTGCATATACTTGGAGGTATTTAGCTGTGATAAATACCAAATAGTAGTAATTAGAAATATCCTCTATGTTCCAATTACATTTGCACTACAACACAACATAAAAAAAAGCCTAAAAGGTATCCTAATTACAGGACTAAAAGGAACAAGAAGTCTTAGGTTTAGCTGTTTCACAGCCATGCTAAACTTTATTGAAAAATTTATTGTAATAACCATCTCAAAAAAGCCAGAGTGACACTATCAAAATGGTTGCTATGTACCTTCTTTAACTTCCATGATAACTTTTAAAGCAATATTTTGACTTATAACAGTCTGGAAAGCAGTATTTTGCTTATGAATAACAGTACTAGAAATAAACACATATATTTAACATAATTTAATACATATAAAAGCATATATTCCAAACTGCTATTATTTGAAAACAAAAACAAACAAATCCCCAAATAAAAACTAAACCCAAACTGAAATAATTAATACATAGAAGTACTCATAACTCAACACAGATTAACCTAACTACTATTTACACATATTCATCTTTCAGAAACCTTCAAGTGAACTGAGCAACAGTCTTACTGCCGTATTTTAAGATTTTTTTCAATATGGAGAAATTGATTTATGGCTCGACTTGTTTACAGCACTGTATTGCAATATCTTTTGATTAAGGTTCTCAACTAGGACTCCAGAAACAGTCTGCATTGCATCAGATTCTTCAACAGTTTTGATTAATGGATCTTTTAATCAAGGCAGTTAACCTAACTACTATTTACACACGTTCTTCTTTTAGAAACCTTTGAAAGTCAAAGAAAGCCGTCAAGTAAGCCTGAGCAACAGTCTTACTGCCTTATTTTAAGATTTTTCAGTATGTATTTCCAATTTTTTGTTGGACCTAAGTTTAAGGAGACTGTAATTTCAGAAGTACAAAAAGGATTTAAGATATATCCACGTGCCTAGTGCCCACTGAAGTCTTACCCTTGTACCTCAATTTGTCCATTTTTAGAGCACAGGCACTACTCTCTCCTAATTTTGCCAAAAAAGGAATTTATTTTAAACTTCTTCCATTTTATAGTCATGACAGCATTTAGCACAGTGGTCCTTTACTATCATCCACAACAACTCTGTAATAAAGATAAAAACTTCTTATTCTTGCTGCAAAAAGCTTAAGAAATCTGGCTCCAGAATAACAAGAACATTAGCAGGTCAGATAGCCCAGTATTCTCACTTTGTCTGACAAAGCAAAATAACCTGGTTTACCTTCAGATCACAAAGATCTTTCTGTAAACAGTTCTTTTGAAAATGACACTAAGTTTTTAACAGTAGGCAAAAGTAGATGCCTAGGAAACAAAAAAATAGGGCAAAGACAATATTTTGTCACTAAACATTCTAACCTTTTAATCACATACATGCCTTCAAGTATAAATGTAACCTCGCTTCCTGATAAGAGTGAGTAATCAATCCCTCTATGCATGCCCTTCCTGATGGGACAGTTTCAGTCTTTGCCAAAGCCTACTCTCTATCAGAGTGTGGGTGGTGTTGGTACATGTGCAAGCATGCATGTGTTCTAACACAAAAGACTTTTGGCATTAGAAGCATAGTGTACCATCTTGGTATACAGCAGCTATCCTTACTGGATTTTTACTTCATTAATTTCTTCACTTTTGTTTAACTGCATACAAAGCTTTAGCACCCATAACATCAAAATGGATTTCAGTTTAGTCTACGTGCTATTTGGAAAATCTGCTTTGTTTATCCTAAACTTGTATGCTGCTGGTTCCATTTAATGTCTCAATTTCCCATATTGAAAAAAACCCACATGACTCTCATTTACTTTGGTGTTAAAGAATAAAGATGACAGTCAGCTCACCTAGCACTGACATTGTGGGAAGATTTATCAGTTCAATTCTAAAATACAAAAAAGATTAAAAGCCTTCAAGCTACAGTAAGCAAGAGAATAAACTATGAGAAAAGTAATAAAAAGGGATTGAAGATACTATAAAATTACAATAAAACCCCATGAAGACAAAGGAAAACTACATCTAATGTTCTCATAACATCTGTTAACTCACCTGTAATGAAACAGGGATCTTTTAACCAGCAGGGAGGGTATTTTGCATAGTTGCTTAAGCTTCGGCCTTGCATGTATCCATTGCAACTACAGAACAGAAGTGCTAGCACAAAAGTGAAAAATGGTGTTGGTTTTCCTTCCCGGATGAGAAAAGGAAATATGAGTGCCCTACAGTGAACAAGAAAAATTGTTTCATTAATGAACACAAAATATATATTTAATGTCTAAAACTCTAATTCATAGTCTGCATTACCCTGCTTTACAAATTCTCAATGGAAACTTTGATCCCAGTTCAGAAGGATAACTAGGCTTGCTTTAACACCAAATGTTATTTTTGTTGCCTAATTGGAATTACATCAGTGTTCTCTCTAGTAACAGAAATTTTGAACTTTGTATCCAAGGCAATTACTTTGGCCATGGCAATAATTTTGTCCTCCTTTGACCAAGGGAGGTTCAGGCTGGATATTAGGAGGAATTTCTTTACTGAAAGAGTTGTCAGGCATTGGAACAGCTGCCCAGGAAGATGATGGAGATACTATCCCTGGAGGTGTTTAAGAGACAGTTGGATTTCATACTTAGGGAAAAGTTCTAGTGGTTGATAGGGCTGGGACAAAGGCTGGACTCAATGACCTTAGATGTGTCTTCTAGTTGAAATGATTCTATATTCATCATGTGCAATATGGGAACATTATTCCCTTCTACCATATGTTGACAAGGCAGGGTCAGCTTGATGGGTAGATCCTCTGGTGTTATACTAACGAAGTGGCTTTTATTAAATGTTTGAAGGTTCCACCACCCCATTCCTACTAACGAAGTGGCTTTTATTAAATGTTTGAAGGTTCCACCACCCCATTCCTCTCAGCACAGTTTTCAGCAGTCCATTGCAGTGTTCAATTTTGCCAGAGGCTGGTGCATGATAGGGGATGTGATAGACTCACTTGATGCCGTGCTCTTTGGCTCAGTTGTCTGTTAGGTTGTTTCAGAAATGTGTCTCATTGTCTGACGCAACCCTTTCTGGGGTGCCATGTCGCCATCAGACTTGCCTTTCAAGGCCCAGGATAGTGTTCCAGGCAGTGGGATGAGGCACAGGATATGTTTCCAACCATCCACTGGTTGCTTCCACCACTGTAAGCACCAGGCATTTGCCTGAGTTTGTAAGAGTGTGACATAGTTCATCTGTCAGGCCTCCCTCTATTTATATTTCAGCCATCATCCTTCATACCACAGAAGCTTAAATTGCTTGGCCTGTTTGATTGCAGCACACATCTCACATTCATGGATAACTTGTGCAACAGTATCCATGGTCAAGTCCACTCCTCAATCACAAGCCCACCTATAGGTGGTATCTCCTTGATGGCCTGAGGCATCATGGGCCCACTGACCTATAAATAATTTACCCTTATGTTACCAATTCAGATCCACTTGAGCCACTTCAACCTTAGCAGCTTGATCCACTAGCTGGTTGTGTTGAAGCACTTCAGTGGCCCAACTCTTACAATATGTGGGCATCTACATGACACTTCCACAACTGGCTTCTCCAACTGGACAGCAGCATTTTCTCACAGCTGAGATGTGTTTGCCTTAGCACTACCAGTTCATCTGCTTACATTGCTGCAGCCACTCCCACAGAGTTTTTGCCACCACTAGTCAGTATAGAGATAGAGCAGTGTTCACTTTTCTCCTTTATCAAGTCTAAATCTGGCTGGATGGCTTTCACTTCCACAAACTATCTCGATTCACCTTCTTCCGTAGTTTCTGCAACTTGTCATATAGAGCTCCATACAGCTATCTTCTGCATCTGATACTTTCCCACAATGTAACAGAACTCATCAGTGAACAGGGCACATTGCTTCTCATTTTCTCAGAGTTCATTTTACAGTGAAATCTCTTCAGCATGTGACATGCCATACTCTGAAATCTTTGCTTTCTGGCCAGTCTGTGATCAGTTCCAGAATTCCTAGGTGACTGGGGTTTCCTACTTGAGCCAGTTGCATGATCAGGATCCACAACAGTGTCACGCACTTACTCCTCATGGCATCAGTCACATGATGTGTGGAGAAGACCCTCCAGCCCAGCATCACCACTGAAGGTGCCAAGAGGAGCTGTGTTTCAGTACTAACCACTTCTGAGGCAGCTCAAACTCCTTCATATGTTGCCAGTATCTCATCTTCAGTTGGGGTACAGCAGATCTCAGATCATCTGCATCCCCAAATCCAAAAGCCGAAGTGTTGGCCTCAGGTTTCCCCAGGTACTTTCTGCCAGAGACTACAGGTAAGACCCTGGTTGCAGTGTAGAGCACATTTTTAACTTCTTATTCTACTCAGATTGGCTCAACAGCTAATGCATTAACTTCTTCTTGTTAATCAGGAGCATGGAAAACAGGGCATGGTGCAACAGTTTGTGCAACAGAGAGCCAGAACTCAGGGGAGTGCTCTAGTCTCAAGCTGACAAGATTGTGAGCGTTTCCCTGCAAGCTAAAACCAGGGCTCAGAAAGAGAATGCCCTGTAGAAGATCAATGCATCCACCCATATGGAGATGGGTACCAAGGATGCTTCAGTGCAGGCAGACTGGAGGGGGTGTTTAAGTACACTTCCTGCTAAGGTAAGTATGTGTGATGGGTACCATCAAGTCCAAGAGCTGCAACATCGAGTTAAAGAGCTGCAGGAAACTATTAGTAGACTCTGAAGTATTAGAGGAACAGAGCTAGAGATTGACAGATGGTTCCAAAGCCAGGCACCAGCCTCCACTGAAAATTAAATGCTTTGGACACTGGTGACAAAAAAGCTTTGCAGTCCTCCCTCCAGTGTTCCAATAAAAAACAGCTTTGAAGAATTAACAATGGAGGACATGGATGAGCAAGGTCCAGGTGGGGAAACCTCAACAACCAATCTAACACCAACAGCTCCACTGGCAACAGGCAGTGGGCACCGTAAAAAGAAGCAATGGGTGATCGTTGAGGGTCACTCCCTGCTAAAAGGCACCGAGAGACCCATCTGGACAATTGGATAAGGAGAGGTGCTGCCTGTCAGGAGCCAAGATCTGAGACGTGGCTGAGAGTGCCATGTCTCATCAGGGACATAGGCTACTATCCCCTAATCCTCATCCATGTGGGTATGAACAATGTAATGAGACATGACATTATCAGAATGAAGGAAAACTATAAAATCTTGGGGAAGCAAGTGAATTATCTTTTCATCCACCCTGCCTACCAGAAGAAAGGGTGCAGTCAATAATACAAAAATCATAGAAGTTAACTCCCAGCTTAGAGGCTGGTATCGAGAAGGTTTTGTTTTTTTATAACAATGGGATCTTTTTTGATGACTACAGTTTGATAATGCACAATAGAATACACTTCTCTCACAATGGCACTGGAATCTTTGGGAATAGGCTGGCCAGCTTGGTTAAGAGGGCTTCAAACTGAAAGACTTGGAGGTGGGGTTTGAAATGGGAAAATATGTGGCATCCCATTTAATATGGAAACAGGTCAGAGCTAGAAGTGCAATGATGAGTGTCCCTCAGTCCTGTACCAAGATGAGAAGCAGAAGGCTGACCACCCTGAGGGAGTGTCAAATGAGGGAGGATCCTCTTGCACCCATCCAGGTCTGCTCAAGTAAGCCCCTGCATTAGCTGTAAACGAATTGCACACAGCCTGGTATAAGCAGGAAGGACTGGAGATATGGGTGTGAATGCAGGGCTCTGACCTCACTGCAGTTACAGAGACACCGTGGGACAGCTTCTCATGAGTGGGAGAACAGTCATGAAAGGCTATGTATTATTTAGGAAAGACAGGCCAACGAGCTGAGGAGTTGGAGTTGCTCTCTATGTGTGAGAGCAATTAGAGTGCATTGAGATTTGCCTGGGTGGGGATGAGCATTGGGTTGGTGCTTATGGGTGAGAATTAAGGGGAAGGCTAGTGTGGGTTATACTATTGGTGGGAGTTAATTACAGGCAACACGATCAGGAGGAGGAAGTGAATGAGGCCTTCTACAAACAGCTGAGAGCTGCCTCACAGTCACAATTCCCAGTCCTCATGGGGGACTTCAAATACCCTGATACTTGCAGGCAAAGCTGCTCAGCCAAGCACACTCAGTCCAGGAGGTTCCTACAGATTGTTGATTAAAACTTCCTGTTGGTGACTGAGTCACCAACAAGGAAAGGTGTGCTGCTGGACCTTGTGCTAACAAATAAAGAGGGTCCAGTTTTGGGGATATGAAAGTTGGAGACAACCTTGGCTGCAGTGACCATGAGATGGTGGAGTTCAACATCCTGTGTGGAAGAAGCAGGACACCAAGCTGGGTTATGACCCTGGACTTAAAGACAGCTAGCTTTGGCCTCTTCAAAGACCTGCTTGGAAAAAGTTTGCTGATGACACCAAACTGGCTGATTCACCAAAAGGCTGTTCTGCCATTCAGTGGTATCTCAACCAGCTTGAGAGTTGGGCGGAGAGGAACCTCATAAGGTTCAACAAGGACAAGTGCAGAGTCCTGCACCTGGGGAGGAACAACCTCATGCACCAGTATAGGCTGGGGGTGACCTGCTGAAGAGTAGCTGTGCAGAGAGAGACCTGGGAGTCCTGGTTGACAATAAACCAACCATGAGCCAGCAATGTGCTCTCGTGGCCAAGAAGGCCAATGGCATTCAGTGGTACATCAAGAGGTTGAAGCAGGTTGAAGGAGGCTCTGCTCCCCCTCTACTCTGCCCTGGTGAGGCCTCATCTGGAGTCCTGTGCACAGTTTTGGGCTCCTCAGCTCAAGAGGGACAGGGAACTTCTGGAGACAGTCCAGCACAGGGCCACCAAGATGATCAGGGGACTGGAGCATCTTTCTTATGAGGAAAGGCTGCAGGACCTGGAGCTGTTTAGCCTGGAGAAGAGGAGACTAAGAGAGGACCTCATTAATACAAGTATTTAAAAGGTGTATATCAGGTGGATGGGGCAAAACTTTTTCCTGTAGTGTTCAGTGATAGGACTAGAGGTAATGGACAAAAGCTGGAACACAAAATTTCCACTTAAGGAAAAACTTCTTTACTGTGAGGGAGCCCTGGTACAGGCTGCCCAGGGAGGTTGTGGAGTCTCCTCTGGAGGCCTTCAATATCTTCCTGGACATGTTCCTGTATGATCTGATCTAGATGGATCTGCTTTAGCAGGTGTTTGGACTAGATTATCTCTAAATGTCCCTTCCAACTCCTACCATTCTGTGAATTTGTTCAAAGGCTTGCCATTGCTCAGCCTCACCTCCATCCTGTAAAGGTGATGGAACAACTCATCAAGGCCCCATTTGAAATAATTTTTCTTCTGGAGCACTTGATAAAGAAGGCTTATAATCAGACCATCATTTGGAAGATGCATCCTTCATAAACCCACAATGCTTAAGAAAGCTTATGTTTCATTTTTGCTAGTCAGCAGAGATATGGCTGAGACTTTGTTGATCACATTCATTGGGATCTGACAACACCCATCTTGCCATTGTATTACTAAAAATGGATCTCCTGTGAGTCCCTTGACCTTACTTCAGGTGTACTTATCCCCTCTCCAAGTGAAAACAAATGGAGGCCTGTACTCCGCTGTCAAAGAGATTGAGGAAAACACATTAGAGATATCAGTTGTGGTGTATCACCTGGCTGCCTTTGACTCTTAGTTGGTATTGTAGTTCTAGAATATCCAGTACAGCTGCACTCAGTATAAACATTACTTCATTCCGGATATGACAGTCTACTGTTGGTCAACAGTCTCCATTAGATTTTTGCACTGGCATAATTTTTTTCACACCACCTAGAACCAGGTACCCAGCCCGTTCCCAAGCTATTAACAGAATATCCCCTTGGCTAGTTTGCATCAGCTATCTCGCTGTGCCCCCTCCCAGCTCCTTGTGAAAATTAACCCAACCCAAATCAAACCCAGGACAGCTCTCAACAAGTAAAGTAGGTGAACATTTTTGTGCTGTGTCTCATTAGCTAGACAACTCCCAGTTGCCTATCAATTTAATTACAACCTATAATGATATAGAGCAGGATTATTGAAGCCTGGGCATCCTTTACATGTCTTCCAGCTACCCAAGGACTACTGCTTCAAAGGAGCTCTTCCAGAGGAAGTGAAACAGTAGCGGCTTTTCAGAACTCATAATAAATTCATTAATGTGATTATTTAAAATGCACTACATTTCAACACACAGAATGGGGTAAAAGAAGACTCTTCTAGTCTACATTCACCTATATAAGTCCCTCAGTCCAGCAACAGCAATAATCAACTGAAATGAAGAAATCGCAGTACAGCTCAAATTTGGGAACAAATCTTTGCCTTGTTTTTTTAGCTTTTCCCAGACACCAAGGATGAGTTAAGATCCCATGCCAAAGCTAATCTCTTTCATCGCAAGAACAGAAAAAAAAAGGGAGTAAAGACACACTCCTGGGTTTGCAAAATACACCAGGCCAACCTTATACCGTATCCCTCTTGACATTTAAGTCAAAAGCAACAGTGTCTCACAACAAGCAGTAGAAAAAAACCTGCATAACAGCCATGCTCTGCTTAAACTTAGCCTGGAAAAAAAAAAAAAAACAAAACCCTATCTGCACTGTGTTACTATGGTGGCAAAATTGGTGGTGGAGTATTACCAGTAACTATTATCAAGGACTTGAAGTGAAAAACAAAATCCTATTGGAGTGGCTGCTAAGCTGCCTTCTCCTGAGTAGTTTTACAAAGTACCCAAATATCATGGACTGCATGGCAAGATGAGGCACTCAGCCTCAGCTTTTCTGCTGTTTTAAGGAATCACTAGAAAAGACCCAGAAAGATCACCGAGTCCAAATGCTGAAATAATTAGAAAATATGAAATGCCTATAAAATATTAGAAATGCCCATAATTAGAAAATAGGCACTGTTTCACGATATTAAAATTATATAAGCCTATAGAGCTGAACTTGCCTTGTTGGAACACTGTCCTTAAGCACCTGGTGAAGTTCTTGCATAAACGGCGGTCATCCCAAGAGGTACAGCTCTTGGGATGGATGATACGGCACAACGAGAGTGCGCCAAAAGCTCCCACTTTTCTGCCGTTTCCGAAAGGCACTGCAGCGCTCTACTGTGACCCACGAAACAGCAAAACAAAGCAGCAAGCATCGCACTGTCGCAAAGACTTGCTGAGCGTATTTAAAACTCAGAGCATCGTAGCGTTAAGAGGTAGAAGCAACTTTAGCGATTATCATACTAAATGATAAACGTTAACTAACAACGGAATATCAATCCCCACAGTTGGAAAACTGTAGTAAAGACGTAACTATCAAGACTGACCCTAAATTGCCACAGAAGCGCACTTCTCCTGCCATCTGCCACCCCCGTCCTCGCAGCACACCTGAGTGACAGCAACCGCCGCGCGATAGCCCTCTCTGAGCGCCAGTGACCCCCACCACCGCCACCACCCAGTGCCCCAGCCCGTACCTGTGCGCGTAGTGCAGGACGAAGCAGCCCAGCAGCAGGCGGTTGGGCCAGGAGGCAGCTACTGCCCCGCCGCAAGCTGCGAGCCCGAGCGGGACGAGGAGGGAGGGCAGCTCCTGCAGCGCCCAGGCAAGGCGGGCGGGCAGCAGCCAGCCGAAGCGCCGCGAGTAGTACCGGCCGTAGGGCATGGGGATAAAGCGGAGCAGCAGCGCAGAGGCAGCGCCCAGCACCACCAACGCGTAGGAGAGCAGCTCTAGCAGCCGCCGCTCTTCCGGGCCCGCCGCCCGCCGCCAGAACTCGCACACGCTACCGCTTCCTTCCATCCTACTCCACAAACAGCTCCCACCACCTCCGGCGCCTCCATTCATCGGCCGCCCGGCGCCGCGCCCACAGGCGCCGATAACCAATCGGCGTCGGGGGCGTTTCTTGGCACCGCCCCCTGAGTCCGCCGATGGAGCAGCGCCACTGCGGGCAGGAGAGGTGCTTTGTGAGCGGAAGTTCCACCGGGGCGACGGTATGACGCCGCGCCAATCCGGAAGGAGTGCTGGGAGAGGGTTCGCGCATGTGCTTAGCGCCGCGAGCACGCGGTGCCGTAGAAGTGTGATCCTGTTGTGCCTCCGGCGGGGAGGGGTGGGAGCGGCCGTCCTCACGGCGGGGCTCGGCCGGCGCCTGATCGCCATGGGCCGCCGGGCGCGCGACCGCAGGCGGCAGCAGCAGCAACAGGAGCGGCAGGAACAAGGCGGCGGGGATCAAGCGGTGAGAACCGGGCCGCGGCGCTGTGGGGCGGGGCGGTGGGCGACAGGGTCGCTGATGGCGGCGGCGTGTTTCAGGGCTGGGCCGGCGGCTACCCCGAGATTATGAAGGAGAACGAGCTGTTCGAGCGCTACTACCGAGAGCTGGGCATCGTACCCGCCGGCGAGTGGGACGCCTTCATGGCGGCGCTGAGGGAGCCACTGCCTGCCACGCTGCGCATCACCGGCTACCGGAGGTAGGGGCCGCGGGGCGGGCGGAGGGACCCGGCGTGCCGCGGTACCCGGGGCGGTTACCGCGGAGGCGGTCCGGTGTCTGCGGACGGTGTGTCAAAAAGTGATGTTCTTCCTCCGATCCCTGTCCCCTACAGTCACGCTAAAGAGATTCTTCACTGTTTGAAGGAGAAATACTTCAGAGAACTGCAGGACCTGGAGGTGGATGGCCAAAGAGTCGAAATGCCTCAGCCACTGAGCTGGTGAGTGACCCGGAAGCACAGTAAGGTACCCGGTATATTCACGACACACGGCCACAGATTGATTTCTTTCTTTTACTGCTGTCTTTTTAACTGTCTTTTCCCCCAGGTATCCTGAAGAGTTAGCGTGGCACACTAACTTGAGCAGAAAAATCTTACGCAAGTCACCACAACTGGAAAAGTTTCATCAGTTTCTGGTTAGCGAGACAGAGTGTGTAAGTTTTAGATAGACTTTACTTTTTCTTCTGTTTTGGTTAGTGCTTTATATAAATACATTATGAGATAGTAGGACTGTACCTTTTCTCTCAAAAGTCAAGTAGCTCAGAAGAATCTGGATATTATGTTGCTGTGATTCATTCCATGACCCTGGCATATAACTGCAATTAAAAATATATTTCCTAAACTGTGACATTTTTGTTTGGGAATGTGGAAATGAGTCCCTGTAAAATGCTTACTTGCTGTTAGGAAACAGATATTTTAATCTGGTAAAAGTGCATGTCTGTGCAAAACGTTGCCTTTAGTAATGGATGTTTTTAATTTGATTGAAGCTAGTTTCTTATCTCTTTGAGCAGAAACTATTACAGTAATTAATAAGATTGGAGTAAATACACAATAGTCAGACATTTCAGTTGTGTGAACCTGATTTTTTTGTTGATAACATTTAATCCAAATTTATAATAGTGTGGTTTTGATTGCTTTATTATTTTAGAGATTTAGAAAAAAATACAGCAAAATAAATGCATTCTTTCACAAGAGTAAAAAGGAGTTTTGTTGTGATTTTTTTCCTTTCAAGGGAAATATCAGTCGTCAGGAGGCTGTTAGTATGATTCCACCTCTGCTGCTGAACGTTAACCCTCATCATAAGGTAACTCTAGAATGTACTCTGTACTAGAGTTTTTTCTAGAAGGTAATTTGATTAAAAATTGCAACAGCAATATCAATGCTGATATACCATTCTGGTTTGTGTTGGTATGTTTTACGTTTTCTGCACATAAACAACAGCAGTCAACCAGTCACTTCTGCCTTTAAATTTTTGTGCTGTACCTTAAAATTTTGAGTTTTTCAGCCTTCTTACCTATATGTTTTAAAGACTCACTTATGCGTACTTGTTTTTATATTAACATTACATAGCATACATAACTTTTCAGTTTGTTTTCTCCAACTATCACCTCAACCCAATGTGTGACACAGGGCTGATCATTATTTTCCATGAGACAAGGTCCTCTTGTCTCTATTAGTTGAGTGATAGTTTCAATCTTGGTGTCAGAGGTGCATCTTGAGTTTTGTGCAGAGTTGATCAGATAATGAATGTGTTTGACTTAATGTAAAACACAAATTCTGAGAATATATCTGCACACATCTTACATTAAATGTAAGTATACATTTTTTGCATTGGATCTTTAATTTTGATGACTGTACTTCAGTAAGCACTTTCCAGAAATGCACACCTTGACCTGCTGGCTTCACTCTCAGTGGGATGCATCAAGAAGAGTGTGGGCAGCAGGCCAAGGGAGGTTCTCCTCCCCATTCTCTGCCCTGGTGAGGCCTCATCTGGAGTCCTGTGTCCAGTTCTGGGCTCCCCAGCTCAAGAGGGACAGAGAACTTCTGGAGAGAGCCCAGTGCAGGGCCACCAAGATAATCAGGCGATTGGAGCATCTTCCTTATGAGGAAAGGCTGTGGAAACTGGGGCTGTTTAGCCTAGCGAAGAGGACGCTGTGGGGAGGATCTCATTAATATTTACAAATATCTAAATGGTGGATGTCAGGAGATTGGGGCATTCCTTTTTTCTGTTGTATATAGTGACAGGACAAGGGGTAATGGAAAGAAACTGGAACACAAAAAGTTCCATTAATACATAAGCTGGAGAAACTGTTTTACTGTGAGGGTGAGAGAGCCCTGGCACGGGCTGCCCAGGGATGTTGTAGAGTCTTTCTCTGGAGGTTTTGAAAACCCTCCTGGACGCATTCCCATGTGACCTGGTCTAGGTGGACCTGCTTCTGCAGGGGGGTTCGAGATTAAGGTCCCTCCCAACCACTACCATTCTATGATTCCATGATACAAGATTTAACAAATTTGCTCATAAGTCAGACTCAGAAGACATACTTTATCCTTCCTTGTGTTGAAACAGGAAATAGCTACTTTAACAATGCCTTGGCTGTTGTCAGCTAGGACCATTTATGGCCCTTAGTCCCTTATTTTCTGAGCTGTTTGTTATGACCAGAATTGCAAGTTACTACTCATGTTTAATCAGTGTGTTCTGTATGTTGTGTCTTTTATGCTATCTGACACAGGATCAGCTCAATGACTGTCAAACCTTTTTGTAGATATGTTTTTCACAATCTGGTTTTCCATCACCATCAATTTACTGGACAGTTTTAGAGCATGTTTAGGCTTGTTCTACAAAATTAAGTAAAAACCAGTAGCATTACATCTGTTACTTTAAACGTAGATATGACACAGTTTTACTGAGTTTTGTAATGCATTAACACTGCGTGTCAGCGCTTACCACACGTTCTCTCTGCATTTCTCTGGGCTCTGTCTTCAGTTTCATCTTATTTGTGCCAGGGGCTTGCATGAAAATCTGTACAAATCCATCCCCATCTTTTATCCTGTTACATGATTTCAGCTAACTTTTACTGGAGCTAAAGCTCCAGAAGAGTCATGTGTTTCTGAAATACTAACTGGAAGAAAACAAGAGAAAAAGCTCTAAACTTCCTTCCTTTAGAAAATAGTGTTAGTTGTCAAATGGTTTGCAGTGAAAGTGACTCTGTGAATGGCTTGATCACAAGCCAAGTTTGTGATGAACCAGGAGGGAGAAATACAATAGGAATCAGGTGCTGGTGTCTATGCTGTTCTGCTGCTTGAGGGCAGTTTGAATACTTCTCAGGTGCTTCTTCTAAGATAAAGAAATGAGCAGCTTATGCTGCCCTGATTTTTTGCATTAAAATGTAAATGTTTGAGGAGGGTAGCAGTTCATAAAACCTACATAATCAACTGTCTTGGATAGTCTCCAATTAATATAGTGATAGTTAATGAAAAATACTGCTTGTTCTTGAATGTAACTTTGTCCTTAATGTGTGTGTGTAAATGTAAAGTTGCAATTAACCTCAGTGGTAATTGCTTGTGAGCTGATAAAAGGATCATATTCCCTTATCTACATTCAGATTTTCAATTTTTAAGTTGATTTATTTAGGACAAGGGGAGATAGCCTCAAGTTGCACCAGGAGAGGTTTAAATTTGAGATTAGGAAGAACTTCTTAACTGACAGGATTGTTAAACGTTGGCACAGGCTGCCCAGACTGGTGATGGAGTCTCCGTCCCTGGAGATATTGAAAATGTGTAGCTAAGGTGCTGAGAAACATGATTTATTGGTGGGCTTGTCACTGTGAGGTTAGTGGTTGGACTCGATGATCTTAAAGATCTTTTCCAGCTGAAACAATCCTATGATTTGTTTCCTACAAACCAAAGTCCTATTTATATTGTAGATCCTCAGAGATAAAGCATACAAAGAACAGAATTGTAGTTTATGTTTTTGCAAATGAGTGTTCAGAGTGATCATAATTCTGCAAGTGTATGCAAAAGTACTTAATTAAGAACACATAGTAAATTTTTCAAGTACTTAAAAATAGAAGGTAGGACTTTTTTTTTAACTTTCTGGTGTTTGTAGATTCTAGATATGTGTGCTGCACCTGGATCTAAGACTGCACAACTCATTGAAATGTTGCACGCAGACATGAATGTTCCTTTTCCCAGTAAGTCTGGAAAAACTACCAAAAACTGTTGTGGCTTTGAATTTCTTGTGGAGTATCATTTTCAATGTCATAGATAAGTAACTGCGTTAAACTTCGTCTTGAATTCTTAAAGTAGCTGTGTGATATGAGATGGGAAGTGTCCCACACTTTGCTTGAAACTTTGTGAATTTCCTTGACTTAAAGGTGTCAGATCAATTATATATATATCTTTACAGTTCAGGTTACAGTAGATGTGATTAGTGCTTTAATTTCTGTGTATAAATTTGGTGTGTAATTTTTGTAGTTATGGTAGAAGAGTCCAAGAGAGCTGGTCAGTCTTCAAGCACCATTTCCTCCAAGTTCAAGACTGGTATATCCCTGCAGGTAGAAAAGTGGGAAAAGGAGTCAGGAGACCTCAGTGGATGAACAAAGATGTGCAAGAACAACTAAGGCAGAAAGCAGCCATCTATAAGAAGTGGGAAAAGGGCCTGGTTTCTTGGGAAGAGTGTGGGAAATTTGCCATAGCATGCAGGGGTGCAACCAGGAAAGCTAATGCCCTTTTAGAATTACACCTGACCAAGAAAGCAAAGAAAAACAAGAAGGGGTTTCTCAGGTACATCAGCAGCCAAAGGAAGAGTAGGGAGAATGAGAGCCTGCTGCTGAACATAAGAGGGTGCCATGGTGACAGAGGATGCAGTGAAGGCTGAATTACTGAATGCCTTCTTTGGTTTGGTCTTTATAGCCAAGGCCAGACCTCAGGAAGCCCAGTCCAGAAAGGATAGGAGGAGGGCCTGGACAGCAGAGGACTTGCCCTTGGTGAATAAGGAAGAGGTTTAAGACTTGTTGGGCAAGCTTAACGCTCATAAGTCAATGGGACATGAGGGGGTGCATCCAAGAGTGCTGAGGGAGCTGGCTGATTTGGTTGCTATGCTGCTCTCCATCATTTTTGAACAATCATGGAGGACAAGCAAGGTGTCTGAGGACTGGAGAAAGGCCAGTGTCACTCCAGTCTTCAAAAAAGGGCAAGAAACTACAGGCCAGTCAGCCTCACCTCCATCCCTGGAAAGGTTATGAAACAACTCATCCTGAATGTTATCACTAAACATATGAAGGAAAAGATGGTTATCAGGGGGAGTCAACATGGATTCACCAAGGGGAAATCCTGTTTGGCCAACCTGATATCCTCCTATGAGTGCATAACTGGCTGGCTAGATGAGAGGAGAGCAGTGGATGTCATCTACCTTGACTTCAGCAAGGCTTTTGACACTGTCTCCCATAACATTCTCATCAGAAAGCTCACGCAGTGTGGCTGGGATGAGTGGACAGTGAGTTGGATCGAGAACTGGCTGAATGACAAAACTCATAGAGTTGTCATCAATGGCACAGAATTGGAGGCCTGTGGCCAGTGGAGTAGAAATTGTGATATTAGGAGTGTGAATTCTTTCGGCCTTTTGCTGAAAATCTACTGATGTACAAAGTTTTTGTTGGCAGTGGGATTTTTCTGTTTTACAAGGGTTTTACTTTGAGAATGAAAAGTTGAAGGACACTTGGTTTTGTCTTATTTGCACTACATGGAAGTTAGAACTCTTGAAAATATTTGTCATATCAGTCAAACCTCAGCATAGTTTACGTTGTATTACATTCAGTAAGAACATTCATAAGCAGTCTTTTAAGTAAAATCTCTAGTGAAAAGTTTACACACCTTCAAATATGAGGTAATAAACTATGCAAAATTTTTCAGGTGTTGAATGCTAAAGCATCTTTCCACTATTTTATGTTCTTAGAGGGTTTTGTAATTGCTAATGATGTCGACAACAAGCGCTGCTATTTGCTGGTTCATCAGGCTAAGAGATTAAACAGCCCATGCATCATGGTGGTAAATCATGATGCCTCCAGCATTCCTAATCTGCAAATAGACGTTGATGGAAGAAAAGAGATCCTCTACTATGACAGGATTTTATGTGACGTCCCCTGCAGGTATCTTGAACATAATCTTCAATACACACACTGCAGTGCAGTGATAGAATTTTTATGCTACTGGGTTATGCTTTTTGAGCGCTTAGTGAGTTTTGGTTTATAGTCATTTCCAAAACAAGTGAATGGCTTTGAACTATCTTAGGTAAGGGGTTACCAAATCAAGATGACCGTTTTTCATTCCATGTGGTACATAAATTGGTTAGCTAAAGGCTTCAGATTTGGAACTTGCACTCAGGATGCTTAAATACAAAAATAGCTTAGAAACAGACAGTACAGCGTAGGAGAACTAGTTAACATGAGAGGGACTGTTAATTTTTGGTTGTTACAAATTACTTGTATAAGAAATGAATTTTACCCACATACAATACAAATCTGTTCATCCTCTGTTGCAGTGGAGATGGAACCATGAGGAAAAACATTGATGTATGGAGGAAGTGGACAACACAAAACAGTTTGCAACTCCATGGGTAAAAATGTTTATTACACATCTGCACTTCTTTCATGTCTCTTTCCTTCTTTTCCCTGATCTTTAATGTATACATGCATTCACATGTGAATATATGACAAAGTGGAAACTAGGAAGAATCACTTTTCTTTCAGATCAAGAGCTTATGTGCTATTCAGAAAATATGTAGTGTTTCAAATGTGAAGAGTGGGGTGTGTGAATCTAAATTGCTTGTATTCTTATGAATATCTGACATTCAGTTAATTTAAATAAGGTAGCTAATAAAACAGAATAAATCACTTGGTTGGGATTCTTAGCGTTTAGGCAGGTAATGGACTCTTGGAAAATTCAGAAGCTTGTAGAATTTAATATTTTTTTAAAAGTCTTTAGAATATTGGAGATAATATATAAATTATTTCAGTTACCTGAGAATGATTTATGTTAATTGACAGTGAATGAGTACTTAGCCTACTGCAGGCACATGGTAAAAAGCAGTGATTTAAACACAGCTTAGAACATTTTATTGTGCATTTGTAAGAACCTGGAAATGCCATTCACCTACTGTGACTCAGGTAACTGATGGTGACTTATTACTGTTTGGTGTCTCTTTCATAATTACAGCTTTTATTTTAGTTGCAAGTATGCAGGTAGGGTGTAAGCTGGTGATCTGGTTTAGTGAATTCTTTTCTCAGAAGGCCAATGCTAGCTAAATGATATTGTTCTATAATATTTGTAATTGTTCCTCATTTTAACTCTAGAGAAGAACAGCTGAGTTTTGGGTTGTTATTTTCCTACTGTTGAGCACTTTATTATAAACTTGACGGGGCATTAGAAAGAACAAAATACAGGATGTCATATTAAAAGTTACCATGCAGGAGTGTTAATATTTGACCTAACTGCTGTTTTAATAGGTGTGACTGTTGAATGTGTCTGCAGTACAGACTGCACTAAGCTGACTTAGTTTAAAACTGTCTTGAATTTGTGTACTGATGACAGCTGTGGAACTCAGTAAATGCTGGCTTAGTCCACGGAGAGTTATGGTTTTGCAATATACCTTAACCTGTAAGAATTGTGGTGGCAAATCTTTCTGGTTCCTGAATGATACCTGACTAGACCAAGAGTGTTCTGTTAGATTGCAGTTAAGAATTGCAACACGTGGTGTGGAACAGCTGGCAGAAGGTGGGAGAATGGTATATTCTACCTGTTCATTGAATCCTATTGAAAATGAAGCTGTGATATCATCTCTGCTGGAAAAGAGTCAAGGTGAGAATGTGAGCTTGGGTGGAGTGGGGAAATCACTTTGGTTTATTTGGTATTTTTCTCAGCCTGAAAAAGAATAAATGTATGCTAGTACTAGTAATAAGGTTAGTGTAGGTAATGTGCTCCTAGTGTGCAGAACTGCAGCAATTTTTTGGTACTGGTTAAGATTTCATTGGTGCTGATATGAGCAGTCTTTTTAAGTGGGCCTAAATTGGGTGCAAGTATAAAAGGTGAAGAAGTTGTGGTAATGATACACAGAAGACTTAGACAGGTCAGTGGAATTAGTGTGTGTTACCTGTGTTCTGGTTCTACCAGTTAGAGTCCATGTTTGGCACATTTCCTTTGGAAAACATGTAGTGGAACATTACTGCTGTTAACTATGGGAGTAAAAAGCCCAGAATATACTTAAGCAGTTAGACGAATGCTGCTGTGGGAGTCAGTAATACCTTCAGCATCCTTTGACACATATTTTGATGTGCTTGAGATGTTAATGTCTTTAAACCTATGGGTTTGGGTTTGGGTTTTTTTGGTACACTTTTGACTTTTATATGAAAGCTTGCTCAAGTTGCTGTTGAGTCTGTATTACCTGAAGTAACAAGAGGTGGAAAAATTGAGATGAACTGGGAAGCTGCATTGCATCAGTTTGTGATAGTAGGGTTTAGTAGCACAAGTTTCTGGTCTTGAGTTGATGGACACTTTTTTTCCTAAGTCGATAACCTGGCTTGGAGACATTTCACTGGATTTTACATGAAAAATTCCTCAGACATTGAGCCTTGTACAGAACAGAAGTAGTTGTGTTGTTCCTGGAGCTGAGGTGCTTCAGAAAGTAGACTAGCCTGTTCTGTGTAATGGTTTCTTTGTGACAGTTACTGTTCTGGCCCCAAATTAGACATGAAATGTCATTCTCTCAGAAATAGCAGTTTAGCTAAAATGCCTGCAGATAATTAGGAATTTACTGTTTAATTTCCAAATTTTTTTGGCAGACTGAGTGAAAGAACAGCATAGACTTGTTTCTAGTAAAACACAGTGTGCTTGACTTATTGAAGGCCATAGTGTTCCAGAGTTGTTTAACCACAAGATTGGAAGGCAGCAAGAACTAGTTTGGATAGGAGCACAGAGCAGTATGGATGTTAAAAGAGGTCAACAATTGCAGTATCTGAGGCAGATTCAGTACTTGAAAGTAAGGCTTTTAACTGACTGCGGCATTCAGGTCTTGTCTCTGCCCAGTGGAGGTATTTTGAATTTGGAGGTTATGAAGTGTCCCAGTGAGTGAAGGTTGTTCTTGGGACTTGGATGTGGATGTAGCTAAAGAAAGGTGAGGTAATGCAGCAGTCTGCAAGGGGCATTGGACCTCAGGGATTTGCTTAGGTAAGTCCAGAACTTTGTTGATTCTTTGTTGTTAACTTAGTTCCTAGCACTGTGTTACACTGTTGCTTGTGGTGCAGATCAGAGATTGTTTTCCCTTTAGGGCTGAAGAAGTAAGTAAAAGTCACTTTTTGTACCGTGTGGCTCTGCTGGGAATTGCAGCACTTCCGACAGACTGTTTAAGGCCTGAGCAGTCTGCTTTGACATCAATTGGCATCAATTGATATCAGTTGATCAGGCATCAATTGAAGATATGCTGTAGGCAGGAATATTCAAAGGAAGGATGCCAACATCAAGTTTAATTGGATTTGAAATGTCATTTTGGGATATGTGTATGATTTCATGTATCACTTTTTTATTAATTTAAAAGACTTACTTAAACTGTCACTGTAAGAATAAAGGATTAGTCATGCAGAATAGATTGATAAATTGTATCCAAGTGGAGGAAAAGCCTGCCTAGCTGTTAAATAACGAAGTATTCAAAATCACAAAACAAGAAATTGTAAGTTTATTCTTTAGAGAGAACACCCATTGAAGCAGTAAGTATTTATATCTTTATTTCTGGGCTTGAAACAGCTTAAAGCTTTTATTTAGTAGATGAAATTATACTCTCTTGTTTCTTGTAGTAATTTTGACATATTTTAGGCACATAGTGTTTTGCTCTGTTAGGTTGATACTACTTACCTTACAGTTGAAATTTTCCTTACCACTTAAAAGAAACAGAAATTCTTTTTCCTCTCACACCAGAATATATTAAGATTATAAGTCTGTAAAATGAGAATATATCAAACATTTCAAAAGGTTTAGTCATCCCAAAAGATGACATGTCTCTGAAAAATACTTGAGCAGTGTAGTAAATCCAAATAGTAAGTAAGTGAGACTTGCCTGGATTGCAGCTGCTACAAAAAGTATCTAATCAGTATATTTTGGTTAATTTCTATCTTGCAAACTTCTGTAGTTATTGTGAACAGTTATTACTATATTTCTTGTTAATTTCCATGGTAGCGATTGTAGCATTTTGCTCCTTGAGAGTTTGGTCCATTGAAAGCAATGGTCGGAGAACAATCTTAAAACTTGAAGGAAAACTAATTTTATAAAAGTTGGTTAAAAATACAACACTCAGGTTGTGTTTTGAAGAGTGTTGATATTCTTGGGATTTCAGGTGCCTTAGAACTCGCTGATGTCTCGTCTGAGTTACCAGGTTTGAAGAGGATGCCGGGAATTACAAAATGGAAGGTACTTTTTTCTGTGAAGTTCTTGGTCTGTGGCAGTGTTTGATTAGAGAAATTATGAAGTATAACATTTCACAACATCTGAGTGAGATTAAGTAATGATAGTCATTTTCTATTCTGAGTTTTAAACAATACAGCTATGTAGAAGAGAGGGTTAAAAGTCTTTCTAATGTTAAGTTCTTGTCTCTTCAACTGCTCTCATCTTTTTCCTCTAGCCTTCTTTGGTCTGCCTGCTATAGTTTCTTAGTGTAGTTCCTTTTTCATTTGTGTGCATGTGTCCTGTAGATGGCAAGGTAATTTCAGCAACTTTTTAAGTTATCCCTCCTTTGTCTTTACAATCAGTGAGCATTAGATGCTACAGTTTTTTAGCTAGTCCATTTGAATCATTTGGAAGTAAAAGCTGTTAAATCCTTTCTGGAAGTAAGCTATAAAACCTGCAGAAGTGTGAGTAATCCTAGAGTATTAATATAATTCTGTGTTTTGTTCCAAGCCCTATGTGCTATTAGTTCTGGAAATACAATAGTAGGGAGGGATAAAACACCTCAAAGCTTCTTCAGCTTCTTGTTAATAGTATAATCAAGAAGAGTGGAGGGCCATCCTGGTAGTAGGGAAAGAAACTTGATTAAACTTTAATTATGAGTGTATGCCTTTGAAGCCATTGGTTGTTCTGTCTTCTACCATTTCACTAGTCTTCTGCAGTCTGCAGGTTTATGTCTGTGTGTAGAACAAGATGCATGCAATAAAGATTCTACCATTGGAAATGCAGCTTAGAAACTAGCTGTTTTCTTTCTTCTTACATTTCTGAAAACTTGAATAGTGTGCTTGTACCTGAAGGATAAATGTAATTTGCATGATCTTGGCTCTATGATCTTAGTTCTACTTCTTGTATTGTAGAAAGCTAGAAAATATATATACATAGAGATCACTAAGAGTATATTTTATTCCCTATTAAATTTGTTTCTGTGTTTGCAGTTGAAATGTATATCTCTTGAATGAGTATTTTAAAAAGTAGGGTGGTAAATTCTGTTAAAGTTTTGCAAGACTTTCTTCAGCTCTTATTTTCTACTACTGTATTTTTTCAAGCCTCATTGGCTAGCTTGTCATTGAATTGCTTTGCTGCTGTTTTTACTTGATGTAGTTGTTTGTTCCCTGGTGAAAATGTCTATTCAGTGTGAATTCTGCAACTCAGTGATTTCATTGAATATTGCTGAGCATCAGTTGACTGTAAATCTCTGGAAACAGCAAAATAAAAATAAGGTGTTGTATGTGGAACACTTAGGCTGTTGGAAACAGCATTCGGTACTCTCTCCGTGAGCTAGACAATGAATGAACTCCAATGAACTATTTCAGAGCCTTGAAAGAAGACTCTAGATCTAGTAATCTACTCCTGCAACACTTTTAGTCTTCATTCTGCCATAACTAGAGGCTAGTGAATATGCAATAAAGAAGAGTTCATCATGTTCTTTAATGCTTTGGCATTCTGCAGCTTATATTGTGTGATTAAACTGTTAAACCAAAGCTGAACAGAGAAATGCTGTTAGACAGTTATTCCTGTATATTCCAGTTATTCCAAAATAGTTCTAGACTTGTTTGCAGTTCCAGTTGTTTATCAGTCTCATTATTTGTTTATCTCAAATTGAACTCCTGACTTCCAAAGAAAAGCAGTTCAGTATCACAGTCTATTTTAATTCCATCTAGCAGTATGACATGTTTGGACTTGAAATACTAATTCTGAAAGCACAGTCATTTCTATTTCAGGAACATGCAAAGGCACAATATTTTAGGTGTCATCTGATCAGCAGATGAGAAATGCCAGACTTCATGATGCTGAAATCTGTGTTCTGACGTTCTTAGTGAAATTGTAATCTAGATAAATCTTGAATTTTTGTTTCTAGTAGAATTCTTAATTAAACCTTCAAGTCAATCCCAGCGAGATATATGAAAACACTTCATGGTGCTTCCAGTCCTGAAGTCACCACTGCTGTGACTTCTGTTTTTTTGCCTTAACAACAAAAACGGGCCCCACACATCCCCAGATGTGACCTTTCTTACAGTCCTTGTGTCCAGTACAGAACCAGGCATCAAGAGCTCTGAAGTCTTGCTTAAAGGTTGTTCAAATTTGTCTTGCAACAAGAGTTGTTGCTCTAACCTTCTGTTTGTATCTTAAGAGCCCTTGTAAAGCTTTGATGCTTAAACAGAATGAGATGATACATCTGCACAGTATCTTAGAGTGGATCTGTAGATGTGTTCTGAAGTCCTGGATAAATATACAAGAATTCATGGGGACATGGTTCTTCAGTAACTTTCCTTGAAAACATCTGTCTGTGGTCTATATATGCCTGTGTCATGGGGCTCTATGCTTACCAAGCTGGTTTGTTGCACCCTTGGATCTCTTACGCAATGAAATCGGTATTTCTTGTTTCTGATCTCTATTAAGACTGCAGTAGCCCTTTTCCTTTGTATACTGCTTGGAAGATGCCTGTAGTAGAACGTTTCACAGCCAGTCTTATGGAGAATAGTAGCGTATCCTAAATCTGATGGCTTACTAGTCTTCTTGTATATTCCACCTCTGTCCTTCCTCTGGATTTTAGTGTTTCGTGTGTTCTAGCAGGTTACCAGAGATCACTGCAGATGGTTCTGCACCAATCTTCACTACACACTTTCTGAGGCATACAAGGTGGAGCAAAGAGGTACAGCTGCAAGAATCTTTTGCTGTTAAACACATGTACAATGCACAAAGGAACAATACACTTTAAAGAACTTCATTGACTATATAACCAGGAAATCACTTAGCTTTTTGGCATCTGAATCTTGGTTTGAAAGTATTTGAAACAAAACTTGTAAAATGGTGATATATGTTCTTCAGTGTATTTATTTTTACTCCTTTGAATTAAGGTAATGCTGAAAGATGGACAGTGGTTTGAAGAGTGGAAAGATGTGCCTTCAAATAGACAAACACAAATACGTCCCACTATGTTTCCAATAAAAGATGAAGAGAAACTAAAGGCAATGAGTTTAGAGCGTTGGTAAGTTTTCCCAGAGATTTTATGAGATTTTGATGGTTACCTTGTTTGATGGTGGACAAATTATAACTGTGTCAGATTAGGAATATGTTGCTGTATAGACGTATGCTTGGTGGAATATATTTTGATCTCTTCATATGTAATGGTAGTATATAATAATTAAATTCCAGTGAACTGAGAGAAATTATTGAAAGTTGCAAATTCTTTGCATCTGACAGAGATACATAGTCAAAATGACTGGAAAAGTATGTAAAACTCTGTAACATTTTAAATGCGACTTACTTGCTATGAGAGACTTTCCATAGCTATTCTAAAAATAGTGTTTGGAAATAAGTCACTAAAACTCAGATGTGAATGGTCAAACGAATGCATTGCATTGATGCAAGTTACTTTTCCAGAATGCTCTATTTTAGATTTTGTTTCTAGCTTGATGAATTAAATCTGCACAGTTCTACTGTGAATACTTATTTTACCCTGGAAGTAAATGTAAAAGTGACAGCTTTTGTAAACACAGCTTTTGTGACCGCTTTATGAAAGCATGAACACTGATGATGAATATGCTGCAACTTTTTTTTATTCCCCTCTTTAGTCTTAGGATATTACCACATCACCAGAACACAGGAGGTTTCTTTGTGGCTGTGTTAATTAAAAAATCTCCAATGCCATGGAATAAACGCCAGCCTAAGGTGACTTCTTTTAACAGAGCTAAAATGTTAATTTCTAATAACATTTCTGGGTTGATTTTTTTTTTTTTTTTTGAAAGCTTACATAGTAGAAAATATAACTGTTTTGTATCTGCCTTTTAGTTCAATCTGTCAATTAAAAATAAATTCCTAAATCCCTTAAGAACTTTAAAATAAAATCTCCTTTCAAAATAGAAAAAAGAGGTATATTTATAAATCAGAGTAAAATAACAAGATAAAACTTTAACCCAAAATTGAAACTTTGACAGAATGACAGAAGCAGATTAGACTGGATAGCTAAAACTGTCAGCTTCCTTCAGCTGTGTGTTGTCTATCTGCTGAGGGCTTTTCTGCTGCATTGTAAGCTAATTCTGATTTCATTTTATCTTACTATGTGGCTGATTGCTCAAGAGTGATTCACTAGCAGATTAGTCTGGCAGATCAGCAGCAAGGGGAATGGATGTAAAACTGTTAGGAGCAGCAGTAGCTTTAGCCATCTGACTTTAATCCATTTGTTGTTAATTGTCTTTAAAATCCTGTCAATAGGATTTTAAGTTGACACAATTTATATGCTCTCTTAGCTTGTTCATCTTTTACAGAACCTTCTTCTGTGAATACCTTTTAACTGTTTCTGCTTATTTGATTTGCTTCATTAGGACATCTTGCGAGTAAAGTGTATATGGCAGCAAGAAAAAAGCATTTATTCAGAAGCAAGCATAATTCAAATAGTTTATGTTGTTCCAAATTTAATGTTGTAGCACTCTTAGAGAAAGTGTGCAGCAGCAGGATGTGAGTCACTTTGAGTGCTGGAAGGAAAGCAGCAGATCCTGACTTAAAATAGTCTTCTCTGTGCTTGAACGTGATTTTGTAAATTATACAAAAATAGCCTTCTTGGGCAATTGGTAAGAAATTGTCTGGATCAATACTAGAGGTAAATGCAATTTATGATGATGTGTTTACTTGGTAATCAAATTAATTTCCTAAATGGATCTGTTTAAGCACTCACAAATTGGTAAGAATTAACTACATGCAAAGAGAGAGCATAGGTACTTCTTGTTATAAGTTATACACTGTCTTTTCTTTGTTGAAAATGTACTGTAATTTAAAATAGGTTCATCGGAAGTTACCCCAAAGAGCAGGAGATACTGAAGTGACAGCAGCTAATTCAGATAATGATTCTGAATGTATTGCTGAAGAACCAACAGTTATTGAAAATGAAGAGTCTATGAAAATGCAAGAATTTCCAAATTCAGACACTGACCAAAGCAAAAAAGAAGGAGTATGTGGGTAAGAGACTAAGTATTTGTCTAAGTTTCCTGTTTTTCCTGTGACAACTTAGTAATTACTGAACATTCTATAGTTCTTTTGTTATTGAACTAATTCAGAAATCAGTCAAGAAGAATTAATTATTTTGCTCAGTTGTCCTACATTTCCACTTTTTCTGTATGCATTTCATCAAGTTAAGAGAATAATCACTTTTCTTATTAGCATTTGCAAAGTTTGCTAGTCCTTTTTTTCTCTGTTAAGGAAAAAACTACTTTCAGAAGTTAATTCTCGGAATATATTTACAGTTTTCACAATTACAAGTAAACAAAGATTTCTGAGGGAGTAATTGTTTTATTTTTCAAGCACTGCTTTCACTGTCGGATTTTAAGAAGTTAAATTGTGGGTAGTGTTGTCTCAGTGAAGCATATGAAAATGTCAATATTCTGTTTGGCATCCTATCATTACCATAAGGCAAGCTTTGACTAAATTAACTGAGTATACTGATTTTAAACCAAGTACTTTTACTAAATTGACAATGCAGTGGTTTGGGTGTTTTTTTTAGACCACCACCATCTAAAAAAATGAAGCTGTTTGGTTTTAAAGAAGACCCTTTTGTGTTTCTCCCTGAAGATGATCCATTGTTCCTTCCTATCCAGTAAGAAAAAAAAGTTTCTGTTTTGACAATAAGATTCCTAGTCACACATAAAATGTTTTCCCTAGATTTTCACCAGGTGCTCCTCTCTTCAACACTTCTCCTCAACTCTTCTTAAATGGAAATAGTCACCTGCAGTTCATACTGGAAATGTCTTAGTATATCTTAATGTCTATCACAGCTTGTCTTTTGTGATGTTCTGCATCTTAGAAAGTCTAACCTTTGTGTTCTGGAGCCAAAGTGTTAAGGATTCACATAGATAGATGGAGGAAATACACTAACCTCGGCATTTTTAGTATGTAATTTCATTGTTCAGTTATAATCAATACAATTGTTATGGCGACAGGAAGTTTTATGCATTGGACTCATCATTTCCCAAGATGAATTTACTAACTCGAACTCAAGAAGGAAAGAAGAGACAGCTGTACATGGTTTCTGAGGAGCTAAGGAATGTGCTTCTGAACAACAGTGAGAAGATGAAGGTATGGTGAATTGTTTCAGGTTTTTACAAAAGAGATCATAAGCATCAGTGGATGTTTCCTTGAACTTTATTGCAGAGCTTATTGCTTATATAGAAGATTAGCCTTCTGATAGGCCATTTCTTTTTTAGTCTGAATTAATGTTTTACTCAGTATCCCTCCTCTGTTAAAGAAATGAAGAGTTGTCTCTGAGAGGTAAATAACAGTCTCCCAAGACTAGAATTGATGTGTTTTTTGGCAGATGGAAGGGAACTTAGAAGTAGAGGAAAGGAATGTTTAAGTGCTATGTTTGTAGCAGCATTTTTATGCAGTCTTCAGGTACCATCATGTTTATATTGACACTTAATTATAAAAGCATTAAGAGCTTTGAAAGCCTACCAAAAATAACAGCTAACTTCAGCTCAGTTGTTAGTTGTCTGTGTTATGTGGGGACATTGTTTCAAAGTAATTCCATCCACTGAACATTTGGAAAAGTTAAGCTGAAAGAGAATGGGATGAGAAGTAGTTATTGTGAATTACAGTCATTAAAATGCTAAAGATTTGTCTTAGCATGCAAGCATTGAATGATTTTAAGTTAGAATGAGGTCATATAGTCCATCTTCCTTCCTGTTCATAGTACAGCTAGCTTCAAAGCTAGATCAGATACAGTTCAGAGCCTTGTCCTTTCAAATTTTTAAAATTTCCAAGGATATTGATTATATAATAAATAATTATCCTTTTCTCTCACATGCAGGAAATGGCTACATAATTGGCAAAATTTTTAAAAACTGGTGTATTATATCAGGCAGTGAGCCTTTGGGGTCCCACAAAGGATATAATGTCCTAATATTAAGCTCTTGTGCATTTTTAAAATCCCATCCTTGATTGACTTTCTGAGAATCACCCAGAAAATTCCTAAACTAAAATTAAAATTAGATTTTAATAGTTCATTGCCCTCATTTTAAGACTGACACTTCCTCAAAGTTTTCAGTTTTCAACATGGAAAGGAGTAAAAGGCATTTATGTAGAGAGAGAGAGAACTATGTTTTGGTAGTGGGAATTCCTTTTTTCCTTGAATGAATATTTGCATGAATTTAATTCAATGTGTGGTGCAAATGAATTGATGTTACAGCAGATTTTCCCTTTCTGCCTCCTTTAGTCAAGCCGTTGAGGAAAAACAAAGTTCAGAGTGGTAATTTAGGATTTGTACTCCTTAATGATGTTTATTGGCTTTGCCATTTGCAGGTTATTAACACAGGAATAAAGGTCTGGTCTCGCAACAGCGATGGTGAACAATTTGGATGTGCATTCAGATTAGCACAAGAGGTAATTACACAGCATACTATTTTCAGATGAGACACTGGTTTCCTCTAGAGCCTATGGCACAGCAGGCATTAATTTAGATTAACGACAATTTTCATTTTTCAGTACGGTTTAAATTGTTTTCTGACAACATTCTTAAAATTTTTCCTTTAGAAAGTAGAGATTGACTTTTGAAATAATTATCTTTATTTATTAAACAGGGAATTTATACTCTATACCCATTCATTCATGCAAGGATTATAAATGTCTGCATAGAAGATGTTAAAATTCTGCTAACCCAGGAAAATCCATTCTTAAGTAAATTTAGCAGTGAAACACAGAAGAAAGTCAAAGATATGGGTAAGCCTTCTAATTTGTGCAATGATAAAAATATTATTATACAGTACATGGAAGACTGTGAATATCCTGTCACATAAATTGCATTTGCTAAAAAATTTGACTAAATTTATTCTGAAATATGCTTGTTAATTAGGTAAGCATTACTGAAACCCAGTGTACTACTAGAAACTGTATGCCTTTCTGATCACAGCTTTTAAGGTTTATGAACTCCAGAGAATCAAGAGTTGCCAAATTTGTGTCTTCTGGAAGGCAGCATTTAAAATATCTCATGAACAAAGGTTTTATACACGCTGCTGATCTTTGTGCCTGTTAGTGCTCCAGATGAAGCTTTTTGTTTCTGCAATGGTTTGTCATGATTTTATCTATCAAATATAGTTACTCAGATTTTATTTTCTTTATATGGTTAGCACTGTCTACTCATATTACTTTTTAACTTGTTCTACACTCGATGTTTGGAGAAAAGAAGACTGATTTTCAGTCTTTTGTTTATGTTGCTTTATTTCCAAGTCATCACTGCTCCTTATACTTTAGGCTTTGAGGTAACAAAGTAACAATTTTTCTAAAGTTTTATCTGGCATACTCTTGTGTTATTTTACTGAAGTAAAAGTTCCTTGTTAGATTTGCTGAGTAAATTAATCCACTGTGTGGTTTTGTATTTTAATTTGTTTGTTTGAGGTTTGGGAGTTGACAATTGCTTTGTAACTAACTATGTAAATACATTGGTCTGGGAGAAAAAAGACTATCAGTTTTTATTCCTATAGTTTACTGTACTGATGTAGATGACTGCTAACCATCTTATGCTGTGAGACTGTCTAAAAACTTGTGTTCTTGAACATTTCCAAATCACAGTCATTTTAACATGTTTTGATTTTGTCCCCCCAACTCCCTTTCCCTGTAGTGATGGGAAGTGTAGTTCTGAAGTACAGCCCAGACCCTGAGTAAGTACATGTGTTGCGTTCCACTTTCACAGTTTTAAATCTTGGACCAAAATTTCTTTTCACTCAGCAAAAGCAGAAGTGGAGGCATAGAAATACAGTGAGATCAACAGTAAAGCCAGACAGGATACAAAGAATGTTACAGGGAAAAGAACTATGTTGCCTATGTATTCTTAAAACAGTTGTATGACTTAGCTTTGTAAAGGAAAGCTAGTAGTTCTGCCAGACATTCACTATATCACTGCATGTGATTGATTTGTTTGTTTTCTCTGTGAAGTCCAGCGTTTGGAATAGGAAAGTTAAACTTTTTATTAACAAAGTAGTATTAGAAGCTCTTGAGAACTTATGTAAACTTTCTTTCCGCTGTTGCTTGTATTAGTTTTGAAACTAAAGCCAGAAAACTGTTTTGTCTGTTGCAGAAATGTAGTAGCATTGAGCTTTACTTTTTTACTTTCTTGCTTGTAAACAAGCAGGTACCTCTTTAGATATTGAAGACCAGCACGCTTGCATCTTCTACAAATAGTTATAAAATGCATTCACTATTAAAGATTGTGTGCTTGTTTATCATGGTATGGCTATAAAATTGTTGTAAATATTAATTTTCTCATAGTTAACCAAACGTAACTGTTTGCTTGTAGAAAACCTGATGATCTTCAGTGTCCTATAGTGCTGAGTGGTTGGCAAGGAAAGACATCACTCCGTGCCTTTGTGCCCAAGAACGAGAGACTTCATTACCTGAGGATGATGGGAGTTGAAGTGTTTAAAGCAAAGAGGAAAGAGGAAAAAATGGAAAGTAAAACAGAGGAAGTTCAAAATAGGCTGGCACAAATAGAGGAAGGAATGGATGTAGAAGATAAAGAACAAGATTTAGCCACAAAAATGGAAGCAGAAATAGGTGAAGAATCTTCCCACAGTCCTGTGGAAAGCAGTGGCATGGAAGTAGAAAACAAAATTGAGGATTTAGATGAATCTAGTAAAAATGCCAACAGTCATGTAGGTGAGGAAAGCAGACACAGATATGAGTAATGTGAAAGATTAGGTTTCTTTCTCTATTACTTGACAGCTTCTATGAGGCTCACATCCAGACTTGCTTTTAGCATAGAAGTGTATTTTAAAATTTTGGTTGGAATGGGATGTTCCTCTCTTAAAGTTTCACTTATTTTATTTTTTAAATGAAAACTATAAACAAATTTCAAGTGTGTTGTCTTTTTACTCTTTTAAGTTCCATATTACTGGTAGATTTACGTGTCTGTTGCTGGCAATGGACCGGTAAAATCTAAAGCCTGTATTAGAAATGGATTAGTGGTATGTACAAATGAACTACTGTGTAAATGGTCAAGAAATCCATCAGAAGAAAAAAATAGGATTTTATTCAGTGCAGTAGATTGTAGGATGTTCTAGAAGAACATTTTTTCTCCTAAGGTCATTTACCCCACCTACCACTCATTCTGATTATTACTTAACGCTGGTTCTTTAATGGATAAGGGGGTCAGTGTGAGTATCCATACAAATGCACATGTAAGATACCTGTTTAACAATTCAGTTAACATTCATTGAAAATAAAGCAGTGCACAGCATCCTGGGGGAAAAATAACCCAAAACCAAACCAAACCAACCAACCAAAAAACAACAAACCAAAAACACAGAATGCATTTTGCCAGAGACTGAAGTCTCGAATTCTTCCTCAGTGTGATGAATTGAATTGCTTGACAGGCACACCTAGTAAATGTCATTCACTAGATCCTCAAGTATGCAGAGTGTGTCTCAAATTCATATCTTGAAATGTGCCTATTTAAGAGTCTGTGACTGCCCCTCAAATCTACTGCATCCATCTCTTTCATTTTTTCAAGTAGGAGTCATCTCTGATTTTTGCAAGATATTTATTTATAGCTGAAATAACACTTTAAAAAAAATGTGGTGCTGTATATATGTAGATGTTTAAAAGAGGTAACTTGAAAAAAGAATTAGTTGGCTACCTCAGAAACTCAGAAAATCCTTTGGGGCTTAGTGTCAGCAATAACTATTTGTACTTGTATCAAGTTGACCTGCAACTAGTGGTACAAGGCATTGTCCTCCACTGGAACCATGACAATAGAAATATTTCTGTTGCTTATCAAATTAAATTTTTACCATGTATGTTTTCACTGATTAATTCCTGATTTGGCTTGGATCCATTTGCTGTACGTTGCTACAATGGACTTTCTGATGTCTGCCCTTGAACTACTTCATGAAAGGGAATATTCTTGAGGGAGAGACATAAAAATGAAATAATGCCATGTCCTCTGATAAAATTTTAGTTTCATGCAGTGAGGAACCATTGACAGGACTAAATTTCCTCCTGAGGGTGTGTAAAATAGGTTAATAAAAAATCAATTCTTGCTCTTGTATTTTGCCAAGTTTTCAGTGTGTTCTTTGAGCTGTCATGCTGCAGATGCTTTTCTTGGCAACTGGACTGTAGGGTAGCACAGAATAATTTTCATTTGAATTAAAGTGTCTTTAAGGTATATTTTTTTAATTCTTAAAGGAAAAAAAAAATAGGAAACTATATGAGGAAAAAAATATATCAACATGAAACTTCAAGCTGAAACTTCACATTGGTTTTCATACCTTTACATTTATTCTGACATTGAAATGGAAGACTACTGTCATTGTTAAGTTCTTGTCGCCATCACAGTTTGCAGTACTCAACCCTCAGAATGACTGACTTTAATCTGTTTGATCTTTTTGTACTCTAATGATCTCCATAAATTAACAGATGGTCAAATGTTAAAATTTTCTGTGAAGAAATTAGAATATGTTTTGAATTGTGCCTGCTGTTACTGTGTCTACTGATTATCTCTGACCAGCATTTAAAGCTTTGTTTCAGTCAGTGACTCAGGTAAGGATACAAGTTTATGATAAGTGGAGCTGGTAAGAATAATTGTTGAGACAGATAATCCGGAGAAATCATTGAAAAGCCAACTAGAGAATTTTTTTTGACTGAGCTTACTACTGGCAGACTAAAATGAGAGTATAAATCTCTTATATGAGAGCTAAAGTAGGTTCTTGGATCATAAACTGACTGAAATTGAGTATAACTTAGACTTCATTTTAAATCCTTGGAATAGTCCCATTTTCCCTACATTATCTATGAAATTTTGCTTTGCTCGTGCCTTTTTGGAGGGGTTTTTTTACTGTCAAGTGCAAGTGGGAGATTTCAGCCAAGAAACTGGGAGTCTTATTTTCTTGTGCTGATAATCACATTTACTCTGTATCTCCAAAAACCCCCTCAGAGATTGCAGATTATTACTTTTTTTAAATATAGTGAGTTTGCTTTCACCAGTTTCTCTGTCCCAGTTGCTGTTTCCTTGGTTGCCGGAAAGGAAGATGCCCAGGCAGTGGCTGAAAGCACTGTTGTAGCCTCGCAGGCTCAGAGCCTGATGAAATGGGATATGTTTTGTTCTTCTGTCTCTGCTGAGTGTTGTGCTACTGTGGTTGGGATGGTTAAGTGACTGAGCCTATGCTTGGGTGATTTTGAATGTGAGCTGCAAATAATTTAAAAGGAAGATGGAAGAAGAGTGATAGGCAATTATGTTCAGCTCAAAGCCAATCTTTATAAGCAATCCTAGTTAAATGTTGTGAGATGGTTGCACTTTTTTAGCAATACTGGACTGTAGATGTTTGCAGTGATGATAGGGAGTTTAATATGTGATAGAGGGGAAACAAGAGATTTTCTGCATCTAAATGAATAGTCCAATTCTGTTCTGCTTAGAGATGGCCTCAGAAGTTGCTGGACCCTTCAGAAAATAATTTCCTGACTGAAAAACCTGTAAGGAAAAGGAGGGAAAACACCAAAATACTCTTCTGTAGCTTTTTCTTCAGTATTTAGCTGATGTTAGTCATTGCTTTGCAAATTAAAATTTTCATACTTTGGCACAAAATTAATATACCATCATCTAGTGCCACCAAGGTGATTTTTTTCCTTAAATGTCTGAATCTTGTTAATTCCCAGTGAAACTTCTCAAAGTATACAGCCTCCTGGAGAAAGTTCTGCTTAGAAACTTGTAGGCTCATCAAAGTAAATCTATTTAACTCCTGGAAGAACCTCTATCTGATGCTGCAGCAAAGGGAAACCGGTGTTGCAGCAGGAAGACGCCAGCACTGAGAAGCAGCAGCAGTGTGCTGGTGCGAGTCCTTTAAACAAGCCCCAGCAAAGTGAGGCAGACACAACAGCCCTTCAGTTCTTCCCGGCAAGTGCTCAGCTGAGGCTGTTGGGTAGTAGGCACGTGGGGTGGCTGTGTGGCCTGCTCTCTTGCTGGGGAGGTGGTGGCATGTAGTTTGGCCAGCTGATGCAAGGCAGCTCCCTTTGGGCAAGGCCGCTCGACAGGCACATAGTCCCGCTTTTCTGTTTAAATGAGTTACCCATGCATAGCTTTAGTAGGATGGGTAACAACTCAAGGTACTCTGTCTACACTCCCAGCTGAGCCATATACCTCTTTGTATTTCTGATGTTTTGCATCGTCCGCTCTCGTTTTCCATTTGTCATTCCTTGAAATTATTGACTCTGCCACTTTTTGTGTAGCTAAAAGGCTTTCAGGTGTGTCAGCAATGGACTTTTGCCCATTCCTAAAAGGAAAACCTATATGAACAGTGGCCAAAACAGTTCTTTCTTACAATTCCTGTAAGGACAGAGCAAACATAACATGACCTGTGTGCAGAATATTCTGCCAGATTCCTGGGGTTTCTTGAACCTGAGGTGTCTTCTTAGGGGTTTAATGGTCCTTTTTGTATTTTTCCTTCATGAATTTGCCAGTTGCTCCCTGAGACCATGTGAACTTTTGGCACTCATCTTGTGGCAAGAAGCCCCAACATCTACCTGTTGTGCAAAGTTATTTTTGCTCCTAAGAGCTTTGTTTGATGATCCCCAATTCTTGCATTGGACAAGACAACAAATGGTTGCTGACTAGTTTCTTCAGGACACTTGTGATTTTATTGTGCTCTTGTCATATACCTTGTCGGTCACTTGTTTTGCAAGCTGAAGAATCCTAGCTTACTGTTTTGTTCCATATATGGAAACTCTTCTAAACCTTTCATCATCTTATGTTTCTGAACTTTTGTCAGTTTCTATGTTTCTTTTCCAGATGGAGGAGCCAGAACTGCACATGATGCTTAGGATGTGACATTTGTGCATGTGTGTGGTCTGTGTTCTGTCCTCCAGTCATCTGGTTGGCAGGTTTTTTAATGATACTGAATATCAAGCTGATGCTTCAATTGATTTGCTTATCATAATCTCATTATTATGTTCTGCTGTTTTACACGTGTTAGCATTATTCTTCCCCACATAAAATCACTTTTATCTATATTGAGTTTTATTGGTAATTTTATCACCTGGTTTTTCAGCATTGTAAGGTCCTCCTGCAATTCTTTGTAGTTGGACCAACAGCTACTGATTTAATTGTATCCAACCCAGAATATATTTCAGGAAGTCTGCAGGCCCTTGGCAACTCTGAAGGGATCCAGAGCTCGTTGTTTCACTAAGACAAGATCATAGGTGAGGAATTTTACATTGAAATTTTGGGAAGGTGGATGACCAAGCACCAAAGAGAGTACAGTATTTTCTTTCCAATATTTTTTAAAAATTAAATATCTATTCACAAAATACCATCATAGAATGCCTTTTGTCTGTAATATACCACCTTATAGGAGAGGGGAAAATGTCCTTAGGAACAGAGCAGTCAGACTTCTGGAGGCTCCCTTGAATCTTTTCCAGGGCTCCTTAAACTAGAAGACTTATCTGTGAAGCTCTTGAGAACCACTCTCTAAATTCCCATTTCCTGTGGCTTCTCAGGCTTCACATTCACCAACTAACTCATTATGCAACAAGTTGATACCCTGAACACTCTTACCAGGAGGTCTTGCTCATGTAGGTCTGAATGTTTCCTTTGCCAGCCAAATCTTCAGCTGGCACTCCAGGGCAGTGAAAAGGGTGTTGGAAAAACAACCTGAAATACTAAAAATATATTTCAGATGTTCCAAGTGGATTTAAAAAGCCATTTTACCCTGTAGAAAACTGCATTTTTAACTTGTTGTGTGCTGTTGTCTGATTTTTTGCAAATGCAAAATCTCTTGGGAAAGGAAATTCCAGGTCCTGCATGGAAGCAAACAGCATCACGAACCCAACACCATTATAAAATAGTGGCATCTCCCAATAAGAAATATGAATGTAATGACAGCTAACATAATTAAAGCTTCCTAACAATTTTTTTGAACCCACTTGCTAATGTATCAGCATAAGGCTAGTTTCTTAACCCAAAGAAAAAGGCAGAAGTAAGAGGGGAGGAGTGGAGGGAGGGCAGAACAGAAAATGTTCGGTAACACCCATGGTGCTGAGTCCAGTTACGTAGAATGTAAAGCCAAGTGGTGGGTAACTTATGATTCAAGGTGAGCCAGATGAAGGATGGTTCTCAGCAACTGTTTTTTTAAATGGCAGAGGAATTTCATGTTCAACTAGGAAGCCTTATACATTCCACATGCTTGCCATGAAGAAGTGAGCCAGCCTGAGTTTGTAGAAGACCTACAGACAGCAGCTGAGGACAGTGCAACAAGAGCCAGTCAATCACTGAGAGCTTTTTCTGTTTGTAAAATCACAGAAACACAGAGGTATTTCAGTTGGAAGGGGCCTGTGGAGATCACCTAGTCTAAACCCCTGCTCAAGCAGAGCTAACTCCAAGGTTGGGCTAATTTGCTCTGAGCTTTGCCCAGATCAGTCTAGAAAATCTTTAAAGATTTGCACACCTCTCTGGACAAGCTCTTCTAATCCTTAACCATTCTTGTCAGGAAGAATTTTTTTCCCATATGTCCAGTTCAAGTTTTTCCTGCTGCAACTTCTGCCTGTTGCCTCTGATCCTATCACTATGTACCCTTGCGAAAAGTTTGGCATATTCACTGTTGAGGTGAAGAGAGGAGCTGAAAACCCTTTAACAGTCTTTTCTGTAGGTTACCCAAAGCCAGCTCTCTCCTCCTCTCCTCATTATAGCCTCCCAGTCTCTTGATGGGCCTTTACTAGTGGCCCTCTCCAATTGGCAGATCTTCTAATCGAGGACTCACACTGGACACAACACTGGAGATTTAGCCTCACAAGCAACAAGTAGAGGGAAATCTAACTCTCATAGATGTCTGCTTTCTCCCTGAGTAGATCTTTGTTCATCCATGGAAGCCTCCTGTCTCCTTTTCTCACTTTTCTACTTGCAGGGATACACCAGTCTTGGGCTTGGAGGAAGTGGCACTTGAAGATCAACCAGTTCTCTTGGGCACTTCTACCATCTAGGATCCTATCCCATGAGATCCCTCCAAGCAGGTCTTTGAAGAGGACAAAGTCAGTTCACTTGAAATCCAGGGTTGCTATCCTCCTCAGTGCCTTGCGTCTTCCACACAGGACCTTAAACTCTTGGTCACTGCAGCCAAGGTTGCCTCCAACCCTCACATCCCCAACCAGACCATCTTTATTTGTCAACACGAAGTCCAGCAGCACACCCCTTCTCATTGGTTCCACCTGTGACAGGAAATTCTCATCGTCATTCTGTAGGAACCTCCTGGACTGTGTGTGCTTGGGTGAGTGGCTTTGCCAGCAAATATCAGTGTGTTTGAAGTCTCCCATGAAGACCAGGGATTATGATCATGAGGCAGCTCCTGATCAGGTGGCCTATAACAAACTACTATAACAACATCACCTACATTACCCTGCCCCTTAATTTTCACCCACAAACATTCAACCTGCCCCTCATCCCCACCCATACAGAGCACAATACTCTCTAATTGCCCTTATATAGAGACCCACTCCACCTCTTCTTCAGACAATCTCAAAGTACTAATGAAACAGCAATGGAAAGTGTTTTTCATCCCCTCATCTGAGGCCCTATCTTGATTTCTGAGGGGGGTTATCTACCTTAGCTTGAAATCCTCTTAAACCTGCAGGTTAGAGTTTTAGACACTACAGTTTCTGATCCTAAAGAGGGTTGAATCCAATCAACTTTTTCTCTCTCATAGAAAAAAGTAATTAACTGAAAGCATAACTATGACAGAAGGATCAATGGAAGATAATATGTTTGGCATGTTGCTAAGAGATCTCTAGATAGCCAGGTTGGTCACAGAACATGCACCATTTGGTGTAAAGCCCTTGCAGTGCTAAGTCTCTCTGATTGCAATACATTATCTGTCACACTGCTGAAAAACTCTCTGAACTGTGGAGAAAGGGGACATCTTACTTCTTTGAGCTCTTCACCTTCTCCCACAGATAATAGGAGCTGGTTGTTGGTGGCCCATAGTAAGTTGTCCACATTTTCTGAAGAAATTTCCTTCTGCCTTCTCTAATGTAATCATTTAGTGCCTGTAGGATCTTTTGTACAAATTGACAGAAACAAGAAGTTGACATCACCTTCTTACTGAATGGCTGTTTACAAGGGGAAAAAGAAACTGACCTCTTTCCAAAAGGGTTGAATATTGCTATGTCTCTTGTGCAACCTTCTTTGCTTCTATGGGCATTTTTTCACCACCTTGAGTTTTGCAGTCTCAGTCAGTCTGTTCTCTGTTTTTAAAGATACGATTTGCATAGGCACAGTCCTTATGGTGTTTATAGTAAACCAGTTTTTTAATAAATGTTTCTATATCCTATCATTTCCTAGATTTTAATCTGATTTAAAAAAAAAAAAAGGTAGAGGGATAAGGGCACTCAGCTGATCTGAAGTCACCTACACCTTAGAAATATGTGGTTTTTTACACCTTAGTAGTATACTTTTGTGGAGGGGAGTTTAAATTGATTGCTGCAAAATCAGCTTAAATTATCTGGATTTCTATATTTTATTGTTACCGTAACATTAGAGCTTGTGAAAGGTGCCAGACTGACAGCCTTGAAGTTAATCCGATTGTTCCATTATTTCCCGGCTCCTCCCAGCCTTTCAAAGACATCTGCTTTTTCCTAATCTCCCATAACTCTCTTTTTCAGATGATTGCTGAGGCTTTTGAGACAGCAAGAACCACTTCCCTAGGTATCCTTAGATGATGCTTGTCTAATCTGAAGATGTCTAATGTATTTCATTATGTTTAATTTCATTACTCTCTATCTCATTCTTTCTCTGGTGTCTGAGACCTTTTCATCAATACTATGTGCCTGAACAGTGCCATCTTTTTAAAGGGCTTTTTAAAGCGCTTATCTTTTTAGATATGTTAATTAGTCTTTAGAGAGAACAAATTCAAAAGAAGTAACAGACAATCCAGCTTGAAGTTCATCCACTTATTCCTTTCACTTGACTATATCAGTATTTTCTTTGGGCCATTCAACAAAGTGTGTGCCAACAGCAATAAACTACTCTCATATATGGCACATTTTAAGAGATGGCCCAGAAACAACCTGTCAAAAGAAGCTGAAGCACAAGCAGCCTGTGATACCAGTTCACAGGCTGTTGTTCTATAAATGTTCTTCGGAGGGGGATATGACCTTGTTCAAGAAACTGTTCAAAAGCAGTGCCTCCCTGCACCCCTGAAGGATGTAGGGTGGGTCTGCAGGAGCTGAGGTAGTCCTGCAGCACAGAGCAGTGTGCACAAGCAGTGCTTCTCTAGAGGTGGGCAAGCAGAACAATTGCAAACACAAAACAAAGGGTGCTTTCACTGATGTGAAAAGCTTAAGGGAAAACCTTGCTCAGCCTGACTGAATATGTTCTTAAACACTGTGCCTGCTGCTTCTCATGTGGATGCATCCTAGCAGTAAAGTGAAACGAGCTGTGAGTCCTAGGGAAGGCTGCAAGGGAGAGAAAGCTTTGGAGAGAGGTGATGAACTGGATGGGAAAGTAGAAGGACAAAGGATAAGCACCAGGAGAAACTTGGGAAGTTGGGGAAGATTGCTGGGAGAAACAGGAACCCTGAAATATTTGGAATAATAAGCAAATGAAGACATTGCAGCTGGCTGTGGTGAACAAAATAGTAGGTACCAAACCAAAATGGCACATAAAAGAGTAGCTTGTTCCAACAGGCCCGTTTGGTATGTGTTCAGAGCTTGGAACAGACATAGCCTGACACTGCTAGCTGCAAATTAAATTATGTTATAGTATACAACACATTATAAATATTAATGCATACTCTATAGTCAATTTTTATTATATACACATACTGAAACTAATTATATCCACATTAATTTATGTTAATGCTTATGTTTCATCTATGCTTTCAAACTGTTACTTTAAAAATGTTATGTATATTATTATTTACAAATTATGTGTTATAAATGATATTATATACACTATATACTCAATATGTAGCTTGTTATATATATAACAGCATATAGTATATGCATATGCTAATATAATTATAATTTTTATATTAATAAATTTTTAAAATATTAAATAATTTAATATTATTATGTATTATATAGTATCGTGTAAACTATTTTCCTGAGCACATTTACTTATATTGCCTTATCCTTTATATCTATATAAATATGTATTACATAATGTATAAAATAATTATTACAAATTTTAAAACATCAGTTTCTCACTGAAGCATGATCTTGTGCTAGAGTGTTATAGATATGCCAAATGCTGAGTGTGTGCTTCATTCTGAGTTTGTGTTTTGGTGGGTTTTTTTTCCAGATTTTTTTTTATCTTTCTGTGTGGTCCAGAGAATTGGGATCCAGTAAACCTTGTGCCTATATTTGGCAAATAGGTTTAATTTATCATTTGACCTTAAAAAGAAACCAAAACAAAAAAAACACACAAAAAACAAAACAGATAAAGAGCAACACAAGGTAATTAATCACTCAAAATCTATGAAAAAGTCCTTTCTTAGCAGCTTTAAAAATGCAGAATCTTCCCATAGTTACAAATCTGTCCACAATACAAAAAACAGTAGGACTGAGAAAGCAATTTTCAGAGTGGTGAAAGATTCAAAGTGCCAAAATGTTTAAAAATATTAAGCTTCAAAAGTTGATTCTGTGATCTACATAACACATTAAATACTTGGAAATTTGGAAAGAGTATGTGGATAATGAATTAGCAAAATTTGAGGAGACCACATTGCTATCTGTTTTAGTTAAAACCTGAGAATCTTATAAGACAAGTTGAATGAAAAATAACGTAATGAAAGACAAGTAAATGGAGGATACCATGATGAATGGCCCTCCCTTGTGAATACAAAGGAAAGAGCACTAGAAGGAATAGATAAAACTCTTCAAACACTTTATTGAATTTCAGGTGGAGAACACCAACATGGTGAGATCTGGGTGCTGCCGTATGCAGCTTAGGGGAGATCTCTGCTTGATGGGTGATTCCAGGCACATGGGTGATTCCACACCAAGATCCCCCTTCCACAGGACACAGCCTGCTCTGGCCATGGTGATACAGGGTCCCTCCCACAGGACACGGTCTGTAGTGAAGTGATTGGGTCCCTTCCATGGGACACAGCGTCCTTCAGCCATAGTCACTGCCCCTGATTCGGGGATTTTAGCAAAATGAGTCTCTGCCGCTAATGCGGGGTCTTTAGCAAAATGCAAACAAATCTCAGCTTCACCTGTTCTCTCCACAGAATGCAGGGGAGTCTCTGCTCCAGCACACTTCCTCCTCTCTTTCCTCACTGACCTTGGAGTCCGCATGGTTGGTTCTCCCACTCTTCTCACTCCTTGCACCACCAGCAGCTGGAGAAGAAGATGGGACAGAAGAAGGAACAAATAGGAAGAAACTTCTTCTGGCTTCTTAAAAAGTGATCGTGGAGGCCTCTAATTGTCTCAGCCCCAGAAGTGGGTCTGGCTCAGAGCTGGGGAGAGTTTCAAACAACTTTGTACAGGAACCATCTTTACAGCCCTCTTACCAGAAAAGGCTATCATGTCAAACCATGACACAACTTTATCTCAGAAATGGAGTCAAAATAAGTGCAAACAGAGAAAGCTTTCCTATCCAGGAATAGTGAAGAAAAGTATGCCAGGGAGCAGGAAAAAACAAATCCAGGCCCGTACACTGGCTGTCTTTGACTCTACGAGGTGGACTGGGAAACTATGTCTATTGACCATACTGGGATTTGTTGTGCAGCAGAATGGGGACATCAAATGTAAGCAGATGAACTGTACTGTGATACAGTCCTGGTGGAAGTCCCTGTCAGAAATGCCACCAAAATCCTTTTCACCTCAGACGTTAATTTGCAGAAAGTTTTAGAGAATGCAGGTAAAACCAGGACAAGACTGGCAAGCAGGGCTTTGGCCCTAGAAATAGCTCAATTAGCAATCATGAGAGCCTGAGGCAACTTCAACTACAGTCCTTGCTTTCCAGAATGTAGAGATTTTTTCTGCAGAACATCCCACCTGTAAGCTCTAAGCTTGCTTTACGTTGTTTCCTTCCTATGTTTTCTACTGAGGGAAGTATTTTTCAACATGCATGTCCTGGTTTGGGCTAGGATAGAGTTAACTTTGATGAGGAAGTAGGAAGGGGCACAACATGGGCAGCTGACCTGGGCTGGCCAACAAGTATTGGATACCATACCGACAGTACCTAGGGGCAGGGAGCTAGTCGGAGGCGGGGCTTGGGGAGCAGAGGCGGGGCTGCCCCTTTTTTCTCTGGTTCCCCTTCCCGCTCCACCGGGAGGGGAGGACTGAGCAAGCACCCTCGTGGCTCTTTGTTCCCGGCTGGGCAAAACCACGACATTATTTGGCGCCCAGCATGGGGCCCGCAGGGTTGAAATAAGACACAGTAGGCTGAAACAATGGTCACAATGTTGATGTATTTGGTTAAATGCTGTTGGCCCATAATTTCTCATATGCACTATGTATTCTCTCTGATAGTGTTTATTGCCTTTGGAAAAGGGACGAAAGCACTAGTTCTGATATACTGGTTGTTACTGGCTTATGGTGTGGTTGTATCACTGGGTATGGAGCTAGGCCAGTACTTGTACGTGACTTGATTGTCATTTCTGCAACTTGGACATTTCTTCTCAGAATGTAGTGACAGTAATGACACTCAGTTCATGGGAAAAATGGAGGGACGTAATTTTTCCATTTTTTTCATCCTCCCTTACTCATTCAAGTTAACTGCTTTTGACAATTCAGAATGCACTTGGGATGTCCCAGCCATTGTGGTTTTATTGCTCTGTTCTCCAGGTAGGGTGTTTTTCTTGGGTAGAGTTGTGAAATGTGTTTTCCAGACTCTTATGAGGTTGGGCAGCTATGGAGGGATTGATATACAGAAGAATATGAACAGGTATTGGAAGAGTTTTTTACTTGTACAGATTAGGAATGCCACCCTAGCAACCACCCTAGCTATTCAAACTGAGGCAACTGATGCTGTTGCTGCCCTAACTCCAACAGCAGACACTGATTCTGAATCAGAGGATCAACCTGTGGCAGTGTCAGTTGCTCCTGTCCAGAAAAAGAAACACATAAAAAAATCAGTTCGCCTTGTGAGGGATGAGGATGAACCAGTGTCATCATGGGAACGGGAGGAAGAGTCAGAGCCAGAGACAGAGATAATCACCCGATCCTTGTCCCTGAGCGAACTGCGAGAAGTGCGAAAAGATTACAGTTGCCACACAAGCGAGCACCTTGTTGCCTGGCTGCTCCGATGCGGGGAGAATGGGGCCCACAGCTTGGACTTGGAGGGCAGGGAAGCCAGGCAGCTGGGCTCTCTGTCCCGGGATGGCGGCATTGACAAGGCAATTGGAAGAAAGACAGAAGTCCTCAGCTTCTGGAGAAGACTTTTGTCAGGTGTGAGGGAAAGATACCCCTTCAAAGAAGACATCATATGCCACCCAGGCAAGTGGACCACAATGGACAAAGGTATCCAGTACCTGAGGGAGTTAGCTGTGCGGGAAATGATTCATAATGAGCAGTTACCAACAGACCCAGATGAGGTCCAGTGCACACAGTCTATGTGACGAAGATTTCTGCAAAGTGCACCATCATCTTATGCTAATTCCTTGGCAGTCATCTCCTGGAAAGATGGCGAGGGGAAAACAGTGGGGGAAATGGGTGTTCAACTTCGGCAATATGAAGAAAATCTGTCTTCCTCCCTACAGGCTGTTGTCTCGGCTGTAGATAAAATGTCAAAAGAGTTCCACCAATTCAAAGAAGATATGTCCCGCACTCCACCTGCCCAAGTCCATACTTCAGCTATTAGTAGATGTTCCTCTGTTCAAGAGGGGGAATATAGAGGGCAGACACCATGAGGTGCTTTGTGGTCTTACCTGCGGGACCAGGGAGAGAACATGAACAAGTGGCATGGGCAACCTACTTCGGCCTTAAGGGCACGGGCACAGCAGCTACGGGGAAAAACCGCTACAAGGAGCAATTTCTCTTGGAAAGATGCTGCTCCAGTTTCCAGTGAGCAACTCCCTAGACAGAATAGAAGGGTTGAGCTCTATTCTAGTCCCCTCGAGGGGACTTCTAGCTCTTTTCTACAAAAAGTATCCAATGACTGCCATGGCCAGCACTAGGGAGGCCCTGCCTCCAGCCAGGTGGAGGAGAGGGACAACCGAGTTTATTGGCCTGGCACGTCAAACCCACAAGAGTACAAGGCTTTAGTGGATACTGGAGCACAATGCACTCTGATGCCATCAAGTTGTAAAGGGACAGAATCTGTTTGTATTTCTGGAGTGACAGGGAGATCTCAACAGCTAACCTTGTTAGAAGCTGAAGTGAGTTTAACTGGAGGTGAGTGGCACAAACATCCCATTGTAACAGGCCCAGAAGCTCCGTGTATCCTGGGCATAGACTACCTTAAGAGAGGGTATTTTAAAGACCCAAAAGGGTACCGGTGGGCCTTTGGTGTGGCTGCAGTGGAGACAGAGGAAATTGAACAACTATCCAGCATGCCCGGCCTCTCAGAGGACCCTTCTATTGTGGGGTTGCTGATGGTCAAAGAACAACAGGTGCCAATTGCAACCACAACAGTGCGCTGGCGGCAATATCGCACCAGCAGAGAGACTGTGATTCCCATTCATAAGTTGATTCGCCAACTGGAGAGCCAAGGGGTGATCACCAAAACTCACTCACCCTTTAACAGTCCCATATGGCCAGTGCGAAAGTCTACTGGAGAGTGGAGACTGACAGTAGACTATCGTGGCCTGAATGAAGTCACGCCACCGCTGAGCGCAGCTGTGCTGGACATGCTGGAACTCCAAAATGAACTGGAGTCCAAGGCAGCCAAATGGTATGCCACCATTGATATTGCCAATGCATTCTTCCCAATTCCTTTGGCAGTAGAGTGCAGGTCCCAGTTCGCTTTCACTTGGAGAGGGGTTCAGTATACCTGGAATCGACTGCCCCAGGGGTGGAAACACAGCCCCACCATCTGCCATGGACTGATCCAGGCCACACTGGAGAAGTGCGAGGCTCCAGAACACCTGCAATACATCGATGACGTTGTGTGGGGTGACTCAGCAGAGGAAGTTCTTGAGAAGGGAAAGAAGATAATTCAAATTCTTCTGAAGGCTGGTTTTGCCATTAAACGAAGTAAGGTCAGAGGGCCTGCGCAGGAGATCCAGTTTTTAGGAGTAAAATGGCAAGATGGACGTCGCCATATCCCAATAGATGTGATCAACAAAATTGCAGCCATGTCTCCCCCAACTAGCAAAAAAGGAAACACAAGCTTTCCTAGGTGTTGTGGGTTTTTGGACGATACATATTCCAAATTATAGTATGATTGTGCGCCCTCTCTACCACATAACACGGAAGAAAAATGATTTTGAATGGGGTCCTGAACAGCAACAAAGTTTTGAACAAATTAAACAGGAGATAGTTCATGCAATGGCACTTGGGCCAGCCCGGACAGGACCAGATGTTAAAAATGTGCTCTACACCGCAGCTGGGGAGAATGGCCCTACTTGGAGTCTTTGGCAGAGAGCACCTGGGGAGGGTCGAGGCTGACCCCTTGGATTCTGGAGTCGGGGATACAGAGGATCCGAGGCCCGATAAACTCCAACAGAGAAGGAGATACTGGCGGCATATGAAGGGGTTCAAGCTGCATCAGAAGTGATCGGCACAGAAACACAACTTCTCCTAGCACTCTGACTGCCAGTGCTGGGCTGGATGTTCAAAGGGAGGGCCTCCTCCACACATCATGCAACTGATGCTACATGGAGTAAGTGGATCACATTGATCACACAACGAGCTTGTGTAGGAAGTTCTAGCCGCCCTGGAATTCTGGAATTGATCATGTGAGAAATATTGATGTTGCTTTTGCAGAATCCGAAAGAAATTAAGACAAGGAATCTTGACGGCTGTCTGCCTCTATGTAATATAAATCCGTGGTCTAACCATGACTGTTATCTGCCTCTGTGTAGTGTAAATCAGTGGACTAACCATGAGACTGTTATCTGTTTGTTTGTAATTAGAGTTTAAATCTTAGGATTGTGGGGGAATCCATGATAAGATACAAAAACCAGACATCCTCTAAGGAGGATTTTAGACGCCTCGAGAAGTTGTAAATCTTGGAGTACCTAATCAATGGGGAAACAAGGGAGGGACCTTGTGGCCGGGATAGGGAATAAAAAGCCAAATGTTGTATCCATCGGGTGTGCCTACTAGCTAGGACACCCGCTCTTGCAAGAACGCTTAATAAAAGTGCTTCACTGCAGAGTCTGACCTGAGTCTTTCGTGAGAAAGCTTGTTTTGTTTCTCACAATCACAAAGTGGCCAGAGTGTGAAGACAGTGAAATATCACCAGAAAAGGAGGCAATCCGTGCTGAAGAGGCCCCATCATATGAGGAACTTCCAGAAGATGGGAAGTGGTATGCCCTGTTCACCGATGGGTCCTGTCGTCTTGTGGGGAAGCATCAGAGGTGGAAGGCAGCTGTGTGGAGTCCCCTACGCAAAGTTTCAGAAGCTGCAGAAGGAAAGGGTGAATCGAGCCAGTTTGCAGAGGTAAAAGCCATCCAGTTGGCTTTAGACATTGCTGAACGAGAAAACTGGCCAAGGCTTTATCTCTACACTGACTCGTGGATGGCAGCAAATGCTGTGTGGGGGTGGTTACAGCAATGGAAGCAGAACAACTGGCAATGACGGGGCAAACCCATCTGGGCTGCCCCAATATGACAAGACATTGCTGCTCGGCTGGAGAAGCTAGTTGTGAAAGTGCGCCATGTAGATGCCCATATACCTAAGAACAGGGCCACTGAAGAACATCTGCATAACCAGCAAGTGGACAAGGCTGCAAAGATTGGAGCAGCTCAGATAGATTTAGACTGGCAACACAAGGGGGAGTTATTTTTAGCTCGGTGGGCCCATGACACCTCAGATCATCAAGGCAGAGATGCCACCTATAAATGGGCTCGTGATCGAGGGGTGGATTTAACCTTGGATGCCATTGCACAGGTTGTCCATGAGTGTGAGACGTGTGCTACAATCAAACAAGCCAAACGGTGGAAGCCCATATTGTATGGAGGATGATGGCAGAAATAGAAATACGGAGAGGCCTGGCAGATTGATTATATCACACTGCCACAGACTCGCCAAGGCAAACACCGTGTGCTCACAATGGTGGAGGCGACCACCGGCTGGTTGGAAACGTATCCTGTGTCTCATGCCACCGCCCAGAGCACCATCCAGGGCCTTGAAAAGAAAATCCTCTGGCGACATGACACTCCAGAAAGAATTGAATCGGACAATGGGACACACTTCCGGAACAACCTCATAGATGCCTGGGCCAAAGAGCATGGAATTGAATGGGTTTATCACATCCCCTATCATGCATCAGCCTCAGGGAAAAATTGAACGACACAATGGACTATTGAAGATCACACTGAGAGCAATGGGGGGTGGGACATTCAAACATTGGGATACAAATTTAGAAAAGGCCACCTGGCTAGTCAACTCCAGAGGATCTGTGAACAGAGCTGGCCCTGCCCAATCAGAACTTTTACATACTGTAGAAGGGGATAAAGTCCCTGTAGTGCACGTAAAAGATCTGTTAGGGAAAGCAGTATGGGTGAGTCCTACCTTGGGTAAAGGTAAACCCATTTGTGGGATTGTTTTTGCTCAGGGACCTGGGTACACTTGGTGGGTGATGTGTAAGGATGGGAAAACCCAGTGTGTACCTCAAGGAAAATTTATTTTGGGTGAGAATTGCCTGTGAATTCCATGAATCAAATTGTATTATGTTAGTTGTTAAATAACCTTGTTGTTTTATGTCATCATTACCATAGTTGCTCTATGCCATATCACTGACACTACAGTAAGGACCACCCAGATCACCGAAAGATGGACATGGACAAGCAAGATACAGAATGGCGAAATGTGAATTGTTGCCCAGTGACGTCCTCAAGATCAGTGCTTTCAACTTACAGATAAGACACACCTAATAGACCAACTGCAAAATCCTGATACTGCATGCAGTGACCTATCCCACACACACACCCCATCTGCCTTGCTGTGAAAGATTTATGATGAATAAGACCTGACGTTATGGACTAAACGGCTAAATGGACTTAATGGGAATGTTAGGGGGATGGCCTATAAACTGAGGGAATGATATACTTCTCTGTGTCCATGTTTTTTCAGGGATGTGGTGCTCAGATGTTGTATATTGTGAAACTAGGCATGATGTAGATGGTATAGAATAAGGGGTGGAATGTCCTGGTTTGGGCTAGGATAGAGTTAACTTTGATGAGGAAGTAGGAAGGGGCACAGCATGGGCAGCTGACCTGGGCTGGCCAACAGGTATTCGATACCACACTGACATCATGCCCAGTACCTAGAAGCAGGGAGCCAGTCGGGGGCGGGGCTTCGGGAGCACAGGCGGGGCTGCCGGTCGGAGGGGGAGTCGCGCCGGGTCCCGGGTGGTGAGCAGCCGCGGCACGCGCCATTCCTTTTGTATATTCCCCTCGTGTACTGTTAAAACTGTTCCTTTTTTCCCCTGAACCTATTTCTTCTTATTGTTCTATTAAACCGCTCTTATTTCAACCTACGCGGGTTTTCCCCCTTTTTTCTCTGGTTCCCCTTCCCGCTCCACCGGGAGGGGAGGAGTGAGCGAGCACCCTCGTGGCTCTTTGTTCCCGGCTGGGCAAAACCACGACAATGCACCACAGGGAAATGGACAACATGAAAAACTTGTTAAGCTTAAAGTTCTTCAGAGAAAACAGAATCAAAAGTTCTCTCAAAACACCTATTTGCATAGGTGTTTACATATTCCATTTACATGGAGAATATTTATAAAAGCGGTAGCTGGTGTACATATGCAAAAATTTTAGAATGGATACGTAAATTAGTGACACCTTCAACAGATGTTTGCACAACTTTATATCCATGCACTTGATACATCCATGCATGCCTATTCCTTGAAAAGTGGCCATCCATCTGGGCCTCCAAGTCTGTTCCTGCAAAGCTGCAAGCTATCCAGACAGCCTCCAGCCTGCACAGATGGACTGGGAGGCCCGATTCAAAGGACAGGCCTTAGCATCCAGCATTTCCAAACTTCACAGAATCATAGAATCATAGAATGGTAGGGGTTGGAAGGGACCTTTACATAGAGATCATCTAGTCCAAGCCCCCTGCAGAAGCAGGGTCACCTAGATCAGGTGGCATTGGAACATGTCCAGGCGGGTCTTGAAGACCTCCAAGGAAGGAGACTCCACAACCCCTCTGGGCAGCCTGTGCCCCTGCTCCGTCACCCTCACAGTGAAATAGTTTTTTCTCATGTTTAAGTGGAACTTTTTGTGTTACAGCTTCATCCCATTACCCCTTATCCTGTTGCTAGGATGTCCCAACCTCCTGACACCCACCTTTTAGATATTTATAAATGTTAATAAGATCTCCCCTCAGTCTCCTCTTCTCCAGACTAAACAGCCCCAGATCCCACAGCCTTTCCTCTTATGAAAGATGTTCCATTCCCCTGATCATCTTGGTGTCCCTGCACTGGACTGTCTGCAGAAGTTCCCTGTCCCTCTTGAGCTGAGGAGCCCAGAACTGGACACAGGACTCCAGATGAGGCCTCACCAGGGCAGAGTAGAGGGGGAGAAGAACCTCCCTTGACCTGCTGGCCACACTCTTCTTGATGCATCCCAGGATGCCATTGGCCTTCTTGGCCATGAGGGCACATTGCTGGCTCATATTTAGCTTATTATCAATCAGGACTTCCAGGTCTCTCTCTGCAGAGCTGCTCTCCAGCAGGTCAATCCTCAGCCTGTACTGGTGCATGGGGTTGTTCCTTTCCAGCTGCAGGACTCTGCACTTGTCCTTGTTGAACCTCATGAGGTTCCTCTCTGCCCAACTCTCAAGCTGGTTGAGATCCTGCTGAATGGCAGCACAGCCTTCTGGGGAATCAGCCTGTCCTCCCAGTTTGGTGTCATCAGCAAACTTTCTGAGGGTACACTCTGTCTCCTCATCCAGGTCGTTGATGAAGATGTTGAACAAGAGTGGCCCCCGGCCCCATCCCTTTGGAACTCCACTGGCCACAGGCCTCCAACTTGATTCTGTGCCATTGATCACCACCCTCTGGGCTTTGTAATTCAGCCAGTTCTCGATCCACTTCAATGTCCACTCATCCAATCCACATTGAGCTTTCTGATGAGGATGTTATGGGAGACAGTGTCAAAAGCCTTGCTGAAGTCAAGGTAGATGACATCCACTGCTCTCCCCTCATCTAGCCAGTCAGCTAAGCACTTGTAAAAGTCTACCAGGTTGGTCAAACGGGATTTCCCCTTGGTGAATCCATGTTGACTCCCCTGATAATCATCTTTTCCTTCAAACGTTTAGTGATGACATTCAGGATAAGTTGTTCCAACACTTTTCCAGGGGTGGAAGTGAGGCTGACCGGCCTGTAGTTTCCTGGGTCATCCTTCCTGCCTTTTTTGAAGACTGGAGTGACATTGGCCTTTCTCCAGTCCTCAAGCACCTCGCCTGTCTTCCATGATTGTTTGAGAGTGATGGAGAGCAGCTTAGCAACCTGTGGTCAGTCAGCTCCCTCAGCACTCTCAGATGCATCCCAAAAACTTAGAGGACACAGAAATGTGTCACTAACTTACACAAAAACCTCTAGTGCATATTTAGTAACCCATCTGCTCTGTAAATCTGGGCTTAGGGCAGAGATGTACCCTTTGTAAAGTTTTGGCAAGATTAGTATATGAATACAGGAGAGGATACCCATTGCCAAAGTAAGCTTAAAGTCTTCCTGCTCCCAGCTTCCTACAGATGACACTTTGCAGGGGAATACATGCGCTTTGTGTTTGGGCACAGCCCTCTCGCTCTTTCTAGTTCACTTAGATCATGGCTGAATCTGCCTCCCAGGAATTAACTAGGAAGGCTGGAGAAAATATACACCCAGGAGCTTCAGCTTCTGTACTGTCATCTTCTGAAACAAGACAAGGCTGGTCCTTGTCAGGGAACTGGAAAATTATACTGTATCAGCAGGCTGGCCTGCTTAATTCTGTTTGTAATAGTTCATAGTACAGTTTGAGAGGAGCCTTCTTCGCCAGACGTTGCCTACTGCATGGAAGAGACAAACCTTCCACACTGGCTTTATGCAAATGCTCTCCCATCTAATTTCAGCTTAGCTTTCAGATACCTCAGCATGCATCACATCTGCCTACATAATGCTAAAAAGCAAATCCCCAGTACATCAACCAAGCTCCACATTCTGGAGGGCTTTTATGCTCAAAAAAGTTCATAACTGAACTTCTCATTGGAGTCATGTAAATAACCACTGTGGCCATAATGCTAGTATAAAGTGAAGACATTACAGCTCCACATCTTTGCCTGAAAAACCTGGGAGAAAAAAAGCAAGAAAAAAGTAAAATGTGGTGAAGAAAACCCTGAGATGTAAATCCCAATGCCAGTTCTTCCTATAGTATTTTCTCTGTACACTTAGCCTGTCAGGAATAGATTTCTCTCTGTTGCAAGTTTCTGTGGAAGTTTCTGTATGTGTGTACAAACACATCAGAGCACTGGCCATCACAGTGATCACTGATTGGCAGCTGTGACTCCAAATGTCTTTCTAAATGAGTTTTCTAAAAGCTTATTTGTATTACACAGTCATATCACATGTATTTGTTACACTAGAAAGACTTTGTCTGTTCTGAGGGCCATAAATGGGAAATATTACTCCTCATAAAATTAACCTAATGAGAACTGGAGGACTACTAATTTTACCAGAAGTCCTAAGGAGACATTTGACTGGGTAAAGGGAGAACCTGCCTATTTACTGTCTGCAAAAAAAACCCTCCCACCTCTTTGATACTGAGGAACTTTGACAAAGCAGATGACTGGCCAACCTAGTCTGATTTTGGCCTCCTCAGGTTTAGGATATGGGAATGACACTTGGCTTATTTCTTTCACAGAAGTGAGGTGATGGTCTGATTTGAGTTCCACACCACAGCTCCAAATCTTAATATCCTTCTCAGCTGCCAGAAGGAGAACAGAACAAGGAGGAAGCACATAACACTTTCTAGGATGCAAACAAAAAGGACATTGTGGATCTGAAACTCCCTCAACAGAAAAGCACCTGGAGCAGCTTTGCAATCAGCTCCTGCAGCAGATTGCTGTCCTTCATTTTTTTCTACTTCTGTGGTGTTCTCTTTTGTTCCCTTCTTTTATAACCTTCTATCATCAGGCTTTTTTTTTTTTTAATCCTCTTTTAGCTGCCTAGTTATATTCTCCCCAGCCCAGACTTCCCTCTCTCTCAGGTCTTGCTCCCTTCCTTCCTCTCATAAACTTTTCATTTCCAAATTTTCTTATTCTCTTTTTTTAGGCTTGTTTGTTACAGAGAAAATAGAACCTGACCAGAAAACACTAGACAAAGACTATGAGCCAGAAATAGACTAATTTTCCCAGAAATAGATAAACCCTCTTTCTAAATTTCTTAATTAACTCCATTCTTCGCCATCTCACTTCCTCCCTAGTCTGAAGTATAATGCTTTTGTGCTCCCTGCTGTCCCCTTTTCTCTGCATCTCCCCCAGTACAGGCTGCTCCTGCTATTAGCCATCATCTCTTCAATAGCATCAGTCTTATTTTTGGTGCAGCAGGAACTTCATCCTGCCCTAGTTCATACAGTGTACTTTTCTTTCTTTTTTTCCTCGCATGATTTGTTGCTGCAGTTTATCACATGTGCTACAGCTTCAAAGCACTCCACATTTTTTTTTATTTGCCTCTCCTACTGCTCCAAGACTCTGAGTGATACAGAGAACCTCCTACAGCCAGAAAGTAACTGTGATTCTTAGCAATCGTGTTTGCAGTAACTATTTAAAGCACACTTGAGAAGACACGTAATAAGTAGGTTTGAGGGAAGTGGTAGCAATCCACCCACTACATTCCTTTTAGCTAACCCTTTAATTAAATATTAAAGATATGGTTCTCAGGAAGATTTAAAATATCCCACTGACAGGAAAAAGAGGTTAAAAAACATCTGAAAAAGAAAAAATAACCTCCAAAGACTTACCACACCTTCACACTGCTTTTAACATAATTTTACTGTACTGATGAGGGAAGAGCTTTTTTGAAGGGAAATAACAATCCTTAATGCTTTCCTGTGCTAGATCCTTCTATATGTTCTCAGGGAGTCTCACTAGAGATTGTGAATTATTTCATGCCTAACTAAACATACTAGTTTCCTCTTTCATAAAGGACAGCAAGAAAAATGTTTATAAAATCGAGTAAATAAATTACTTGAAATGTTATCCTCACACAAAACCCACATTCTGCTGCTGGATGCACAGAATGGATACACAGCTTGAGGGGAAAAGCACATATGCACTGATTATAGCATTGTCTCCGAGCATAAAGCAGGGTGAGATAAATCGCAGCAGAATCTGTGCACATTTGTGGTATGAAGCACTTCCATTTATAAACGAGATAAGGCACACCAGGTGGATACCACAAATGATGAGAGGAGAAAAAGAAGAGGCTGCTGATGGAGATGAGTGTAAGAAACCAGCTAATGTCCACAAACTTGATTGGCTCTGACCTGCATAACCATTTTGCTGAAGGCTTTAATTATTTTTCTCCCTCTCTAGCTAGGAAGCTGCTACACTGGCAAAGCATCTATAGATGATCTGAGCAGTGGTTTTGCACTTTTACTGCAAGAAGATCTGCTTTGTGACCTCTTTGCTTATGTCTGAACTCCACAGTCCTTCACTACTCTTTTGTTCTTCTCTGCTGTGTGCAGTTATAAACAAAACTTCAAACCCCAAAACTCTGTATAATTTCCACTGTTGCTGTATTACTAACAGAAACTGGTCAGCCATTTTGATTTGGTCTCACATTAACCATATAATGGAAAGTGTTTTTAAACACACAGTTTCCTGTCTCCAAATTAGTCTTACAATCAATGCTGTCCTGCTTTCAAAATATCAAAATAGGTGTATCTATAAGGTGCCTAGAATTTCACAACAGAAAACCGACTACTTTGCATACAAAAGTTGTTCAAAACGATTGAATTCCCAAGGCAACAGAAATGATACTGGTGATTTTATTCAACATGTGTCCAATATGATTTTCCATTTGGAATCCACATTTTTTAATGCTTTTCTTATACCATTTTAAACAGTACCTTCAGCTTTCATGTAGTCCCTTAGAAATTTTTTTTTCAGTTTGTTACCAGAAAATTTAAATCTTAACAATTAAATAACAGGACATTTATATACATCAGTGGGTTTTCTCAGATACAGGGCTCTAAGTACATACAAGGTCTATTAAATGAAAATAAAAAAAGATTCCAGTCATGCAAATCATCTTTCAAACCACGTTCCATTTGACTTGAAATTTCATTTTCAGTGTTACTGGCATATCATTTTAAAACGAAACAGATAACTTGTAAGGTTGTTTTGTCCATTTCTATTTGTTTGTTTTGCCATTTTGAAGAACTGACAGGCCACATGCTACTGCAGAAGGTACCAGGAGGGTAATAATGGTTCTGCTACCACCAACCAACCACTCCGAGCCCTGCGGTGGATGTGTTTAAAAATACCACCTAACCTTCAGCTAACTGCACTGGATTATTTCTGAAGAGCACATCACAATATCAGCATAGATAGCACATTGTAACCGGTTGGCTGACTCCACTTAATTTTTCAACACTAGGACCTTTCAGCATTTTAATTCTGTTTTCATTTATGAATTAAAGGTCATATATAGAGCACAAATGAGGTCTAAATTTAGTCACAGCAGACCACAGTTCCACATAAAGACAAATCTTCAAGTTATGTTGACCTGCTAGGAGACAAAGATAAACAGCACAGCAAACATGTACCTGCAATGCACTGCTTCCCTATTAAATATTAACTGTTTCATTTACATTTAAATGAACTGAGCAGTAATGGATAGACTTTCCAGTACTGCTGTTTGGTGCTGCTGTCATGGAAAGAAGCTGAAGACAATGTGTGCTGTATGGGGGCAAATGACGCAATCTCAGCATCTGCTCAAGTGACTTCAATGATGACCATTCTCCACTCTTGAAATATAATCCTACATAGCATCTTTTTTCTCTCCCTCTATAAACACATCTTTTCATAAATAACTTAGATGTCTCCTTGACATTCATGGTATGCAACTGAAGCTGAAGTATAAAAGGATGGGTGGTGTACAGCGCTGAGGAGATGTCACAGTACTTTTGTTCAGCATTTTTGCCAAGTGCAGGTTGCTAACATCAGCCATCGGAGACAGGTGGGGTGACCCATCCATATTTTTCATGGGTCTTCACCAAACTCTTAAATGTTGCTTCAGCTTCCTTTCGACTGAATGACTTTTTTGATTTGCCAGCTTTTCTGCAGATACGGCCCTGCACCAAACAAAAAAGAAAGCCTTGATTAAAGATGTGAACACGCAGCTGGAAACCACAGCTTAACTTCTCAATGCATCAGGACAAGAGGCATTCACTTATGGGTACCAGAAAGCAGGGCTTCCAAACTGGGGCTGTGGGTGGAGAAGGAGGCATGTTGCTGCAAGTGCTACCAAGGTACCAGCTCAGGCCTGGGGAGATGGAACACATTTTCAAAAAAATTCTGATGCCATGCTCATAACACAGGCTGAGGGGTGCGTGCCATGGAGTTGACAGCCCTGCAGAACCATCATAAAAGCAATGTGTTTCTGCATGCTACATCTCAGGGCTACCCAAATCTCACCGCTCACATCCCAATGCCAATGCAAAGCATCACTAAAAATTATATCCATCCTATGAAACATGCTCCATTCTTCTACTCCAACCCAGGAGACATTAATAGCTCTGGCATTTCTTGAAGGCAGGTGTGCCTTAAAACCAACTTGCTTCCAACCTACATCAAAAAATTCTAATTCATTTATTACTTCCTCATTACAAGTATGATAAAAAATATACACATTTAAAGATATTGCAACTTTATTACCTTGCAATTAAATATCATCTCTAAATGCATGGCAGTATACAATCTCAAATCCTTGTTTGGAAACAGAGACATTTACTGAGTTATTAATAACACACCTTATTTTTCACATTGGTCTGTGTCAATTACCAATTCAGAGAGACACAAGAAAGAAATACAACTGCAGCTTTATTCTGCTCTACAGCAATAATGGCCTTTGAAGTATTTTAACATACGGACTTGTCAAAAAATAGAACTTTACTGAAGTCACAACTCCAATAATTTTAATGACTGATAGACTGCATTGAAAGCCTTTTTAAAAAGAAACGGTATTTGATGAGCAGGTATCATATTACAGTGCTAAAATAATGAAGAACCAAGTTGGTATGTTGTCATTTTCCCATTCTTTTTAATCAAAATGATGCATTGAGCCTCTTTTGCATCCTCTGTTTTACTGACAATTTGGAACTTAAACCAAAAACTGTCATTCATAATCACGTGCAACAAATAATTCTGAGAAAATAAACAGGTATTTAGAAGGGAAAAAAAGAGACAAAAAGGAAACAAATTCTGTCCTCAGAGTATCAGTTATTTTTACTGACTAAAATGAATAAGGTAATTCTGCAGTGTGGACAAATAATTTAGTTCTAGAAAGCTGTCACAATATTGCATTGATAGGCTTTTGTGTTCAGCACCACTCCTATAATAACAAAACCATGGACACATGACATAGAAAAACTGTTTCCTGCTCCTGCTTTATTAAGACATGTTTCTGTGCAGTTCGATTTCTCTTTCAGAGCCTACCTTAACTGAAGATCAGGAATGGCCTTTAATTCCCACATTGATTTATTCACAGCCAACTTACAGCGATTTGGTTATCACTTTTAGTGCTTTTCCTCACCTTTCTCCGTAGTCACCATATACAAACTAGTAAGGTATTTTCCTCCTTAAATAACCTTTGATAGACTAAACAACAAGACACCTTCCCCATACTAATTTGGCAATTCACATTTCCCATATAAGGATGATCTGAATGGTATTTGACTTAACCCTACTAATAAATTCTCTTTGAAAATGTTGCTTTTTAGTTGTGACAAAAGGAATAATTGACTCAAACTGGGGAGCATATTTTTTAAAAATATCATTGCTTAACTATCTTATGTATCCTGCAGGTGTATTTTTATTGTTACAAAACATTATTTTCTTCCTAACATGAGCTTTTGTTAGATGCATACTTAGAAACATGGGAAAAAAATAAAGCAAAGTGTAACAGAAGATGAAATAGCACAGGAAATGCTGTCCTAAAAATCTCACCAATAAAATGCTTTTGAACCTACTCTACCACTTAATCTCTGGACTAGGTCCATTTGCCATCACTTGTCTTACACATATTATTTTTTACCCTTTAAGGCTTTGGTATCTTTCTCATTCGTGTACATAGCATCTAGTACAGTATGATCTCAAAGTACTTCTCAAAGTACTAATTAGTACTTCTCAGAAGTCACATAAGATGAAATGAGCATTGTTTCATGAGTTTATTCCATGCGTCTTTGTAATTAATATAACAGATCGTGCAATCTACTTCTATTCTGGTACCATATGCAAGTGTGTGTAAACTGTATCCTCAAAGACCAGCTAGTTCTACCCCACTGCAGTCCACATATTTCTGTGTTTATACAGAAACTATATCCTGCCACGTGTTTATAATTTGGATAAAATTTAACCTTGTGGACTGAAAGTTTCCCTTTCTGGTGCTTCAAGTAAATCTCAGATAAAAAGAACAAAGGATGGAATTTCAGTGCACACATTTCAGATGGGTTTGACTCTGTACTTGAGTGGTACCTACAATCTTAAATGTTTTTTGCCATTGCAACAAAATTCTTCCCAAGTTTAACTAACAAAAGAATGTGTCAAACATTTTAACAGGCACTGTTACCAGCTCTGACTAGAGTTTATTTTGAGACTGGTTCTTAAATATGCTGACATTTTAACTCTAGTCAGGAAACTATGAGCTGTTGCATTTGGTAAATATGACAAATACACTGATTACAGTAAGTAGTAAGTGATTAGTGTAAGTAAACTTAGTGGGTGTCAGGAGGTTGGGACATCCCTTTTTTCTATTGTATCTAGTAACAGGACAAGGGGTAATGGGATAAAGCTGTAACACAAAAAGTTCCATTTAAACATAAGAAAAAACTATTTCACTGTGAGGGTGAGGGAGCCCTGGCACAGGCTGCCCAGAGGGGTTGTGGAGTCTCCTTCCTTGGAGGTCTTCAAGACCCGCCTGGACATGTTCCTATGTAACTTGATCTAGGTTGACCTGCTTCTGCAGGGGGGTTGGACTAGATGATCTCTAAAGGTCTCTTCCAACCCCTACCATTCTATGATTCTAAATACAGTGCTGGCCATAGCTCAACTGTGCACAACTGCATTGTGACTAGTCTCTAAACCACTCATGTCACTGCTGCCATGATAAGGAATACAGATCATTTGCATGGCCAGCAGTTTTGACGTGTCCAGGGCCAAGTCAAGAAAAGATACCAAACTGATATCTAAATAAGATCAAAACATTCCACAAAAAAATGAAAAGCAACAATTCGAAGAAAGCCTTTCATAAAGACATTAATGTTGACTTTAGCTCATCAGGAGCTTATTTAAATACTTGCAATACTTTCACACACTCAAGAGTGCTTTTCGTAAAGGGATAACTGAAAAGTTAATTAAAATAGTCAGAGAGAATGTTTCAGATTTTGCCATATGCCCTGACTTCATGTACTTTCCAAAATGTAAGTTTAACAAACAAGAAACATAAGAAAGGTGAAAGTAATGCCAGAGCATCCAACTGGTTTAACAGACATGCTGAAATACAGGGAGACGTATGCTGCACTCAGCCTCCTCACTCACTTGTGCTCCTACTGTGCCTACTTTGTGTGGCAGGGTGAGCAACTGCATGCCCCACATCTACTCTGCTCAAACTAATGACTTTGAATGAACAACTGATAAGGACCTAGTCTATAACACTGATAATTGCTAGGAGAAAGACCTCCTGGAGTAGAGTCTGCTGCGGGTGACCTTCTCAGGTCCCTAGTCATACCGAGGGACCACTCTCTCCTGCCATATTCAGCAAAAGACCCAAGGTAAATCTCACCTGTCACTTGGCACTACATCTACAGACTGCTGTGAGCAAACCTGGAAGATTTTATACTTCTCAGTTGATGCTGCAGTTAGTCTCCACATTTCTCTACAATCACAAGCACATCAGCACGTCCTCCCGTTGAGAACACTACCTAACAGTATAAGAGTGTACAAGTTCATTTTCTCCCTTGATCTCTTCAGAGATTTCTATAGCAGGCTCTGGTGACCCACTTGTAGGTAAATGTCAGGAGACAGAAAATAAGTGAAGCTTTAGAGAGGTACAGAAAAAGACTCACTGTGCAACACAGCATCTATGGTGTTCCCTCCAAGGACAGGAAGGAGACCCACAGAACCATGCACTTTTTCCACGTCTGTCCAGACTACACCATGGATGATACAAAACCTGTCAATTTAAGAGCTAGTGCACGTCTCCAGTACATACATGTTCCACTAATGTGCCAGCAACTAATGGCTTTGGGCCTCAACTCCTCAAAGCCACATACTATGCAAACATACTCAAATCTTTTCTGATAAGTAACAGAGGAATACAGTGCTTATGCCTAAACTTGTCTTATTTATTTAAACACATTTTCAGAGAAAAGTATTTCCACTGGCTTTAGAGAAGAATTCAAAAGTAGAGCAATGCTAAATTGAGGTACTGTAATGCCCTCAGCGCAGTGATTGCTATGTGTCACAACATCACTGTTAGAGTGCAATATACAGTCTCTCCTACCAATTACATGGTTTGTAATATTTTTTCCTTCATGTACAGATGAGGTACAGACAAACATGTCTCAAACTGCACACAATTTATATTGTACTATATATAATTATTAACTATATCTAAAACAAAGCAGTACAGAAAATGATGCAGATAAATGCTGTTAATATTGCAGCATAAATGAATTAAAAATGGGCTGTTCTCCTGAAAATGTGTAATTTCTGAAGCAATACTTCCACACCTTTTTTGGTCTCCTTTTTCAAAATAATCCATACAAAGAAGTGAAAACTCAGCAAGTTCTGGATTTAAAGCATCCTAAAAATCACTCCTTCTGGGAGTGTGACTGTTCTTTATCCGGGAATGAGAAATCTGAGTTTCATTTGAGCTCATTTGTCTGTGTGCAGCCTGGTGCAAGTAGCTCTTAATCAATACAAACACAGTTACACAGAGCACTGCACTGTTCTTCCTCGCCTTGCCCTGAAGTCAGCACAAGTTAGCAGCATGGTATCAGTGCTGACTAGGGTTAAGAATTTCCCTTCCTGCATTTTACAGGTGGGACAAAGCATATTGGCAAAAGAACAAGAAAATTTCAGTGGCTGGCGACATTCTTGGAAGGTGCCTCTGGCATCTCTAGGGCCAAAGTTCCAACTTACAACACAGTGGGCTTTTGTCAAAAGACGTGGTTCCTGTCCCCTGCCACCAAATGGGCATCTGCTAGTCCAGATTACAAAGGGATGTTTTCTCTTTCAGTCTTCTGCTGAGCTCCTTGGACTACCTCTCTGTGGCATCAGGTGCCAGCAGAGTTACTGAGGGCATGTCCAGGTGAAAAGGGTAGAAGCAGGACAGCCACTCTTTGCATCAGCCCACAGGTGCTCCATATCAGGAACCTGAAGTTATTCAGGCTAAACACAGCCGTGGGTATAAACTCAACCAAAGCAAAGCAAACTGTCCTTTATTGACAGGCTATAAAGACAAAGCAGCTACAGCCCAGGCAACAATGTTTATCTCCACCTTTCCCAATGTTTTACTGTGCTTAGAAAACCCCATGAGTAAAAAGCAGATACCTCTGAGGAGGTTTAATTGAGACCAAATTCAGTAAGATTACAGTCACAAGCCTATAGGCTTTGTCTCCTGCTATTTCTACAGAGAGGTCAGTCTCTTGACTATGATGTTTCACAGTGATGCACAGAGACATCTACTCATAGAGCCCCCCCATAGAGTCCTTTATGGATCCTTGAATGATCTTTGGAAATAGGATTATCGGTACTTCACAGGTGGGAAAGAGGAACATAGTGAAGCTATATGACACGCCCACGACTGCTCCTCAAGTCAGTAGCAAAAACTGGAAGCTAAACTTGGATCAATTCTCCTCAGCCTAAGTGCTCCAACTGTGAAATATCCTTCTACTCCCAGTAATTATAGTACACTCCAATACTTGGTGTATTTTAATAGAAATTATCTTGTCAATTTTATAGAAAATTGGACATTTATAAATTATTAACATAATTTTCCCTCTGCTTTGTGATGATGTAAGTTTTTTTTTAATGGGCAGTATTATGGAAATAAACCCTACATTTCTTACTCCAGCACAGCAGTTGTTACCATTTATAAAATAAACCTCAAAATATGAGAAATACCTAGTTGTTCCACAGCTCATAAAGCCTGACTATGAAAAGCATCTGAGCTCCAGGCCATTTCATATCACAGGCTTACTCTTCCTTCCTCAGGTTTATTTTCACCCATCTTTGAATGTGAATTTGGGATTGTGAATGACTTGTAACTCTATTAAGGAGTCACTGCAGAAGTTCCAGAGGTTTTGGAAAGCCTGTGCAGAAGAGGATTAAATCAATGAGGATGATTGATTTTAACAGTCATGAAGCAGATAAAAAGATATTTTCTAAGGAGAGACTCTGCACATTCATGAGGAAGGCACATACCTGCCACTCATGGCTGAGGACACGCACACCTGATGTATCACTCCTCAGTTTGACCTTTAACTGGAATGGGTCAAATCAGACTGGCACCTTGATTCTGTTTCAGAAGAGGAAAGACCTGAATGTCTTATGTGTGGTGCCCACTTACCTGTTCGGTGCAGACCAACAGGGACAAATTCATTTTCATCAAAGCACACCTAATGCTTCTCCCTAGCTTATGCTCTTTCAATTCCCAGCACAGTACTGGTTTCACTGCCAGACAGGTTAAGCAATAGTACCACATCCTTCCTGTGCAGCTTGCCCTGCAGCCTCCAGGATCTACTCAATTATTGCTGTTTTCAGATGGAGTTAAAGACGAACACTGTGGAGTGCTCTGCATCCTCTAGAAATGATACCGTGGAATACAACTCAGATTGGGTCCAAGCCGTAGACTCTTTGCAAAGATGACAATATTCAACAGAAATCTAGTACTCCATTCATAAGACAACTGGATCCTACATATTACATTTAAGACATATTTTGAGCCATTCAGACAGCATAATCACCATAGACCCTGAAGTTCTTCCTGTTTAGCTGCAGAGTAATTGCACTTGGCAATCCTTCCATTCTCCCATTTCCCTTCACGCCTAATATCAGCATTACCTTTTTTGACAGTTATAGGAGAAGATAATTTGTAAATTGGAAACTGCATGTGAAGGACTGAATATGTCAAGAAAAAGAAGAGACTTTCACTGACTCCCATCAGCCCAAAGGAGCTCAGACAGGAAAAAGAGACACAGCTACTTAATCAATGTCCCACTTTGTGAAAGCAGATGCCTACTGAGGGGACAGGCCTCAGACCACTGCTGGCAGTAAGACTCATGCAATACAAGGACCAGAATTACTGTGGAGTTACAAATCTTCAACCTGGAAGTCTCCAGTCCTGTGGAAATATCTGGACATTGTGAGAACATAGGAAATTTGCATATTTTCAAGGCTAGCCTGCATAGGGAAGAGGAAATCTTTCTCACAATAGTAAGTGGGTTATTTAGGTTACTCTTCCAGGACACAATGTCACCTCTTGGGACCAGGCTTTCTGCATTTGAAAAAAAAAATTCTCCAACAAAGTATCTTACAAACCACCCAAACACTATACAGTTGTCTCTCTCTGAACACTTTCACTGAAGAAAACCAGAACTTCTTTTCAGGAAAGAAGAATTTTGCTCTTTTGAGCAAATTCAATTTTCTTATGATCCAATGCAATAATTGTTTTAAATTCTTATTTAAGAGATCTGCCAAATATTGTCAGGAAGAATTAATTCTGCTTGCCATAAAAGCACGTTTTAAAATAAGCAGTTTGTTTCAATGTATTGATTTAACTTATGACTATTTTAACATTAAGGATGATTTAGCTAGCTAAAAGTATTTTGAAATTTCCCTTTTTATGCTTTGAAGAGGTAAAATGGAGATTATGTTCCCCCTGCTTTTTAAAAAGAATAAAACTAGTCTCCTACTTCAATGACTTGGATTACCCATGTCTTCATTCCTCTCCAAAGAATATATTTGCATAAAAATAGCAGATAATCAGAACACCAATAATCAGAACAGCAATATAACAGAGTATACATTAACAGTATTTTTTCAGTCCATTCATCAGTCCCAGCATCTTAACATAGCAAATCTATATGCTTCCCCTTAAACTTCAGTCTGAAAATCCCAGACTTCTTAATTGCAATAAAAGAGAGATCTTAGAAGGCAAATATGCCTGATTTTCCTTTGTAGCTAAACAATATTCTGTTATCTATTTGACACAACATTCATACCTTTTCAAGGGGAACAAGCTCCATAACACATGTATTTTCAACCAGGGACCTAAAACGTTTCTTCCCTTGATAATACATGACATCATTTGCTCAAGCAACTAATTGAAAGCAACAAGCAAGATGATTTTATTTTTTAAGGCCCTAATACAATATAGTGGCTCAATGTAATTCAGAGATCATTGTGTTCTCTATATATTTCTGCAGCTTCTGAGATTAGCCAATTCACTCATGACTACAGTCCTCAAATCCAGCATATGGAGTGTGAAAAGCTTTGCAATTAATTTCTGCTATACATATTTGAAAGACCTGGAACCTGTGGACACCCTGCAAGTCCCATCTGCTATCTGCTCACTCACACTTTTGTTTGAAAGGATGAAGAGGGAGTAATTTAGACTATGATTAATAGCTACCTTATCTATCTGTTTTTCACAAAATAAGCCCATTTTTCCCATTTCAACCTGGTAGAAATCAGCTGGGATACTAGTTTTTTTTTTAAAATGGAAAGACAAATCAGTACAATAGTCACACGAGCCACATACCTCTTGAAGGCAAGAGGAGATTCCACTGAGGTATTTCTAACATTCCAATAGGAGGGATGAAAATACTATATACCAACAACTTTTATTTGAATTCTGGAAATTTTCCAACAGAAAATTAAACTTTCATTACAAATTATATTTTGATGTAAGTAATTACATAGAAGCTCATCATAGCAACAATACTTGTCCCTATTTGAGTATATCCTGAGAAAATTTTTATGTTCCTTCTAGTCACTGGAGGAATAAGGGAGCATTTTCTCCAAAACAAAGAACTTTTTTCATGACAATCTGCAGTCTTTGTATTACCTGACAGGATCCTTTAGCTGTCAGTCCTGTCCTCAGCCTCCACAGTGAGGACAAGAGACTTGTAAAAGGGAGGACACAGCAGCTACTAGTCAGCACTGCTGCAAGCCCAAGGCATCACGAGCAGGTGTGTGTACTCAAAAAAAAAAACAAAAAAAAAAAAAAATCAACCCAAAAACCTGATGCATTGTTTGGACATTGGCATACAGCATACTGTCCTTTTAAAAACTTCCAGCAAAGCAGCATCAAAACATTCCTCTCCAGTGAAAAACAATCTGTCTATTAGAGGACACAAAACCCTCTTCCACTTTTGAACAAGGTCTTCTCTTTTTCATTTGGGACCATATCATCCACCACGTGCTTGAACAAGAGAGATGACTCCTCCGTGAAACACAGATTCTGGCTTCAGCCATTCCTATTACTCAAGGAGAGCCACAACAAATCTCCCACTGTCTCAGCACTCTCATGGCACTGTTTCCCTTTCCCCTCTTTCTTTCAGTTATGACCGTTATCATAACAATTGCACTGATACCAGGAAGCAGAAAGTAACAGACTAATTTGTAAATTTCTCTCTTAAATTACCAATAAACCATTTTAAAGGGTACTGCTAAGAAATAACATTCAACGGGCCACTTCCACAGCCTAGACAGTCAGACCAATGATATGGGAGGCTCTGCGTAGTCAGGCATGTCAGTGTCTCCAGGACAACAAAGAGCTGGTATTTAAATTATTTTGTTAGAATTACCCCACTTCCTTAGCTGATACCCCAGCTCAGCAGCAGCTCATAGCTATCGCTTTGCCAGTTTGGCAGGGCCAAGCTTTCACCCATGAGAATAGGAGCCAGTGATTCTGCAGGTAGCAAGTACAAAGTCATGCCCTTAAAACCAAGGTTACAGTTCAGGATGACACCAAGTCTCTTAAAATAAGATTCTGGATCCTGGACAGCTAAATAGTCTTGGGCCTTTGATGTACTGAGAATTCCCCTCAAGATACTGACTAGCAAGATACTGACTTTCTCAGATGAATTGCTGAAGCAACCAACCAACCAAACCCCAACTTGTTTGTTAATTAATTTCCCTTTCCCCTGAAAAAAAAGTATAATTTGGAACTGTTAAATTGTTTCATTCAAACAGAAATCGTCTCTCTTCCATCACATTTTATTTTTCCAGGCCAAAATATCTAAATATGCAATACTAGATTTGTGATAGGAAGCAAGGGTGAGCAAGTAGAAAATCCGTCAAGCAGGGTCACCCGAGGCATATGGTTCCTGCTTGGTGAATTCTGGAGAAAAACACCTACCTTGCTTTAAAATCCAGCCCCTGGGAGACGTGTTTAGCTTTGGGAACCTGGACTCAGGCTTCCCTGCATACAAGGGCAACACTTTTCCTTATAGACATAACTCCTGAGTGAAAGGTTTCACCTGAGAGACATCTGATTGCTTTGCTTAATTTTTCTCTTACTCTGATAAAAGGTCTATGAAATCTATTAAAACAATCTGAATTTGTCACAAATCTTGACTGCTAAAAAATGTATTTTCAGTGTTGGTTTTGTCTGCTTTCAGATTATGTTCATAGGTTACTATTGGCTCTCACAAAACAACAGACCAGAAAGTGCTGCATTTCTCTCTGAAGAACTGTAAGAACAGCAGTGTCATAGCCAGCATGGCAAATCACGTGAGATGGATGAGAAACACTGAATGGAATCAGCCACCTCGGTTTTATCACTCCCACTGCCAAAATGAGGAAGGTAGGCTGGCAGGAGGTTCAGCCCTGCCTGCTCAGAGGCAGGTGCTCAGACTGTGCTAGTGAGGCGTGCCCTTGGAGGCATCACAGCCATGAGGCATTCACACAGGTTTCACGCTAAACCTTGGTGCTGCCAACCAAGAACATTTCTCTGGAAGGTCCCATTTGCCCCCTGGTGCCAGCAGTGTCCTGCTTGGCCTCATGGCTGCCACCATTTGCTCAGGCAAGGTCATTTTGAGGTGATGCAGAACAGACCTCACCCTTCCACCCCTCCTGATTAAAGGTCCTGAACAGTTCGACCTATTGCAGAGGGTAGGCTGCTTACAGAAATTACACAATTAACCTGCTGGAAACCATTGCTATTTGTTCAGGATGGCTCCTTGCAGGCACTGAAACTACCTGTGGCACAGCAGGAGTTACCCAAAGGAAGCCCCACAGTTCTGGGAAATGTGGCACCTTGGCTCTCAATCTTTTGATGGCTCCATTTCATTAAAAAAACAACCAAAAAAACAACATAAAAAATGGTCAAAAGAAGACTACCTGTACAAGGGAAAATGAAACAGGGATAGGGGGGCACTTGTCATACTTTGGAGCCCTATTATGCAATGGAGTCAAGATTACATAACAAGGGGAGTGCGATTACAGAAACACGGCTCCCATAACATGAGGTCTGGCTACAATGACAGCCTGGCAACCCATCATGGGCTACACCTCTGTAGCCTAGAAATTAAATTTATTGCCAGCTTTACCTATTAACCCCTCCACTTGGAGCACAATTGGAGACTTTGAAAGGTGCATGTTACACTTATTTAACTACTACTAAGGTAATGGCAAAAAATCATTTCAGTATTTTATTTTGTCCCACATGCATCCTCTTTTTTTTTGTAATTAACTTTGTAAATTTCCGCAAGAGTTATTGAAACTCTTGAATTTAAGTGTGTTTATTATTGATGCACACATAAACATCTTCTGTTATCAGAAATTACAATTACTTTCTGGAAATCTGTTAAGTAGTTTAGGAAAGAAAATGACCAGACCATGTAGCTTAATATTTATTACTATTAAAACAATTTAGTGCTTTTCTTCACTGAGCCACTTAATGATCCTATGAAATCTTAACCTTTTTACTTTCAATATTGTACAAAGATGCTGAATTGTCAAAAAAAAAATGGAGAGAAATGATCATTGTCCTTCCAAATATTTGTTTAAAATCATGAGAAATATGACCGCTATAAAAAAAATGATGAGTTAACAAACAGTGACATGTGGTAAGAGTAGCTATAGAACTTCAACATATCCCATGCTCAACATAAATTAAGGCTCTTGTTTTTTCTGGTTGATGTTTTTTTATATCCTAAGGTGACCTACTTGACTTCTTCAAATGAAATACAGAGAAAAATATTATCTGATGAAAAAGGGAGCAGTAGGTCCAAACCAGAGAAAAAAGAGGAAGCAGAGAAAAGGAGGAAAAGCCATTTGTAAAAGAGTTCATTAAATAATCCAAATTAATTTTCAGTCTTAAGAGAAATCAAGCCTATGCAAGAAGTTCCACAGTGGCAAACAAGAATAACCTCATTTTTAAGCAAATGAAAATATGTTATTTACTCTTTCCCCCGTCCTTTCTAAGATAGGAATTTGAGTTACTTGACGTGGAGCTGTGCTTGTCTCCCGGGTTCAAGGGCATTTGTGAACAGTATCACAGCCACGTGTATATTGCCCACTACAATAGTCATAAAGGACTAGCTACGAGTTTCAGCAGCAGTATTTACCCATTTGCTACAAATGGCTTACAAAATACTTCCAAGGACATTTAGCAGGATATAAAGGAAAAAAAAAATAGCATAAAAAGTATTAAGTCAGATCAGATGAGATCCTCTGCGGGGTGAACCAGGCACCTCCTCCAGAGAGATCTGACAGGAATCATCTAGCTGCTGCAACTGTAGCACATACCCCAAATTACTTCTTCCTTTCAAGCAGAGATTTTAAATTGCCACAACTTTGCCAGTAGCTCTGGCAGCAACTCCAGGTGTGACTCCCATGCCACACTTCTGCCCTGTGCACCAAGCCCCAAACCTGGGGCTGTCGAAGGGAGACCATGCAGGACAGCACCAGACAAAGACCTGGGGGCAGCCGCTCCAGCATTGTGCCCAACACCAGCGTCAGCACTTCACACTTGGAGACCAGCAAGTATGGCTGACTCACTGGTGAAGGGCAGGAAGTGAAGGACTCGAATCCCAAACCCCACTGTAGCCTGCTGCATCCCTTCTGCTCTGGGGTGAAGGAGATGCCCCTCCTGAGCAGTGGGCATGACATATTGGTGCCACAGGCAGCAGAGCCAAGCACAGGGACAAAAGACCTGCTGAAAGCCACAACAAATGCTTGTGTTCCTTGCCCCTCCAAGCCACTCCGTACTTCCACTGCACCTGCCTGAGAAAGGACTCCTGACCAAAACACGTGTCCTGGCTACCACCCACCAGGTCCTTGGGGGAGAACTGTCACCTGGGCCTGGCCAAGGTCAGCCCCACGCAAGGTGTGACTCACTGCACTTTGGGGTTCCCATCCAAACACACACACACACATAAACACATCCCTCCTCGCTCGCAGAGTGAGAGCCCATGGACCCCCCCTACCTGCCCCTTGACGAGGCTGGCTGCAAACTGCCTCATGACGGCCTCCACGGTGTAGGCACTGGACCAGCCACGGGGAGTGAGCAGCTCCATGCAGATAGCTCCGCCATCCAGGACATAGCCGTTCTCCAGGCGTGGGCTGAGCACTCTCATGAAGGGTGGCGAGAAGGGGAAATTGTCAGGGAAGGTGAGGTTGAGCAGGATGTACTCCGTGTTGGTCTCCTTCATGTCCTGCCACAGCACTGAGTCCTTGTCCACCTGGTGCAGCTTCACGTTCCAGTCGAAGAGGCTCTCGTCAACCAGCTCTACCGAGATGAAGCGGTCGCTGAGCCGCGCGATGTCCTGAAGCTCCTTCATCAGCCGCCGGGTCCGCACCTGCGTGCAGTGTTGCTGCCGGCCTGCGGACGCCAGCGGCCCCGACCCCGACGGCAGCGGCACCAGCGCCGCCGGACCCGACCCGCACCCGGAACTGAGGCCAGGGCCAGGCCGCTGAGCCGCCTCCTTACCGGCGCCGGGCTCCCTGGCCGCCTCCCGCGGCTTCTCCCGGCCGCCGCTTGAGCGCGGCTGCGGGAGCTGCTTGGCGAGCTCCGGCGCCTTCTTGTTCTTGTGGCCCCCGGGGCTGCTCTCGCTGCTGCTGCTGCTGCTGCTGCAGCCGCCGCCGCCGCCCCCCCCCGGGGGAGCTTGTGGCTGCGGTTTGTTGCTGCAGTTCTTCTGGTTCCCCCTGGCCTTCAGCGAGGAGCCCTGCTGGCTGCTGCTGCGATGGTGGTGGTGGTGCTTAGGGTCCTCCGTATCCCGGTTGTGCAGCCGGATCAGCCCGATTTTCCGCAGCAGAGTGGCCATGTTGTGCGCGGCTCTGCTCTCCCTCTCGCCTTTACGGGCTGGCGGGGCTCTATTACTATGATTATTAATTTAAAGCCCTGCTTGGTGGATTTGCTGCTGGTGGGCAAGGGAGGACGGCGCTACGCGCGCGGAGAGGCCCTTCTCCCACTGGTCCGGGCACGGGCGGCGGGGAGAGCGGGGAAGGCGGCAGCGCTGCCGCGGCGAGGGTTGCGCGGCTACCGCTCAAACGCCTCCCCTCGCTAGGGCTGCTGCAGGAGACATTGCAGCAGCGAGGCTTCTCCCAGGGACATCACAGCCCCGCTGCCGCGGCCATAAGCCCATCAAAAGGAGAAAAAAAAAAAAAGAAAAAAAAAATCCCTCAGCCACCCGCAAGAGAGAGCTCCCCCTCGCCTCCCCCACGCAAAGCGGACGAAACCGCCTGCGCTGCGCCTTCCCCCAGCACCTTCGGCTCGCACCCGGCAGAGCCAATCCCCGGCGGCTGCCCACCGAGTAGGTCCCCGCGCCGCGCCGGGCGCCTCCCCCCGGGAAGGGGTGGGGGTAGAGGCCTCCACGACAGCCGTTGTCTACGCGCCCTCCTGCAGCGGCGGAGCGCGCCCCGACCCTTTGTTCGGGACCGCGCGGCTGCAGCGGGGAGAAGAGAGGCTGCTCGGGGGACTGCCGCCACAGCCCCCACCCGCGTCTCTCCGAGCTGCCAGCGCGCCTAGCGGCACCACTGCTGCGGGCCTCGGCGGGCGGGACGTGGGCCCAGTGTCGTCCTGCAGCGCCGCCCCCCGGTCGCGCCGCTCCGCCCCGCGCTGCGGCGGCCCGGCGAGGAGCGGCGGGCAGCTGGGCAAGGCACTGGCGGCGAGGCGGGCCGCCGGGACCGGGGGCGGAGGCGGTGTCGGGCTGGTGGACACCACCCTGGGAAGGAGCCGAGGGTGTGCGGTGGGTAGTGCGCACGTGCACGTAGACGTGTGTCGTGGCTCGCGCGGTTCGTAAATTGGGTGCCGTCGAGAGTTTAAGTGCGTGTGTATGTGCAGAGGCACTGCACGTATATCATGTTGGTACATCAAAGCTCTGTGGTCCACCATAGGATGATAGGATGTAATGGTATTTAAATGCATCTACATACATCTACCCACCAAAACACTCGTTGCATATATAAAGCATATAGCTATAAAAATCAGTATGCAAACATAATTGGAAAATAGATATAAATACATACCTGTGTGTATATATTTATGTGCCCATTTTTGTATTTTTTGTGTAAGTAATGAGTCAACAATCTTTGTTTTTTCAGCACAGCAAATGTACATATCGTGTCTCTCTTACTCATGCTGGCCTCCAGAGCAGATTAAGTCCCGCCTCTTGGGACTCTATAGGGCAGGACAAAAGAGCTAACTCCCAAAATGTCTGTCCCCATGGTCCGCTTTACCTTCAGAGACTGGAAAAGAACAAAAATGCAATAAATGCTTTTAACAGAGAAGCAGTGAAAGCAAGGCCCAGCACTCCACTACATCTTTAGTGCAGAGGACGTTGTCAACAGGCAGCACATGCACATAGCGACATTTATATCCCACAACACTTTTCCCAAGAAAACGTCTCCTTTGCCAGGAGTGGCCTAAAACACTGTTTTGTGTGGTTTTGAAGAGTAGTCTATGCTGGGAAAGGGCTGCTGCTCTTCCGTAAATTTCTCCGGAGAAAAAAGTCTCAGTTTCTTGAAAGCTATCTGCTAGGCAAATTTTATTTTCATAAAAAATAGGTACCTGGCTTGCTTACAAAAAAATGCTGAGGTTAGCTCCCTTTTCAGCTTTTTTCCCCTTTCTTCTTCCTGTTACCTAAACGACTGAGTTTTCCTGATGGGTCCGTATTTAGCAGGTGTCCATTCACCAGTGACCATTGTGTCCAACTTCATGAACTGTAGTCTTTGCTAGGCTTTACAAATGTACCCAAATGAGAGCTCAGTCTGATTTACCACAGAATGAAAAGCTTGCTGTTTTTAAAACTATTTTTAAAATTGTTTCTGATCCTTCCCTGTGAGCAGATACCTAGGGTCTGTTACAGGAGGTGTTTGCCAAATTTCCTGCCCTCAGAAGATCTGCATGTGAAATACAGTTTACAGGATGTTTTCTGGGAGGTCAGAAGTCCTGGGGAATGTGTGGTGGGTGGGCTGAAGTGTCTGGGAATGTTCTATCTATCTCATGTTTTTCTCCTACCTTCCTTCTCTCTATAGCCTGCCATGCCTGAGTGAGTGAGGAATCTCCAGTTTATCGGATATATGGGAAAGTGTGTCAAAGCCTTCCCCCGGTAACTTTCTAGAGTGCCAGACACAATGAACTCTGTGAGTTATTGATGGTCATTCCATAGAGCTTAGGAATTTCTGGAGTGCATGCAGAAATTTCGTGGTGCCTATTTCTTTCAAATAACAAGTAATTTGTGATTTGATGTGCAAATGACTCAGGTGAGACTTGCAGGAGAAGCTAAGGCACAGAAGGAAACTTCTGTTTGTCTTAACAGAAGTAGTAGCACATAGAGAAACATGGGTTTCTCTGGGATAGGTCAGGAGGCTGCCTCTGCTCTGGTGCAAAAGCTTGAAGCCACAGAAACTTCACAAGCAGCTTCTGTCCTGGTGGGCAGTGCTGCAGAAGGTGGTGCTCTGCAGTTGCCCCTGGTTGAGTATCTAGTGCAAGACAGGATGGTGGGCCATTTATACTGAAGTGAAATGGAATGCCAATTAGCAACACGAGCCTTCATGTTGGCTACATTAATGTTTTAAACTGAAAGGTCTCTGCATGGTATGGCTGTGACAGCTGGCAGCAGGAGCCACTGTCATAAATTTAACATGATGAAAGTTATCTACCTGTCTCCTGTAACAGGTATCTACCCAGGAGTGAAGCCATAAAAAAGAGTGAGGTCTCTGCGAAGGGAGACTAGAGCCAGGCAGCCTCTCCATGGCTTTGCACCATTGTTTTGTAAAATGGTACAGGATTAATAATGCAAGGGATGAGAAAGCTGTTCTAGTGACATGGAAGGTGTAATAGGTGTGTCTGGCCAAACAGTGTTCTTCAGTGGCGGGGGGCTGCATGTGACTTTTCTGTGACTGATTGTGCTGGAAGTAGTGAAATCTGTCTCCATACTGTCTACAGGGTGAAAAAGCTGAAGTGATGTAGTGAACTCCTCTTTTTCATACCCAGGCTTCCTCAGGAAGGGAATTAGTTAGTTAGTCCACGATGTACTCTAAATAGCCGCAAGTCTAGGGCCTTGAAGCAAACCAGGGAGCAAGACAGCTTGCAGGGGAGACTCCTCCTGTATCATCTAGACTGTCCTTATCCACCTGTTCATGAACTGACAAAAAACTGAACAAATTTAGTCCATGATTTCTCATTATGGATTCCTCATCAGTTCCTCTTCCATAGTATTTTAATATAGTGGAAACATCTATTAACTCTGTTCATTATTATACATTCTCATCAGTTTGCCAGGTGCAGGAGTCAAATCAAAGTAGCCTGCAATTTCCCAGACACAGCTCTCCTATCCTTTCCTTGGAGCAGGACTGGTTCATTCACTTACAGTCCATAAAGACACTCTAGAGTCATGCAATGGCCTCAGAATCAAGGAGATAAAAGGCCATCTGGGGATGAAAAACAGACTGACCTCTGGCAGATATTTCTTTTATGTGTTTAGCTGGAGAGCTGCTTTCAGACTCTGTCATTGTACACTGATTAATGAAACAGGATGGTGTTCAAAGATCAGGACTAGCAGTCTCTCTTAGCTTCATGTGGAGTAAGTTGCAACATCTCAGACTCTTCTTGCTGTAGAGAGGCATCTGTCACTAGCTGGAAATTCAGAGCTCCGAACTCCTGCTGCAAGACCAATTTGATGTTGTTTGGGGCTAATTTGGTGGTATTTTGGGATAACAAGAAGGTGTTTTTGTTCTAGCAGAATAATATTGACCAGTGATTTTCTCATTTTTACTGAATTTGCAAAAAAATTAATTACTCATGACTCAGCAAAAAGCTCAGATGTGTGTGGTTTGCTTCCACTTAAAAGCAGCAGAATTTTAAGGCCTGAGTGTGTTAGAAAACTTTATTTACATTGAACAAGTGCAAAGAAGCATTTCTAGGATGAGTAGGGGGACAAAATGCACACCTTAGGAGAATTAGAAGATTTCGTCTTGTTTAGTGTAGCTCAGCAAAGACTGAACAGGGGTATGGTAACACTTTATAAATGTATTTCAGAAGTAAATGTCAGAGGGGAATATTGGCTCTATTACATGATCAAATGGCTGTACAGTGAGTAATCCTGAATACATTTGGACTGGAAATCTAAAGGCTTCCAGCTATCTGATGAATGAAGGGATCCAATACTCTCCTGAGCACTGGGATCAGTAGCATTCAGTCTTGTAGTATGGAGCCTGAGAAGTTTATGGACATGATTGTAAAGCATAATAGGACAGGAAAATTCCTGAAGATAGAAAATCGGGTTTGTGTTATGAGTCCCTGGGCATCTGATGTGTCAGTATCCCCAGATGTGTGAGAAAATAGATTAGATCACTGTCAATTTGCCTGATACTTCTAATAATTCCACGCTTCAGCGTTTCCACTGGAGTTGGGAAATATTTTATTACTTTTAATGCATGATTTCTCCTTTTTGGTTTTTTTTTGCTTTCCTCCGCAGGTCTGCAGGTAGATTGTTGTAGGTGGCATTAAAATCTTAGGATTTATGTGTCCTGCTTGTATTCATTTAAGATTAGGTCAGCCTCTAAGCCTGGAACTCTAACGGTGTTATTTACCTAGATCAGCTTAATTTCGTTCATTCGTTTCATTTATAGCATGGGACACAGGGTCCTTCCCAGAATCAAATGGAGTTTTATGTAGTGAATTCTTTGTAAACCTGCAAACACACACTTGATCAACAAGCAAGCTATTTACTCATCTCTCCCTCCTTTGACTGACTGAGTTGTCCCAATGCTTACTCGTTTCTCTCTGGGTACCTTTGATTATTCATTATTTATCTTCCTTCTTTCATCCTCCAAAATAACATCACTTGTTTTTGAAAGGATATTCAGAGGAAAGGCATTTCCAGCAACAAACATCAAGAATGAATAAAGACACAAAAATATTCACTCCTGAAATGTAAAAGCCTGTGGAGGTGCATGTGTAGACCTGACATTATAATCGACATATCCTCTGAAATTACCTTTCTCTAAGTGTTGGAAGTCTATCTGGTATTTCTGATCTGTTTTCACCAAGAAAATACTGGAGGTGACCCCCACCACCACAGACATGATAAGCTCAGGTAAATGCAAAGAATACCTGGGTAAATTAATAAATTATGTAAATGAATAGCTGTTATATCACAGCAACAACTTTTTAGAATGAGCAGGGTAAACAATATTCCTGGAGAATATGATTGTCTGTCTGCTTTTCAAGTCTGCACAGCACTGGAATTTTTCTGGAGAGGCTTTTTATGTTCATGGTGTTGCCACTTACTGACTAAAAGAGATTTGCATCTAAGTGTTCTTAATCATGGTGTCAGAGATGGCTATCTCACATGCACACAGCTATTTTAAAATTCTTACACACAAATGCAAGATAGGGCCAGAAATCACTCATAAATTTCTCCCGAAATAAAGATATAATGCATCCTTTACTTTGTTCCACCTTTAGCTTTGACATCTTCTGACCACATTTTCATCTTACAGTATAGCCTTTACAATCATTCTGTAGCTGCTCAGTGAGGAAGTTGTATCTCATAGATCACAGTTGGAGGAATGGCGACTGTATGATGGTCATTCTACTGTGGATGCAAACAGTGACTTTCTAGATTTTCTGACTAGAATGTCTAAAGAATTTCTGAGGTCATGAAGCTTTCTGAGCTCCTGCCAGAGAATGAGGCCTTACAGCTCTCATGATTTTATGCATCTGAGCCTCAGGTAGCTCCTTTTTTGCAGTCTCCAGCTAGTGATGGATAGCTCTTTACTCCAAGAAGAGTCTGACAGGTGTCCTGCATCAGCTGCAGTCTGCTCCACATGAAGTTGAGGGCTGCTACCGGGTCTGTTTCACTAGCCAGTGCACAGTGGCTGAGCCTGCAAGCAGCACTCCAGGTGCTCCAGTACTCTGGTGTACAGAACCAAAAGGACATGCAGATGTAGCTTGAGCAGCTCAGAGTGGCAGGTGAACCCTCAGCTAAACAAAGGCACTACAACTCTATGTCATCTTAAGTGACAGATGGATGTCACTGTGAACCACACAGAGTCAGCACAGGGAGACAGTCAAACCCTTTGAGTCCAACTATAATTGCAAAATGCTGGAATTTCAGTAATTTAGTCTCAAATACTTTATGGTGCCATAAAATAATTTTTAACATCACAGACCTCTTGTGCAGCTGAAGCAACAAGAACAGGATAAAATACAAAGTCAAGTGCTGAGAGGCCAATGCTAAGGAATTTTTACATAAATATGGAGGAAAGAGAATGAAAGAAGAGTGAGTTGGTAGAATTGGTTAAAAAGGATGTGCTGACAGAGTGGTGCAGCTTTAAATCAAAAGGCTGATGTGACTGACTCAGTGAGGCACATTTACTAAGGATGGCAAAGTATTAGAACCTTTGTATAAGAGGATGATAAATCACATTGGGTCCCAGAACAACACAGTCTCATCCTTGATGCCTGCTTTGACTCCAGTCAGTCCGTTACCTTTGTATTCCCTTCAATCTCTCTATATTCTCTCATTTTCTTCTTTACAGCACACAGCCATGAGAAAGGTCAATTGCAATGCATTTATGGCTAATAAACTCTTCCTTGTTTTTCGTAAGATCTTACCATCACCATTGTCATCACAATAGTAAGATATGCTTTAACTTCTTATCTCAATGCCAATTATAAATCCCAAGCTACTATGAAAACAGTTCAAAAGGGATGACCAAAGGATTAGAGAAGCTAAATTATTTTAAAAATAGTTAGATTAGTTGTAAAATTGCTAGCAATGGCTCAGTTCCTTACAAGTGAACGATGTGAATTTACGTACACTGTCATACGTTGTTGCTAGGAGCTGTGCTAAAGACCCTGACTGACACTGCTGCCGCCATCACCTGGTAATTGCTGGTAATTGCACTGTTTTATATACCATGCAAAGAACAAATGGTTTGTCATCCTCTGCCTGCAGTCATAGATGTTGTAAGAGAAGGTTTTTTCCCTACTTATGGGATTGGTTCAGGTTGTTTCCTGCCCACTCTGTATACACGAAGATGCACACAGAGATTGTGGATTATTGGAACCTGTTGTGGTTCAGCTGCTGAGTTTGTCATTGGCAAGACAAAGGATGGAGGTTTCTATTACGTTTAGCAAAAACATGCACTTTCTCCGCAACATCATCTACAAGAGGAGAGTAGGAGCAAATCTATGCTTGAGACCTGGAAGCACCAGAAGATACCACAGGGCTACTGTGCAATTTAGGTGTTCACCAGGACTGGGGTGGCTGTACTATAGAGCAAATCTGTTTCATACCTGGTTGTTCCTTTTTCAGACTAAGATACAGGAAATAGAAACAGAAAATCTTCTTGGGTTTAAGGCATGCCTTCATAGCAGATTATATTAGGTCTCAGTCATAGCTGGCTATCACAGCAGAATCAAATGCAGCACTACTGCCTTCACAGTTTCCCTGACTTATGATGCCTCAATTTTTCTTTTCCAGTGAGGCCAAGTTCTCTTTCCTACCCATTGACATCAGCCTCTTCATGTTCTCTGGATGTATTTATGCTGCACCAGGTGTTGCTTACCTGCTCCAGCCATTTTCAGATACATATGTAGGCCTGTGTCTGAACACGTGCAATCTCTGCAGCACATTTATTTGCCCAGCAATTTGTGAAGTGACTGTGCCTACCAAGCTCCCAGTGTGTGCTTTATATTCCTATTGCACCTTATGCAAAAATGCTGGTTGGCCATTTGTTTTTTTTTTTCAGTTGTTGCAAGTTCTGCCACTTGTAATATCAAACTTGGTACTACTATTACTAGGGTTGCCAGATCCAGTGAGGACATATGAGCACATCTGATGCTGCTCATCAGTATAGCAGCAATAATCCAGTATAGGACTGTGTTCCTTTCCCTTTTCTCTACTCCTAGACTGTCTCCATATCTCTATGACACTAACCACATACAAGATGCACAATCCTCCATCAATCCTAATAAAACCAGTACCTTTCCTATTTAAGACAAATAGTCTCTTGAAAATTGTCACTATAATTTCTGGCTTTTACTTGCTTTCCCTTGACCCAAACAACACCTTGCCAATCTGAGAGAGCTGTCATAGCAAGACCCACATAGAAGGATCTGGGAGCTCATACCTTATGTGGTGCTTGGCTCAAAGGGAAGTCCAGGCTGGGAGGGACATGGCAGGCCAGCATCATTGTGATTGCATGCGTGAGCTGGGAACACTTTTTTCTGTAGTGTCCAGCGATGGGACAAGGGGTAATGGACAAAAACTGGAACACAAAAAGTTCCACTTCATTACTATAAGGATGAGGGAGCACTGGGACAGGCTGCGCAGGAAGGTTGTGGAGTCTCCTTCTCTGGAAGTTTTCAAAACCTGCCTGGATGTGTTCCTGTGTGACCTGATCTAGACGGACCTGCTTTAGCAGGGAGGTTGGACTGGATGATCTTTAGAGGTTCTTTGCAACCTCTACCATTCTGCAATTCTGTGATGTTATTCTCACTTTGACTGCAGATCAGGGGAAGGGGAAGACAGGGGCTGCACCCTGAAGATAACTTCTCCAAGGCTGAGTCACTGCAGCAGCTTCCCAGCTCCTCTCACCCACTGCCAAACATAGACATTTCCTAGTGAGGAGGAGGGCTGCCAAGTGCAGGATATTTACTTGTCAAGCACATGGTGTTTACTTCACCTTCATAGCATATAATCATAGTCACAGAGCTGGATAGTGGTTTAAACTGGGTCTTCATGTATCTGTATCCATCCTTACAAATCTTGCTACAAGAATCATATCTATTTCATACATATTCTTGGACTCTGAGACAGTGGCAGCATTTGTATATGAAATACAAAAGCAGAAAAATATGTGAAAACCATAAGAAAAGTATATATCCAAGCTTTTAGGTAAGATATAATTATTTTTAAAAGCATCTCATGATATTTGGCCAAGGCCTCTTTCCTATTCTTGTGGTACCCATTCAAGGAATCTGTAAGCAAGTCTGCCTCTGTGGTTCTGGTGGCAAAGGGAGGGAGTGGAAGGGTTAACGTCAACCCAGTAGCACCAGGGTCTTGAGCAGGCAAGGGAACAACAATTCTTGAATCAATTTCTCTTATTTGATCTCCTCCTCTTCTAAGAACAGGTAGTCCTTTCCTGTTTCCCCAGGCTTTTTCTGGCACCAGAGCACGCTGTCAGGGCCCCTAAGAGACTCGGTATTTTATGTTTCTCCATCCTCTGGCAAACAGCATATGCCCTCCAAGATGAGATCACACATAACTTGCAGCTCCCTTTTAGAAATGTTCATGTGGGGAATAGAATCAAGGAAGATGCATTGGTCCCCAGTGTTGATGCACCATGGTGAACTGTTGCTCATACTTTTTTCTGCTTATACCTCCATCTCATGGCTACATTTTGTTTCTGAGGTGTTTTGCCTGAAACCACACTCCAGAAGAACAGGCAGGAAGGCCCACCAGGCACTCCCCAGAGGGGTGGACATGGTAGTGCTCTGAGGTTTTGACTAAAGACTTGTGCTGGAGAGCAGAAGGGAAGCAACAGGCATAGAGAAAAGCCAAGCTATATGGTCTCTGATATGGTTATCACAAGGGAGGGTTTTTCCTGCTCTATCTTTTCAACCTTCATAAGTACAGAAAGCAGTCTGAGACCCTGTGCTACCTGTACAGCTGCCTGCTTGGAAAGCGAGGATTACTGAATAACCATGAAAATGATCTGGAGGCAAATATAAAATTGCAAATAAAAGCAAGTGAATACAGAAAAGCCAGTGAAGTGATAGCAGGCTAAATTGAATAATTGTAAAAGAAATGCATTTTTAATAACAAAAATTTGAAAAGTCATCTTACTAGGAAAAAATTGTGCAAGTTCAGGTAACTGGAGACTGTATTTCCTACAGTGGCAAACTTTAAATTATGAGTCATAACATACCAGACCAGTACAAACTTCCTATGGAATCTTGTTCCAAGGAGGAGTTTTACAGTTCTGCAGTGCAGCAACAGGAAGGGATGTATGAGCAGCGCAAGGCATAGGAGAACAGGGACCAGTATCTCTGCAGCGATCAACACCAGATTTCGGTGGGCAGGTCATCCTTCTTTTTCTGATGATATTGAAAAAATAGAAACACTGAAAAATCTAAAAGCTGTTAAAGAAAATGATGTAAACAATTCAGTGTGCTTAATTTGTCATATAGAAATCTAAGAGATGATTCAATTATTTGATTAAAGCACATAATAGATATCTGAGAATGAAACTAACTGGAAACTAAAGCACTTTGTCAGGTAGACAGGTGTGTAAGGAACCAATAGCTATAAAATAGTGTCTTCTTCAGGCAGCTTCTGTGAGTAAAACCTTTTTCAAGACTGGATGCTGGACATGAGTAAAGCTTCTCTCCCAGCAATGCAAGCAGGTTGTAAAGAGAGTGGGATACGAGCACATAAGAGTGGAAAGAATGAGTTTAAAGTTCAAGAGTTACTCAAACCTCCCTGCCAAAGAATAGTAGAGTGTCTTTAGCTCAATGCTCACCTTCTTTCTGAAAGGAAGATAAGGTATATGGGACACACAACTGGCTATAATTGTGTCCAATGTGTGTCTTTTGCCCCACTTTTGAAGTCCCTCACAGCCTACAGCTACCCATGTACTCATACTGTGATTGGTTGGAACCTGAGCAGTTCAGAAGTAGCTTGGAAGGGCTGGTAGCCCCAGTTTGAATTGGAGGCAGCTTGCAGGCTGTTCTGGTCAATGTGAGGCCTTTCATGTTGATCAGGCTGAATGCTGTAGAGCTTGCAGTTTCCAGCCTCTCCTGCAAAACATGCTTGCAAGCCCCAGGACTACTCCCAGCCCAAGGCCATGGTGCCCACAGCTTCATACTGGCTGTAACCACTCGCCTCAGCTCCGCCTCCCAGCAGCAGCACCCCGTTACCAGAGCTGCTGTCTCCTGGCGGGTCTCCTGTTGCTTCTCCACTTCCCCCGCCCCTTCATCTCTCCGATCGGCGGCAAAACCCGAGCCTCGCCGACTGAATGACTCGTGATCAGTACGAAGTACTTGTATTAAAGTCTTGTAATCTTGGGACTTCTGCTGTCCAGAGAACGTGCTGATCAACAGAGGATTTATTTTATCTTAGGATAATACTTGTCAAGGCCTAGAACTAAGTAATTGCTTTTTTTTTTTTTCCCCAGGATTGTTTTTACAAGTTCACATTTGTATAGTCCTATATTTTCCTAAATATTTAGTGCTTTTTACTTTCACTTGTTTTTAAATTTTGGGCTAGCATACTTAATTTATGAACTCCTGAGTAATGCTTTATATTTAGCAAAGACCCAACTTTCTGTTACTGAACTAGCATGGTAACTTAGAACACAAACCGATTATTACAATTTTGGTTTTTTTTACATTTTTGTTGTTGTCATTGATAACACAACAAAACACAAAAAACAAACAGCAAACCCAAATGCAGCCCAACCACCTAACCAAAAGGTATAGCCAAGAAATCAAGATTTTCAGGTTTTGATGGTTCTCATTGTAGAACAGAAATGGTTGCAAGTTACAGCTACTAGTTAATAAAATACCTTTAAATCTGTTGAATATCGTATCTATTTTATTTATTTACTTTTATTATTTCAAGCATTCAGTCAAATCCTTCATTGTGCATCAATGCAACAGATTCTTACCTGATATTATTAGATTGATCTTCTCAGATTCAACTGAAAGCACATATACTAGAAATAAGTTATTTATAAAACATACAGTTATTGTGATGTGCCATAGGAATTTGAGCATGTCAGATAATCTTCCCACAGGGAAAATTATATCTAGATTATTTAATATAGATGGATATTTTGCCATTCCCCAGACACTTCCATTGTAGTTTTTATTATAAAGTGAAACTCTCTCTGTTACTGCTTCTACTTCTTCAACAGTTTAGAAAAAACTTATTATTAGCAGATATAAGACAGGTGGGGAAGATAACAAGCCCCTATAAGATAATCAGTCACTGGTTCCTTCATTTCTTTTTGTGTGGTATGCCAAACCTTGTCTTCCCATTGCTCCAGCAATATTTAATTTTCACACAAAGTAGAACAGCCCCAGGGACTGAACAGACACCACTGCCAAATATATCCTTGCCTCTGAGGTCAAGGGTTTATGTAGTCTCTGATCCTTGTGGATGAAAAAGAGAGACTGGAATACATGTATCCTGAACTCTGGGTGTGCATTTTTGTTTCCTGATGAAGGGGAAATCTGAAGGCTCCCTTTGTGAGAGGGATCAGACATGGGCTGAGCATATCTACTGATCAGAAACAGCGAGTGAGATAGGTAGAAAACCTATCTACTCTTTAGATCTATGCAGTTACCTGTAACCCAGTTGCGTGTATGACCTCTACCTACGAGTTAGGTCCTTTTGTGTTAAGAACTTCACAGAGATGATCCCTAACCCAGAGCCTGTACCAGCTGGCAGCAACTTGCAGCTGTGGATAACAAGGCAAGGAATTCAATGAGTTTAATAGGACACAGTGAAGTGATAGGATAGCCATGAGCAGTCTCACCTAAAAGTAAAGGGCAGCATAGGGAAAAAGCATGAAACCACCTTTTTTTTCAAAAGCTTTCAAGAAGGGAGTGTGTTCTGCACTGGAAATGGAACAGGACTAGAGTTAAACGTCTGGTAAATGATGACAGTGGTAAGCACCTTGGACCCTGAAACAAGTTTTTGTGTCTGAAAATGAGGAACAATTTTATGTCTGTGTAACCCAAGAAGGGGGATTAGTCAAAAGCAGAGATTTGAAATTATGGTCTAAAGATGTAAGTATTGTGCTAATATTTCTTGAGGACAGAGAAAAGGCTAATCAACAAAAAACAGTGAGAGCCAGTTATAGCAGTTTTCTCAGAGTGGATTGGCAAGAAAAAGCATGCCTTTAAGAAGGCAAGCAGAGGTATATTTCAAGATCTAAATGCAGCAGTCCATGTCTGTCAGGCCATAACAACTAGTAGTGAGTTTTGAAAGGGGTGCTGGCAATTTTTTCAAAGATGTTATTAATCACAGGGTGTGCTTCTTGCTCCACTGGGATCTAATGAAAAATTCTTGGAGAGGAAAAGAAGATGGGAAAGCAGTGCTGAGGGCTACTGAATGATCCACATTGTCAAATTCCAAATATCTGGCATTTATAAAAGATGCTAATTAAAATTTAGTATTGATTACCTTCAGGTTAAAAAAATAATTCTCATTATTTGCAATCACATATTTTATAAATCCACAATGCCTAAAGCAAATACTAACTGGTACAACTCAGGGTCTATAGATCTCATACTTTTGTCTTGAATTCATCTCCTGACTGCTGTGCAACTCAGCATCCTTCTATGAAGTGAGACACGTAATTAAAAGAAGCCATTGGAAACTGGTATGCTGGTTGACAGCCAGATGAACATGATTCAGCAGTGTGCCCAGGTGGCCAAGAAGGCCAATGGCATTCTGGCTTATATTAGAATTAGTGTGGCCAACAGGACCAGGGATGTGATTATGCCCCTGTACTCAGCCCTGGTGAGGCCACACCTTGAATACTGTTACTGTGGGTTTGCATGGAGCCACTTTTTGCTTGGTAACAGTGGGAGAGGGCTGCAGTGCTGTCCCATTAATCAGTTATTGAAACATTCTCCGGCTCTGAGGTGGACCCACCTCCAGCCTAGTCAGGCCAATTTAGTGCCTCTGCAATCATTATTTAAGAAGGGAAATCTGAGCCAGAAAAGGAATGGTGGTACAAGATAGAGGTGATCATGTGGACCCCACAGTCAGAGGGGGAGGAAGGAGGCATAGTAGACAGGAGACTCTTCTGCAACCCATGGTGAGAATGCAGGCTGTCCCCCTGCAACCCATGGAAGGTAATGGTAGGACTAAGAGCCACCAGCAGCTCTGTGTCTGTGCCCAGATGAGCAGGAGAGGTGGCCATGGTGCAGGCTGTGCTGGAATGCCTGTGGGCCACAGAGACCCACACAGGAGGTGGAGTAGAACTGCAGCCCTTGGGATGAACAACTGTTGGAGTGGCCTGTGCAGGGCTGCCTGTGAGGGACCCTGCAGTGGAGCAGCGAGGACTGTTGAGGAGTCCATCTACTTTGAGGCAAGACAAGTGGCAGGAGCTATCACAGAAAGACTGACTGAAACACCCATTCCCTGTCCTCCTGAGTGGGTTGGGGTGGGATGAAGTAAAGACACCAGGATCAGGGCTTTGAGCCCAGGAGGAGAGGAGTGGTGGGGAGAAGGTGGTCTTAAGGGGCTGGTTCTGCTCTTCATCATTGTACCACTCTCCGTTGTTTTCTGTTTGTTATGTTTTGGGGTTTATGTTTTTGGTTGGTGGTAGATTAAATTAATTTTTTGGTTTTTTTCCCCATGTTGAGTAGTCTTATCTGTTTTGCCTTGAAACATAAGTGGCAATTGAGCCCTGCTGTCCTTACTGTGTTCCAAAGGTGCTTACGGCTGATAGTGATCTTTTGTTCCTGGATGGGCCTGAACTATAAGAGTTTTGTTCAATTTTGGGCCTCTCACTACAAGAGGTGCTGGAATGTGACCAGGGAAAGGCAATGAAGCAGGTGAAGGGTCTAGGGAACGAGTCTTATGAGTAGCTGCTGAGGGAGCTTGGGGTGTTTAGTATGGGGGAGATTATACAACTACCTGGAACAAGACAGTGGTGAGGTGGGGATTGGTCTCTTCTCTCAATAGATGAGAGGACAAGAGCAAATGGCCTGAAGTTCTAACAGAGATGACATTAGGAAGTTTGGTTTGTTTTTTTTTTTCCTTGACAGGGTTGTTAAGACATTGGCACAGGCTGCCCAGGGAGGTCGTAGAGTCCCCATCCCTGGCGATATTTAAAACCCATGTAGATGAGGTGCTGAGGGACATGGGCTAGTGGTGGGCTTGGCAGTGTGAGGTTAGGGATTGGACTCAATGATCTTAAAGGTCTTTAACAACCAAAAGTATTCTACGAAACGACAAACTGCTCTCCAGCTCTAACCGGGTTCCCAAAAATTTTCCGTTTGCCTCCTCTGTTTGAATTTCATCTGCCCCTCCGCCGCCTCTCCCCCAGCTCCCCTACGCCAGGGCGTCAGGCTTGGGCGTGGCCACCCCCATTTTGCCCCCCCTCCCTCCTTCTGCGCATGCACGCGGTGGCCGGAAGAGCTGATGGGGGAAGGCGGCGGGGGGAAGGGGTGGGGTTTGTGTGTGTTACGGCGATGGCGGAGAAGTTCGACTCTCTGGAGGAACATCTTGAGAAGTTCGTGGAAAACATCCGCCAGCTCGGCATTATCGTTAGCGACTTCCAGCCCAGCAGCCAGACTGGTCTCAATCAGAAATTGTGAGTAGTTCGGCTCTCCCTTGGTCACACCCTCCCCCCCCCCCCCCCCCCAATTTCCTTGCCAGGTCAGGCCTCAGAGCACTTTCCGCCTCCCCACCTTCTCCCGTCCCAGTCCTGTCCCTCAGCTTCAGGGGACCGGAGATCTTGGTTGGCTTCACCGGGATCACCCTCGCTGGATTTAGCCTGGTTTGGCTAAAACTACCCCATTTTCTAATTACAGGAATTGCATGGTGACAGGCTTACAGGATATCGACAAATGCCGGCAGCAGCTTCACGATATCAGCGTGCCTCTGGAGGTTTTCGAGTGAGTAACTTTGTCCCTGGAAGGGAAGGCGATGTGGTAGGTGCGATCTGAGGTGGTCTTTGCAACGCGGGTGTTTTCCCGGAGGACTGTATGTTTTGTTTCTTAAACCTTGTCTTCCAAATGTCTCATGAGAGCATGAGCAGGCAGCAGATAAGAGGTGCCTTCAGCCTGTGAGGAGGAAGGGTAAGAGAAGTGATAAATAGCGCACCTGCTTTCAGATATTCTTATGTTTGTTTGATTTCTTTTTAATTCACATTGTCATTACATGTAGAATCACAGAATGATCTCTAAGGATCCCTTTGAACCCCTACCATTGTGTGAATCAGTACAGTTTGAAAAAGACTTCTAGGATCATGAAGTCAAACCACTAACCTAACACTGCCAAGCCATGTCCCTCAGCAGGTAGTCTGTGAGTCTTTTAAATATCTCTAGGGATGATGACTCTACCACCTCCCCGGGCAGCTTGTTCCAGTGCTTAACAATCTCCTCAGTAAAGTTCTTCCTAATGTCCAATCTAAACCTCCCCTGTTGCAACTTGGGCCCATTTCCTTTTGTCCTGTTGTTCATTACTGGACAGATTGACCCCCACCTCACTACAACTCTTTCAGGTAGTTGTATAGATTGATCATACTGAATCTCTTGAATTAGTGGTGACTTTAGTAAATAGAATTTCATTTTGGAAGTGCATGCTTACCCAAGGCTAGAATCAGGATTTTAAAGTTGAAAGTGAAAATAAATTGGAATGGTACTCGGGGGTTTAGTTCCAATAGTGACAATCTTCTTGTGGGCAGAGAATTATAACATTAAAAGCAAAATCACAAATGTAGAGGGAGAGCTATAAATGACAGCTTTTATGATATAGCTTACAATTAATTTAGTAGTGTTCTGTGTAAGCCCAAACATCACTGGTTTGCTGTGTTCTAGTGTATAGACTATGCAGGACTCTCTTTCAGTTGGGCCTTCTATCTGGAAGACAGTCTTAAATGTTCTGATGAAGTTTCCCTTTGTCAGGCACATATATCACAAAGTCAAAATATCTTTGCATGCTTACCAGTACAGATGTGTTGACTTTCTTTGTTCTTTACCGTGTATGTAGACTTCCTTCTCACCCTTGAGCTACTGGGTCCTGTGTTGCTATGTGCTTATTGCTCACAATATACTTTCTAAGCTGCTTTATGGTTAAGTGCCTTTGCAGTTGCTTTGAATAGCACCATGTTTCTTCATTCCCATTTGCTTACTGCCTGTGAGAAATTTGGGTAGTCAGGTTTTTGTTTGCTTTTAACGATCTTTTTGAAGGCTTTCTGGAAACAAAGATTTAAAACAATGTACAAAACCAGCTGTCTTCTGACGATGGCCTAGTCTGTCTTGAGCTGTCTTGAAAATGGCGGAGTTAAACTGTGTTTTTTAAATGCACATTTCAGATAATAATAGTAACATAAGATAGTAAGGTGAATAATTCTGTACCTTGGGGAATATCCTAGGAGGAATATAATTGTTTAGGTAGTATCTCTTCTATTTTCAGATACATAGACCAAGGCCGCAACCCTCAGCTTTATACTAAAGAGTGTCTGGAGCGAGCTCTGGCTAAAAATGAGCAAGTAAAGGGAAAAATTGACACAATGAAGGTAGGCCATAAATAGTGAAAGTAATTACATAATAATGTATTTCATAAGTTCCTGCTTTTCTGTAAATATATCATGGATTTCCACTTTTGCAATTAGTAAATTCCTTGATTGCATGATTTGTATTAGGAATTACTCTATGTGCCTTTATGTTAATTGATGTTAATGTAGCCTGTTCTGGAAAGGAAACTTGTAGTTTATCCCAAAGTTGGAGATGGAGATGTCACTATGGTTTTATTTTCATGTATGCAGCATTAGAGGTGGACATATTTCCATATATTTTAAGCTTCTCTTTTGATATGGTCTGTGCTTGTAAAAGGTCTAGGAAGAATTATGGGTCTCTAAACTAGGTGTGAATTGTTTTTTGGAGGTAAAAGGGAGTCCACATTTATTGGCTTTGCATGATAAGGTCAGCCAGCTACTGATGCACTAAAGTTTACCAGAAAGATCTGACTACTTTGTGTTTCTCAAGTGAAAATGTTAGTTAACTTATGGGAAATTAAAAGCATTCTACTTTGCCTGTCATTTTCCTAGTGGATTTATCTTGAGCATCTTCTGTGAATTTTCTAGAGGTAACTTTCTGTGTTTGTGTGAATGGTTTTGAGGGATTGTTTTTTTGATTACTGTTCTCTTAGGTCACTGAAATGTAGGACAGTGTTGTAGAAGAACATTTCTGTTTGTCAGATAACTTCTTTGATTTCAGCAAGTGATGTTATATAGATGATGTGCATATACCTTTTTTTTTCTCTTTCCAGAAATTTAAAAGTCTGTTAATTCAAGAACTGACAAAGGTGTTCCCAGAAGATATGGCAAAGTACAAAGCTATTCGAGGAGAAGATCCTCCTCCTTAAGATGGCCTTTGATAGCTCTAAAATGTCAATTCCATGGACTGTCACCGCTCTATAAAAACCTTGACTAGTGAGAGGGGGAATCCAGTCCATTGTAATAACTACTAAAAATTGCAGCCACAGACTGTAAAGGAGCTCAATGATTGCTGATGGTTCTGGGCTGAAGCTACTGAATCTTTTGGAAGACTTTTACTCAAAGACTGCAGTTGACCCTGTGGTAACCTAGCCTTCTTCCCTGAAAGGTTTTGGAGATGTAATTGCATACAGGTCATCAATACATAGCATTTGCCACAAAACATATTTCCAGAGCAGAAAATCGTGGATTTTTTTTTTTTTTTCCTCCTGAAAAGTGTGCTCCAGGATTGTGGGCTTATCTATTTTTAAGATAAATTTATTTATTATACTTGGTTATTTTTCAGTCATGAGCTGCTTTTTTCTTATTACAGTACAAAGAGTTGACTGCTCTCGTCTGGCCAAATTGTACTGAACCAGAGCCCATTAAGGGCTGCATTCTCATGTGTTGTGATGAATTGCAGCCAAGGAAACCTCTAGATACTCTTGTTTTGCTCAATGAGCTGCAGTGCAGATGTCTGCCTATGTGGAAAGTGAGCATATTTGGAGACTAGTTCCTCAACAATGTTAATATTTTGTATAGTATTTAATGTAAGCTTTTGTCTCTCCATTTTTCTGTAAGCAAATTGTCAAGTTAAAGTTTGAACAAAATCTGCAGGTTTTGTCAGCTTTCTATTGTATGCTCCTCTCTGGAGAATTAACTGAAAGCTGTGGAAAGATAGCATATTCTTTGGTCTTTCATTGATAGAATTAAAACATATATCAAAACTTGTTAAAAGTTTGTTTTTTATCTGAAGATGATTTAAACTCAGTCTTTTGGTTTTATGAGGGAAAAACTTCCTTTTAGTACTTGAAGCAGGAGCTTTTGTGCATTGGTTACTCTGACTTTAAGCATTAGTAATTTGTCCTGTGTTGTAGCTGCTCAGAGGTGGGGCAGTCCAGACCCATACAATATCAATTGGCCCCCTTCCCCTGCCAAGGGGCATCCTGATGCTGCAGGGGGCCAGTTTGGCAGTGGGAGAGAGAGGGCCTCTTTGAATTTTAGGTATTCATGAACACTGAACCTTCTGTACTTAGATTTGTCCTTCCAGATAGAATCATTTCAGCTCAAAAAGACCTTGAAGGTCATTGAGTCTAGCCTCTGTCCTAGCCCTATCAACCTCTAGACCATTTTCTGAAGTACAACATTGGTTGGTTTTTTGGTTTTTTTTTTTTTTTTGCATCAGCAAATGAATTCCTTTTCATAATAATTCTTTCTTTAGTTGATAAACTTGGTGGTATTGGGCAGGAGCTCCAAAAAAGTGCTCTGTCAGTGTACTCTTCAGCAGACTTGTCTAGTCCATTAAAGGTCTTGACAGCGTTTTTAGGTGTGTTCAGGTTGTTGGTTTTTGTCACACCAATTTAGGGAAAAAAAAGCTCTAGAAATTAAATGAAGACAAAATGGGTAAGATTCCTCTGTAGAGCAAGTCAGCATTTTGCTGGGATGTAAACTAACTTGTAGGGGAAGCACTGGAATGGGTTGACCAGACAGGTGGTAGAATTTCCAACCAGCATTGGATTTTTTTAAGAGTCGGTGGGATTGGGTCTGAAGCAGCCTGATCTAGTATAGGAGTCAGCTCTGGAGCAGGAGCCAGGCTATATGAACTCTAGAGGCTTCTTCCAATCAATATGATTCAAATTATAGTTTGTAAGTACAAAAAGGATAAAGGGTAGGTGCTAAAATTACAGAAAGAGAAATTTGAATTAGATATTAAAACCAATCTTACTGTGAGATTGGCAAAGCAATGATAGAGGTGTCATGTTAACGAAATGGAGTTTCTGTCAGGAGGACTTTGCTCATGACACAACTGGCATAGCTGATCTTATCTTAAAGCAAGGGGAGAAACAAAATGACTTCTTGAAGTCCAACTGCACACAACCAGGATTCTGGTGAAGTAACTGCTGTACTGTATATACAATATTGTACTGAAATTTCCTCATGTAAGAACTTGGGAATCTTTTTTTCGAAATATAATTCTATATTTTATAATAATTTTTGGTTTTATAAGTGAATATACACACTTTGTGCGGTAGTATTGCACATTGATTAGAAAAGTCTGGTCATATTGCAACTCCACTAGCTGTAACAGCTGCTTTCTTTACCCGGTGCTAGAGTAATTTCATACAGACTAAAGCTACAGCACAAGAGAGGTATTGAAAATTAATTGTATTATAACAATCTTGATAATCTTTTTTTTTTTTTTTTGCAAGAGCTAGAAAACTGCAGAATAATTCCCAGGCAAGTTACAGATAACTTGTCCAGTTATCAGTAGAATAAGAGGAGTTTGAAGACAGTCTTAATAATCCCATACATGGTTAATTGGATATGTATTTCCTTCAAAGAAAGTATCCTCAAGACTCATCAATAATTATATGCAAATTACTGGAACTGATTTATCTTCTGGATATAGCTACAGACAGCAGTATTTTGGGAAAAGTGATTTGAAGGACAGGCTACTCTGACCCTTTTTTACAGTAGTTGTCTTTGCAACAGTTCTGGGCCAGGATGGAAGATTGAAGAACTGACAGTATTCTTCCAGTCTCAATTGACCCTGTACAGTAGAATAAAAATCTTGTTTAATTTTTCAGCTTTTGCAATACCTGTAGATCCCAGGGACCTGAGTGCAGGTATTGATTTACTGCCTATTTATTTAGCTGCACTTACCACCAAATTGCTTGCTAATTTCAAAGGATCAATGCGTCAAAGGAAGAGACTGCCCCATTGCTGCAGAGAATATACACATTGATTGGATTTTTTTTATATAGTTGCAGCTCTCACACAACACCAATGTTTAGGTTCCTTCTAACTAAGATAAAAAATTACAAAACCAGAATGTCTACAACCATTAAGGTAAAAGGATGAGAAGATAAAGAAGCTTTAAAAAATGCTTACATATAGGGCGAAAGAGATCATCTTACGAGCCTTACTACATTCCAGCAAAAATCTTAATATTGGAAACCATAAAGTGTCACTCAGGCATTCTTAGGCTAAATTATAAAACTTGAGCTAGATTAAAACATTTAACTAAAAATCTGGCAGAGCTGAGAAGTAGGTGTTAGACACAGTCATTTTGATGTAACTTGAAAACTAACCCTTACAAACTCCAAATTTACGAGCAAGCTATATCGGTTATGTATCTGATAGGAGCTACCAAAGCAACGATTCATCAGCTGAAACCGTAAGAGAATAAGTCTCATTAATAGCATGCAGGGAATAGCATGTGAGGGACAGAAGTCCATCCAGATGTCCTCAGCATTCTGAGTAAACACTGTCAACTGCAAATTATTCTACTCGCAGATATAAGGTAAAGATGGTATGTGGGGGTATGCCAGGCTTCACATTATCTGAGGGGGCCCTGTAAAGCTCTTACAACCCCATCTGATCTTGCAACCCTGCAACCCACATCCCTACTCTGTATCAGGAAGAGGCTCCAGTGAGGTCTACACCTTGTACAGTTTTAAAAGTCTCCTTGTTGCTCATTTGTGTGAAGCAGCACTTTCAAACTGCATAAAGAAATTACCAGCCCACTGTCAAGAAAACAGCAGGACTGAGGATGGAGCATCTCCAAAGAGCACTGTAAATAACTAATTTTCACAATATTCCTGTGGTAAGTGTGGTTCAAGTTGCAGAATTATAGGGTGAAACAGAAACATAGGCCACAGGTGGAAGAAATGTAGAAATCAGACTGCAGCTGTCTCCATACCCATTCCTCAGGTAGACTAGAAATACTTGTATGTACATATACACACACACACACACATGTACAACAGACAATCATAAAACGTGTCAGCCTTAAATTGAAAGAGCCCTGAACTATCAAGAGAACAAAATATTTTGAAGCAGCATTAGGTTGCAGAGTTGCTCAAATCCATTTTATTCAGACAAGTGTACCAAAAGAATTCTGACAGCAGAATTTCACTGATGCAAATCACTAGAGTGAATAATTTTATAGTCTGGTTCATGAAAACACCTTTTGTTTATTTAGCAAGATGATCCAGGAACCAATTTTCTAGAGTGTGGCTATTGCTTACCGTAAAAATTAGAGACTGTATTTGAGAAAGGACAAATACCGTAAAAACCTTTGTGTATTTGCTCCACTTTCTGCTGAGTAGATTTACCTGCAGCTTTCTAAACATCATCTCTCATTTACAAGGTGACTCAGAACACAAAACCTTTTAATTAGTCTGAAAATCCAACCTGCTTTATATACATGCCTGTCAGCCCTCTTGCCTTCTGCTGCCCTTCGTTGCTATGGCAGCACTCTCCCAACAAAGGAGGATGCAGAAGGACTTGCAGAAGTAGAAACTCTTAGCCAAGATGCTCAGCACTTTTGCATGCAGCTGGATAAATATTCATGATGCAACTGTGTGCTCAAGAAGTGCTCTTTGAGTAAGATCTAGGGCTATTGTTCACCCTCAAAAAACACCCAGAGGAAACTTTTCCTTGTTTAATAACAAACAACTCCCTGGGTAGACTGCAAATGTTAAATCATCTCCCTTCCCCAAACAGCAGCTGGGACGTGCCAAGTGAGATTACTGTGCAAAGGAAAACAAAAATCAGGTGCTCCACCAGTGTAAATCAATCTGTTGAGATCTGTAATACCTCTCCAGCTTTTACTAATTGGCATTCATCATTTGGCCCGTTGTACTGATGGTACAGTCAATATAAGAATCATTTCAACTGTTGAGAAGTTACTTAATGGTAATAATAGAACATTACATATGTGGTACAGATTTACTATATGATACAAAATCACAAACGAACTTAGATACTTACATCTGAAAGTATATTAAGCTGTTGATCTTTTTTAAAATAATTTCCCCCCTTATCCTATGTGGCTCTCTCTATGGCATCTTTCTTCATGTCACTAAATTACCTTTTTAACTTTAGGTGGTAGAATAACCTTCAAAATCTCTGACAACACTATTTCCTCTGACAACACTATTTCATCTATTGCAGTGCTACAAACTGGGAATTGTAAGTTTTTTTTAATATGGCATCATTTAAGAAAAAAAAAGTATTCTGGGATGGTTTCAGCAGCTTTTTAAAAAATAGTAAACATCTATGCTGACCAGGACTTATTTTAATTTGTAAATCTCATAAGCATCAAACAAGATGCCATGGCTTCAGCAGACTGCTGATTACTATATTAAGTCTTTCTGTCATACACTGACAGAGATGCAGATACAAAAAAAGAGGACTGGAGTGGTAGAGATCAGCTTCAGGTTTGGTAACACAAAAACATCAAAGAAAAGGGAACAACTGAGGAAAGAAGGCTGTTTCCATCTGGGTATCCAAGTTTGGATTAAGGATTTTATAGATTTTTTAACCACTGTATGAAAGTGTTTGTGACAGGCTACTGTAAAGCAAAAAAAGTGAGAAGTACAATGCCACTACATATTAAAATTTATTTCCTCTTAATAGTACAGAGGAAACTTTAATTCAGTCTTTAAATGTCAAAATTTACTTAATTGTAGAATGAATAACTATTGTATAGTTGCTTAGCAACTCTGACAATACTAACATCCTTGGTCAGGTACTATAAAGTTCATTTTCTGAATTTCTGATAGTATCTTTCCATGTGTTTAAAGCTCTGTAATAGCTTCCCAGCCTGTTATGCTTTAAATCCTCTTCCATTTCTCTGCACAAGTGATATCCTTGATTTAGGGGAAGTGATTCCAGAAGAACTGAAGTTGGTAATGTATTTTTTATATCTCTATGTCCCTATGGTCTCTTGGAACCATTTATGGGGAAACACAGATGAATTCTGTTTTCATCAAGTAATTTGGTTTTCATTGACATTTTTACTTTGTCATTTTCCTGAACCACACATTGCTGATGTGAACACGATAGGGAAAAGGAACTTCATATGATACAGGAGCAAACTTCCCTTTCATGCTGTGTTCCAGAGAGATGTGAAGTCATCACTTGGAGTGAGCCTAGGGGAGGACCATCAAGATGGTCATGTGGCTGCAGATGGTCAGAAGGAGCTGGCTCATCCTGGAGAAGAAAAGTGTTAGAAGGAATATCTGCTGTCTCAAAGCAACTACACTTGAGTTAGAGAACTTTGTACCAGGTTCTGGTTGGATGTGTGCAGTAGAGTGACAAGAAGAAACTTCTCCAGCAACAAGATGCAATAAGAAAAATGCCAGTGATGTGTAAGGATGCGATTCTTCCATGGTGAGATAAGTGCTGAAACAGGTTGCACAAAGAAGTAGTGAATTTCCTTCCTTGGCATTTCTCTAGATTCACCTGAATGACCTCTAGAAGTCCTTTCCAAACAAGTCTTCTGTGATTCCATGTGAAAGGGACACATTGTTTGTAATTTTCTGTGATTTTTGCATGAGGGGACATATGGATTACATTCCTCACTGAAATACATAGGGAGATGACTAGGCCCTGTCCTGAGGCTTGGATAACAGAAAAGACCATGAGAAAATACTCAACGTAACAAGAGAAATTGCTGCACATAACAAATAGTGGAGTGAGCAGCTGACAAACATTTGTGTAACACCATGAGAAATGGCTGGATTTCAGTTTGTTATGGGGAACTATGTGAGGGTGAAAGAGGACAGTATGAGGCTGGTGTTCAGGGCTATGGCTCTCGGAGGCACATATCTTTCACCTCTGATGGAGTCCATCTGCCCCGTGTAATTTCTTTTTGTCTCAGCTGGCTTATCCAGTTTGATGGGATCCTGGTCCGGCACAGCAAACACAACTCACTTGCTCTGTGATGAGAGAAATGAGATTAAGGCTGGGGCATATGTCCTGCATGTGTGTGGTGGAAGACCTGTCAGCCTTGCTTCTGGAGAGAGCTGTTAGTGGATACCTAGTAGCTGATACAATACTCACTGCTTAATCCCTCCTCACTCCAGATTGGACAGGATCAAGCTGAATAACCATAGCTTCAGCAGGAACAGAACTGTCAAGGGTGTTTTGCACATGACTCTCTTAATCTTGACATTTTCTGATCCAGATATCATAGTAGGTATCACTAGCAAACAACAGAAAACTGGGAAGAGGGCTGACGGAGAGAAGTAAGTTATTTGCTTATTCTTTTCTAAATTGCTTAGCTGCCATGGAGATAAGCACAGATACCAAGAGGAACTACTGTTATTCCCACACATGTCATTCTATAGTACTGTGTACGTTTATTAAGCTTTAAAAGAAAATACTTTAGGAGAGATTAACTTATGAATTCTGAACCTCATGTTCAGAAACTATTGCTTTTCAAGAGAAAAAGAAAACTGCAAAAAGCGCAAGACTTGAGACCCAGGACTGTCTCTCCATATTTGAGGTTCTGGAATGAAGCTTTGAGAACAGAAATATTGTCTACTTTTGAATACAATTTATTTTATTCTATCTGTTTAATTCTGTGGTTTATTTTCTTCTATTTCAGTATAGCTCACGCAGATGAGTAAAAAAAGGGGGAGGTAGTGGCAAACTAATAACACTTTTTGATATTTGATTCTTCTTTCCATAGGGAACTCTTCTGGAAGGAAGATATCTACACTTGACATCTCTGATCTGGATCCAAAACTGAGACAAGTATATCTGCTGTTCCTGTTTGAATTAGTGCTTCCAGAAGGCTTAATAGGAATACTTTACTTTTGGTGGCTGGACCTAACATAGCTCTCTAAAACCATAGACCCCCTTCTTCCCTACGTGTACTCTGTTTCCTAAAGATAAGACTGCAGAAAGCCCTGCGCCTTGAGAGCCTCACCAGCTCATAACAAATGTTGAGGAAAGGCATGTGCCTTAAGGCTCTCTGAGCCTGTCATGACTTCATCCAGGTTGTAGAAAAAAATCTAACCTGCAGTCAAGATCAATAATTTTGAATCACCTCTGGCTAGTTTTGTGTTAGGAAATACAAAACTACTTCTGGACACACAGGACCTTCTCTGGATTTCATTTTCTTGAGAAAAATCTGAACACCCCGTCAAACCAATGATATCAGGTTATCAGTTGATAAACTGGTAAACTGAACATTCGTCAGTGGAGAAAGACACCGAGTTTGGCCAGTGTTGTGGTTGAGGGACTGCTGTAATAAAGGATACTCAAGGATTTTTAACAGATATAAAGAGATGACGGCATGAACAGAATTGGATTTATGGGAAAGCACCATAAGAATCTCTAGATAACAGTTTGGAAGAAGGGAAGGCATCAGTAGCCAATGACACATGTCAGCAAAAAAAGATTGGTAGCAGCTAAGGAAAGTGCTGCTTGCACCAAGACAACAGTACAGCTGACTCATCAGCAAAAGACTTGCAGTCTGACATCAGGAGCATGGCAGCATGGTTATAGCATGTGGGTTATGCCTTTCTGCATCCGGATATTCCAACAAGAAGACAGACTTCAGCCACTTCTTACCTTCCCCTTCTGTAGTACCACATGAACAAAAAAAAATGCTGCAGAGTTTACGCAGAGTGTTTTATTATTTTTAAAACCACAAAATTTGATTAATGGACCTTAAATATAGTTAATGTCTGATAGTGGAATCAGAGTGTACAAAATCTCAAATAGCTCTCTCCCCTCTAGCACACGCACAATTTTTATGGAGGAAACAGGGCTGGTGCAGTCATGCCCCATGAAAAGCAGTCACATACAGTTCTTTTACTGGCCATACACTGGTAACTTACAGATGCAGTAGCTAGGATTATAATTAAGTTTTTACAAGAGACCTCAGAGAACAATGTTTCCAGTGCATTAGATTCTGTGATAAAGCCTGACCAGGTCAGTCTGTCCTATCTTTCCATTTAACTCCATTTCTAACTCTTTCCCTGGGTGCGGGGCTCCCTATTCTCTCTATATCTCTGTGTGTGGGAGTCTGCCTGCAGCAGGTGGGGTATGGCCACTGCTCACAGAGACCCAGCCAGAGCAAGTTAAGAATGGGTGTCAATGTGCTCTCTTCCAGCTGCCTTCCAAGCAGTCTGCAGTTCTACTTAAGACACATTTCCAAGAGGCAGGAGGTGGCACTTCTAATCCAAACCTTTCCTAATCCAAACTATTCACTTCTAATCCAAACTTTTTCTCCTTGTCTTTCCTCCTAGCTGCTATGTCCCAAAAACGTTGTGGCCTGAAACTTTCTGAGGAGACAAGAAGCTATAGTTCTGATTCTTGTACTTTCAGGCAGAAGAAGAAATGAGCCTGAGTACTGAATTATGAGGGGAATTTTCTAACCACTGTTCCAGAGGATCATGGAATAATTTTCAGTGCATTTTTTTCCCTTTTTTAAAAAATTTAAAAAAAAAGTGAACTCCGCATTTTTGAAAGAAAGGATTTAGTATCATCTTCAACAAAGAGTCCATCTCGAGGATCTTACAGAGAGATCTCACCTGGAAACCTCCAGGGAAGTACCCAAGAAGAATCAAACTTAGGAGCTGTAGGTGTACTGAGTAGTCTGTCAGCTTACTCTAGACAGACTTTAGCTATTCCAGGTAGAATTTATTTGACTAAAAGAACATATTTACAGTTTACATCTTGCCATCTAAGCTAGCCACTTCAGGCTCCATTTCTAAGCAGAAGAGATGGGTTCATATTAATTTGAAACAAATATTCATAGCAAGTTATCTATCTGAGCTGGCTCTTTAGACTTGCATTTGGATGTATGTTAACTCTCCTCATGTTGCCTGTAGGGAACCTAGACAGCTCTAAACATTTTACTGGGCTCCACATTGAAAATGAGATACTTTTATTAGACTTGCACAACTGTTTTGGGAATTTACCCATACCTTTGTTTTCTGAAAGCAGACCGATACAACTTGTGCACTCTTCAGGAAGACCGAATATGTGAAAATATTCAAGACTGTGAGAAGCTCAGATGTTGCAGTTCTGTTTTGAATAGCAGACCAGAGAATCAGGGAATCACTCTTTGGCCTGTAAAATTCAAGTAACTCTTGTCCTAAAATTAGGAAAGCATCATATCATGCTACTGCAGTTATTTCTCTTCCTTCTCTTTCTCTATTCCCTCCTCCCCCTGCTCCACCCCCAAAATAATTCAGTTTCTAACCATCTTTTCTCTGTAATCATGAAAGAGGTGAAAGGAATCAATCACTATATATCTGAGTGGAAATCAGTTCAGTGTGTTCTAGTATATGTGTAGCTGCTGAAGAAGCTGTTTTTCTGCTTCTTCAGAAAGTCCTTGTCTTTACAATTTACGTATTTCTACATTGCAAGTCAAGAAAAAAAAAAACTTCCTGTGATTTTAAGAGTGTTCACTAAGTTTTTGAAAGATTATGCCATAAGATCATCTGCAACAGAGCAGGATATTAGGCTGTGAGACCCTGTATCTTTAACCTTGTATTTCAAGAGAATGTTGTGATTTCAAGAGAATGTTGTATGGAGAAAATAAAAATGCAAAGAAGAGAAATAACATAAAATTTGTAATAGCAGAAGTGGAACATAGGCAGCAGCTGAGAATGTTATACCTAAAATTATATCTTGCATCTCTTGCACCTCTTACTGTGGGTGCAAATTGCTATAACTTACAGCATATTTAAAATGTGAAAACTCTTCCAAGAAGTAGTCTCTCCACAGCAGCTTGACTAACAAAAACTGCTTATTCTCTTCAGTAATGCCATTCTGATAAAGAAGATTTCAATTTCTGCAAAGAGCTCATTCTGCAGTGAGTTAATTATTTTTGAATTGCTGATGAAAGAGACACAACTGACTTGCAAATTTCTTATCTAAGGTTACTTCAGGTCTCAATGTTAATTCCATGGAACTTTAGCACATTGAACAGAGCAGTACTTAATTAACTGAGCATACACTAAGCTAAGTTACTGTGATTTTCCTAAATTGGCAATGCATTATAACAGCAATAACCAAATTCAGGTAAAAATTTAAATAAAATCCATGAATTAGCAGTTTCAGTTAATCAAGCACCATATAAATGCAGCAAACAATTGACTCAATCACTGGACTGCAGAAATCACATTGTGCTTGCTTTGTCTTCGATAATCTATTGTAGATAGATTTTGTTCAGTAGCTAGACATGGTGACTTCATTGATTTATATCAGTAAGTAACAGCACTACTGTCAAAAGTGTTCAGACTCACTTCTGAAAAATATGCTAGGTATAGGATTTAAGCACTAACTGTAAGAAATAGTTTCTGCACAGGTAGTATTGGCACGATGGTCTGCACACAGTTTCTGCACATGTAATGGAGGCATAACCTACTGAAACAGCTTTAAACAAAACTGCTTTTGAATCGATGGTTACATTGACTTTTAAACACCAAATTTACCTTTAGAATTTTGATAAATTCTATGCCATTCCTCTGCTTCTAATTTATTATCTTCAAGAAGTGCAAAGTACTTCACCACAGCTTGTAAGAGAAACAGTATGATCTGCCTTGTTGAGCTTCTGCTTTTTGAAGTGAGTCTCTCCAGTAACTAGTCTTTCATCTTATCTTTCTTTGCTGGACTTTCACAAGCAGTGAAAGACCTGGGGCTTTGAGGAAGAGAAAGAAAGCTACTTTTCTTCTGCAAGATCTTTGCTGCTTCTTTGAGTGCCTTTGTTTTCACATTGTAGTGATACCTAGGTGTTAGAAATGTAACTTCTTACTTTAACCCTGCTGTACACCAACTTACCTTCTTAACCTTCATAAAGGGACTTAGGCTGTTCATACCTCTCAACCTTCTTTACAGCTTGTGCTTTGTTGGTGTTAGATTGCCTTTTCTCATAGTTTTAAATTATCGTTTCAAACCTTTGCAAACAATCTTTAAAAATCTTTGACTTTAGTTCTAAGACAGCCTTGTAAGTTGTGTGCTGCTGATAAGGCTTTGGTCTTTCTATCTGCTTTTAAAGTGCTAATGACTAGATCACATGGTACAGCTTAAATAGGAAAACCATCTTAAAACTGTAAAAAGGTTGCTTTGAAGAGGCTTCTTGGGGTCTCTATTCTGGCCTTCTCCCTGAAAATGGTCTGTGGTTGTGCCCCATTAAGTAAGCCCTGGTTTTGTCTAATGAAGTGTTGAAAACCTCCAAAATCAGAGACTCCAGCCATTCTATAATAACCTGTTTCACTGGTACACTACCTTCCTGGCGAACACATGTTTTTCTAATGTCCACCTTGAGCCTCCCAAGTTATAATTCAAGTCCTTGTTTTATCACCTGCAAAGATGAGTGTGGCACATCCACTTTTACCTGCTCTCTCTCTCTCTCTCTCTCTCTATATATATATATATATATCTATATCTATATCTATATCTGTAAGCTGGTGTTAGATCACCTCTTCACAAGACCAACAAAGTCCAGTTCCTCCCATATGCTCTGAGTCCCAGACCATTTTAGCTGTTCTCTGCTTGATCTTCTCCAGTTTCTTCATGGTCCTTTTAAACTTAGGGACCTACGTCTGCACACAGATGGATATTTATCAATAATACCGAATATTATTGTTAATAACTTCCCTCACCATGCTTGTCACAATCTTAATGTGGCAAAGTAAATAATCTGCCTTATTTATAATGTGAACACACAGTCAGCTAAGGTTCAACCTGCCATCCCCAGGTCCTCTTCAGCAGGGCTGCTGTTCACATGGGGCTAGTTTCAATGCCAATCCAGTATTTTGCATTTCTCCTTATTAAACCTCATGTTTCTGTTCTCCTGAATGATTAGTTTGGTGTTGAAGTGCTTGGCATTTGTTGCAGTCAGCAAAAACCTCCTTTCATAAAAATATCTAACAACTTGTTGGAAAAATTAATTTTATTATGCCCTCTTTTACAACATGCATACAAGAGTTCTTCAGCCTTCTATGCTTCTAGCAATACAGTTTTTGCGATGCTAACAGAAATTATTATTTGTCCTGTTGTCTCACACCTAAAAAACCCTAGACAACCTTGCATCTATACTCTTCCAGGATAAATCTTATGTACAATTGCATTGCTATTATTTGCTTTAAACTAGCTCAAATCTGTTATCAGTCACTGAAGCCCCTCTTTCCTGGGTTTTTTGTTCACATGAAATACAATGTTCCCATTCATCTCAAATGGACCAGATGGAAAAACTATGAGGTACTATACCTGTACTGATACAATTCCAAAGAATTAACTAATAGCTTCCTACTGAACCTCATAGGCAGATGAAGTTTTCTGATGGTTCCCAAAGACTTTGTGTCCTCAGTTCAAAGCATCTCTTTGTGGCTCAACTACATTTCAAACATATTAAATTTATTTTATGCCCCATCTGCTACTTGGTTGTATGTCCACAGGGGCCACAGAAGTGGCTCCCTGTGACAACCTAGAGTTTTTTTTCTCTGTTCTGTTTATCAAGTGGTCATGTGAGTGTCAAAAGTTTTGCTAAAGTGATGATGTCACATAAACTACTCAGTTCCTCATAGTGAACCACTATGAAAATTTTCAATTAGTAGAGATGCGCAGCCCTTGCTCTTCTAGCAATGATGAAAGAGTGCTGGTTTGTAAAATAGTTGTGAGTGTAGATACATTACTAAACTCTGATTGTAATTATTTAATTAAACCCAAATATTTAGTGCAGGTATAAACAGAAAACAAGTGTTCTCTGTTTCTTCTCTTACTTTCCTGATTTCTGTTTTATTTGCTTTGCAGTTATTATAATAGTTGTCACCAACCACTCCCCCCTTAAGTGTGCTAACCATCACTCGCATAAGTGCCTACTAAATTACATCAATGGGAAAGCAGATGAGCACATGAATAGGAGGTGCAAAACTCATTAGTCAAGCAGTCTCCTTTTCTGGGAACTGAATTGCCTGACAGAAAAGCATTGTGAGTGGTTCGTGCATCTGTCAAATCCACCAGATGCCAATCTGCAGTTTTCTCTTGCAATTTTTCTGAAAGCTATTAATCTTTATGCATTATTCAGTATTGTAAAACAGGATCTTAATTAAGCAGTCAACTAAAGCAGAAGGAAAAAAGGTAACCACCCAATACATAATGAATTTCTTCAGACAAAGAAAATAACAGATTTTGCCACTTGATGCAATATTTAGATAACAATTCATTTATTTATTTTTTCATGCATTATCTTGCCTAATGATGCAGTTCAGGTCAAGTATTCTGGAACAACAAAGGAAAATTAAGAAGCTCTGTGTGCTAGACATTGATTTTGATCAATCCCAACCCAATGAAATAAAGTGTATCAGTGTACTAGACGAAAATCAGAAAAGGACACAGTGTTGCATATAGTCCATACTGCTGGGGATGAGCCAGGACTGAGGAGGACTTGGCTTCACCAGTCCTCTCCGTGGAATGCAGGGGAGTCTCTGCTCCAGTACACCTCCTCCTCTCTTTCCTCACTGACCTTGGAGTCCACATGGTTGTTTCTACTTGCACCACCTCTTCCTACTCCTTGCACCACCAGCAGCCAGAGAAGAAGGGGCAGAAGAGGAAAGAAATAGGAAGAAGAAGGAGGAAAAAGCCTCCTCTTCTGTCTGCTTCTTATAAAGTGATTGTGGAGGTGTCTAATTGGCTCAGCCCCAGAAGTGGGTCTGGCTCAGAGCTGGAGAGAGTTTCAAGCAACTACTTACAGAAGCCATCTTTACAGCCCCTTCCCCCTTACCAGAAAAGACTGTCATGTCAAACCATGACACTCCTATCAGAGCTAAAAGCCCTAACTTTCTCACTAAAGGATTTTATGTTGGAGAATGAAGCTATTTCCTCAACCCTTCTTAGACTTTACTATTAAAAAAATCAAACGACATTACAAGATGAAACAAGCAAAAGCAACAAGGGTTGTCATTGTCCACTGAGTATTTTCCATGAATTATTTTTTTCTTGACAAAAAAAATCTATTGTATATTATAGAAGCTTTAATGAAAAGCAGCCACTTTAATCAGATGAACATAAACAAACTCATTATTACTAGTATCAAGGAAGGATAGACACCTTAGTTTATTTTAGAAGATGTTGTCAGAAAAAATGAAGAAACAAGTAACTTCATACTCTGTCTTCTACAGTGATACATAGATATACCTAAACCAGGCAGGATTTGGTGCCTGCTTTCCACTAGAGAACTCTGTAATTGCAGTTCATCTCAATATAATTAAATTCTTCCACTTGACAAGTCCACTGAAGTATTCTATATTAGGTAAAACAAGATCTCTGGATGCAGTCATTGGTCTTCACTAAAATAACACCAAATACTCTCCTTAGTTGTCTTTAGCACTGGCAAGAACCAATGCATTCCTCACATGGGTGCATTTGGTGAATTCTTCTGTCTTGCAATTCATTGCAAGAGAAAGAGATCACTGTGAGCTGTTGCCAGAAGGAAAGTAGTAAAGTCATTATTAGGTTTGTCATAAGGAAACTCTTTGGGTATTGTTTTCATAGAGATAAAAAGTTCAATTTAATTACTTTAATCATGTGTCTGAAATGTGTTCTTATCTGTAGCACAGCAGAACAAGGTAAATGCTTATCTCCTCCTGTGCAGCTCAGTGAATTAGAACAGTCAATCTCCCTGTTCTCCACTGCTGTACCTACTGTCCATCCTGAAAGCTTTCACAACAAATGAACATTAAAGAGAATGGGGCAGTTCAGAAAGAGACTGAGAGAACTAGAACTGCTTCATAGCCAAGATACCAGAACTACTGAGAGCAAGACAATGACTGGGCACTGATTCTGCGAAAGCACAACGAGTGTGCACGCAGAGTGCCACCAGAGTGGAGGTGCAATGGCTACCAGGAATGATGAACACTGCCTCTCCTCACTTTACCTGTGACCTAGAAAAGTATCAGGAGAACAAAAAGTAGGTAAAGTTAACAAGTATGTGATTCATATGGATGTTTTGAAAATACATTAACTAGAGTTGGTAACATGTTTTAAATCTGTGAAGTCAACAGTTTTCCTTTGATCCATTAGTATTAGAATTTAGTAGGAACAAGGAGTAGAGTTGACTTAGAGTTGTCAAAAGCACTGATCCATATCTATGAACAGATGGCAAGCTCAATAAATAACATTAAAGCCAGCTCAAGAGCATGCAAGGTTTCTAGGTGTTCCATCTCCCCATCCTCCTGCCCTTTCTCTACCTTTACTGTTTTGTTTTATTTGGTCTCTCCTTTCCTTTGTTATCCCTCGTGCTAGTTTTATTTGTTGGTTGTTTTCTCTTCAGTCTCTTCTTTCTTTGCATATTTTCCATTTTGGGAGACTGGGGAAGAATGGTACTTGCCATTATGAATAAGGCAAAGAGCCAACAAGGACAGTGGCAGACAACAGATGCTTAGAGAATATTCTCAGAATCTGTCCCCAAGTGAGAGTTGCCTACTTAAAAATCCAAATTCTAAAGAATGCTACTTGACTGAGTGGTGAATAAAAATTATAATGAGGCACCGTGGTTGTTCACAAACAATTACTATTCACATTTTAGCAACCCAGGAGTCATTTCCAAGTTGCCTCTGCAGATGATTATCTTTCCCTGAGCTCCACCAGATGTATTGCTAAGGAGGTAAGCACCTGTCTGATGAAATACACAAAGGTCAGCACTGATCTTTATTAGGATCTTTGCTTGGTCATACTGGCAAGCTCTAAGAGAAGATTTAATAAGGATAAAGAAGTTGTAATTTAAATAAAAGAAGATTAATTTAGATTGCAGTGCAGAAAACATTTCTTGCAATGACATCCAGTATCATCTGATATATTTTAATTCTGACAGAATTTGAATAAGTACATAACTAGAGCTTGTTTTTCTTTTGGAAGAAACCTATAGCCACTGAACTACATAGTACTGGATTCAATTAGCCAAATTAAATTTTAGTGCATTCCATTCAAGCAATGAACTGCACAATACTGAATATCCCATAAGAGTCTCTGTGCACTTTTCTGCATATTGAAATATAACAGACTTACTTTTTAGAGAGAAAAAAATGCCTGAGCTTAATAGCAGTATTTTTTTTCTCAAAAAGCAAAACAAATACATTTATAATAATGAACAATAAAAAGAGAAATATAATCTGGGATTTCTGTATTCATCTTTAAATGTTGAAAACTGTAAATGCTATTTACAACTGAACAACCATAAGCTTCTTTCAGAAATATTTAAGCATATCAAGATTTTAAAGAAAAGCCCTGGTATTAATTTTGTTTGTCAAGGATATTATCGGGTTTATTAATTCCAAATAATTTTTAAACATATGAGTTAACAATTCATGTGTTTTTAACAGTTGGAATGGTGCTGTATTAGATGAAGCTGTAGTATTTTTTTTCTTGCATCAAATTAAGCATTATTATCTGTCAGAGACCAGCTCTTTCCAGGACGATGAAGGACAGGCGGACCACTGCTCTTAGGGCAAGTGATAGTTTATTACTTCTTCATAGGCTCTTTTATAGTCAGTACATATCGCAAAGATCATTGGTTCACATCAACAAACAATATGAATATGTGCAGTTTCTATATGCTACAAAACAATCAAGTATTATTTTACAAAATTTATGATGTTGTTTACCACATACCTTTAATGCATGTTCCGTGACTACAAGACATCTGGTACTGTTACTATCGCTTACTCTAAACACAGAATGTGCTTGGTAAAACCAGGGCTTTGTTCTCATGAAACCAACCCTTTCAGGCAGGTTCCTACGCTTCAAGGAGCCAACCCTTTCAGGCAGGTTCCCAGAAACGATTAACCCTTACCAAGCAAATCCTTTCGAGGGCCATTCTACCCTTTCAGGCAGAGTGGTCTCATCAATTATCTCATTGTTATTCTTCCATCCTGTCCACCAGAGGAAAAGTGCTAGTCACTAACGCAAAAATTACAAAACTTAACTCCTGGCTAAAAGGTTGGTGTAGGCAATAAGGTTTTAGGTTTTTATGACAATGGAAACGTCTTTGGGGACTGTAATTTGATAGGGCAGGACAGAATACATCTCTCATAAGGGTACTGGAATATTTGGGAATAGGCTTTGAATTGAAAGACTTAGGGGGCAGAGGGGCAAAATGGCAAGAATAAGCCATTCCATCTAATGGAAATAAGTCAGGGCAGGGAATGTAATGAGTGCTCCTCACTTCCACATCAAGATGACAAGTAGAGGGCTGACCACGCTGAGGGAGTGTCAAATAAGGGAGGATCCTCTTGCACCCATCAAGGGAAACCTGTGTGCTCAAGTAGGCCCCTGTGTTTCCTCTACACCAATGCATGCAGCTTGGGGAATAAGCAGGAGGACCTGGAGATGTGCGTGCAGATGTGGGGCCATGACCTCACTGCAATTATTGAGACATGATGGGACAGCTCCTATAGCTCGAGCCATGTATTGTTTAGGAAAGACAAGCCAATGAGGCGGGCAAATGGAGTTGTTCTCTATGTGAGGGAGCAATTAGAGTACATTGTGCTCTGCATGGGTGGGGACGTGGGGTGGGTTGAATGTTTGTGGGTGAAAATTACGGGGCAGGGTAGTGTATGTGATACTGTTGTGGGAGTTACAGGTCACCTGATCATGAGGAGGAAGTGGATGAGGCATTCTACAAACAGCTGAGAGCTGCCTCACGCTCACAATCCCTGGTCCTCATGGAGGACTTCAACCACCCTGATATTTGCTGGCAAAGCCACTCACCCCAGCACACACAGTCCAGGAGGTTCCTACAGAATGACGATGAGAACTTCCTGTCAAAAGTGATCAAGGAACCAATGAGGAGGAGTGTGCTGCTGGACCTTGTGCTAACAAATAAAGAGGGTCTAGTTTTGGGGATATGAAAGTTGGAGACAACCTTGGCTGCAGTGACCAAGAGATGGTGGAGTTCAACATCCTGTGTGAAGAGGCAGGACACAAAGCAGGCTTGCGACCCTGGATTTCAGGTGAGCTGACTTTATCCTCTTCAAAAAACTACTTGGAGGGATCTCATGGGATAGGATCCTAGATGGTAGAAGTGCCCAAGAAAGCTGGTTGATCTTCAAGTGCTACTTCCTCCAAGACCAAGATTGACGTATTCCAGGATACATCGGGAGACAGGAGGCTTCCATGGATGAACAAAGATCTGCTAGGGCAACTCAGGGAGGAAGCAGCCATCTATGAGAGGTGGAAACAGCGCCTGATTTCTTGGGAAGCGTATAAGGACACTGCCAGAGAATGCAGGGGTGCAACCAGGAAGGGTAGGGCTGTTTTAGAATTAAACCTGGATAGGAATGTAAAAGAATATAAGAAGGTTTTTTTTTCAGGTACATCAACAGCAAAAGGAAGATTAGGGTGAATGTAGGCCCACTGCTGAACACAGAGGGTGTCCTGATGACAGAGGATGCAGAGAATGAGGAACTACTGAATGTCTTCTTTGCTTCGGTCTTTACAGCCAAGGCTGGACCTCAGGAAGCCCAGTCCAGAAAGGATAGTAGGATGGTCTGGACAGCAGAGGACTTGGCCTGAGTGGATGAGGAAGAGGTTAAGTATTTTTTGGGCAAGCTTAACACTCGTAAGTCAATGAGTCCTGATGGGATGCATCTGAGAGTGCTGAGGGAGCTGGCTGATGTGGTTGCTATGCTGCTCTCCATCATTTTTGAACAATCATGGAGGACAAGCAAGGTGTCTGAGGACTGGAGAAAGGCCAATGTCACTCGAGTCTTCAAAAAGGGCAGGCAGGACAACCCAGGAAACTACAGACTGGTCAACCTCCTCTCTGTCCCTGGAAAGGTAATGGAACAGCTCATCTTCATTGTTGTTGCAAAACATATGAAGGAAAAGATGGTTATCGGGGGAGTCAACATGGATTTACCAAGGGGAGATCCTGTTTGACCAACCTGATAGCCTTCTATGAGGGCATAACTGGCTGGCTAGATGAGGGGAGAGCAGCGGATGTTGTATATCTTGACTTCAGCAAGGCTTTTGACACTGTTGCCCATAATATCCTCATCAGAAAGCTCAGGCAATGTGAGTTGGATGAGTGGACAGTGAGGTGGATCGAGAACTGGCTGAATGACAGAATCCAGAGAGTTGTGATCAATGGCACAGAAAGAAGTTGGAGGCCTGTGGCCAGTGGAGTTCCAGAGGGGTTGGTTCTGGGACGAGTCTTGTTCAACATCTTCATCAGCAACCTGGATGAGGGGACAGAGTGTGCCCTCAGTAAGTTTGCTGATGAGACCAAACTGGGAGGACTGGCTGATTCCCCAGAAGGCTGTGCTGAAATTCAGCGGGATCTTGACTGGCTTGAGAGTTAGGCAGAGAGGAATCTCATGAGGTTCAACAAGGACAACTGCAAAGTCCTGCACCTTAGGAGGAACGGCTCCTACAGAATTACAGTCTAGGGTTGACTTGTTGGAGAGCAGCTCTGGGAAGAGAGACCTGGGTGTTCTGGTCATAGAATCAAAGAATGGTAGGGGTTGGAAGGGACCTTTAGAGATCATCTAGTCCAACCTCCCTGCAGAAGCAGGTTCACCTAGTCGCATAGGAACATGTCTAGGTGAGTCTTGAAGACCTCCAAGGAAGGAGACTCCACAAACCCCTCTGGGCAGCCTGTTGCACTGCTCCGTCACCCTCACAGTGAAATAGTTTTTTCTTATATTTAAATGGGACTTTTTGTGTTCCAACTTCATCTCATTACCCCCTTGTCCTGTTGCTGGCTACACTAGAAAAAAGGGATGTCCCAACCTCCTGACACCCACCATTTTGATATTTATAAATGTTAATAAGTTCTCTCCTCAGTCTCCTCTTCTCCAGACTAAACAGCCCCAGATCCCACAGCCTTTCCTCATATGAAAGATGTTCTAGTGGCCCGGCACTGGACTCTCTCCAGAAGTTCTCTGTCCCTCTTGAGCTGAGCAGCCTAGAACTGGATACAGTACTCCAGATGAAGCCTCACCAGGGCAGAGCAGAGGGGGAGTAGAACCTGGCTACACTCTTCTTGATGCATCCCAGGATGCCATTGGCCTTCTTGGCCACGAGGGCACATTGCTGGCTCATGTTTAGTCTACATGGCCTAGAAGGCCATGAGGAAGAGTGTGGCCAGCAGGTCAAGGGAGATTCTCCTCCCCCTCTACTCTGCCCTGGTGAGACCTCATTTGGAGTCCTGTGTCCAGTTCTGGGCTCCTCAGCTCAAGAGGGACAGAGAACTTCTGGAGAGAGTCCAGCACAGGGAAACCAAGATGACCAGGAGACTGGAGCATCTTCCTTATGAGGAAAGGCTGTGGGAACTGCGGCTGTTTAGCCTAGAGAAGAGTAGACTGAGGAGTGATCTCATTAATATTTACAAATATCTAAATGACGGATGGCAGGAGGTTGGGGCATTCTTTTTTTCTTTTGTATCTAGTGACTGGACAAGGGGTAATGGGAAAAAGCTTGAACACAAAAGTTCCATTTAAACATAAGGAAAACCTATTTCACTGTGAGGGAACCCTGGCACAGGCTGCCCAGGGAGGTTGTGGTGTCTCCTCTGGAGGTTTTTAAAACCTGTCTGGATGCATTCCTGTGCTCCTTGACCTAGGTGGACCTGCTTTGGCAGGACGGTTGGACTAGATGATCTCTGAAGGTCCCTTCCAACCCCTACCATTCTATGATTCTGTGATTCTTTGATTCTGTGATTCTATGTTATCTCCTTCTCCATAAGACAAAGTTTTTAACCTCTGTCTAACCATCCTAAACTTAAATGGGAGCTGGATGTGTTTGGCATTTCCCAGCATCAAAGTATATAGTTAAGTTCTCATGATTTTCTGATGTTTTTCTCATTACACGAGCAGCTGGAAAATACTTTTAAGAATTATTAATAAATAATCCATGCTATATACTACTAAGACTTGTAGGCACGTTACCTCGACCACCTGTCATCCCATTGGAATAAAAAAATATGTTTTTACCATTCATAAGAATTTACTTCTTATTTATTTAAAATATTTTGGTCTTCCTGCTTCCCCAAGTGTTTGCTACCCTTACGGAGTGATTGCATCATTTTTTGATCTTTGAGAATGCAAAGTAAACACTCTTATTAACAAATATACAAGAAAAAGTGTTTAGTGATTCCCTTTTTAACATACAGACCACAGTATGAACGAAAAAGAAGACAATTACTGTAGAAATATTTCCTGACAAGTATGTTAAGTAATGCAGACTTGGAGTATATACAATGTTCCTTGTTCTATATTCATGCGTGACATGAAAAACCACAAGTGCATTTTCGAAATCTGCTTTTGATAGTTTCAAAAAATGGAATTTCAAATGCTCACACATGTGGAATTTAATATTTTGTCCATAATCTAATTCATATTAATAGGATACTACTTTAGCTGTAATAGCATTAACATCTTGTGCCACTATTAAATTAAGATAAAAAGCAAGCTAAATGAAAATATAATGTAGTTAAAATCAACACAGTTGAGATCCAACCCCCAATTCTGAATTATCCAGATTAACTGTACTCTCTTGATTATAACCATTAATCAGACTGTGACTTCTATTTAGTTGTACATGCTTCATTTAATCTCATGAATTTTGATTCTGGGAATTTTTCTGCTCATTCACTTGCAACATTCCTATCTTAAATTTTAGAACAAGTTTATGTCCCTGAATTGTCTTCAATTTGTTGATACTCCCTGCGCTACTCTGGAAGTGGTACAGAAATAATAAATTAGTGATAAGTAGTTTTTCTAGCATTGGGTTATTTTTTCTCTGTCTCTTCTCTATCCTCATCACTTATTATTTCTACTGATTCTCTCTCTGCCTTCCATGTCCTGAAGTATTCAAGAAGGATTTACTGTTAGTTTTGGTACCTTTGAAATGTAATATTTGTACACCATGTGGATAGTCTTAGGATGCGTTTACGTTCAATCTATCAGTATTGATTGTCCTTCATATTTTCCTCATTTTAATTAATTAAAGCATAATTAAGGCAACCATTGCTCTTTGTTGTATACAATCATAACATCTCAAATGTGGATTATTGAGACTGTCTAGTATAAGATGCGCAGGTAACTCGGCCTGTGTTTACTGGTAGTTTTCATAGAATCATAGAATGGTAGGGGTTAGAAGGGACCTTTAGAGATCATCTAGTCCAACATCCCTGTTCAAGCAGGTCCATCCAGATCAGGTCACTCAGGAAAGAGTCTATGATTCTATGAAAGCATCCAGGTGGATTTTGAAAACCTCCAGAGAAAGAGACTCCACAACCTCCCTGGGCAGCCTGTGCCAGGGCTCCCTCAACCTAACAACAAAGAACTTTTTCCTTAAGTGTAACTTTCTGTGTTCCATTACCCCTTGTCCTGTCACTGGACACTACAGAAAAAGTGTTGCCCCATCCTCTTGACATACACCTTTTAAGTACTTGTAAGTAATAATGAGGTCCCCTCTCAGTCTGCACTTCTTCGTGCTGAACAGTGGATCACTTGTCTTTTTTACACCACTGTTCGGTCATGCTGGTTCCTTTTTGTCCTTTCTGCATTTCCTTCCAGTAAGTGGCATGCATTATAGATTTCCAATGTGATGTGCTGAATGCTCTCTCTATGCTACCTGGGAGGGTAGATAGCCTTTTGGAAAAAAGCCCCATAGAGTCAGAGAACAATTTATGCTGGAAGCCCATCTTGTAAAGTCACTTGCTCCAAGCAGAGCTAATTACAAATCTAGATCAGGTTGGCCAATGCCTTGTACTGGGCAGTTTTAAAAAATTCCAGGGATTGTAATTCTAGCACTTCTTTTGGCTGTGTTTAAACCTACTTTTAGTAAAGGTTTTCTTCTCCTAGTCAGAATTTCCCCTTATACTTCTTGTGGTTATTGTTTCCCATCCTTTTGATGCACTCTGAGAAGTTCTCTTCTGTTGATGTCATTCCTCCTATAAACTGAATGAATGCAGTAAATATCTTTCACGCTGCCACACTCTGCATATGTTACAATCACTGTCATAGGATGACCTTTCAACAGCAATATTCTGAAAGAGCTCCTCAGAACCAGGCCAAAAGATGTTGATGGTATAGAAATATTAGTCGTAATTCATGATGTTTAATTAGGCTATATGATCTATTGTGTTTCCTGAGGGTGCTGATGACCTTTAGCATGTCTAGATAAAGTGTCCTGTCAATACATATTCAAACAAAGTAATCCTCCCTCTAACTAAAACAATCCAATAGCTCTTATTTAAAATACTTTCAGAGAAAAAGAATTAGTATCTTAGAAGCAACCTTTCCTGCCCTGTTTTTGCAAATGCAAGTATATTTATTGCAGTACTGCAGGTGGTAAAAGTATCACAAGAGAAGAACAACAGACCATGTTTTAAATATCCAGAAATAAATAAGCTGAATCAACATACTGTAACAGATTGTTTTGCTCATTAGAAAGTAAAAATAAAAGGGAAGCTTGTCAATCTACCAAAAATCTAGCCATTCAATAAAGATATAATTGGAACACACTGTCAAAAACTACTTTGAAATTAAATTCACAGCAGCTGGTACCCAATGCATTTCATGACAGGTCATCAAAGATAAAAATTTACTTCTACATGTTACTTCTTTCATCTCTGTCAGATATTTAAAAATGTCCAGGATTTTTAAAGCAATATTAACTCTTTCAGGTTAGAATAAGACACAAATTGTGTCTTTATCTTAATTGGAGTATTTTTCTTTGCAGGAAACTCAGAAAAAACCTTCATTAAGAGGCGTACTTCACTGTAACGTTTGCTACCATGAGTCACAGTCCTTTCCTAACCCACTTCTTGTAGCCTTGATTAGTCCTTAGCTTTGTGATAAGTTTTTAGTACTAAGTTATCTCTATAGTAATAGGTGATTTGCAGCTTTCACTATAAATAATATGATTTAAGTATATATTCTATCAATCAACAGACAGCTTACATTGGAATATTTCGTGGGCATACATGAATATTTCACTCAAGCATACAAATCCAGTGATATTTAGAAAGACAGGATAGTAGTAACAATTAGTCTGCCCACTACAATTCTGCCCTGCAGCTCACTACTAAAAAATACTTTGATTTTTAAAGGATCAACAAATGATAGTTTCTTTTCTATGTGGAAAAAAGTAAACAAAAAAAAGTAACAATAATTCTTGCTCCTCCAGAAATCTAAAAAAGCATAAAATGCCACAGATGACTTGTTTTCTCATTTGAGATTATCAACAATTTCATACAAATTTGTGGAAAGCTGGAACTAGAGAGGAAAGAAAGTATTTCCCATGGTTAGTTGTCATGCATCTAGTAGAATACTCCTAGAAGGCCATCTGAATAGGATATTTTCACATGTTCCACTCATATCATCAAGGCTGTTGAATAATTAAAACTTGCCTGCTATTTTCTTGTTCACATGCTTATGTTTTGTACTCATCTCTGCTTTATGCTGTATCACCTTTATAGATCCATTTTGTCATTTGCAAAAAAACATAGCTGTGAGGAAGATATTTTCCAAAACTGGTTAAGAACAAGACCTGGCAACTTATATCTGATTGCATCAGGAGGCTGTGCAAGATCTTGAGAAGTTCCTTCTAGCATAACTCTTCCTATGATTTTATAAACATGTAGAAAACTATTTCAAATAATAAGCTCAGGCCAGGACCCCAGACTGAACTTGCTGCAATTCATTACTCATAGTTGGATGGGTGATATTATCATTAGGGTTGTCACGATGATGTATGTCATGGTTTAGCAAGGAGCAACTTTTGCTTGGTAACAGGGGGAGGGGGTTGCAGTGAAGACCCGGTAAAGAGTTCTCAGACTCTCCTCCAGCTCTTGGGTTCAGACCCACCTCTGGCCCAGTTGGGACAATCTGGTGCCTCTGCCATCACTATTTAGGGCGGGAATTTGAAGTGCTTGAGGGAGGTATGAGTGGTGCAAGATGGAGGCGACCATGTGGACCCCACAGTCAGAGAAGGAAGGAAGGAGGAGCACCAGACCAGAGACCCCTCTGCAAGCCGTGGCGAGAATGCAGGCTGTACCCCTGCAACTCATGGAAGGCAACGGCAGGTCTGAGAGCCACCAACAGCTCTGGGTGAGTGCACTCGTACGGGTGAGAGTCTATGTGAGGAGGCGGCCGTGCAGGCTGTGCTGGAGAGCTTGCAGGCCACAGAGCAGACCCACACAAGAGGCAGAGAGGAGCTGCAGCCTTTGGGATGAATGGACATTGGAACTGCCCATGCAGGGCTGCCGAGTGTGTGAGGTACCCCGTGGAGGTGCAGGGACGATTGGTGCGGAGCCTGCCTGTTCACATGCTTTTGAACTGAGAACTGTAGTACTTTGTTATTTTTTTCCTCTAGATTTTCATGTATATATAGACTTCTCTGGTGCTCTTAACTGTAACAGGAGAATAAGCATACCCTTGCCTTACAATGACACCGGCCAGTAGCCTCAGCATTTGTAGGTGCGTGTCATCAGATCATGTGGACTCCTGTCTGTCCAGTTTGTTTAAATATTCCCTAACTTGATAAATCTAATGATGGTCTTTCTTGCTCTAGACTTTCCCACTGCTCTTGGGAGCCTGATGTTCCTGAGGGCTGATCTAACTAGTAAAATTTCAAGCAAGATGCACTGATTTTTTTTCTGTGTCCCCTGACTTGCCCTATGCAGCACTGAGCCCTCTTTTCCCTAGTCATAGAATCATAGAATAATAGAATGGTAGGGGTCAAAAGGGACCTGAAGAGATAAACTAGTCCAACCCCCCGTGAAAGCAGGTTCATCTAGATCAGGTCACACTGGAATGTGTCCAGGCGGGTCTTTAAAACCTCCAGAGAAGGAGACTCCCACAACCTCCCTGAGCAGCCTGTGCCAGTGCTCTGTCACCCTCAGAGAGAAATACTTCTTTACGTTCAAAAGGAACCTTTTGTATTCTAGCTTCTTTCCATTACTCCTTGTCCTGTCAGCTGATATAACAGGAAAAAAAAGTGATGCCCCAACCTCCTGCCATCCACCATTTAGATATTTGTAAATATTAATGAGATCCCCATATATATGATTCAAATTAATGAGCCAACTGTTTGCTGATGATATATCTGCAGAAGTCCTTCTTGTTGCCCTTTATGTCCCTTGCCAGATTACACTCTAGATGGGCTTTGGCTTTCTTCATCCCATCTTTGAGGACTCTGTCTCTGTACTCCTCCAGGTGACCCATCCCTGCTTCCACCTCTTGCACACCTTTTTATACCTGATTTCAGTCAGTACCTCCTTGCAATACATCCTTGTTTTAGTGAAATGCTTCATGCAAGGTGCTAGCTACTTTTGCCTGAATTCCTGCGTGTCAGGATGAACCATTCTTGAGCTAGAAGCCCAGACTTGTGACCCTACAATCTGTCTTGTTGCCATCTCTCAGGATGCTGAACTCCACCATGTCATGGTCATACCAACTAAGACTGTCCCTCACCTTCAAATCTGTGAGAAAATTGTGGAGCTTTCAAGAACCCTGACAGGCTCAGGCTACTCCTCCTATGCAAGAGAGAGACTTAAATGCCGATACAAATGGCCAAAGTACAAAAAAAGCCCTAAGGTATTTTGCAATTATTGTAAAATCATACTTTGAATTCTTCAGCAGTCTCAAGATGCTATCTATCCCTCTTGGGACACACCAAGTAGGTATAACCTTTAGGAAGATTAAGGGAAGTTATCTTTCCTGCAAACAAGTGTCCTGTCTGCATTATTAAAACTGACAGCTAATTTTCACAAATGTGCTTATATGTTGATTTTCATTGTGTTGAGATTGTTAATAAATGCTAAATTTTTCATTCTCATTTATTTACCTTTATTTGGCCAGAGCTCAGAATTTAGCTTTAAGACTTCTTACTGTTGCATTCAGAATGTTATGTCCCACAAGATACAATGCCCAGCTTTATTATAAAATCATCATGTTAAATCCAATTTTTTGTTGAATTAACCTTGTCATAGCCAAACATACACTGCACCTACAGCTAAGTCCCATGTTGCTTTGCTGATCACTTTCAGATCACTTTTTCCTCCTTGTGTTCAGAGGTCACTACCTCCAGCTGTCCAAGATTTTTCTGTTTCATTTACATGCATGATTGCCCTCTTCAATTTGTTCTTTCATCATTCTCACTCCCCTCTTGTTGCAGAACTCTGCAACAGATGTTTGACTTCTCCTTTGTACCTTGTTTTACCTCCAAGGAACCTTGCAAATGTTCCTGCTGCAAAGAGGAGAGTAAAATTGATCTTGGCATCCCATGAATGACCAAAACAGAGCGTATTTAGCAATGTAGCTGAAGAAAGAGTATTAACCTTTTCTATTTTCATGCTTAAGGGATCTGATACCCAGAGTAGCAGGAATCCTCATTCTGGGGAACTGAAAAGCAGTGTTCGGCTATACTGGTGATGCACATTTTCCTTCCACTTCTGGCATTTACCTGTTAAGATAAAAGGACAGAAGAAGGAAAGAGTTTGCCTTTGCTGCATTTCCCTGTCTAGAGGGACACAATGTATGAGGAATACAGACTGTGAAACAGTGCCAGGGTAAATTTAAGAAGTTTTATTGGGTTTGTGTGTCAAGGTTTTGATAGTGGGAAGGCTACAAGGGATGGCTTCTGTGAGAAGCCCATATGGGCTTCAGGCAGGCTAGAGACCTGAATTATAGATCTGGCATAACTTGTTATGGTTGATCCTACTCACCAAATATTTGGTTGTGACATTGCTCCCTGTCTATGTGTACCAAGGACTTACAACACCTCCTATGCTCCTCAATCACCATTGTCCTTGACCAGAATCCTGACCTACAGCATCAAAGACTGCCTTTTCTGGGGCCATTCCTGGTTGATGCAACAGGATTCATAGCTCTCCTGCTCCACCACCAGCACTAGTGTAATCTGTCTTGAGAAGAGGCAGGTGTAAGAAGTATTCTTTTCCCTCTTGCTTATAAAAGGGAGACAATAGGAGAAAACATGGTCTTGGTTCTGGGATCAGATGCTTCATGATACTGGGCATCAGACACAAAGGTTTGAAGTGTGGACCATCTGTCATCTCTTCAGCTGGCAGCCTGCCATGAAAGCAAATCAAAGCATCAGTAGCTGGAGAGTATGTTTGCATGGCCAGCATCCACGTCAGATGGACTGCTGTTATTCAAGTACAAGGAACACGACTGCAGCTAACACAGCAGAGCATACCTGTCTCCTGACGAAGATCAGCTCTGTTGAAACATTAACCCAGTATTCACTACTCCTGTCTACTCCTTCTTGTCCCAATATGGCAGCCTCTCCATGTCCAGTCACTCATACTAGTTGGCCCAGACCAACGTGAGTAGGGTCCATCAGGCCTCTGACAGACAGAGGAGATGTACATACAGGGTTCAAATCTGACCCTTAGGTTTAGCGACATCTCCTGTCTACCTAGACAAGAAACAAGAAAATATGTTTTTAGAGGGCAGAGAGGAAAAAACTCTTTCAACAATGACTAGGGTAAAAAAAGAACTTTCCATGATTTTGATCTTTTGGAGCATGACGTATGTACTTCTCCTGCAGGAGGAACTCTGATGTTGGTGTTCAAGAAGGAACAGCCTGTGGTGATCTCAGCAACACTTGCTGGCCTGCTCCTGGGTCTGGGCGGACAGTAGCATTGCCCAAGCACACCCACAGCAAATGGATACAATCTTCCTCCAGTTCAAAGACACCCTCTGTGTCTGCACCTGAGTTATAAGCATTCCTTTCCTGGTCCCAAGAAATCTGCCTGACAGCAGAGCACTGACTGAGATATACCAGTTATGCCCCAAAATGATGGTGGCAGCACAGCTTGGTGATAGTGCTCAGTGACTACAGACCATCACTGATCATTCCATGAAGATTCACTGCATTTCATGCAAATATTTATATATATATACACACAAACGTATAAACTATACAAATCACAATATACAGTACTGTACCAGTTAGAAATATCATAGAATCATTATGGTTGGAAAAGATCTTTAAGATCATCTAGTCAAACCACTAAACTAACACTGCCAGGCCCATCACTAAACTAAGCCATATCCCTCAGCATGTCATCTATGCTCCTTTTGAATATCTGTAGGGTTGGTGACTCCACCACCTCCTTGCACAGCCCATTCCACTGCTTAAAAATCTCTTGGTAAAACCAGTTCTACCCCAGAATTCTATTGGCCTTCTTGGCCATGAGGCCACATTGCTGGCTCATGTTTAGTCTGTTATCAACCAGAACTCACAGATCTCTCTCTGTACAGTTGCTCTCCAGCAGGTCAGCCTGTACTGGTGCATGGAGTTGTTACCTTCCGGAGGTACAAGACTCTGCACTTGTCCTTGTTGAACCTCATGAGGTTCCTCTCTGCCCAGCTCTCAAGCTGGTTGAGATCCCACTGAACGGCCTTCTGGTGAATCAGCCAGTCCTCCCAGTTTGGAGTCATCAGGGAACTTGCTGAGGGTACGCTCTGTCCCCTCATCCAGGTCATTGATGAAGATGTTGAACAAGAGTGGTCCCAGAACCGATCCCTGTGGAATCCCACTGACCACAGGCCTCCAACTTGACTCAGTATGATTGATCACCACTCTCTGGGCTCTGTAATTCAGTCAGCTCTCGATTCACCTTACCATCCACTCATCCAACCCACATTTTGTGATCTTTGCTATGAGTATATTCCTTAATACTAACTTAATTGTTCCTTAATATTATCATGCGTGGACTAGGAGGGGTGGTGTTACTCTTTTGTATGTCATATCTGGTTGCTATGTAGCTGTATGCCTCTATAGCTGTTGCTACAGTTGCTATAGGAGAGTATCAGATGAAGTGATGAAAGATTTCTCCCCTTACTCACCATGGCATATTGCCCAGCTTTGTGTATACAGCATACCAAGCATCTAATCCTAGCAAAAATCTATCCCTGCTTTCCTCTTTCCTGCTGGAAACCATGGAAACCAAGCTGACTTGATTATGCCAGGGACAAAGAAAAGAGAAGCCCAGAGACAAGGCCCTTCTCAGCTTCACTGGGCTAACTGCATTCCGGGAATGCTCTCACAACACAGCCTACAAGAAAGAGTTAAGGCTTTATTTAATCACAGCTGCAACTTTTTTATACTACTGTTCTAATTTAAGATACCATTTAAACATATTCTTTGAAATCCGAGTGGGTTTTGAAAACCTCCAGAGAAGGAGACTCTATGCACTCCTCAGACAGCTGATTCCAGTGTGCCATCACCCCCACCAGTAAAGATGTTTTCCCTTAAGGTTAAGTGGAACTTTTTGTGTTCCAGCTTTTGTCCATTACCCCTAATCCTATCAATGGTCACTACAGAAAATGTGTTGCCACATCCACCTAACACACAGCTGTTAAATACTTGTAAGTATTAATGATGTCCCCTCTCAGTCTCCTCTGTACCAGGCTAAACAGTCCCAGATCCTATAGCCTTTCCTCATATGAAAGATGCTCCAGTTCCCTGATCATCTTAGTGGCCCTGCAATGGACTGTCTCTAGAAGTTGCCTGTCCCTATTGAGCTGAGGAGCCCAGAACTGGACACAGGACACCAGATGAGGCCTCACCAGGGCAGAGCAGAGCGGGAGCAGAACCTCCCTTGACTTGCTGGCCACATTCTTCTTGATGCATCCCAGGATGCCATTGGCCTTCTTGGCCACGAGGGCACATTGCTGGCTCATGTTTAGTTTATTTTCAACTAGGACTCCTAGGTCTTTCTCTGCACAGCTGCTCTCTAGTGGGTCAATCCCCAGCCTGTACTAGTGCATGGGGTTGTTCCTCCCCAGGTGCAGGACTCTGCACTTGCCCTTGTTGAACCTCATGACGTTCCTCTATGCCTACCTCTCAAGCCGGTTGAGATCCCGCTGAATGGCAGCACAGCCTCACCATCCACTAATCCAACCCACACTGCTTGAGCTTTCTGATGAGGATGTTATGGGAGATAGTGTCAAAAGCCTTGTTGAAGTCAAGGTAGGTGACATCTGCTGCTCTCCCCTCATCTAGCCAGCCAGTTATACTCTCATAGAAGGCTATCAAGTTAGTAAAGCAGAATTTCCCCTTGGTGAAGCCATGTTTAATCCCCCTGATAACCATCTTTTCCTTCATGTGTTTTGAGATGGATTCCAGGATGAGTTGTTCCATCACCTTTCCAGGGATGGAGGTGAGGCTGACTGGCCTGTAGTTTCCTGGCTCAATCTTCTTGCCTTTTTTTGATGACTGGAGTGACATTGGCCGTCCTCCACCCCTCAGGCACCTCGCCATTACTCCATGATTGATTAAAAATGATGGAGAGTGGCTTAGCAATAACATCAGCCAGCTCCCTCAGTATTTGTGGGTGTATCCTGTCAGATCCCAGAGATTTGTGGATGTCCAGTTTGCCCAACAGGTCTCTAACCTCATCCTTGTCCACCAAGGGACAGTCTTCCATTCTCCAGACTGTCCTACTATCCTCCAGGGACTGGGCTTCCCGAGGGCCAGCTTTGGCAGAGAACACTTTTGGGCATACTCCATCCTTCCACGTCCTGAATTCAGCATATCTGACATAAGACTGCTTTCTCACTTTGCTTGTTCTGTTTCAATTCTGCATAGTTGGCGTAGAATGATATTGTCGCATGAACTTGTTTCTACTTTGATCTTAACCCTAAAAAGGTAAAAAAGCTTACAGAAATTACTCAAAGACAGATGATAAGCCTTTTAACAATATTCTGATGCTTTTACTCATGAACCACAAAAATATCTCATGAACATTCACTTTAATCCAAGATTATTGGAAAGAGAGACAGAAAAGTCATGTTTTATTCCCAGATATTCAGGTTAATTATTCATACATATGGCTTTTATGACAGCAAAAGACTGCTTTGAACTCCTGTAGACTTTCTGCTTTTGTTTAACACTGTACATTCTTTGTTTTAAAATTTACTAGTATACGTTTTTATTTTATAATTTTGTGAAAATTTTTTCTTCACTTTATTCCTCAGTTTCCTAATTTGTAGAAAGGAGTTCTACATCAGAAAGTCTACGTTCATCTCAGACTGTGGGCTAAGGCACTGTTCCTTACAAGTTGTTCAGATACTCTAGTACCTCCACTACACTTCTACTCCAGAGAGAAATTTATAAAGTTGTAGTGGCTCTGCCTGGGCCAGGTTTTGGTAGCGAGGGGCTAAAGGGGTGGCTTCTTTAAACAAAACCTGCTAGAAGCTTCCCCTGGAGCTAATGGGCTAATGCCAGTCAATTCTAAGACAGACCCACAGTTGACCAAGGCATGGTTAACTTTGTTTGTTGATATCTAATTAAATATGTCTGTTTTTAGCTCTCTAGTCCAAGAGATTTCTTTTCTGTATATGTTTGAGGTTTGTTGTTGGTGTCTAACACCTCTTAGCCTTATGCAAATTGTCCCATGTGGATTGCATGGTGGAAGTTATCCATGTCTGGTAGAAGAGAGTCTAAAGTTGGAAGTGCAGTAGTTTTTTATTTTTTAGTACTACTTATACAGAAGGTAAAAATGGGGGGGAAAAACTGGACTTGTAGACAGAAAAGGTGTTTAGTGCAGAAAATAGAAACAACCATAATTCAGGGAGTGCTTGCTCTAGTGTAATTTGAGCAAAGATACCTCATAGTCAGGAGCTAAAAATGATTCCATGGTTCACGGGAATGGCCCTTCACAGTGATTTAAGAACTGGTACAAAAGCCATAATTTTTTCCTGATCTTAGAAGTTATTTAAGCCATAACTTTTCCTGTCTTATGAATGCAAGTTGTCTTTATTGATCCTATTATCATAAAACATTTACCTCTCTGTGCTGTAGTGTGAGATTTTCAGATGAAAAGCTCAAATCTTTAAGTAATTCATACTATCAATTTCCTCATATCCTCAAGACAAACCCAGGAAAAGAGGTACGACAAATATTAATATTCGTTAATAACATCATTTCTCTTCATCTATGTTTTATGCCCATCTATCATCTTCTTTTAATCTGTTGTCTCATTTTTTTTTTACCAATTCCTCTGTCCACACAACATTTCTCATCTCATCTCATCTCATCTCATCTCATCTCATCTCATCTCATCTCATCTCATCTCATCTCATCTCATCTCATCTCATCTCCTTACTGTTTATCTCCAGACTTCCCAACAGTTACTCAAGTGGAGCAGTAGGGTAGGACAGGTGCTCACAGTAGCTTTTGCCATTCTTTACCCTTCCATGTCGCTTCTTATTCTTTAACTTACTTTAAATTAGTATGGAAACAAAGGTTGTACTCACATCCTTAAGGAGCAGTGTTGCTAACTTAGTGGTAGTCTGATTTGAAGATGCATAAACATTGGGGAGCTCTCCTTATTTCATATGCCCATCCAAGCCAAGAGCATCCAATTTCCCCAGGAGAACGTTGTGGGAAACAGTGTCAAATGCCTTACTAAAGTCAAAGTACACAACATCCAACAAGCGAGTCACCCTGTCCCAGAAGGAGATCAGATTTGTTAAACAGGACCTGCCCTTCATAAACCTATGCTGATTGGGCCTGGTCACCTGGTGTCGTGGTTTTGCCCAGCCGGAGCAAAAGGGAAAAAAACGTGACTCCTCCCCGTCCCAGCAGAATGTGGAGGGGATTGGGGAAAAAAGAAAGTAAAAGAGCCTGCATAAGTTGAAGTAAGAACAATTTACCAGGGAAAATTGAAAAGGAACAACTATAACAAAGACAAGGGGATATTACAAAGAAAACTGGTGAGTGATGCAGTTGCTCACCACCTGGGACCCGACCTAGGTGACAGCTCTGGACCGGTGACCCAGAAATTGTGACCCTGGAAGAGAGCTTCTTCCGGCTAGTCGCCCATCTATATACTGGGCATGATGTTAGGATGGTATCGAATGCCTGCTGGCCAGCCTGGTTCCTCACGGGAATTAACTCTATCCCAGGTCAAACCAGGACACCTGGTTGTCCTGCATGTGTTGCATAATAGAACTTAGGATGATCTGCTCCATCAGCTTCCCGGGCACTGAAGTCAAACTGACAGGCCTGTAATTTCCCGGGTGATCCTTCTATCCCTTCTTATATATGGGTGTTATAATAGCTGACTTCCAATCAGATGGGACCTCCCCAGGCAGCCAGGACTTATCATAAATGATGGACAGTGGCTTGGTGAGCACCCTTGCCAGTTCCCTCAGCAGGCTAGGAGGTACTGCATCTGGCCCCACAGATTTGTGCACATCAATAGGGAGAAGCAGGTCACTGATCATCTCCTCCTGAATTGTAGGAGGGACATTTTTCTCCTCACCTCTGTCATTTGGCTTAGGGGACTGACTTTCCCCCATGGAAATGCTGCAATTATTAAAGACTGAGGCAAAAAAGGCATTAAGCACCTCAGCCTTATGCTTGTCTTTTATTACCAAATTTCTTTCTGGATCTAACAGGGGATAGAGGCTCTTCCTGGTCTTTCTGTTATTCTTGATATATTTATAGAAACTTTTCTTATTACCCTTTACCTCTAAAGCCAGTTTGACTTTTAACTTTCTTATTATCTCCCTGCATAACCTAACAACACTTTTTCTTTTTTTTTTTTTTTTTTTTTTTTAATGATTTTAAGCCAAATCTCCCTATTCAGCCAGGCTGGTCTTCCTTGCCTCCAGCTCATCTTATAGCATGTGGGGATGGCTTATTCCTGGCCCTTTAAGACTTCCTTCTTAAAAAGTGTCCAGCCTTCCTGGACTTCAACACCCTTCAAAACTGACCTCCTAAACAAGTAAAAGTCTGCCCTTCAAAAATCCAAAGTGTCAGTTTTGCTGCCCTGACTCCTAACATCTCTGTGAACAGAGAACTTAATAATTTCACGGTCACTGTTCCCCTGCCGGCCTCCAACTGCCACATTCTCCACAAGACCTTCTCTGTTCACAAGCAAGAGGTCCAGCAAGGCCCCCTCCCTGATTGGCTTACTTACCAGCTGTGTGAGGAAGTTATCCCTCACACATTCCAGAAACCTCCTGTTTTTTTCTCTCTCTGCTGTGTTGTATTTCCAGCAGATACCTGGGAAGTTGAAGTCCCCAAGAAGAATAATGCCAAGTGACCAGGAGATTTCTTCCAAGTGCTTATATAATGTTTCATCTACCTCACTACTCTGGTTGTGAGCAGACTCTCATAGCAATATCAGCTTTATTGGCCTTGCCCCTTTAACCTAATCCAAACACTCTCAACCCCATCATCACTATACTTAAGTTCTGAACATTCATAACAGTCCACAACATAGACGGTCACCTCACCACACCTCTCCTTCCCTGTCTATTCCTCCTGAAGAGCTTGTAGCCATCAACTGTGGCAGTCCAGTTGTGTGAGATATCCCACCACGTTTCTGTGATAGCCACTGTGTCATAGCTTTCTGTTGCATCATGACTTTAAGTTCCTCCTGTTTGTTGCTCATACTCCATGCATCGGTATAGATGCACTTCAGGTGAGCTAATGATCCCAACACCTTTTTGTGAGTGTGGGGTCCACTTCCAACCAGATGCTTCTCAGGTGTTTCTGTGACCTCTAAACCATGAACAACAGCCCTTGCCTCTTCATTTCTCATTATATGTCTATCCCTTGTCTCCACTGAGAAGGCAGAGTCTTCACTAGCACAACATCTTACAGGCCTTGGCATGCTGCCCTTGGATTTATTCATAGCTGGCCCAGTTATATCCCCTTTTGCCTTTGAAACTAATTTAAAGCTCTATCAATAAGCCCTGCTAACTCCTGCCCCAGAATCCTGCTTCCCCTCTGGGACAGGTGCATTCTATTTGTTGCCAGCAAGTCAGGTGTCTTGTATATCTACCCATGATCAAAAAAACCCAATTCTCTGTCAATAACACCAGTCGCAGAGCCATGAATTAATCTGATGGCTCTTTCTGTTAATTCCCTCATTCATCCCTGCTAGTGGGGCAATAAAGGAGAACACAGTTTGGACTCCTGATCCCTTAAGCAGTTGCCCCAAGGTCCTAAAATCTCAATTGTTTTTGGGTTTCTAGTAGCCACTTTGTCACTACTCACCTGAAATACTAAAATCCAAAGGCTTCACCACAGTGAAAAGTCTGGGTAACACGTCCTTAACCTGTGCCCCAGGGAGACTGCAGACTTCTCTATGAAGTAGGTCTGAACAGCATACGGGACCCTCTGTCCCCTTCAGGACAGAGTCACCCACAACAATGACACATCTAGGGGGATTTTTTGAGCCAGTTCTGATGCTTGGTCCAGGGCGATTTGGTGGTGCTTCTGACCTGGCTGAACTAACCACCTCTCCATCAATCAGTTCCTCCTGTAGGGCCCCATACCTGTTCTGTAAGAGGAGCTGGGAAGGTGAGGGAGGACAGGAGGGGATTTGCCTGCCTCCCCAAGCAGGGGCCTGTTTCCATTCTCCTCCATCTCTTTGGTCTCCTACTCCTGCCTGGTGGCAAGAGGGGAGGAGATCCTCTGCTTTTTGTGGAGCCTCCACATGCTACTTTTGTCTCTGGGAGCAGCTCCACCAATCTATCTCCATCTCACACTCCTTGATATTCCTTAATCACTTCCTCCTTAAGCTCTACCACTAGGTCCCATTGGACACAAATGCTGTCTCTGCCATCTTCTGGTACCTGAGGCACTCCCTGCAACTGGAGACCTGCACAGTTGCATGCTTGTGTGAGAGCTCTGTCTGGGTTCCTGTGGAGGAATGGTTGAGGGAGCATGGACATGGATCTCGGGTATAATGTTAGGCCCGTTGGGGCAAGGCAGCCTGAGCTCTAATGAATTTAAAGCACAATCAAGACCAGAGTCAGAGCCATGGTTAAAGCAGTTGCTGTCATGTAGACAGCAGGCCGCTTTCTGTTCCCTCAAGGTCAGACTGTTCTTGGCTAAAGGTGGTAAACAACTTCGGGGAAAAACAAGATGGGAAAATGTGAGGGAGCTTGCTTATTGCAGAAACCGCAAGTAGGATGAACATGAAAATGTAATCTATTAGCTGCTGTTGCTGAGCTAGCTTTGAAGCTGCTGTGTATATAAGTTAGAGCCTGCTTTCAATAAGGTGAAGAAGATTTCTGCTATCACTCACATTGAGTAGGACTGATTTCTTCCCACCCAGCTGAGAATCGGACCCTGGGTTGATTGCCACATGAAGTAGGCTTAGAGCTGGTTTTCAGGCTTCGAGCCTGGTTTCAGGCTTCGAGCCTGGTTTTGTTTTTTAGGCTTCGAGCCTGGTTTCAGGCTTCAAGGCTGCTTTTGTTTTTCAGGCTTCGAGGCTGGTTTTGTTTTTCAGGCTTTGAGGCTGGTTTCAGGCTTCAAGCTTGGTTTTTTTAGGCCAAGAGCTGAAAACTTTGCGTCAGGTTCCCACATTTTTTCTGGCAGATATCATGTTCTAAATTATTTAACAGCTGTTAAATAGAAATATCAGGACTCAGAGATTTTAACTTGTCCAGAATTAACCTAATTTAGCTTGTCTTATTCGTTCCCAAATGAAGAGGTAGAAAGAATTAAAAAAAAAAAATAATTGAAATACAAAATTATTTTTAAAATATATCATTCTTAGATTTATAGCTCCTAATCCCTATAGTTTCTTCATTCTTACATCATTTCGTATTTAGTTTTTTCTGTTGTTCTTGGTAGTATTAAATATTTTTAATTCATTAATGTCTCTAATACTCTGACTCACAGAATTAGTTCAGCTGCATTGGCCCACATTTCCCTCAGAACTGATAATCCCTCATATATACACATTCGATTAATCAAACTAAAAAATCAAATGCCAGTAATAACTTAGATATGATCTTCACTCACTGTGATCAGCCTTCAGAGCCAGACCAGACTGTCCCTGGGCAGGCAGCGGAGCAGCAGAATTGATGCTGAGGGGTTTGTTTTTCTTGGGCTGGGCTACATGTGGTGAGTGGCACCAGCCTCTTCACTGATCCAAGTGCCTTGTGAGGGAGGCAGGGCCAGCTGAAGGCACAGCATCCTGGGCTGTATTAGAGCAGCTGTGGGCAGTTGGTCAAGAGATGTTCTGCTCCCCCTCTTCTCTGCCCTCGTGAGACCACGTCTGGAATACTGTGTCCAGCTCTGGGCCACTCAGTTCAAGAAGGACGGGAGCTGCTGGAGAGAGTTCAGTGCGGGGCCACCAAGATGATGCAAGATGATTGAGTGGAGCATCTCCCTTCTGACAAAAGGCTGAGGGAGCTGGGGCTCTTTAGCTTGGAGAAGAGGAGACTGAGGGGTGATCTCATTAATGTTTAAAAATATGTAAAGGGTAGGTGTCAGAAGGATGGAGCCAGGCTCTTCTCAGTGATGTCCAATGATAGGACAAGGGGAAATGGGTATAAACTGGAACACAAGATGTTCCAAAGAAATACAAGGAATAATTTCTTCATTGTGAGGGTGACGGAGCACTGGAACAGGCTGCCCAGATGGGATGTTGAGTCTCCCTCTCTGAGGACATTCAAAACCCACCTGGATGAGTTCCTGTGTGACCTACTCTAGGTGGTCCTGCTCTGGCATGGGAGTTGGACTAGATCATCTTTTGAGGTCCCTTCCAACCCTTAAGATTCTGTGATTCTGTCTTTTCAGTCACAGCAATTGATTTCTAGTCTGTTACCTTTTTTTTTTTTCCCCCAGCATGCTGGGGTAAGTAGAAAAATATGTAATGTCATTCTAAATTTCCTTGCAAGATTAAAAGATAAGAGATGAATACCACTCCTCTTTCTGCCTTGTAGTTTGAGGATCTCTATCATATAAAAAATGTTGAAGTTAATGCAACTTAGCTTTGAAATTCTTCTGCTTACAGCAGGGTTTGGATAAGATGAATGTTACGGATGTCCTCTGAATGTCTGGCTTTGCTGTTTATACCAGTGGAAAAAGCCTCTCTAATGTGATGCTCAAAGCTACACCAGCAGGAGCATCACTTTGCAGAAACTGATACAAAGCCTCTTGCCTATTGGTCTTCTAGTCCACCAGTTAGTTACATTGATGGAGGAGTTAAAAAAATAATACACTTTGGAAGGGACTTCTGTAGGTCATCTATCCCTGCACTGCCAACCTCCCCAAGATAGGTCAACCTAGATCAAGTTGCTCAGGACCTTGTCCAGCTATGTTTTGAATATTTCCAAAAATGGAAACTCCACAGCACTTTTGGGCAACCTGTTCCAATGAGTGTTCATGTTTGACAGATGAGGCTGACCCTGATAGACAGGAGCCATAGGCAGACCCTATGTAGTCCAATCAGTACTTTACACAGGAGGTGGTACTTCTGTAGAATTCTAGTTTGTTGTAAAACACTTGTACAGTGCTACAAATGGATGAAAATTTCATAAATCTGAGGTCCAATCTTTCAGACTTTGTCATATATATAATCTTTTTCCTTCAAGTCAAAGCAAGAACAGCACTGTCTAAATAAGAGCAACAAAATTTACATTTTTACTTAACATCTCAGCACAGCCATTTCCTTAGCTCCTATTCACTAACCATGCTAATACGTCAGAGACTATTCTTAATCAAGGCTACAGAACTGCATGGAAAAAGTGAAGTACACTTATTCATTTCTTTGGAATTAGTGTAACCATATTATTGAAAGAATTGTACTTGAACATTATGAAAGAGAAACAAGATCTGAAGAATTTCTAAAACCTTTCCGATTGTGAGTCACCACTGTTCTACAGTTTTTATACCAGCTCTTACAGGATGCTATTTTAGAAGCAGTTGGACACTTAACAGTGGTTTTTTTCCCTCTACTTTTTCGATAAAAATTCTTGTTTGCCTGAGAGTAAATAAACATTTAGAAAATAATACAGGGATGCTGTATACTCAGATCAGTGATGTATTCCATGCTCTGAGGATTACAAAGAGGCAAACGAATGAGACTATGAATTTGTATTTAAAGGCAATAAACTCCCTATAAATATAAGCTATGTATTCATGACTCCTGTGCATAGCATAAGGGGAATTAGGTACTTTATAAAACAGCCCAAACTCCAATGTGTTGACTAGGGTACTGGTTTAAATTTAATAACAGAATGAACCCTGTGTCTTTCTCTATGAACAGCATAAAGCACCTGAGAGTTTGCAGAAGAGCAATGCCTTTTTTTTCTTCTCCTTTTTTGTAAGAATTGCTGAAAGTGCCAGCACTGCTCCTGAACATGTCTTCCACAGACACAGAGCATTTTTTTCAGTCATTATGAAACAAAGAAGGCTGAAGGCCTGGGACTCACCACTTATTTGCCCAGTAATGGGACTTCTGGATTACGATCTCTGCTAAAGCTTCTCTGTTTTCTGTTGACTCTAAATCTGTCCAACATAAAATTGTCACAATGTTCCACAGACTCAGGGCTATATTTGTTGTCCTGTTGGTTCTACAGATTTGGCTTTATCTTCTGGTACTGTTTTTGTACCCAAGGGATATACCTCCTCCCTGTAGCTGTAAGGCAGTTACTTTTATGGGCAAAGTAAAGCCTCAGCATCTCTAACAACTGTGCAAGCCACGGGTTCATGACAGAAGGACGGATATTGATGCCATCGTCTAAGGCAAAACTGGACGTAGCTTGGGATCTCACTACTGTTATTTCTAGTTTCAGCATCCTAACTCAACCTAGCCAGGGGATATTTTTGAAGATATAGAACTTCAGTTGTAGCATATATAGAACCTGCAAGCTTATATGGAAAATGACTGGTGAATTGAAAGTATTTTTGAGTTCAGTTAGCAACTGAGAAGACACCTTTTCATTTGTAATGTTGAAGCTTCACACCTAAGATTTATCTAAATATTTTATCTGGACCTGAGGATCTCTTCTGTATGTTCTTATTATTGCAATTACCACTGAAGTTGATGATAATTGCCCTTTCTCATTACCAAATTAAATTCTTGCTAGCAGCCTTTTAATTATTTCTGATATTCGGTAGACCAATCATCAGAGAAAGGCAAAAGGGGGCTCATAAGATTTCATTTTGCCCATGCTTACACCTACTGAAAAATTGTGACTCAGAAGAAGAGGAGGCCAATCTGTAGCACTGAATGATTCATTATAAATATTTCAGAACTCTCTCAGCAGTTATCATAAAAATTTTCATATTTTTTTTCCTGGAGAGAATCCCGTGGCTCATATCTTTCAGTGTGGGCAGACAGTTTCACCCAAAGCAAAAGTGGGCAACAGCAGCTTCAAGCAAGGCTTACAGTCTTCCAAATTTCTACTTTTATGTGAAATAACCTCATGAAATTTTGCATTTACATCCATTTTCCCCAGCCTTCTAGAACTGGCAAAAAAAGAGACTGTATATGTTTTGTAGGTGCAACTCAGACACAGTTTCTGGGTAATTTGGTACTTGAGTGTTAGCCAAAGATCTAAAATGTTGAGAACTAAGAGAAAGTGGTATATATATATTTTTAGTTGTACTAACTTGCATAGACAGAAAAAATAGAAAAATGTTAATACACATAAACTTTTCCTTTTGTGTGTATTAACTCAAAGCTGAATAGAAAGTTGAATTCTTCCTCTTGAGCAAACAAACAAACAAAAAAGCATATCCTTGTACCTGATCATTTTACTATGATTGCTGAAGCTTTTCTGTCTGAATCTCACTCAACCAAAAGAACAGTAGACCTCTTCCAGATGATTACATATTACACCAGTTAAAATCTGCAGCAGTTGAAACAAAGGAGTTACTGAACACTCTTATTTAAAAGTAAAAACTAAAGCAGAAAATGTTTAATCTTGGATCACAAAAAGCATAATTGATGTACAATCTGAATACTAATAAGCATGATAGTGTCTTAGGTATCACCTGCAATTTCTTCACAGATACCAAGCTGTTGATGTCACCCTCCTTACAAGCACCTGCTCACCCAGCAAAAGCTGTATCTGCTGTGCATTAGCTTTATTTCAACATCCACACTATTTGACAAAGTTGCCTTGAAAGAATGGGGCACTGTGGAGGGCTCCCAACAGCTTAGTTCTCCCATTCTGGGCCATCAGAGTTGAGCATTGCCTAATCCCTGATCACCAACACAGTTCATCATTAATTTCTTCAACATCTTTGTTGGTAACATTGGATTGGGTGGGATGATAGTGGGATTGAGCGCACCCTCAGCAAGTTACAGATTTTCCTGCAGGTCTCTCTCACCTGCCATAGCTGACATTGGGCCCACAATGCAACATATTGTCATTCTCTGCTGACTCAATTGCTACTGATGCTTGAATCAAACACCACTCCTCAGAGGAAAATCTTACCTCCCTGTAGGCTCCACGTGGCCCAGCTCAGATCCTAAACTCAGTCATAGTTCAGAACTGCCAACATCCAGGCCTTGCCACCTGAGCCCACAGCAGGTAGCGTACAGGTACCCTTGACATATGCTACCCTCTCTTTACAAAGAGATATCAGTAGGACAGAAGCATCTTCTGGTCGTATGACCAGATCCATGTACACAATGTTCAGACAAGGAAAACTATATCTGACAGGGAGGTGACTATATCTGAACAGAGAAGGAGAGCTGGTGTGGAGTACTAAGCCATCATTTTTACTGACCCCTGATGTGTCCTGGTCACCAAACCCATGGTGGAGGTTGCTTCCCTAGATAACTCACCTGTGTCTGGGACATTTTGCCAAGCATATTTCACCATTTTTTTGCATGTTTCACTGGACTAAAATTCTGTGACTATGGGGCTCCATTTAATAGAAGTACTGAATTCACATACAATTACACAGTCCTTGGTATCTTCTTATTGGTGCCTATGACGGCAGTCATTTCCTCAAGTCTACACATCGCTCCTTTTTAGCTGTTAATGATTTCTTGCATGAAAAGACCCTGGGAAGAATGAAATTGCCCCAGGAGGGCCAAATGCTGCAGTGAGATTGGCATTAGCTCAGGGATGGTATGAGGGCATGGGAGACCTCCTGGCATCATTCTGAAGGGCTGCTGAAATGTGGTGGCCTTCCCTTTGTGAGGAACTGGGAACAGCCAATGATAACCTCCAAGCTGTAGGAAGGGAAATATTAACATGTTAATAATGAGATAATATAAGTCATAATTAGCACAGTGTGTGGACCAAAGTAATGACAGTTAACAGGTTCCATGGTCACTTTTTATATGATATAGTTTACTCAAATAAAAGCAGCCATAAAAGTGGTTGCAGAGATACCAAACCATGGTTCACCCACAGTGGTGTTCAGTAAGGCTGTGCTGTTTACTCTGGCAATGAACAATATGAAGAAAAACTGGTGTACAGTAACTGGCTCAGTAGCAGTCACTTCCTGGCACAAACCCCAAAGACGGTAGACTTAATTTCAAGAAAAGAATGCTTATTGCAAATAATCTGAGAAATTATATAATTCCTCTCAGGAAAATTATGCTGCACAGAAAACTGACATTCAGCAGACTGTGTAAAAACTACAATTAATATAAAAAATGAACATGAATTATAAATGGCTTAGGCTACCACAGAAAAAAAAGATACATGTGTGGGAAACTAGAAGTTTGACTATGCTTTTCTGTAGTGTTTCTACTGAAGTGAAGTATGTTGGTTACCATATGACTAATTCTCGTATTCTTTTGGTAGGGAAAAAAATGTATAGAAATTATATATCTTATTACCTATACAGTATGTCTGTCATCATGATTTCTAAAGCTGGAAGAAAATAGAACAGAGACCCTTCTTAATCATTACTTGGTATACAAAGGCACCAGAAGGAGCAGATGAAAGAAACCACTTAAATAAATATACACTTGTCAAGCAAGAAGCAGTATGGTATGACTCTAGTCTCTCAAAGGAAGGAAATTTTTTATTCAGTGAAAGCTGATATCTCAGTAAACCACCCAGCAGAAAAGAGGAAATGAAGTTAAGAAATGCAAAGGTCTTCTATTTCTCTCTCCTTTTCTCCCTGCACCAATAAATTATTATGTTTCTTGTCATGGAATTATATAGAAAAAAAAAAGCAAGCCATAGCTTGAGTTTGACAAGAAATAAGTTTTCTTTTATTTTCAACAGACAATGACAATTTTCATAGTACAATTACAGGTGTCAGCTCTCTATAAATACTTTTGTCCTATTACAGGTAAGCAATATTTAGGGGACAGAAAGTAACTGAATGCAAACCTGTCACTTGCTAAAAGAACAGTAAATGGAGTGCCAGCAATGTCATATAGCAGATTCTGGATGATATGCATGTCACAGTTCATTGTATTTCTCAAATTTAAAGGGTAATGTGCTCTATGTACTAATCTTTCTTTCATTATCTCATTAGGTAAAAATCAAACAAGGGCTACATTCCCTTGCAACAGACTAGTCTAATTCAATAATTCCCCTATTCATACCTCCATTAACTCACAATTAATTAACTCACAAAGGCACTAAGTCACAAATTTATTCTCATCCAGCTCATCCAGTATATATATTGCTTTCACTTCAGTCTAATGACTAAAGTGGCTGTGGCTCCCACCATAAATCAGGCTTTAGCAAAAGCTAAGTATTAGGCCAAAACTTCTGCAGAAGTCAAGTGAAGATTCACATTCCACCACCTAGTATAGACCAAAAATCTAGTAAATCTCATGCCTTGGGCAGCAGGAGTAGTTACTCTTCTTGCCTCAATGAGGGTGAGAGTAGGGGAAAGCTTTGTGCACTTCCATGGAAGTCTAGCAGTACAGTTTGTTATTAGATAACTGTTGTGATGAATGTGAGTGATGCTCATTCAAAGATGTAGAAAAGCTAGGAAATGTACGAACGAAGATGCACACGGGCAACGTAGTGCAACCAGCAAGGTCAACTCGAAGCCACCCTTCATTTGCTAGCTACTTCCTTATATGCTGCTTCTGCATGTGTGATCACCGAAGGCTCAACTGATTAGCCTGCAGCACCTTGCCAGCTGCATGAACTTGTCCTTACCATCTTTATTCAAACTGAGGAAGTATCTGGCTGGTCCAAGTCATATTCGTATCCACAGTTCCTCCCTTTTTCTTTTTGGACCAGGCAGTCTTCAGCAACACATTTCAAAATCAAAGGTACATCAAGAAAACATAAGTATTTTTATCCATGGCCATGAGTTTATAACAAAAGGTCAATAACAGCTACATTGCTGAACAACATAACAGAAAAATCCATAAATTCAAAATAAACATAATCTGATGTGTTGTCTGAAGGGACTCATACTGGTGAGAAAGGAAGAGCTGTCCATGCTTCAACTGATGCTTCTGTTTTCCCCACGTGCAGTTTCAGATCCTTCTTAGCATGCTTATTAGGCTGTCGGAGAGATCTCGTTGATCTATGAAAACACACTGTTTTTGCTTCCGTGTTTCCATTGGCAGTCTTGTTAAGTTCTTCAGTTCTCCTGATGAGATACAGATTGCTGGAAGAATTTAAAACAAAATGTGTGGCACCAAAGCTGACAGGTTTTACATTTGATGGGGAGCAACTGATTGAGGGTGGATCAGTTGGCGTTTTTCTTAGAGCTATTTTTTCCACTGTTGTTGCAGCCGTACAGTCCTTTCAGTGGATATGGCTTGATCCACTTAGCCAGAATCTACTGAAGGCCTTGATCTGTAACAACACAAGTGTAACCTCTTCCCCACATTAACAGATCCTCAGGTCCTTGCCACTCTCCAGTAGTGGGGTTGTTATACCGTACTTTAGGTTTATTAGTAAAATCCATATCTCGACTCATCTCAGTAAAATGTGTTAGTGCCAGTGGTTCATTTCGATTTGCCATGATCCTTAAATGATTCACTGCATAAATGGCCTTCATTAATCTATCTTAAGGGCTCACCCCCTCTTTCCCTGTTTTTTTTGTTTTTCCATCAGCCCCTTTAGAGTTTGATGAGTATGTTCCATAATGGCTTGACCAGTAGAATTACCCGGGATCCCAGTAGTATGTTTGACACCCCACAAATTCAGAAACTTACAAGTTCTACTGGCTATATATCCAGAACCATTATGAGTTTTTATCTCTTGTGGAACACTAAGGACTGCAAAACAACTTCTCCCATGTCTTATAACTTCTCAAGCACTGTTGCTCATTAAAGCTGTGGCCCATACCATCGCTGAAAAGGTATCAATGGTTAGATGTAGTTGTTTAAAGTGTCCAAAAGTAGCATAGACTATGACAACAGACTGCCATATTCCTAATGGTGCCAGACCCCTGGGATTGACTCCTACTCCTAGACCAATTTGATTCTGGTAAGCAGGGCACGTAGAAATGATAAAGTAGAAAAAAGTTGTGTCATCTGCGGGCTTGAGAAAATTTGTCAATCATTGGCCACATAGGGGTCATAAAGGACCATAAAGGACCTGCAACTATCTTATCAACAATTTCATTGCCAACTGATAACCCAAATGGCTTCAAATATGTACAATATAGGCAGTTCATCTGCCTTTATAATATACATGTCCAATATATAGGCAGAGCCATACAAACAAGTTATAAAGATTCTGATTATAGATTTCTTTCAGTAATGCTCACTCTAATCAAGTGACGGCATCAACCAGATATAAGGAGTCCAAGATGATGCTTAATGGGACGTCTGGCTATTTCTCAAAAGTTGTAACCACAGCTATTAGCTCCAGCAGTTGAACTGAGCTGCCTGGGGAGTGAAGAGTTAGATTTTGCCATTGTCCATTCTCCCACCAAACCTCTCCTGCTTTAGCTTGTATCTTACTTGCATCAGTGAATAGAGTTAGGCCTTCAATGGGTACTGTTGATCTCATTGGCCGGCCTTCCTTTTGAAATTTAACGGAAAACAATTTATGGGCCAGATAATGATTATTTATAGTCCCCAGGGTATGACAAGGCCCATTGCAATTCATCAAACTGTTGCAGCACCCAGTTCAAAAATACATCTGTTAGAGGAATGAAAATTATGTCTGCCTCAATTCCTGCTATTTCCAGCAGACGTTTTCTGACCTTTACTATTATTTTTGTAATTGCCTCTTCTCGTTGTGATTGTTTTTTTGCAAACTACATGGTAAAAATATCCACTCCTGGATCCTCAATGGGTCTTTCGCTACTGAATCCCATTGCATCAAGACTGCCATTACATGCTGATTTTGACTTATCACAGCAATGTTAATAGACAAGTCAGGATCATATTAGTGACTGTAGTTATTGACTATTTTGTCTCCTATTTTTCTTATCACTTGTATTTGCTTCCGGGACAGTTTTTGCACACTGCCAGCCTCTACTGATCCTTTTAGCAAAGACATTAGTGGCGCAAGATCCTCATTTGTGATACCACATATAGTTCATACCCATTAGATATCAGCTATTAGCTTTTGGACATCTGATAAATTACCAATTTCTGTTTTAATTGTCACTTTCTGAGGATAAATGCACACATTGGTGATAATATTACCTAAATATTTCCAAGAGGTATGCATTTGTACCTTTTTTGGCATGATCACTAACCTTGAGATGCTCAACTGTTGCTTCACTTCTTTCAGTATTTGATGCTGATCCAGATCTTTTCCTGCAATTAGTATATCATCCATATAATGGTAAAATAAGACGGATACTTTTTGTGTAGTGGTACCAGCAGCCCAGGCAACATATGTTTGACAGATAGTTGGAGAGTTCTCCATTCCCTGAGGTAAAACTGCCCATTGATACCATTTTGCTGGCTCTTGTTTGTTAATAGATGGTAAAGGCAAATTTTCAGTATCATCCTCATGTAGAGGAATTGTGAAAAAACAAACCTTTAAATTGATAAGTAATAGGGGCCATTCTTTTGGAATCATAGCAGGAGAGGGTAATCCTAGTTGCAAAGTATCCATATCCTGCATTACTACATTAACAGCTCTTAATACATGTAATAACCAGCATTTCCCTGATTTTTTAGGGATGGTGAAAATTGGTATTTTCCACAGACTAGTGGATGGCTTAATATGTCCTTTTTCTAATTGTTCAACTACTAACTTATGTATCTGGGCAAACTTTTATTTACTTTACTCAATCCAAACTGTTTTATCAGTAAACCAGGTTAACTTCAGGATTGGTCGGCCATCAATGGCCGCCACTAAAAACTTTCATTTGACAAATGATAGTCCATTTAGCTTAAGGCATCTCTACCTAAAAGCCAGACTGAAGTATTCATTACATAATGCTAATTTGTATATACCTATTTTCTTCACAATGTATCTATACCGAAATTAGGTCTCTGCTAATTTGTCATCTGTATGCCTCCTACTCCAACAACAGGGGGCTCTAAACTCTCTAAAGGCCAGCTTTCCAGCCAATAGGGTAACGGAACAATGGTTACATCTGCTCCCATATCCAGTAACGCATTGTACCCAACCATTTGTTCACCATTTGAATGTTGGAATACAACCGTCTGTGAAAGTGGCATTGCAAGTCTTACCTCAGGTACACCAGTGGATCCAAAAACCACCATCTCAATGCTCTTGAACACCTGTGAGTGAAACTTTAGCCATCAAGGGAACTGAGCTACCCTAGTTCCTTTAGGTATATAAACCAGTGGCTGCCATACTTTAACCATTATTCCAATGTTTCCTTGATAACTAGCATCGATTACACCAGGGCGCACAAAAATACCTTGTCGAGAGGCTGATGACTATCCTAAAAGCAGAGCACTTAAGCTGTAACCCAGGGGTCCATGAGCACTGGATATGATAACCATTATGTCTGTATTGTTGATAGCTACATCTATTGTTATTTCCAAATCCACTCCTGCGCTTCCTTTACTGGCTGAGGCGAGGCCATCCAGGCAGCCGCTGGAGACAAAAGGTATTTTTGTGTCACCGTGCTCACCCTTTTTGCATTTGCTAATCCATTTCCCTTAGGTGTTATGTGTCTGGCCACTCAAGAGCAGCACTCAGTGGCTCTATGTCCAGATTTACCACATTTGTAACAATTGCCATTAAATCTGCCGTTGGACCCCAATGGTCTGATGGAGCTATTTGTCCATACCAATGATCTGGACATTGTTTTTTCATATGTCGCATTTTTCTGCAATTGAAGCATTTTGGCCTCCAATGTCCTCTGCCTTGTTGAACTAATGGTTTTAACGCCGTTTGCCATAGCTTCAGCCAGATGTGCTGCTTTGTATTCTGATGATCCTACTCGAGAGCAGGCCTCTATCACATCTATTAAGGTTGCAGTGCATGGGTGAGTCTACAGGATCCTTTTACAATCACGGTTAGCATTAATGACTGCTATGTACAGTCCCAATTCAGATTTTACTTCAGCCAACATACCTGGTATGCAATCCAGTGCTGCTCTTAAACGGTCTAAGAATGTCATAAAAGGTTGATTGGACTTTTGTATGATGGTAGTACACGGGGCAACTGCTACCCTCATGTCAGGGACAGCCTTAAATGCCTGCCGAGCCAATGTTTGTGTTTGTCGTAAAATGGCTTCACGTAGATGAGCCTGAACTTCGGGGTCAGCAAATTGTCCTTTGCCCAACATCATGTCAGCTGTGACAACCCATTGTGGATCCCCCCCGTAACTCTAGATTTTGTACTAGTGCTGCTGCATTCAGATTCCCATAGTAATACTTGAGTGGGATTCAAGAAGGTTTCCCCTAGCTTCTAGCAGTCAGACACAGTCATTAATCCACCAGAGAAGATATAGTCTAATAATGTTTGAACATATGGGTTGGTCAAACCATATTGCACACCCGGCTGGTGGTCTGTGACTATTGGCAGAGCTGAAACCTTAACATCAGGTTCAATTAATTCGTGAAGCTGATTGAGTAGTTGGTTAGCTGTTGCTTTTGGGTTTTCTATCAGTTCCTCCAAGGGGGCCAAAGTCCGTTTCATATCTTCTCTGTGTCTTATTAATTCTTCCTGGAACAACTTTCTTTGTTGATCTTCTCCTTCACTAGCTGTTGGAGGCGATGAAGGAAGAGGAACACACTCAGGAATTCATGATCTCAGGGGCAATGGCAGATCCATAGTGTCATAAGCAAAGTGTACCTTCTGTTCACTGTCAGGTGCTCCCTTAGGCATGAGGGATGGAAGGAATGGAGCAGGACAGGGAAGGGTAAGTGGGAGGGGAGGAGAAACAGTATCCACATTTGGTTCTCCTATCGGTGGCTCAGATACTCATATTGGTACCTTCACTGGTGTTTCTGGTTGAAGTATTGGTGGCTTTGGGGGTTCTGTTGGCGGGTGGAGGCGGGTGGCTCACATCCACGCCAAAAAAAATCTTTCAGCATCTTCCCTTAATGGTGGAGCCAATGGCACTATGAAATCACCACCTCCAAAGAATCTTTTAGCATCTACTGGGAACGCAGATAGCTTAGCATTTTCTGCATTCATGTCAGCTGTGGCATGTGTGGTCACGGCCTGCTCATCTTGTAGTTGCTTCAAGTATCAGTTTACATAATTCAGTGGAGTCCCACAAAGTATTCCCTAATCTTTCCCAATATTCTGTTTGAAGTGTATTTTGTGGGGAGGAGACAAAGCCTATATCCTGCCCCCATTTTACAAGCCTCTGTAACGTCTCTTTGTTGTAATTTAATCCTCTCTCAGAGAGGATATGCTGCAGGAGACATTTCTTCTCTGCTTAAAGTCATTCCCAATTTTTTTCCCCATCTCAACTACTCACTTGCCTTTTCAGATGTTTGTATCACAGGGATCTGAGCATTTCTTCCAGAAGGCTTGGTCTGACAGGTTTGGCATATCATGTCAGGGTCACCACTTGTTGTGATGAATGTGAGTGATGCTCATTTAAAGACGTAAAAAAAGCTAGGAAATGTACAACACACAGACAACATAGCACAACCAGCAAGGTCAACTCAAAGCTACCCTTCATTTGCTAGCTACTTCCTTATATGCTGCTTCTGCCTATGTGATCACCCAGGGCTCAATTGATTAACCTGCAGCATCTGTTTCTGATAATTGGAAGCAGCTTGCCAGCTGCATGAACTTGTCCCTATCATCTTTATTCAAACTGAGGAAGTATCTGGTTGGTCCAAGTCATATTTGTATCCACGGGTAACATACTTTTAGCATGGTGATGTTGGAAATAAATCTAGATATATAAGCATACTAATAGAAAAGAAATAAAATATAGAACAACAATACAATGATCAGAAGATGCAACATAAGATGTAATATGCTGGTTGCAGGTGATGGATAACCCATAAAAATGTCATACCAATGATGTCTAGCAGTTTCTTCAATTCTTCTCGTAATCTGCTAAACTGGTCAGTATAATACCTAATAGGAATAGTCATCTGGTTATGACATACAGTTGCTTTTTCATGTTTGGTGACTGAAACTTTCAGTCTTCAGTTTGAGAATGTACCATGTCCCATATCGGTCCTAAAGGTCTTGTCCAAGTTCTAGGCCAATATTCCACCAGCATCAATGTGAATTAGCCTTTTGGTTTCTAGAAAGTAATTCTATCATTATACAGAACATCACAAAACAGAACTAGTACACATGTAACCCAGTTTTCACTTAAGTACAACCATGCAGCTATCATACACTTAGTCTAAAGAACAGGTATTTGAGGTCATATTATTCATACAAGGCTTGCTAAGTGTTCAGGGGAGTACTATTCACAGTTTCCCCATTTCACATCCATCAGTATCAATTATGCTATCCAGGCATTTGGTCCCTTCAACTGTCAGACATATTCCAATAGTTGCAATAATGGGGAGTGATGCATACACATACATAGATTCTTTGCTTTCCATATTTATGGTGTGGTAATAAACAGATCCACTCAACAGACTACTTTTGCATGCTACCCTTAAGCTTTAGTAAAATGGAGTTTACAATGGAGTTTTACTGTCAACAATCTAATAATAGGGTCTCTAACATAGCAGGATTCTCACTATGGATCCGATTGGTTTGCTGTTCATATTAATTTAGAATAAAGGTTTGCATGGTAACGCAAGCAATGTCACTGATGGTATTACAAGCAAATTTGTGAACACCGCCATATATTTACTTGAAAATCTTCTGGAGCTTTTTCCAAGGGTTTAGGCTAATAGTTGAGGTATTGGTAGTTGCATTCTTTCCATTTATTATATCTACAGTTTGACCAATAACATCTTGTTTCCTTAATGGCTCTAGGCTGGATGCTTTATTACTACTGATTCCTAAGTTTATAGAATCCAATGGTCCTGTTGCCCAATCCAACTGTTCCCAGTCACTTGGTAAGATCCCTAACTGTGCAGGTTTTCCAGTGGGACTTGTACCAATTTTCATACACAAGTATGATCCCTTGTGAGCAATTTGAATATACATATGCTAATGTTGTGCCATCAAATACAAAGAGTACATTCCAATACTTCAGAGGAAATTTTTGGATAACTGTTACTGGTGTAGTAGTCGTAGTGGGAATAAGGGAAGTTTCAAATTGCATTCTGTGTACTATGGTGCACATGCCACGACTCATGGTTAATATGCCTGCAGACTCCTACAATGAATCCTAATGGTTCCATTCCCAGCAGACATCACCATCCCGTGTTGTGTTATCTGCTATTTTTGAGCCTGTTTTGTTGGGGTTTTTTACATTTGTGTAAGAGGGAAAACTGGACAGGACCTTTAGTAGTGTTGTGATCATTTTGGGGGGTTATGTCTCTTTGTAATGAGTTAGTTTGTCGACCCCAGCTCAGATTCCCAGTTACAGACCTTTAAGCAAATTTAAGGCTGGTATTGGCAGTCAGTCAGGTGGATACCCTGATTTTTCCTACTGCACTGTTGGGTTTTGAATATGTTGGGCCACACATCTCATGGAAGAGGTTGCCATCATCTGTGAACTTACTTGATTATTGCATAGTGCATGAACATTTCTTTAATAAGATTATAGGGTTCCTAACATAAGAGTCAGGGTTGTTTGATATATGAACCATTCTGACTTTCTAGATGTTGTCAACATTCCCTACAGTGATAACACACCACTAAGAGTGTTAAAAAAGTTCCAGGGAATATTTAGTGTACTTGTAGATGGACACTTTCTATAACATACAGGTCAAATGACATTTTTCACCCATTTGTTTAGGAGGTCAGTGTTTCCTAGGGAGTAACAAAGAAGACTTGACTATATCCAAGCCTCAGTAATGATAAATTTCACTTCCAGACTATCTGCAGTTTTCCCTTTCCCTCAAAAACACTGCAAAGTAACTCAGAGTTTTTCAACTGATGGGTGTGGAATTCTCATCTGATCTCTTGGACGACATGCTGAGGTGTGCAAAGCATCTTGCTGGTGTTAGTTCAGCACAGGAGTTTGTCCAAAGCTTTTATACAGTGAACTAGCAGTTGCCTGCTCATCAGGATTTTAAATATTCCATGGCCTCCCATAAGTTTCTTCCCCAACCGAACATTTAATTTTTTTAAGCAACCTGCTTCATCTTTCTCCTAGATCATTACTCTGAGGTCAAGGGAGTAAGTGCAAAGTCTGCTTAACTCCATGCACAAGATACCACTCCTGTAGTAAATTGTTTTTAAAATGTGACCTATTACCTGACTGTACCTCCTATGACTTTGGCTGTGTAGTAAACCATTGATTTAGTCATACCACTGTTTGCAATCTGGATACAGTGTGCACAAGGTAAACATTATCTAAACTACTGATTATTTCAACTGCAGTCTTAATAAATTTCCACCCATTGGAGGTACATGTCATGAGTCTGATGGAGTCTATCTGCCCAGTATACCAAAGTACTCTTCCTTCCCTAAGGCTTGCTTGTGGTTGACTTAGGACGAGAGAATCCTTCATTATCAAAACCACTGGTTATCACTATATGATCTGCTTGTTTCTTAGTAATTGTCCGATCTCACCTTCTGGCATGCTCATGGGAGTTGCATGCTCCAGCGTGTCTAAACCATTCATGCAGCCATTCACCACTCCGAGCAGAAGAACGGCCATGATTACTGAATATCTAAGTAAAAACCATCATTTGCTGGTGTGCTGCTACAAGTCGTATAGTGATAGGATGATAGTTGGCAATACCTTATATTTGCTCCCAATGTTTATCTCCCTGTATATTGAGATATATGGGGAATTTGCCCAAATTCCTAACTGTTGTGTAACACTAGACCATACAGCATTGGAAACAGCATATATAGCCTGCACATCATTTCTAAGACCTAATACTATGGCATAGAGCGATGCTAGTTGAGCAAAACCTTTTATTTGATCACTTACTACAAGTTCTTCAGCTACAAATACAGTAGCAGCTCTTTCTTGCCATTTTACCCTGTATTTTGTGACAGCTTCTGTCAGTAAAGCAGATACCATCAGTTGACAGGAGTTGAATTCAGGGGCATCCTGGATAAAAGAGCAAAGTGTACAACGTGCATTTCTATATGCTTCACAACTTCAGTAACTATATGCTCCTTAGTTAAGTCATCTATGTGAACAGCAAACAAAACATAAGCCAGTAATGTGCTCATGTGGCCAAGAAGGCCAATGGCATCCTGTATTGCATCAAGAGTGTAGCCAGCAGGTCAAGGAAGGTTCTTCTCCCCCTCTACTCTGCCCTGGTGAGGCCTCATCTGGAGTACTGTGTCCAGTTCTGGGTTCCCCAGCTCAAGAGGGACAGAGAACTTTCGGAGTTCACTGGGAGTGAATCTCTTCCAGTATAGAGCTACCAAGATGATTAGGGCACTACAGCATTTGCCTGACAAGGAAAGGCTGCGGGACCTGATACCATTCAGCCTAGAAAAGAGAAGACTTGAGGGGGGACCTTATCAGCTCTTATAAGTACGTAAAGGGCAGGTGTTGAGAGTGAGTGTTTTCTCTGTAGTGCCCAGTGACAGGACAAGGGGTAATGGGCACAAGTTGGAACATGGGAAGTTCCACTTGAACATGAGAAAAATCTCCTTTACTGTAAGAATGAAGGAGCACTGGTACAGGCTACCCAGAAGGATTGTGGAGTTTCCTTCTCTGGAGTTTTCCAGAACCCATCTGGATGTATTTCTGTGTGACCTGATTAAGGTGAATCTGCTTTAGCAGGGAGTTGGATTAGATGATGTCTAGAGGTCTCTTCCAACCCCTACCACTCTGTGATTCTGTGATACACAGTAGTCACCTTTATACACAGGTCTATCATGCTATACCTAAAGATACTGATTTACCAGCAACCATAGGTTTAAGAATTGGCAAGGTAATTTTATGTGCAATGTAATTTTATACTCCTTCCCTGTGCCGAGTGTTCGGTTGCTGGCTGTCTTGTAAGCTGCTAACAGGATCTTTTCAAGTAAAATGACTCTGTTCATCACTCCACATATACTGCACAACAGTGACCTCCTGTGGTAATTTTAATGTTTAAAGTTTCAAGTACATGTTAATTTATACAGTGGAGTCCCTGCCAGTTGGAAGCAAATTGCTGCATGACTGCATCTGGTGCATATCATAGAACTCCAGGTTTGAAGGAACCTCAAGGATCATCTGCTCCAACCTTTCTAGGCAAAAGCACAATCTAGACAAGATGGCCCAGCTCCCCGTCCACCTGAATCTTGAAAGCGTCCAACACTGGAGGATCTGCCACTTCCCTGGGGAGATTATTCCAAGTGATTGTTACCATTGTGAAAAATTTTCCTCTTGTATACAAAAAGAATATCCCCGGGAGTAACTTGTAGCCATTACCCCATGTCTTTTCCCTGTGACTGCTTGTAAAAACCTGGTCTCCCATCTACTTTGTAAACACCCTTTAAATAATGGAACATAGAATCATAGAATGGTAGGGTTGGAATGGACCTTTAAAGATCATCCAGTCCAACCCCCCTGCCGAGGCAGGTCCACCTAGATCAGGTCGCATAGGAACATATCCAAGTGGGTTTTAAGACTTTCAGAGAAGAGCCTCCACAACCTCCCTGGGCAGCCTGTCACAGTAAAATAGTTTTTTCTTATATTCAAATGGAACTTTTTGTGATCCAGCTTCATCCCATTACCCCTTGTCCTGTCAGTAGATAAAATAGAAAAAGAGATGTCCCAGCATCCTGACATTCATGTTTTATATACTTGTAAATATATGACATGGTGATAAGGTCTCCTCTAAGCCTTCTTATGTCAAGCCTGTGCAGCCTTTCCTCACGTGATAGGCTTCTCAGTCCTTTGACCACCTTTACTGCCCTTCTCTGGACCCTCTCTAGCCTGTCCATATATCTTTTGCATAGCAGGGACCAAAACTGAACACAGCATTCCACATGTGGTCTGACGAGAGCTGAGTAGAGTGGGTTAATGACCTGTTTAATCTCTGATAGTGATACACTTGTTGATGCAATCCAGCATCCTGTTGGCTTGCTTTGCTGCAGCAGCACACTGTTCACTCATATTGACCTTGCTGTCCACCAGGACTCCCAGGTCCCTTTCTGCAGAGCTGCTCCCCAGCTGGGTAGATCCCAGCCTGTACTGCACTCCTGGATTATGTTTTCCCAGGTGTAAGACCTTTGCCTTTGTTGATCTGCTCAAGTTTCTTGTTAGCTTACTCTTCCAGTCTATCCAGGTCTTCTCTCAAGTAACCTCCTAAATAGGTCGAAGTCTGCCCTTTGAAAGTCCAAATTGTCAGGTTTGCTGCCCTGCCTCCTAATATATCTATGAATAGAGAACTTAGTAATTTCATGGCCACTGTTCCCAAGACAGCCTCCAACCACCACCTCCTTCACAAGACCTTACCTATTTTATCTATTTATTGCTAGTTGCCACTCAACATTAGGTTTCTTTGGAGATCATACAGGAGAATTTTTGGGGAAATGGGAATGGGAGATTTCCCCAGAATTCCACTCATGACTGGTGCTTAAAATACATCAATGCATAAGATACTTCAGACACCTAAAAGTAAGGTCAGTTGGACTCTCCATCTATTAAAAAGAATTAATTTAGCCTTCTGGCCTGTCTGTGAGTAGTGACTTGCAGATTGATGCCTACAATGGAAAGTAGTAGCATGCTAAGTGAATGCTGCCCTTTGGAAATGTCAGTCCTTACCATCAACATGTAGGCTTCTGTATTGATAGGGAATGTAGCAAAGTAGCAATCATCAATTGCACTATCATCTCAGGACTTGGGTCCTTAGTAGTGGGAGTAGCTGAAGTGAGTAATTCCCCTGGATGAAACCCCCAACCTAGTCTCCTATGCATACAAGGTCTAGCTCAGAGGTGATAGCTTTGGATATCTCCCCAAGTTCACATCCCTAACACTCTCCAGCTCCCTAGGAATTACTTTTTTAAATGATACAGTGCCGGTCCCATCTTCTGAACTGGATCCCAGAGAAGTATCATGCAGAGTCAATGAAATACTTTCCAACTGCCACAAAATCAAATCAGCAGTCCATTTAACTGACTTGGTGAGATTTATTGTCCTGTTTCAGAACTGGACTGTCCATCCAAGGCTTTACTTTCTCCCAGAAAATATGAAAACTTATGTGGTTTGAACATTCAGGTCTACATCTTTAGTGGCCTGCATTTACTGCATACAAATGCATTCAGATGCCATTAGTTTTCTTTGCTCTTTCCAGACTAAATGTTCATGGGCTTCTTGAGAAATTTGTGCTATATTTACATTTATTTTGGAATCTTCTCATAGGTGTTTTAATGGGTGTTTTTTTGTAGTGTCTGCAATCCTAGTGCAACTGCTGCTGATGCATGTAATTTTTGCACTCTGTTCATAATTTTTTGCTCCGTTAACTGTATTTCAGTAGATATGTCCATCTAGCTGGAAAGTATCCTTAATATACTTCTAAATATGCACAGCAATATATTTCACTTCTAGTTACTCTGTCCTTATTTTTAAAAATATCCTTCACAGTGCTCTCTTGTGTTGCATGTTTAAGGAGAAAAAGGTAAAATAATACATAGGTTCTAATTAAAAGGATATATTAGTATTACATGAAACCTTTATTAATAAGCTTTGAAAACTTTGTTGTATCTTCAAGATTTCCCCTCCCTCCATGCCCCTGCCCACTTCTTTTCTTCTTGTAAAGAAGGGAGATGTGAATAGTCTTTAAAGAGTTGTTTTTTTAACATCTGAATTTTTTAGCAGCTATTAGTGAAAATATCTAGCTGTTGGAACTATTTAATTTAATGCTTTTATGAGGCAAGTTGACCCTTTGTCAGCTGATGATTTTGATCAAAGTTATAATAAACAGCTTTGATAATGTGTTGCTAATTTTCCTCCATTAGTTCTCAGTTTTCCAACTTCCAGTCCCAGAGTTTGTTATGTTGTTTCACTGGTGCTCTACGTGTCATCTTATCTTTCTGTGTTTCAGTCCACATTCGTGTTTACCTGTCAATAGGAAATGAAAGGTGATAAAAGTAAAATGCAATTTTCTGTTGTAGGCTTCACCCAGTATAGCTGTATTTGTTCAAATTTCAAACCTCTGATTAATGTACCATCATTTTTTATTACATGGCATGCTTTATGCTTTTTATTAAAAAAAAAAAGTAATAATTTAACTGGAAATTATTTTCTGGTCCACTGACTTTAGTAAGACTGGAATGTTTTCACATGCTTCATACAGAGAAATGAACGAAGATGAGAAGTCAAAATGCACAAGTTTCAATTTGAAGCTTAACTTTGGGTAGAAGTCTATTGTGAGGGAAAAGGTTATGGAGAACACATTTTGCATTACTGACATAATGAACAGATGATCTCATCTAGAAAAACTAATGAAGGTGCTGCTTTATCTTTGGCTATTCCTTTCTACCCCAAAAAAAACCCCAAACCTTAGCCCAGGCAAAACCACTACAAATATGAATATTCAATGCTTTTCATGAGGTTATTTGCCATAAACACACCTATCCCAGTGTCCTGGTTTTGGCTAGGATAGAGTTAACTTTGATGAGGAAGTAGGAAGGGGCACAGCATGGGCAGCTGACCTGGGCTGGCCAACAGGTATTCGATACCATACTGACATCATGCCCAGTACCTAGAAGCAGGGAGCCAGTCGGGGGCGGGGCTTGGGGAGCACAGGCGGGGCTGCCGGTCGGAGGGGGAGTCGCGTCGGGTCCCGGGTGGTGAGCAGCCGCGGCACGCGCCATTCCTTTTGTATATTCCCCTCGTGTACTGTTAAAACTGTTCCTTTTTCCCCCTGAACCTGTTCATTCTTATTGTTGTTCTATTAAACCGCTCTTATTTCAACCTACGCGGGTTTTTCCCCTTTTTCTCTGGTTCCCCTTCCCGCTCCACCGGGAGGGGAGGAGTGAGCGAGCACCCTCGTGGCTCTTTGTTCCCGGCTGGGCAAAACCACGACACCCAGGAAATAAATACTCCATTCATTGCTTGTCCTCTAGATTTGCTTAAGTGCTATCACTGGTTTGGCAACACTCTACTAACTCAGTTAATTTACATCTTGCACATCTGCTGGTCTTATCTTGGGCATTCTCTTTCTAGACAATACTTTGAGGCCTTGAGAAACCTTAACAGCCTTAAGAAACTTTAACAATAGGCAGGTCCCAAAAGGCCTTTAGAAACTTTAGAAATCTTAAGAAATGATATATAAAAATTCAGTGGTATTGGTCTTAAGAAACTAAATTGAAATATTTAAATAATTCAATGGCTCCATTTCATTCTGATGAAGATGAGAGTAAATTTGTGACAAAATTTCACTTTTGCGCAGTACAGAATGGTATTGTCAACCTGTTTTACTTACACTTTCTTTTTGTGCTTTCCCTTTTCACCTTTTCATCTCTAGGACCATACCTGTGTAAGTATTATACATGAAAAATTCTAATATAATGGATTACTCTTCTCAAGTAAAATGATACATTACTGAATCAGGAGTGGTTGTATGGTTGTTGGGAGGGGTTTTTTTTTGGTTTTTTTTTTTGTTTTTTTTTTTTTTTCTTAGGTGTAGAATATATGTTTAGTTATTCAGACATAAATTATACTATAAGAATACTGCCCTTTCTGTGCAAATCAACATTTTCTCACCTAATCAATTTTTTATTATGCCATTGTTTTCCTTAATATATTTAGCTTTATAGGCCTGATGAGACTAAAAGCAAAGCAGTAGTAGTACATGTTAGAGTGAACTTGTAATAGGCCAATTGGGTAGTCTATACTTTCTGAGTATCTCAGCCAATGGAGAAAGGAAGAAAGCCGTAAGTGGTCAGAAATTAGGATAAAAGTACGCTGCGCCCTCCAGCAAGTTGAGAGACCCCACAGGGCAATGTCCCAGTGGACTCTCCCTTTATTTGAATAAAATGAACTTTTACAAGCCTTCTCTGTCTCTGTTGTGAACACTGACCTCTGGCCATGAGATTTTCTGTAAATATTGAATATAAAGCTGTTATACGAGGTATAAAAAATCAAGTAATGTTATTGAATAGTTATTTTTAAGTAAAATTCATAAGCAAGTTAGCATAACTAAGCAAAACTAGGCCTCCTTGGTAAAGCTGCTCCCAAAGAGAAGAAGGCACAATGGAAATAAGAGTGATAACAAGGGGGATTGTTTAAATCCATGCACCTGCAAGCCATAAAACATCTAAGAGCAATGTTGGGAGTGACTGCTTCAGAGGAAGGAAAGAGTTTGTTATATTAACCATTAGGCTGTTTGCTGTCCTGAACCCCCATAACTTTCTGGTCCTGAGTGCCACATAACATTCTGATCCAGAGTGCAAGATAATTGGTACCATTCTGGTTCAGAACACCAAATAATCAGTAGCATAAATCAGCTAGTTGGCCAAGTGATTTTGAAATACATATGTGTATATGTGTATTTTGTGTATTAAGGGACCAATCAATAAGTGATGTATGGGTAAAAGTAACAAATGTTATTTGAAGTGAAGGTAAAAGATAAATTAAATGAACAATTATAAGCAGGCTTTTATGTATAGTGGAAAAGAACAAAAGAATGTTGAATATAAATATCTGTTAGTTTTGATGCTTTGTGTCATAAATTGAGACCACAACGGATCATAATCCAATTATAATTTTATTAATTGTAGCAAGTAGAATAAGAGCAAAGACAGCGCTGGACGGCAGGGGAGTCTGCGCTCCGCCAACTGCCGTGCTGATCAGTTCAAACAGTCCCTTTTTTATACATTTTAGTCCGTGGCCATGAAGCACTGTAGGTACTCTGTGCATGCTTCAGTTGATGTGAAGGGGGTCGTTTTCTGCCTTCCGGTGGTTGTTGAGTGAGAAGTCTTCCTCCTTTGTTCCTCAGAACATCCTGTAGTTATCTTTGAGCAATATCTCTTCTGCTTGCATAGGTGGTATTGGTATGTAAAGGCAATTACGGTTATCTTATCTCACACAAGTGATGTCCGGCAGCTGTTCGCATAAGCAATTTTCCTGTCTTTTGTTGTCTAACTTTTACATTGAGCTTAACATAAATCTCAAGAAACAATACCTTAGTTCATAGTTTCTTACACTTTGTTTGAAATTCTTTGGGAATGATCCTATGTCCCTGGTCAAATAAAGGATGTCTCTGCTTACCTAACTTTTGTATAGATAAGTTTTTCTTCCCCAGCAGATTTACAATACAGCTATGATTCCCTTGACCTTGATATATCAAGGCATGTAAGTCTTAAAGGCCAGTTAACTTAGTTTCTATGACACTTAGCACTTCCTGAATTAATCTGTGTGTGTCCCATTTGTATTAATATTTTGTGGATGTGTACAGAATCTGTTCCACCAGGTGACATCAGAAGAAAACAGGTAAACAGAAAACTAGAAGTTGTGTGCTATTATTCAGTAGGAAAATTGTATAAAACTAAGTGATAATCTGGACCTGAATTAAGTACATACCCTGAGGAGCTACTCTTCAGAGGCAACTTAAGTATCCAAACTCTGATCCTGCAGAGGATGCTGCCTTGGGAGGTCCAGTGGCCTAACAGTTCAACCATGGAGTCTGAAAGTGTTCTTCCTTAGAATGAAATATTGAATATTATTATACCTTGAATATTATTATTCTGTTTTCAGAGTCTATTTATCTTTTCTGTGCACTGACATTTTGCTTTGCCATTACTGTAAGAAAGTTGAAATAATGTGGGACTTTGAAACCTCAAATTCATTCCTTTGGTGATAGCTGATTTTTTTTATTTTTTACTGTGAAGTGTGTCTTTAATGAGACATTTGGGATATAAATGAGACATTTGGGATATAAATGTAAATTTGGGATATATATTTTTCAGAGTGATCTTAAAACTGTAAAGGCTGCTGAAAAGTCAGTATGGTGCATAGTTTGATATATAGATACATCTTATATTTGAGATGCTTTTCTTTCAGAAATTCTTAGATAACATGACACCTGCTTTACTTGTATTACCCACTTTGTCAATCATATCTATTCTGATTGAGATTGATTCTGTATCTCAATGGAAAATGACTTTTTTTATTTTAAAGCTCTTATCAGCATAGTTTAATCTAGACTCGCACCTTTATTCAGTTTTGACCTTGTCCTCTTTAGTGCCTGTATTTTCTTACCACTTGGTGACTTTTTCCTGCTTATACAAAGCAATTGACAGCATGAGCATCTTGAAGTTCCCTCTTGAGATGGATCTTTCTCTTTCACTTCTTGCACGGGAGGAATCCAAGACACATCAGACAACAGATGTAACCCTTTTCATATGTAAATCTAAAAGCTACTTGCATTTGGTTACAGATTTGCATCATAGTGCAAGCTCTGAGGTAGCTTTTATAGCTTGCAAGTTAAAAATTAAAAGTACTGGAATTTGAATGCATTTTGATGTGATTGCTGTGGTACAGACTGAAAATTTTAGCTGACCTTTTTACTCTTATGGTTCAAGTTATCCTAAGAACTTTAATCTTTCTTTTTATTGCAGACTCAGAGCCATCATGGTCTTAATCAGCACCTGCGAGCAATGAACCAAAGCAACTGTTCCTTGGCTCTTATAAGTAATTTAAGAGACTATGGCTTTTATAGTCCACTGTTTACATGCCTGTTAGATTACTTTTTATACGTGAACACATCCCTGACAGAGAAGTTCATTTTATTTATAAAATAGATGAACTTAATTTTGTTTCATTACTGCAAAATTTAAAGATCAGGCTGTCAGTATGTATTCTTAGACTTTTTGTTAACATAATAAACAAAGCAAACCTGAAGTTCTCTCATACAGCAGGTTAGTGCTCCTTTGATGTCGTTAAATAGGGTTATCATATTACTGCTGATTTGACTAGATACAGGCACGATATCAATGTGTCCAAAACAGCAAGTTTTTTCTATTTAATTACAGTTATAACCTATGCCATAAAGAAAAGTGAAGTGGAACTGTATGGTGTGAGGTGAAATTTAAATTGAAAGAATTGAACTGGTATGAATATTTGCAGTGAAAAAGTCAAACCTTCACTGGAAACTTGGCCTTTTAGTCCCAGAAGCAAATTTATTTAGACTAGATAGTCAGCTATCTAGAACAATTCTATTACTATGCCTGCTGCACAAGAACTGGAGGATCAGTCATAGTGTTTCGAAACATAATTAAATTAACATCTTGTGGCATTTCCTATTATAGTCTTCCTCTATATAGAATATAGATGAATCACTAGGTAACAGTGGGGTGGACTAAGCTGTATATGATGTCTGTGCTTTCAGCTGTTAAAAAAAACTTATATATCCTGAAGATCTGACTGCAACAAAAATATTATATGCTAGATCTCCATGTTTATTAGCACCAGCAAAACAGGTTCTACTTTGAAACAGCAATGTATATTAATTATTTTAATACTGTGAAAAATTTAGCTACATTGATATTTTAACACTTGCTCTGTTACCTACTTGAATTAGGATATATCCCTGAAATCTTATAAGTAATTGCATATTTACTATAAAACCTGTTAGAATGTGAATGCAATTTCAATAAGATCTTTTTTTGCTAATAATATGAAAAGTGAACTTTTTAATGGTAATTTTTAGTTTCCTTTTCAGAGTACACTCAGTACATTGTACACTGTTGAATTCAAGAGCTGAAGCTTTAAAAATGTATTACTGAATATACATTTCTTTGAACAGAATGTTTCAAGGTTTGGATTAACAGTGCTTTTCTTTAGAACTCTGACTGGAAAACTGATCCCTCAAAATTTTCTGTGAAAGTTTGTGAAAGTTTTGTAGTAGATGTTGTTAGACCCAGCATCTAAATCCATTTTTGCTGTTCATTTTAACCAACAATTCAGCTAAGTTGTATCTGCAAACATAAAACGCTAAAACGTGAAAATATTTAAATGTGCAGTTATTGGTTAGTCAGAAAAAAAATCCAAATATAAAAAAGCTGGTGGTGGAGGCGGTGGGAAATTACTACCGTTTTCACTTACATTGTATTGTAGATTATGTTCAGATACACTGAGACCATTAATTTTGCTGTGAAAGCAGATCTTTCCATGAAATCTATTTTTCTAGGCTAGAGTACCAGGGGATACCAGAGCTAGAGCTGTTACTATTAAAAAAAGTCTAGTAGAAAAAATTGGCATCTCTCATGATAGAGAAGCATTGTAAATAAGCTTGTGTGAAGAACAGACAAATTTTTGAAACCCTTAGAACTGAAACCACAAAATTTTATAGTTAATGTACTAATCACCAGTAGTTGCATAATGGTCTCAAAAGAATATAATTTTATGATTTTTTTAGAATTTTTCAGTCATGTGAACATGCCATATCTGGGAATTCAGCTATCTTCATTTGATAGACTCTTTTGAAAAGGTTATAATTTGTATTTTTAGCATCTGTAGAAAAGTGTAATAAAGGGTTTGTTGAGCCCAACAATAGTAAAGTGCAACAGTAAACTAAGTTCTGTGTATGTTAGCCTTTGTAGCATACTTTAAGAGTAAAACCATCAGCAATGATACAACTTTTCAGTCTCACTTTGTTCTTCTGACTCCTATTATGGCAGGAAAAACTTATTTTGCGAATACCATTTGCAGTTACAGGCTTTACTGGCCAAAACATAAATGAAAGGGGAAATATGAGATGATGATGAAACTCTAGAGTAATCATAAGGCAGTCAAGTGTTTGGTATTTTTTAATGCTCATAGTTGAGTAAGAAGGTTTTTTGCCCTTAAACTGAATCCATTTCCATCTGTTTTTGTTGTTGTTTGTGTGAATAAAGAACTAGTAATTAGCAAAAAATGTAAACTGACCTTCAGATTATGAGACTGATTGTGGGCAAATCAGGTAATATTATGGAATGCCCCTTTGCGAGTATGAGAAGTAGCAGGGTGAGAGTGGAAAATAGGCAAAATCTAAAGGTCAGCAGGATGTAAAAACAGAAACTGAGACGATGTAATTCTTTACAATAAACTGGGAGCTTGCATACAGTATGGTAGTACTTGTTCATGGCAATGCTCCCCCTTCAGCAAGCCTGAGTGGGTTTGGTATGTTTCAGCGCATCGCCCTGATCCTGGCTGGCCTGAGACCAGTAGTTGTTGAAAGTTTTCTGAAAACTGTTTAGTATAAATTTACTGAAAAATTTAGATACACTAATGTTATGACCAGAAATCTACAACCAACCAACCAGCATGGGTATTTAAAAGTATTTACAAATTTACCGATCACTTGCTCACATAGACTTGACTATATTTGTTGTGCCAAGTCCTCAAAATCTATTCCATGAAATAAGTTCCTGTGTAGCTGCAATACTGCTGATAAGAATTGCTTTCTGTATTATTGTCTACTTTTCTTGCTAAGATCTGTACAAAGCTTCCCAAAGTAACTACTTTATTACTTTGAGTTTTTCAATGTCTGAGTCTTCTTCATTTCTTAACACTTTTTCCTTAGCATCGAAGTCCTAAACTGTCAAATTTTTAGGCAGTTGTAAGAGGCAGAGATAGAAAGACAACTGAGATTCTAATCTAGTCACTTAGCACTGCTGTTCTGCTTTGTTGTAGTTGTGTTCTTAGAAGTGTTTATAGCACTGATTTTCACACATTTTGAAAGTGTACACCATGTTCTACTGTAAAAACAGTCTCCTTTTACCTTGGTTGCCATTAGTTAATATCCACATGACACTCCTCAAACTCTTAAAAGTTTGCTAATGTGCAACTAATGTATACTCAGCTTTCCTTAGTCAAGGCAAGGAAATGTTTGATCTGCACTGTCGGTCAACTGAGTCTTCAAGAATCATACTTTGACTACCACAAGTTAGCATATTAACAGACTGCGATTTGTCTTTATAACAGCAGGTGGAGAATCCTGGTATTTGTGTTTGCACATTCAAAATAATAGAAAGCTGCAGCAGAATTATAACTTGTTAGCTCTCCAACAGATATGAAATTGAAGTAGTGTAACAAAATAAAAAATCTCCCAACTGAACACAAGGATGGAAATGTGTTGCTCAAGTTCATCTTACCCCAGTAATTATGTTGGTCTATTTATTTCTGAGTCAATACAGTCATGACAACTGGCAGTGTTCAAACTCATCAGCAGTTCCCTGTAAAAGCAGTGGAAGCTTTCTGGGTCCCAAAGCATTTTCAATGTTTGTTTTTAAAACAGATGATGAAGTCAAAAGCCTTATTGTTTTAAATGCTGAAACATTTATTTAGTTGTATTGTGCTCCATCTCTGACCTGAATGCCTTTAAGTAGTGAGATAATTTCTTTTTTTGAATACTGATTGCTTTGCAAGACCAAAAATAAAACACAAATGCAGATACCTTTTATGGATTACATCCAAATATACTAAATATGTGACTATTTTAAAATGAGAATTCCAGATTCAGATTTTAAAATAACTTAGCATTTTAGGTACTGAAAGTAGTTTTCCTTTTACATGCAGCTATTTAACTGTAGCAAAGTCTAATATCTCTTTTCATTTTACTGTTACCAAATATATACTTCATTCTGTCTTTTGCTAGTCATTCTGACTGGACTAAAGTAGAAATATGTTTTCAGAGATCAAGGGTATATATACATTAACTTTCTTTGTGTAGCAATGCAAACAATAATTGAATTGGCACATGGTTTTCTTAAGCATCTAAAAATTCATTGACTTCATAGAATCACAGAATCTCAAGGGCTGAAAGGGACCTCTAGTCCAAACCCCCTGCCAGAGCAGGCTACCTACAGTAGGTCACAGCATTATCTGTTTCTTAAACACTTCTATTGGTACTAGATACACAGAATTAGTTGTTAAAGATGTAGTATGAAGCTCAATCCATAAACAAATAGTTTAATATTCTGTTTTTGCAGTTCTCTGTGGATTATTTTTCAGAATGGAGCTACATACGAAGATATAGACTGGAGAAAAAAGCTAGAAATACAAATATGAAGTTCAGTTTTAGCACTCTCCATACTCCTATTAATAGTTTTAATGATACTAAAACATCCAAAATGACTGAACAATCAAAATGCACTAGCTAAGTGTGTGAACAGCTGCACTGAATTATTTGGCCAATTGACTATAAAAATGGCATATGGTGAGCAGGAAAGCATATACTCTTGATTATAAAAGAACAGACAGCCTTACTTTCCATAGACGTGATATATTTAATCCATGAAATATAAAAATTTGAAAAGTGAGACCAGTGCTGGTTTTGTAACTTATTGTTGTAATAATTCCAGTATATACTTGTATATTTTTCACCCTTCTAACATAGCATTTAGGAATATATTTTGCATCTTTACCTAAGTAATAAATACCAAAATGGAATTAAATGGAATGAAAATTCTCAAAGATTACAAAATCATGAAGCTCAAAATGAATTTAAGTTTTAAAAAGTTTTCTAGAGATGATTAGGTCACTACCAATTATTAGACTCATAGAGATCCATTATTTATTAAACGCTTCAGATAAGGTGACTACGCTAACCTGGTTTTTCTTTATTTACAAAAGAAGAAATTTAAAATTATTATTCTCTTAATGTATAGATGAATGACAAAAGCCAAAACAGGTTTTTCAGTGAATCCAAAGATTAAAGGGTAAGTAAAATTCCTAATTAAAGGAAAAGCTTCTTCCACATAATTAATCTTAAAGGTCTTTTCCAACAGTAATGATTCTATGATTCTAAGGTGTTTATTTTGGATTGTCCAGTACCATAGCTTTCATAGCTTTCAAGTGTTGACAGATACTCTAAGAAGGGAAAAATGGAAAATACATTAGGAGGCTGTGCTTCTATTTTACCTATTAGGGACTTAAAGAAGATGAACATGTGACATTTTTCTCTCTCTCATGGCCCCATATGTGATAGGATAATGGAATCACAGAAAGGTAGGGGTTGGAAGGGACCTCTAAAGATCATCTAGTACAACTTCTCTGCTCCAGCATGTCCACCTACATCAGGTCACTCAGGAACGCATCCAGGCGAGTTTCGAAAACCTCCAGAGAAGGAGACTACACAAATTTCCATGGAAGCCTGTGCCAAGGCTCCCTCACCCTTACAGTATAAAAGCTCTTCCTTAAGTGGAACTTTTTGTGTTCCACCTTTTGTCCACTAGCCCTAGTCCTATCACTACAGAAAAAGGTGTGGCCCCAACCTCCTGACATACACCTTAAGCACATACACCTTGCTGGGTTAGGTAGAGCTGAGTTAGTACTTCTCAAGTAAAGCAGAGGAAAATGTTGCTGTGCTGGGACCTGACAGTATCCACCTATCTTGATGGAGAAAATGCATTTTTGGATGTAAGGTGGTGGGACTAATTGAGTGGGCTTTAGACTAGAATTGATGGTGATACTGAGAGGATTGCTGAAGGGTAGCCAAGAGTTGGCATGGCATTGCCTGAGGATGGGAATGCTAGGAGCATATCTGAGATGATTGTACACTAATGCACACAGTATGAGAAACATCAGGATGAACTGGAAGCACTTGCCAGCTCCCAGAGCTACAATACCATTGGTAATAGTAAGACTTGGTGGAATGAGTCCCACGATTGAAACACTGGGATGGAGACTTATTGTCTGTTCAGGAGGCATAGGCAGGGTAGGCGAGATGGAGTAGTTGCCCTGGATATAAGAGGTTTGATTGTACAGTCATTACAGTTAGTGATGATATGGTTGCAAACCTCTGGGTGGGAATTAGGGGATAAAAATCCCAAATGACAGGTAGTGGATGTCTACTACCAATTGCCCATCCAGGATATAAACACTGATGAGTTACTTTATAGGCAACTTGGGAAATTTCTGCATAGGTAGACATCAACTGGGAATATCAAACTGTGATGAACAAGTCTTGGAAATTCTTGAAGTTCATAGGAGGTAACTTCTTGTCATAAATACTCAGTGAGCTAAATAGGAAAGATACGCTCCTCCACTTGTCCTTTGTGAACAGAGAAGGACTCATGAAATGTGATGGTAGATGGCTGTCTTGGCCACAGTGAACATAAAATGGTTGACTAAAAAATTTTCAGTGTAATGAGGAAAAAAGAGGACAGCAGAGTTGCTACCCTGTACTTAAAGTGAACAAACTTTAAGCTACTCAGTGAGCTATTTAGCAGTACCCTGGGAATCTGCTTGTGAGGGCTCAGGAGTCCATGAGTGCTGGTCAGTTTTTAAGAATTATCTTTCAGAAGCAGGGAAGCAAGCAATTCCACTCAAGCAAGTGGGGCAGAAGACCAGCTGGGCTGAATAGGGAGCTCCTCATGAAATTCAAGAGGAAAAAGGAAATGTATGATGTCTGGAAGCAAGGTCAGGCTTTGCAAGAAGATTACAAAGCTGTGGTTCATATATGCAGGGATGTCGAGGTTTTGTGCAGCCGGGAACAAAGAGCCACGAGGGTGCTCGCTCACTCCTCCTCCTCCCGGCGGAGTGGGGAGGGGAACCAGAGAAAAAGGGGAAAACCACTAAACACTAAATGAGAGGATATACAAAAGGAATGGTGCGTGCCGCAGTTGCTCACCACCCGGGACCCAACACGACTGCTCCCAACCGGCAGCCCAGCCCGCACTCCTGAAGTCCTGCCCCTGACTAGCTCCCTGCCTATATGTACTGGGCATGGTATCAGTATGGTATCAAATACCTGTTGGCCAGCCTGGGTCAGCTGTCCATGCTGTACCCCTTCCTACTTCCTCATCAAAGTTAACCCTATCCTAGCCCAAACCAGGACATCCCACCCCATATTCTATACCATCTACGTCATGCCTAGTTTCACAATATTCAACATCTAAACACCACACTTCCTATCCCTGAGAGAAAAAAAAAAAAAACAAACAAAAAACCCCCAACCAAATATGGGTACACAGAGAGAAGTATATCATTCCCTCAGTTTATAGGCCATCCCCCTAACATTCCCGTTGAGTCCATTTACTTGATAACGTCAGGTCTTATTCTGCATAAATCTTTCGCAGCAGGGCAGATAGGGTGTGTGTGAGATAGGTAACTGCATGCAGTATCAGGAACTTGCAGCTGGTCTATTCAGTGTGTTTTTTCTCTAAGTTGAAGGCATTGATCTTGAGGATGTCACTGGGTGCCAATTCACATTCGGCCATTCTGTATCTTGCTCATCCAGATCCATCCTTCAGTGATCTGGGTGGTTCTTACTGTAGTGTTAGTGATATGGCATAGAGTAGCTATGGTAATTGTGGCATACAACAGCAAAGTTATTTAACAACTAACATAATACAATTAAATTCATGGAATTCACAGGCTATTCTCACCCAAAACCAAATTTCCTTGAGGTACACACTGAATTTCCCCATCCTTGCACATCACCCATCAAGTACACCCAGGTCCCTGAGCAAAAATGGGTGTGCCTTTACCCAAGGTAGGACTCACTCAGACTGCTTTCCCTAACAGATATTTTACATGCACCACAGGGACTTTATCCCCTTCTACAGTATGTAAAAGTTCCAATTGCGCAGAACCAGCTCTGTTCACAGATCCTCTGGAGCTGACTAGCCAGGTGGCCTTTTCTAAATTTGTATCCCAATGTTTGAATGTCCCACCCCCCATTGCTCTTAGTGTGGTCTTCAATAGTCCATCGTGTTACTCAATTTTTCCAGAGGCTGGTGCATAGTAGGGGATATGATAAACCCATTCAATGCCATGCTCTTTGGCCCAGGCATCTATGAGGTTGTTCCAGAAGCGTGCCCCATTGTCTGATTCAATTCTTTCCAGAGTGCCATGTCGCCAGAGGATTTTCTTTTCAAGGCCCTGGATGGTGCTCTGGGCGGTGGCATGAGCCACGGGATACGTTTCCAATCAGCCAGTGGCCACCTGCACTATTGTGAGCACACGGTGTTTGCCTTGGCGAGTCTGTGGCAGTGTGATGTAATCAATCTGCCAGGCCTCTCCGTATTTATATTTCTGCCATCATCCTCCATACAATATGGGCTTCCACCGTTTGGCTTGTTTGATTGTAGCACACGTCTCACACTCATGGACAACCTGTGCAATGGCATCCAAGGTTAGATCCACCCCTCGATCACGAGCCCATTTATAGGTGGCATCTCTGCCTTGATGACCTGAGGTGTCATGGGCTGACCGAGCTAAAAATAACTCCCCCGTATGTTGCCAATCCAAATCTCTCTGAGCTACTCCAATCTTTGCAGTCTTGTCCACTTGCTGGTTATGCAGATGTTCTTCAGTGGCCCTGTTCTTAGGTATGTGGGCATCTGCATGGCGCACTTTCACAACTAGCTTCTCCAGCCGAACAGCAATGTCTTACCATATTGGGGCAGCCCAGATGGGTTTGCCCCGTCATCGCCAGTTGTTTTGCCTCCATTGCTGTAACCACTCCACACAGCATTTGCTGCCACCTACGAGTCAGTGTAGAGGTAAAGCCGTGGCCAGTTTTCTCGTTCAGCAATGTCTAAAGCCAACTGGATGGCTTTTACTTCTGCAAACTGGCTCAATTCACCCTTTCCTTCTGCAGCTTCTGAAACTTTGCGTAGGGGACTCCACACAGCTGCCTTCCACCTCTGATGCTTCCCCACAAGACAACAGGACTCATCGGTGAACAGGGCATACTGCTTCTCATCTTCTGGAAGTTCCTTGTATGATGGGGCCTCTTCAGCACGTGTTGCCTGCTTTTCTGGTGATACTTCACTGTCTTCACATTCTGGCCAGTTTGTGATCAATTCCAGAATTCCAGGGCGGCTAGAATTTCCTACACGAGCTCATTGTGTGATCAGTACAATCCACTTACTCCATGTAGCATCAGTTGCATGATGTGTGGAGGAGGCCCTCCCTTTGAACATCCAGACCAGTACTGGCAGTTGGGGTGCTAGGAGAAGTTGCGTTTCTCTGCCAATCACTTCTGACGCAGCTTGAACCCCTTCATATGCTGCCAGTATCTCCTTCTCTGTTGGAGTGTATCGGGCCTCAGATCCTCTGTATCCCTGACTCCAGAATCCAAGGGGTCGGCCTTGAGTCTCCCCAGGTGCTCTCTGCCAAAGACTCCAAGTAGGGCCATTCTCCCCAGCTGTGGTGTAGAGCACATTTTTAACATCTAGTCCTGTTCAGATTGACCCAAGCACCATTGCATGAACAATCTCCTGTTTAATTTGTTAAAAACTTTGTTGCTGTTCAGGACCCCATTCAAAATAATTTTTCTTCTGTGTCACATGGTAGAGAGGGCTCTCAATCACACTGTAATTTGGAATGTGCATTCTCAAAAAAACCCCACAACACCTAGGAAAGCTTGTATTTCCTTTTTGCTAGTTGGGGGAGACATGACTGCAATTTTGTTGATCACATCTATTGGGATATGGTGACATCCATCCTGCCATTTTATTCCTAAAAACTGGATCTCCTGCACAGGCCCTCTGACCTTACTTAATTTAATGGCAAAACCAGCCTTCAGAAGAATTTGAATTATCTTCTTCCCTTTCTCAAGAACTTCCTCTGCTGAGTTGCCCCACACAACAATGTCATCAATGTATTGCAGGTGTTCTGGGGCCTCGCCCTTCTCCAATGTGGCCTGGATCAGTCCATGGCAGATGGTGGGGCTGTGTTTCCACCCCTGGGGCAGTCGATTCCAGGTATACTGAACCCCTCTCCAAGTGAAAGCGAACTGGGACCTGCACTCTACTGCCAAAGGAATTGGGAAGAATGCATTGGCAATATCAATGGTGGCATACCATTTGACTGCTGTGGATTCCAGTTTATATTGGAGTTCCAGCATGTCCAGCACAGCGGTGCTCAGCGGCGGCGTGACTTCATTCAGGCCACGATAGTCCACTGCCAGTCTCCACTCCCCACCAGACTTTCTCACTGGCCATATGGGACTGTTAAAGGGTGAGTGAGTTTTGCTGATCACCCCTTGGCTCTCCAGTTGGCGAATCAACTTATGAATGGGAATCACTGAATCTCTGCTGGTATTACCGCCAGCGCACTGTTGTGGTCGCAATTGGCACCTGTTGTTCTTCAGCCATCAGCAACCCCACAACAGAAGGGTCCTCTGAGAGGCCAGGCATGCTGGACAGTTGTTCAGTTTCCTCTGCCTCCACTGCAGCCACACCAAAGGCCCACCGGTACCCTTTTGGGTCCTTAAAATACCCTCTCTTAAGGTACACAGAGCTTGTGGGCCTGTTACAATGGGTGTTTGTGCCACTCTGTTCTGGTTTAGCAAGGAGCAGCTTTTGGCTTAGTAACAGGGGGAGCGGGTTGCAGTGAAGACCCGGTAAAGAGTTTGCGGACTCTCCCCCGGCTCCTCGGTTCACACCCACCTCTGGCCCGGCTGGGCCAATCTGGCGCCTCTGCCATCACTATTTAGGGAAAGGGAATTTGAAATGCGAGGCGGGAGGTGTAAGAGTGATACAAGATGGTGGCGACCACGCGGACCCTTCAGCCAGAGAAGGAGGAAGGAAGGAGAAGCAGTAGACCAGAGACTCCTCTGCAAGCCGTGGCGAGAATGCAAGCTGTGCCCCTGCAACCTATGGAGATCCATGGCAGGACCGAGAGTTACCAGCAGCTCCATGTGAGTGAGCCCAGACGGGCGAGGGACTGTGTGGGGAGACGGCCATGGCCCAGGCCGCGTTGGAGAGCCTGCACGTCGCAGAGCAGCCCCACACGAGAGGCAGAGGAGCTGCAGCCTTTGGAACAAGTGCGCGTCGGAGCAGCCCGTGCAGGTCTGCCATGTGTGTGAGGTACCCCACGGACTTGCAGGGAGGACTGGTGTGGAGTTCACCCGTCCTGAGGAGGGACAAACGGCAGAAGCTATCGGGAACAGACTAACTGAAACCCCCACTGCCTGCCCCCCCGAACCGTTCAAGGGTAAAAACACCGGGATCAGGGCTCTGAGCCCGGGAAGAGGGGAGGTGTGGCAAGAAGGTGTTCTTAAAAAGGCTGGTTGGACTCTTCATTGATGTATTACTCTGTGTTGTTTCATGTTGGTTATGTTTTGGGTTTTTGGGGGTATGTTTTAGTTGATGTTGCATTAAATTACTTTTCTGTTTTCTTCCCCAAACCGAGTGGCCTGGTCTGTTTTGTCCTGAACCTTAAGCGGCAATTAAGCTCTCCCTGCCCTTGAGCAATTCTCAGCCTCTTCGGTTCTGAGGCTAATCGTGGTCTTTGTTCCCTGATGGGCCTAAACCACGACACACTCATCCCCAGTTAAACTCACTTCAGCTTCTAACAAGGTTAGCTGTTGAGATCCCCCTGTCACTCCAGAAATACAAACGGATTCTGTCCCTTTACAGCTTGATGGCATCAGAGTGCATTGTGCTCCAGTATCCACTAAAGCCTTGTACTCTTGTGGGGTTGACGTGCCAGGCCATCGGATCCGCACTGTCCAATAAACTCGGTTGTCCCTCTCCTCCACCTGGCTGGAGGCAGGGCCTCCCTAGTACTGGCCATGGCAGTCATTGGATACTTTTGCACAAAAAGAGCTAGAAGTCCCCTCGAGGGGACTAGAATAATGGTCAACCCTTCTATTTTGTCTAGGGAGTTGCTCACTGGAAACTGGAGCAGCATCTTTCCAGGAGAAATTGCTTCTTGTAACGGTTTTTCCCTGTAACTGACATGCCCGTGCCCTTAAGGCCAAAGTAGGTTGCCCATGCCACTTGTTCATGTTCTCTCCCTGGTCCTGCAGGTACAAAGCACCTCGTAGTGTCTGCCCTCTATATTCCTTCTCTTGAACAGAGGGACATCTACTAATAGCTGAAGTATGCAATCGGCAGGTGGAGGGCGGGACATGCCTTCTTTGAATTGGTGGAACTCTTTTGACATTTTATCTACAACCAAAACAACAGCCTGTAGGGAGGAAGACAGACTTTCTTCATATTGCCGAAGTTGAACACCCATTTCCCCCACTGTTTTCCCCTCGCCTTCTTTCCAGGAGATGACTGCCAATGAATTAGCATAAGATGATGGTGCACTTTGCAGAAATCTTCGCCATACAGATTGTGTGCACTGGACCTCATCTGGGTCTGTTAGTGACTGCTCATTATAAATCATTTCCCGCACAGCTAACTCCCTCAGGTACTGGATACCTTTGTCCGCTGTGGTCCACTTGCCTGGGTGGCATACGATATCTTCTTTGAAGGGGTATCTTTCCTTCACACCTGACAAAAGTCTTCTCCAGAAGCTGAGGACTTCTGTCTTTCTTCCAATTGCCTTGTCAATGCCACCATCCCGGGACAGAGAGCACAGTTGCTTGGCTTCCCTGCCCTCCAAGTCCAAGCTGTGGGCCCCATTCTGCCAGCATCGGAGCAGCCAGGCAACAAGGTGCTTGTTTGGGCAGCGGCTGTAATCTTTTCGCACTTCTCACAGGTTCACTGGGGAAAAGGACTGGGTGATTATCTCTGGCTCTGACTCTTCCTCCCACTCCCGTGATGACCCTGGTTCATCTTCATCCTTCACAAGGCAAACTGATTTTTTTATGTATTTCTTTTTCTGGACAGGAGCAACTGACACTGGCACAGGTTGAGTCTCTGATTCAGAATCAGTGTCTGCTGTTGGAGTTAGGGCAGCAACAGCATCAGTTGCCTTGGTTTGAATAGCCACAGTTGTTGCTAGGGTGAGGTTCCTAATCTGTACAATTAAAAAACTCATCCAATACCTGTTCATATTCTTCTGTATGTCAATCCCTCCATAGCTGCCCAACCTCATAACAGTCTGAAAAACAAATTTTGCAACTCTGCCCAAGAAAAACACCCTACCTAGAGGACAGAACAATAGAACCACAATGGCTGGGACATCCCAAGTGCATTCTGAATTGTCAAAAGCTATTGGAGTTAACCTGAATGAGTAAGGGAGGATGGAAAAAATGGAAAAATTACGTCCCTTCATTTTTCCCATGAACTGAGTGTCACTATTGTCACTACATTCTGAGAAGAAATGTCCAAGTTGCAGAAATGACAATCAAGTCAACAAGTACTGGCCTAGCTCCATACCCAGTGATACAACCATAACATAAGCCAATAACAACCAGTATTTCAGAATGAGTGCTTTCATCCCTTTTCCAAAGGCAATAAACACTATCACAGAGAATACATAGTGCATATGAGAAATTATTGGCCAACACCATTTAAGCATATAAATCAACATTGTTAACAGCAGCTTTTTTAACTAATATCAGAAATGTACACAAGAAAATTGTTTCAGCCCACTCTGTCTTATTTCAACCCTGTGTGCCCCACGTTGGACACCAAATAATGACGTGGTTTTGCCCAGCCGGGAGCAAAGAGCCACGAGGGTGCTCGCTCACTCCTCCCCCTCCCGGTGAAGCGGGGAGGGCAACCAGAGAAAAAGGGAAAAAACCCCCGTAGGTTGAAATAAGAACAGTTTAATAGAACAACAAGAAGAAGAAACAAGTTCAGGAAAAAACAGTTTTAACAATAAATGAGAGGATATACAAAAGGAATGGTGCATGCCACAGCTGCTCTCCACCCGGGACCCAACACGACTGCTCCCAACCGGCAGCCGAGCTCCCGCTTCCACAGCCCCATTGGGCATGATGTGAGTATGGTATGGAATACCTGTTGGCCAGCTTGGGTCAGCTGCCCATGCTGTGCCCCTTCCTACTTCCTCATCAAGGTTAACCCTATCATAGCCCAAACCAGGACAAGGGAGAAAACATGAAAGGCCAAAGCTCAATTAGAGATGAAGCTGGCCAGTGTTGTGTCAAACAAGAAGGGTGTTTTAAAGTATCTTATTAGCAAAAGGTCTAAAGAAAATATTGGACCAATACTTGTGCAAGATGATCATCTTACTAATAGGGATGAAGAAAAAGCAGAGGCATTAATTTTTATTTTTTGCCTCAGTGTTTAGTAACACTGCTATCCCTTAGTCTGATCTATCCCCTGAGCTGGAGGAACTATGAGTGGGGGAAGAGTGAGTTTCCATTTGTGGACACTGAAATTGTAAGGGACCAGCTGTTCAGCTCAAAGTTCACAACTCCCTAGGGTCTGGTAGGAATCATCCTAGAGTACTGAAGCAGTTAGTGGATGTTATGGCAGGACCCCTCTTGATCATCTACCAAAGATCTTGGAACTCTGGAGAGGTCCCCGTGGAATGGAAGGCAGCCCGTGTTATTCTAATCTACAAAAAAAGTATGGGAAAAGAGGCAGTGAACCACAGACTTATCGTTCTAACCTTAGTTCGTAGAAAAACTATGGAGAAGATTGTACTGGGTACTTTTAAAGACATTTAAAGAATCAGGCACAGTCAAGATGGGTTCACAAAGGGAAAGTCCTGTTTAACTAATTTGATATCCTTCTATGATAAGGTCACGTGCCTAGTAAATATGAAAGAAGTGGTGGATGTAGTTTTTCTGGATTTTGGGAAGGCTTTTGATATTGTCCCTCACAGCATCCTTCTGGCCAAGTTGTCGAACTGTGGTATGAGAGGATCATGATGTGCTGGGTGAAGAAATGGCTGAAGGGCAAAGCTCAAAGGGTTGTAGTGAATGGGGCTACATCTGGCTGGTGACATATCACCAGTGGTGTTCCTCAGGGTTCAGTTCTAGGGCCAGTGCTGTCCAATATATTTATCAATGATCTGGATGCAGGAGTTGAATGCACCATTAGCAAGTTTGCTGATGTGACCAGACTGGGAGGTGCTCTTTACTCTCTTGAGATAACCTGCAGAGGGATCTAGATAGATTGGAGCACTGAGCAGTGATTACTAGGATGAAATTTAACAAGTCCACATGCCAGACTCTGCACCTAGGACAGAGTTAACACTAAGACTAAGTAATAATTGTGACAGAAGTTGCTGGAGAGCAGCCTTGCAGAAAGGGATCTCAGGGTGCTGGTTGACAGCAGGCCCAACATGAGTCAGCAGTATGCGGGCAGCAAAGAGGGCAAACTGCATCCTGGAGGCATCAAACACAGCATAACCAGCTGGGCAAAAGAGGTAATTATCCCGCTGTGTTCAATGGTGGTGCAGCCTCACCTTGAGCACTGTGTGCAGTTCTGGGCCCCACCATATAAAAAAGGATGCGAAGGTCCTCAAACATGTCCAGAGGAAGGCAATGAAGCTAGTGAAAGGGCTGGATGGAATGTCCCATGAGGAGTGGCTGAGGACTTCAGGTTTGTCTAGTTCAGAGAAAAGGAGGCTGACGAGTGACCTTATTACTGTCTACAAGCTTCCTGAGGAGGGGAAGTGGAAAAGGAGGTGATGATCTCTTTTTCCTGGTATCCAGTGATAGGACATATGAGAACGGTTCAAAGCTCTGCCAGGGGAGGTTTAGACTGGACACTGAGAAACATTAGTTTACCCAGAGGGTGGTCAAACACATGCTTCCTGGAGAGGTGGTCAATGCCCCAAGCCTGTCAGGGTTTAAGAGGCAGTTTAGATGCTTTCGGTCAGCCCTGAGTTGGTCAAACACTTTGACTAGATGATCACTGCAGGTCCCTTCCAGCTGAACTTTTCTATTCTACTCGAAGTCTTCTTTTCTCACCACCTTTTTTTTTTTCCGCACCGAAGTGATAGCAAAAGAAATGCACTTCCAGACTGTGCAAATATACATTTAGAGATCTGTCCATGCAGCCTGACCTGACTCCGTAGTCCCAAGGGCGCCTTGGACCCGGGACAGGACCCCACGCCCGCTCCGCTGCTCCTCCCGCCCCGAGCTTCGGGCACGTACCTCGCGCCGAACGGTGCCCGCGCCGCTGGCGCCCCGGCCCCCGCCTGCCAAACGGCCAATGCCCGTGTCGGCGCACACGGACTCGCGCCCGTGCCGCGGGCCCCGCGCCCCAGCCGCTTGCCGAGCGGCCGGTGCCCGTGCCGCTGCCCCGCAGCTCCGCCGCCCACTCACCTGCCCACCCGTAGCTCCGCCGCCGCTGGAACCCGAGACCCTTGCTGCCTCCCCGGCGCGCAGGGAGTTAACTACAGCTGGTACCGCGGTCGCCGCCCGAGGCGGGGCGGTGCCCACCAGCACGCCGGTTTGCCTCGGCCCGCAGGCCATCTGCTGCAGCGAGACGCTCTGTTCGGTTCTCAACGGCTGTTCCAGGTGAGAGTCGGCGTCCGCCGTCGCACGGGAGGCGCGGAGCGAGGCGCAAGGCAGAGCCCTCCTCGCAGCCCCCGCAACTCCCTCGGCCGGCGGGCGGGCTGCCCGGATCCTGCAGCGCCTTCCAGCAACCACAGCTCCAGGCGCCAGGCAGGGGGGCGCGGCAGAGACGCGGGTGCCGCTGGGTGGGGCAGGGGGGTCGAGGGCCAGCGGATGCAGAGGTGGGGCTGGAGGGGCGTTCCGGGGCTGCCGTCGTGTGCCAGCTAGTACGGGCTCCGCCGGCTGCGGGCTCGGGAGAGGCGGCTGGGAGCGATGCACATCGCCAGAAAGCTGTTTACAGTACAGTCTCAAGGGGGAAGCCACAGTATAAAAGTCAAGTTTATCGTGACTTCAGTTTTTCTTATGATCGATCCACATCGAACTACAGCTTTTCCTTAAAGATAATGCTGAAGTTTTCCTTTAAAAAAAAAAAAAAGGCGAGGGAGGGAATGAGAGACAGGTATGATAATAGATTTTGCAAAGTTTTAAACCTTAGTGAGAGGGTCTGCAAACGTGTTAAAGTGACTGTGCCCTTTCTTGATCTGAGTCCAGCAGGGAACATATTACTCTTGAACATTAGTTTTAACTTTGGCTGAGGAAGACTGTTAAAACTTTTGACACGACTATAAAAATTTCCATTTGTTTAGATAGTGTGCGAATTCTATGGCTTTACATTAACTGCTGGTACCAACTATTTGATTGCTGGAAGGGTCTGCCATGGGAAAACTACTTTCTGCTTGCTCCTTTCTTCTGTTGTTGGAGAGAGTATTCTGGACCTTTGGACTGTCAGAACTTTTTTTGAAGTACATCATTATTTGAGGGATCAGAGAACCCAGAATGCTGTTAAAAGTCGTAAGGTTGCTTGATACTGTGAACAGCAAATAAACCCAGGATATTCATTCAACTGCAGCTGTTTACTGTCTAGATACGTAAGAATCACTTTCCTGTGTCTTCTTATCCCCTAACTGCTTGCTATTAGGATCATGGCACTGTATGCTTCTTGTAGCCAGTTATGTGGTTTTCCTGTAATCGACATAATGTAACAGCAATACCCTGTAGTAACTCTAAGGGTGCATAATTGATTCTAAACGTGACTTTCATGCTTTACGTCCTTGAGCATAGATTCTAGTACATGTTTAGTACATCTAGTACTAAACTAGTACTAAGTTTAGGTCTATTTAATAAAGGTTAATATTTTAAATTAAGAAAACAATCCTTACAAATTTTAATACATTTCCCATATTTAATGGCTTTTAAAAGGCAGACTTTGGGTTAATTTTATTTGGTTCTTCTTTCAAAATTCATATGTTAGGTAGAATCACAGAATCATTTCAGCTGGAAGAGACCTTTAAGATCATCACATCCAGTTTTTGTCCCAGCCCTATCAACCACTAGACCATTTCCCTAAGTGCAATATCTACCCGTCTCTTAAACACCTGCAGGGACAGTGACTCCACCACCTCCCTGAGCAGCTGTTCCAATGCCTGACAACCCTTTCAGTAAAGAAATTCCTCCTAATATCCAGGCTGAACCTCCACTGGTGCAACTTGAGGCTGTTTCCTTTTGTTCTATTAATTCTTACTAGGGAGAAAAGACTGACTCCTGCATCACTACAACTTCCTTTCAGTTGTAGAGAGCAATAAGGTCTCCCCCGAGCCTTATTTTCTCCAGGCTAAACAGCCCCAGATCCCTCAGCCGTTCCTCATATGAGAGGTACTCCAAATCCTTTACTGCTTTGGTAGCCTGCCTCTGGATCCTCTCCAGCGGCTCCATGTCCTTGTAGAGAGGGGCCCAAAACTGGACACAGTATTCAAGGTGTAGCCTGATGAGCGCTGAGTACAGGGGGACATTGACTTTCTTGGGCCTGCTGGTCGCACTATTTCTGATACAAGCTGGATGCCATTGGCCTTTTTGGCCACCTGGGCTCATGTTCAGCTGTCTGTCAGTCAACACTCCCAGGTCCCTCTCTGCCTGGCATCAACACTCCCAGGTCCCTCCCCTCCTCCCCAAGCCTGTAGCGCTGCTGGGGTTGTTGTGGCCCAAGTACAGGACCTGACACTTGGCCTTATTAAAAATCATGACCCCAGTCATCCAGCCTATCTAGAGCTCTCTGTAGAGCTTCCCTACCCTGGAGCAGATTGACACTTCCACCCAGCTTGGTGTCATCTGCAAACTTGATAAGGGTGTACTCTATCCCCTCATCCAGATCATTAATAAAGATGTTAAACATGAGTGGCCCCAGTACTGAGCCCTGGGGGACACCACTTGTGACTGGCTGCCAACTGGATTTAACACCATTGACCACAACTCTGGACTCAACCATCTAACCAGTTTTTCACTCAGGAAAACGTATGCCTATCCAAGCCAAGAGCAGCTAATTTCTCTAAGAGGACACTGTGGGAAACAGTGTCAAATGCCTTACTAAAGTCAAGGTACACAACATCCACAGCCTTTCCTTCATCCAACAAGCGGGTCACCCTGTCATAGAAGGAGATCAGGTTTATTAAACAGGACCTGCCCTTCATAAACCATGCTGATTGGGCCTGGTCACCTGGTTGTCCTGCATGTGCTGCATAATAGTACTTAGGGTGATCTGCTCCATCAGCTTCCCAGGCACTGAAGTCAAGCTGACAGGCCTGTAATTTCCCTTCCATCCTTTCTTGTATATGAGTGTTATATTAGCTGACTTCCAATCAGATGGGACCTCCCCAGACAGCCAGGACTTCTCATAAATGATGGACAGTGGCTTGGTGAGCACCCCTGCCACTTCCCTCATAGATTTATGTACATCAATGTGCAGCAGCAGGTCACTGACCATCTCCTCCTGAATTGTAGGAGGGACATTTTGTTCCTTGCCCCTGTCTCTTGGCTTGGGGGCTGACTTTCCCCAGTGCAAATGCTGCAATTACTAAAGACTGAGGCAAAGAAGGTATTAAACACCTCAGCATTATTGTCTTTTATAACCAAATTTCCTTCTGGATCTAATAGGGGATGGAGGCTCTCCCTGGTCTTTCTCTGCTTTCCTGGTAATTCTATTGCAAGTTTGATTTTTCTTTGATATCCTCACAGTGTAATCCTGAGGTTTTTAAGGATTACATTCCTGTCTCTTATAATTTGTATGCTGTCAGAATCTTTATAAGGAAGGGTAGAGCAAAACTTTGTGATTCAATACTTCCTGTAAGGGCTGATTCAATACTTCCTGTAAGGGCATTCTGTGGCACATAGCCTTAGTCACTTCTGAAAGTAATAGCAAATGAATCGTTCTATAATTATAATCCTGTCATCATATTGTCACCAAAGCCCCCGTGATACATTTTCCTGTTTAAAGATAAAGGAGAATGCAGAAAGCAGATATTTTTTGGTGTAGGTTAGAGTAATGACTTAAGAAAAAAGATACTCGGATGATAAACTAGAGTGCTGGGACTTTTTGGAGTCATGTTTAGTTTAGTCTTCCTCATGCTTTGGCTGGGGCAGATAGAAATGCTCTTAAGGTCAGTAGGAGGAGTTTAATGAAGAGTATGTAATGAGTTAGATGCTCCCTGGACTCAGGTTTCAGGCATATGGCAGTAAAGAAATGAGCTTTGGGAACTTTCTAGTGCCAGATGTGAAAGGGAGTAAAAGCTAGTTCAGTAAGTCACTGTTGCTGTGAGAGGGGTATAGAAGAAAGAAGAGTAGTTGGCTCTGAGACATACCTCTCTCTCTGACCCATGAGCCATGTGTAGAGGTAGTGGCAAGATGAGTGTTAACAAGGGATCAGTTTGGGCTTCAGTGGTTTAAGAGTACTGGTGTTCACCAGTAAAAATTGGAGATGCTAATTTTGCTACAGTTATAAAAGCTGTAATGTGTCTTGATTATTTTGGGAGTTTAATATACATGATGAAATCATCTGTATAGAAAGTTTCGGTAACTGTTAATAATGCAAACTTTACAGATGGAACTATATTAATGCACTAATATCTATTTTTAAAAATATAATGCTAGGTAGAAGCATACATGGCTCCTGGTGTCCCAAATGAGAAGAAAACTGATGATGCACAGACTTCAAAGTAAGGTTCAGAATTTAATTATCTCATTGAAATTTACACATACGTTCTTCCCCAAAGTTGTTTTGCGCTTGAATAATTTAAGATAAAGTTTATGATACAACTATTGATTATAACATCAATATGTAGCAGAAGCTGTTTTGAGAAATTGAGACTTTATCTTCTTTAACCACAACTACACAGAGAGCTTTACTGGATAGCCATTTTCATTTATCATGACAGTGGATTTTTCCAAGCATAAGTGATGTTTTTGTATTTTCTTTTTAATCCAGTGAGATGTGGAAATGTTTGCTGTGGTTGCTGCATGTGGCCAGATCTACCTGCTTCAGGAGCTTGAACAAATGTTGCAATCTGTTTCTCTAATCCATACTTTATTTAACCATACATGCATGTTTAGTCCTCAGATATTAATGTTTTGTTTAAACCCCCAGAAGCTGTAAGTGCTTTACAGCTCTATGAGGGGAATAAATTACCTGTTCCTTAGAGTTACAGGCCAAATATTATTATCAGGCAAACTTTGTCTCTACTGTAAATCCGTGGCATTGGTCCTATGTACACAGAGTAATATGCTTACTTGAGCTGCCCGTTTTACCCCGAGGTCCAAGTCTACAATTAGATCTGGATGGGCAGATAATCAGTACAAGTTACTAACATCCCCCAACTGTAGTGAGATAGTGAGTTGAAGTGTGTTGCCAGTGGAGTATGAGATGAAACGGAGAATCTGCTGAGGAAGGAAGCTGTACTTGTGCCAGGCATGAGGGCAGTGGTGTTGGCACATACCACACGAATTTCCTTGTACTTTTAAAAGAGACCTCGTCTTTTCCTAATTTGTTTCCTGGAGAGAAGCATTTATTGCTGATATTCTCATAAAGAAGGAAATATTTTTTTACTTGCTTGAGAACAAATTGTAAAGTGATTTCAAATTATATCCTATTTGTATGTAAAAGCAATTCCAGTAAATGTCAGCACAGTCAGCTATTTGATCTGCATTAGTGAGCCACCCTTTAAATACAGGTAGAGTGCCACAAAACTGAACAGGAATAATTCAGAGGCGGCAGCCTGGGAACTCTGCTTACTTGAGCTGAAAAACTCCTGGGCTGGCTGTGCCTTTCTGAAGAGCCCTAAACCTGCTTTTTATTTCTCCTTGAGTCAAATGGGTCTCTCAGAGGGAAGAAGAAAGGCAACCAAAGCCTTAGTTTCACCTCAGGCAGGATTTGTGAGAGGCAAATGGGACACATAGGAGATGGAAAGGAATTACTGCTGAAGGGATGAACAAACGATCTGCTTTGTTGGACTGCTTTTTCAGTTGCTGAAGGTGGTAGTCTGTGGTGGGCAGGACAAATACGGTAGAAGGGGATAATACTTCTAATTTTGGATGTGCAGCTGCTACTGGATAGTTAGTGACATTAGAGAAATAATTTCAAGAACAGAAGTGATTGATATACCCAGAATATTGGAGCTGTAACTATTTTCTTTGCTTTTTGGGGAACAGATCATTGACCTCAATATGGGCATCTAGCCCACTTCAGACTTCTTAAGGTGACATCTTGCATAGGACTGGCAGATAAGACATAGGACTTGTAGAAAAGCACTGCTCTTCAGGAGAGGATTTAGAAAACAGACAAGATAACCTAAAATATCTAAAATAGTGCTAATTTTCTATGTTTAGGTTTCAGAGTTGTTCCTGCAAAACCTTAATTTTTTTCGTAGATTCCAGGCAAAAAGCAGTTTGAATTTGCTGAGCCACTCTGTGACTGCAGTAAGCTTTCATTAAGCTATTAAGTAATCTTCTTGTGTCTGGAAAACATATATTGCTTGATTTCATATCTCAGAAATTACACTGAAGTATTGGCCTGTATTTTGCTTGTGATTGTTGACTGATCTTTCCTACCTGTTTCAATTGAACTTAAAACATCAAGCAGAGAAGGCAGATGTTTTATGAATCATTCAATTTGCTTAGTTAGTCCCCTACCAAGTTTTAAGTAGTTCAGTTTACCCTCCTTGCCTTGTAGTTTCCTGGTTCTTCAGAAATATTTGGGTTTGGTTTTTAAGCTGTATCACTTCCTTGCATGAAGCAACTTTAGAGGAAGTTATTTTTTTTTTACCTCTTCCTCTCTTTTCCTTTTCCATGCATTTTTTTTATCTCTCTTGGTTTTTTCCTTCACTTGAGATTTCCATTTGCTTCTTTCCTCTCTCTGTACTGTTGTTACCGGTCTCATGCCATATAGTTTTTTTCCTCCTGTCTGAATGGCACAGAGTTACAGTGAGACAAATTGCTAGAAAGCCCCTTAGGGCCGATCTGTAAAGCTCAGATCTTTCCATGCCTCTCAAGTAGCTAGGAAGATCAGGCAAAACACAGGGATGAATTTTGCTTTTCAGCTTCGCTATTCATTGTCTATGTAAGTAAAGAGGTCTATGGAATATTCCCAGATCCTACTCTCATGGTTCTGTTCATGCTAAAGACCCACCCTGGTTTACAGCTTTAATTTTGTTTAAGATAAAGGTTGCACTGTTGCAAATTACATTCTACCATCTAGGTTTTCCTTCAGCAATTACATCCCATGCAATGGACGGAATGTTGAATATCGTATGTGGTTTATTATGAGATGTAAGGTGGTCATGAAACTTAGGATTTCCTTAATGTAATACATGAAAAAACAAAATAAGGTAGTGCAGACATATTTAGGTGTGGCATTTCTCAAATTTACTGCTTGACTTTGCAAAATTAGCCTCTGTTCAATCTAAGGTTTGTACATATGTTTCACAATGCTGCTATCCTGGCAGAGAGAATTTTATCCATCTCTGCAACCCTCACATGGAGAAAATGAAAGAAGATATCCTGTACCATTTTGCTCTTGGGACTGGTACCCATGATTTTCCAGCATTGTTTGGAGATGTAAAGGTAAGACGCTTCATTTTATTTAACAAGCCTAAGCTTTTCTTAAGAAGATGGAAGTGTAGCTGTCTTAAAAATCAGACTAAAATGTGTCAGCATATTGCCAATAGAGGAATGAATGGAAAAGGGATAAGATTTTTGAGGTTCTTGTCATTTTCAATATCAAGCAAAATTGTGGATAATTTCTTCAAACTGTCTCTCTTATCCAGGAAAAAAGGCAAATGCTGCCATCTGTTCAGATAGAACTTCCTTTAGGGTAGCCTTCAAGCCAAGATATGTCTTTTACTAGTTTAAACAGGGTAAAGACAATAGAGTGCTACATAGAAGGGTTTGATTTTTTTTTTTTTCTTATAATTTTCTTTTGTGAACTTCAGAATGTTTATGAGAAGAACACATCTGGAAATAGCTTTGTGTTAACTGAAGGTGTTTTTCAATCCTTTGATATTTGCATGTTCTTTAATGTACTGAATCATGCAGTTATTTTTTGTTTTGTTGACTACTGTCCAGTTTGTATGTGTTGGAGGAAGTCCTTCACGGATGAAAGCTTTTATTGCCTACATAGCTGAAGAACTGGGACTTGGGAGCCCTAGTTGTGACTACCCTAACATCTGTGCGGGAACTGACCGTTATGCAATGTACAAAGTGGGACCTGTTTTGTCAGTCAGTGTAAGTATGTCCCTTAATCAGATGTGGACACAGTTCAGTGATGCTGTTCAAAGCAGAAAATGTGAATGCATATTTCTTTTACACACTTAATAGATGAGGTCAGTTTTTAAAGTTTGATTCAGCCATGCTCACAGTATTGCAATTGGTGAATTAAGAAATACTTTTTAGCCCTTTTTTGTTGAGGGTAAATCTCTATGAGACATTTTCTTGCCTCCTTTTTCCTCAGTGTCTGAGGTGTCACAAGAATTGCTTTATACATTTTTTGAACAGACTTACTGTTGCTTCGTCCCTGTTCTGTATCCTGAATAATGGGGGGAAAAAAGTCACCCAATGTATGTAGGATACAGGAAAAATGTCCTTATCACATCCATAGCTAAGTATCTGCAATGGAATTGTCAAATGTGCTGACATAGCTTAAGAGAAATATTCCATGAGACTTGTGCTGCAAACTCATGTATGCGTTTTAGAACTTCATACTTTTCACATGTACATGTGATTACCTACTTCAATTGCACAACTGTAGTATTACTTTGCCTCCTTTTATTTTGAGTTGTAATTATCACATAGTCATAATTGGACTTACATTTGCTGAAGTTTGTGACTGAACCACAATGTCTGTGCCTTGAATACACTAGCACTGTAGTTAGATGAAAAATCAGAGTGATGTTTTTTCTGGTTTTTAAGAAAAGTTCTCTACTGAAGTGCATTTGTCAACTGTTAGGAAAGAACACTGCTTATACTTCTGAGAACGTTAACATTTTATAATTCATGATTTAGAGATATATGTATTTCGCATTGCTAGTCCACCAAAGTCAGTGGGAATCTTTCTGTTTACGTGCACTAGCCTTTCAGTAGGCCCATAGGTAAAGTTTTTGTGTGAGTGAGTTTATGGACATTTTGAAAGAAAATGTCAGAAAGGAAATACTGTCCAACTGCTGTTGTGTATATTTTGCATTTTCTATGTGAATGTTAAATATGAATTTCTGCTTTCATTCCAGCATGGCATGGGCATTCCTTCTATTTCAATTATGTTGCACGAGCTGATCAAACTGTTGTATCATGCCAAGTGTTCCAACATAACCATTTTTCGCATTGGCACCTCTGGTGGAATAGGTATTTCCTCTCTTGATTTTTTTTTTTTTTCCTTCAAACCAAAGTTCTCTTTGCAAGAGACTAAAGCATTTCTTCAGGTAAATGATTGATTGTCAGAACAGTTTTGCACAGGAGATGAATCATGTTGCTTGCATGATTTTGAAAGAAAAGCCAGTATCTGCCTCTCTGGTTAGATAAAATGAACCAAGGAGATTTGACTAAGTAAAGAGAAGGACATTTTTGTCCTCTATATTGAAAGAATATGTAGTGAAGAAATAAATATTTCATTGGTTCAAAAATTATTTGTAATAATAAACTGAAGCAGTGAGGTGTGCAAAAAAAAAATCTCTTGGTGAATTCAGGGGTAAAATGGCCACTTTTAAAAGAAGCAGGATTAAGTCAAGATGTATGTCGTCTTTGTGTGGAAACAAATCATTAACCATATTCTGAAGCTGTATTTTAGAATTTTTTTGTGTGTTGTGGTTTTTTTCCTGCAGGTCTGCCGCCAGGCTCAGTGGTTATAACTAGGCAGTCTGTAGATGCCACCTTCAAACCTCAGTTTGAGCAGATTGTTCTGGGAAAGACTGTAATTCGCAGTACAAACCTGGATGAACAGCTTGCTAAGGAACTGATGCAGTGCAGTAAAGAAATTGATCAATTCAATACAGTCATTGGAAACACTATGTGCACTTTGGATTTCTATGAAGGTAAGGCTGGTGACAGACTAACAAGTATATCTGTAAGCAGGAACAGATAAATACTGAGTAATATTTTAACATTAAGGTTAACTGAACAAAATGCATTCCCTAAGTTGAGTTGTCAACCCTAATTAACCTGTTTTTCATCCGTGTAAAATCAAGCATTGTGCTTAGCAGTTTTCTCTATTGAACTTTTGATTTTGTGGAGGTTTCTTTCTCTCCAACTCTAATGGATCTTTTTGAAATACATACAGTCTACTATATACACTTTTGAAGTACTTGTCATTAGGTATGTTTGTCACTAAATTTCTGTGATTTGCTAAGGCATGCTAGAGGATTAGAGGAGTAAGAATTATTTGTGGCTGGTTTGGATATTTTCTTTTGCCCCACTGGTTAAGTATGTAAAATAAATCTCTTCTAAAAGAAATGTTGGAACTTGTTTTCCATGCACATTTTGAGCAAAGTAGTGACCAGGCAACTGAAGACAATATTTTGCTAAGGTGTATCAATGCTGCTAAGTAGGAGAGGCAAACCTCCAAAGCTTAGATAAATGGATAAATGGATAAATGTCTAGACATTCAGGTGTATTTCTGATCTTCCAAGTCACAAGCCCTATGAGAACAGTGTAGGTGGCACCTGATACTACTTTCCCTAGCTGTTACTGGTGGCAAAGGGTGCAATGCAAATGAGACCTCTTGGTCTTCCTTAGAGTGCTCAAGCTTTGTCAGAAGCAGACACTGTCAGTTTGTCTGTCTCCTCAGACACCTATCACAAGCTAGGCTAAAAGTACATCTCCTGAACACAAAAAGATACTAAGTAAAACACTAATTTAACTTTACTGTACATAACCTGCTGCTGCTATATCTGAAGGTGTTAGTCTTGAATAATTTGAATAAACTAATTTTCTAAAAAAAAAGGTAATAATATTACCTAGTTAGCTTAAGAGACTCTTCATCTCTTGCCTTAGACAGTCTGTAAGTAATAAAATGTTTATCCTTTTAAGGTAGTATTGGGAAGCCATTTTCAAGCCTGTCAGTTTTTCTAGACAGTGATTAAACATAGAAAAAATTCAGCACTCGAATAGAGCTTAAAGTTTGCTGCTGAATTTCAACACATATCCCACATCCGGGAAACTACTACTTACCTTTTCCCATTTATGAATTTGAGAATTTGGGATGGAAAAGGCCAATTAAATAACCATGATTCATGTTATAAACAATCCAAATAACATGTTCTAGCAATAGCTAAGGATCACTTTTGTCCTGTTTGTCTTGTGCATGAAAATAAAGAGTAGTAGTAAAATCTGGACACTGTATAGAGGAAACTACAGTAATTTTAGGAAAAATAGATTAGAAAAACTATTTTTAGAAAACAATTTTTTCTGTGACTTCATCACTGAAAATTTCTGCAAAATGTCTTTGTAGGACAGGGCAGGTTGGATGGTGCAATCTGCTTATATAATGAAGAAGAGAAACTGAAATATTTGAAGGAAGCTTATGATTCTGGTGTCAGAAACATAGAGATGGAGTCTTCCGTATTTGCTGCAATGTGTAACCTCAGTGGTGTCAAAGGTAAAATAACTTAAAGCTACTTTAATCAAACTATGTGAAGTTTTCTACTTTGTAGGGGGGTTGTGGTAAAAGCTGCAAATGAGGTTTTAACGTACCAGAACTGTTATGTTTTCTAACATGGGGGTCGTTTAGCCCTGGCTGGGTCCCAAGTGCCCACCAAGTAATTTTATCACTCCCCCTTCTCAACTGGACAGGAGAGAGACATATAACAAAGAAAGAGCTCAGGAGTTTGAGATAAGGACATGGAGATTGCTCAGCATTCAGCATCAGGTGCAAAACAGACTCAACTTGCGGAGAACTGGTTTGATTTATTAATGAACAATCAAAACAGAGTAGGAACAAGAGAAATAAATCCCCAAATTTTAAAACATCTACCCTCACCCCTCCCTTTTTCTTGAGTGTCTACCTCCTCCAATCCAGCAGCACAGGAAGACAGGAAATGGTGGTTGTGGTCAGTTCATTACAGACGGACTTTGCTGCTGCTTCCTGTCAGGAGGGGGCCTCCTCACACTTCCCACTGCTACACTGTGGGGTCCCTCTCATGGGAGATAGTCCTTCATGAACTTCTCCAACATGGGTCCTTCTCATGGGCTATAGTTCTTCATGAACTTCACCAGCATAGGTCCTTCTCATGGGGTGCAGCTCTTCAACAAATTGCCCCATTGTGGGTCGCATCCACGAGGTCACAAGTCCTGACAGCAAACTTGGTGCGGCGTGGCCTTCTCTCTCCACAGGTTCCCAGATCCTGCCAGGAACTTCCTCCAGGGTGGGATTCCTACAGGGTCACAGCAGGCATCCACCTGCTCTGGCGTGGGGTCCTTCACAAGCTGCAGGTGGATGTCAGCTCCACTGTGGACCTCCCTGGGCTGCAGAAGCAGGGCCTTTCTCACCATGGTCTTTACCACAGTTCACAGAAGTATCTCTCTTCCAGTGCTTGGGCACCTCTTTCTCCTTCTCCACTGACCTTGATGTCTGCGGAGATATTACTCTCACATTCTCCCTTCTGTGGCTGCTGCAGTTTAGCATGTGCCCAGCAACTTCTTCCCCATCTCAAATCTGTTATTCACAAAGGCTAATTGCTGTTGCTAATTTGCTTGGCCTCAGTCAGTGACAAGTCCATCTTAGAACTGCCTGGCACTGGCCCTGTCAGATACAGGGGAAGATTCTGGCAGCTCTTTTTTAAAGAAGCCACCCCTGTAGCCTCCCACTACCAAAGCCTGGCCACACAAACCCACCACAATGGAGAAGGCTATAGTTTTATTGCTATGATTGTTTGATTTGCATTATATATATATTCAAAATTTATGCAAACTTTGTCACATAGTTCTTACACAGTTTAGTCCTGTCATTTGCTATTCCAGCCTGTGTTGAGCACATAAATCACGAAAGTACCCTATATGGTTTTTTTCAATTAGTTTTTGAAGTTTACAGAAAGAAACTGGTTAATTTAATCAATCAGGTGATTCTTATCTACATAAAACTACCATAACTTTCTATACTTCCATATGAAATTGAAAATAGATGCATTTTTGTAAACTTGCAGCTTTAATTCTTTAACCATTAAAATTTTTTAGTAGCATAATGAATAAACCATTCTTAATCATAAAAGGAGTTTCTATTTTTTTTACACAAGCTAATTTTCAGTAAAGATTAGAAACAAAGATAATGAGTACTGATAAAGTAATATAATGCCTTTCTACTTACCATGTAAACTGTAATATCTCACTTTCCTTGGCAAGGAATTTGACAGTGTAAAACACTGAAATTTCTCAAACTTCCTTAAGCTCAAGGAGGACACAATGATGAAAAATAAGCAAAAAGACCAACAGTCATATCAAACCCCCTCAGTTCTTACTGACTTGAAAGTGATTAAAACCTAACCTACACTGTCACTGAGCCTGGTCTCTTTTGCTGTCTGTACATTGTAGGTCTGTAATGTGTATTACTACTTGTACTCTGCAAATTGTCACAGGTACAGAGAAGTGATGGTACAGCTCACCTTGAGTGAAAGGCAGGATTTTACCTTTGGGTCTCTGATTACCAAAAGGCAGCAGATAGGCCTGAGATGATCTATGGAGTCCTCATATATTAGCCATCCTCCCCATCCCTGAATGTTGAACCTGCAAGTTCCCGAGGGATGAGACTTCAGCACAGAAATTTGAGTTGGGGAGAAGGTAGATGGTGAAGGGCTGTAACTGCATCACTGATCAGTTCCTGCCAGTCAAGTCCTGGGTACCTATGAAATACAAATCCTATCCAAAAAAAACATAAGAATTCCTAACAGTAAGTATCTGCAGATGCATGAGAGCTCTTGCTTTATTAATGTAATGATCACTTGTCTTAAACTGTAGCTTTTGTTTTTATATCATCCACAGCATTCTGCTCTCCTAGTGTCTTATCTGCACTCTTTTTTAGGGATTTGTTTTCTCCCATACTCTCTAACTCTTCATTCAAATGTTTATGACTTTGGACTGTAAAAGTGCCAGAATATAATTTCTAACTCAATGCTGTCTTTTAATTTCTAGCTGCTGTAGTGTGTGTCACTCTTCTGAATCGGTTTGAAGGGGATCAGATTAGTTGCTCACATGATGTACTTGTGGAGTATCAGCAGCGACCACAGAAGTTAGTGGGATACTTCATTAAGAAAAGTCTTGAGAAAGTGTAAAATACCCATCTTTATTTTATAGAAGCAGAAGGCTTTTGCACAACTCAAGCCATGGTCATGATTTCTGTGCATTGAAGGTCATTTGCCTCAGAATAGCTTATGGCATTCTGTGTTAAATCATTTATGTGCTTTGGGAATTGTGTGCTGAATGGACTTCAGTTAAGTTTTGCTTAGTTATACATTGTTGGATTTAAGACTTACTTTTCTGTGAATTGGAAAGTGGCTCTTTTGTAAAGGACAAGCCTATTATAAAATATGAAAAAGCTTTCTTTATTCCTGCTGTAAGAGAAAAACTAGGAAGAAAATAAAACTTTCTTGCTAAATACTTGCAAACAGCCAAATTATCTTAAGAATTAAAAGTATCTTTCTTATTGTTATAAAAAATTATAATAATTATAATTGCCTCTGTTGCTTCACTTGTAAAGAAAACTTGAATGCAGTTTTTTTTTTTGCAAACTTTGACAAATGATACGATTTTCATATATTAAATTTTCATGAAATTTCAAAGTGTGGACTGACTTTTCTAAGCATTAGAGACTTGACACTGAGCTATTGAATATCTATAGTTCCTAAATGTTGATCGAACAGCAATTCATATTCCATTTTAACTGCATGATTGAATCAATACCCAGAAAACATTTATACATTACACAGTTTTGCACTGAAGAACTTGAAATCTTTTACTGCTTACTGAAGAGGAACCAAAGGCATTCAGAAAATGCACATCATGTTTGGAGAACTGCATTATGGTAGCTAATTTTTTTCATTTTATTTATTTTTAACTTGGTTTTCATCTCCATGTCTTCAGGATGTAACATTCACTCTTGCATGGTTCCCAGTTCTTCTGAAGAAGTGGAGAATACCTATCACCTGTACATGCGATCAAAACCATTTCTGCAATTTCTCCACTATCATTGGCCTAGTGTTTGTTTCTTTTTTAAAGTCATACTCGTTGTCTTGCTGCTGTGGTTAGAACATAACTAAACTAGCCAACTAAAGAAAAATGTCTGGACAAAGGAGTAACAGGTAGAAGCGTCTAAATAAACTCTCAGAACAACTGTCATTCATCTAACTAAATGAGATTTTTCCTTTTGTGGATGTGGCACTCTGTTAACAAGCATAAGAGTTACATCCACGAGGGAGTGATATAGTGGTGGCGCATTCAGTAGTAACACATTCAAGAAACTGGAAGCACTGTGATGAGAGCATTAAAAAAAAGAAGGGATGACTTGTGAAGAGGAAACTTTCAATGAGGATTAGTCTTAAATTTGGTGAATTTTCAATGAGGAACGTAGTGGGGATACGTAGCAGAAAAGATTAAAATATCATTTGTTTAAAAGCTGGAGGGTTTAAATACCTTTTAATTTACTAATTTTGTCTTTGTGTAATTTTAAATCCAATTTTCCCACTTTATGCATGGAATATACAATAAATGTAAGTTTTCTGAAAAAGCCTTTTTTCCTCCCAAAATGTAAGGGAAGGGATCAGGTGGGAATTGCTCCACATTTTGTTTGAACTGTTTCTTTCTTACTTAAAACAAATAAATCTCTGCATTAACTATGCCTAGTGCTTCCCTGGGCACTGCACAAAGTGCCATGAGTTCCCCAAGAAAACATGCAACAAAGCACATCCTTGCTCTGCAACCTCCTGTTCCCAGGAGCAAGGAGTTAAGAAGGACATAATTTTAAAAGCAGTGTGCTACATTCTAGGCTGAAGAAAAGCTTGTGAGGAATTGATCACTGTGGGTTTGGAGGAGACAATTTGCTGTTGTTAAAGAAATAGTTACTACAAATTACCCAAAGAGAAGATAAAATACTTCTTCAAGAAAACAAACACCTAATGTGGCAATGTGAAGCTTTAGGGAAACATATTATTGCTGTTACCTTGGAGATATAAATCTGAAATGGTGAATTTTGTCTTTTCAAAGAAAGGAAAACAAGAAGCTGGAAACCAGTTGAAAAGAAAATATTCCTTAACTGAAACTACAAAGCTTTTGTATTAACTGTCATATAAAGTAGACATGTCTATTTTCTTTAACTAATGTTAAAGCTCTCATGTGCTAAACTGTTATAAAATATAACTAGCATTGTGGCCTGAGTTGGAGCTGAGGTTCAAATGTTTGTGGAGTGATGCAGCTATTGTGTTAAATCAATACACAGGACCCTAGCAGAAGCCCCTGTAAGACTTTAAGAATTCACTTTTACCAGTATGTCCTTTCTCTTTCCTACTGTTCCTTAAGAATTGTACTTTTCTGTCTGCTAAAATACTTTCTTCTGTGCTTCCTAATAAAGGGACTAAAGGAACATATAACAATTTAAAATTAGAATTCAAAGGAGACCGAGTATCCTGCTGTTTTTCACTTGCAGCAATCCTGTAATGCTGTATTGCTAATGCAAGAGGGATGCTCTGTAGATACACCTCAGGAGCAGTGAAATACTGTTTTAGCTTCAGAGGAAACTTGCCAGAATGTTACCCTGATAAGAACAATTGTGTTTTCCCTTGCGACTGCAAGTGGACAGAGAGATAAAGAAATGACTCAGCTGTGTGCATCCGGCAGTGAACTAACCTTCCTGTAGATTTTACAAAGATGTCCACAAAGAATTATAAAACATTTAACAGGGATTTATATGCAAATCAGTTCTTGAATATTAGTCATTTACATTTTTTTCTGTATCATACAGAAATGCAGCATATGTAAGCTGTAGAACATGATTCTAGATTTGGAGTGGCAATAGTTTTAAAAACATATATGGTATTACATACTTGTTTGATTTTACATAGTGCAGTGTTTCCTAGTAGATCTACAAATCCTGCCAATCCCGTGTCATGGTTTGACATGACAGCTGTTTCTGGTAAGGGGGAAGGGTCTGTAAAGATGACTCCTGTAAGTAGTTGCTCGAAACTCAGCCTCTTCTGGGGCTGAGCCAATTAGATGACTCCACCATCACTTTTTAAGAAGAAGCCAGAAGAGGAGGCTTCTTCCTCCTTCTTCTTCCTGTTTGTTCCTTTTTCTGCCTCTTCTTCTTCTGGCTAGTGGTGGTGCAAGGAGTAGGAAGAGTGACAGAAACAAGCACGTGGACTCCAAGGTCAGTGAGGAAAGAGAGGAGGAGATGTGCTGGAGCAGAGACTCCCTTGCATTCTACAGAGAGAACTGATGAAGCAGTAATTTGTTTGCATTTCTTTAAAGACCCCGCATCAATGGTAGAGACTCATTTTGCTAAAGCTGACCCCAGACCAGGGGCAGCAATTCACCTCGTTAAAGGTCCTGTACCAGGGATGGCAACTATGGCCAGAGGAGGCTGTGTCCTGTGGGAGTGGCCCAATCACTTCACTACAGACCCTGAGTCAGGGGCAGTGGTTTTCTTCATTGAAACTATGGCCAGAAGAGGCCTTGTCCCGAGAGAGGGACCCTAAAACTGCAGAAACTGCAACTGTGGCAAAGAATTCACGCCAGAGATATTCACTAAGGATTGTGTCCCGTGTGAGGGACCCTGTATCGGCAGAAGCCACAGCTGTTGGGAACAACCCACACCAGAGAAGTTCATTAAGGACTGTGGCATGAGGGAGGAACCCCATGTTGGAGTAGGGGAAGAATGCCAGGAGTCTTCCTGATCTGAGAAGACAGAAGAAGCAGAGCCCATCTGTGAGAGACTGACCGCATTCCCCACTCCCTGCCTTCCTGAGCTGTTGAGGCAGGAGGAGGTAGAGATATCAGGAGCAGTGAGCTGGGCCCAGGAAGAAAGGAGGGATGAGGGAGGGAGATCTTAAAGTACTGGTTGTAATTTTCTCATCATCCTACTCCCTTTTTGCTTTTATTCCATTCTGTTTCTTGTAGAATAAACTTTCCTACTTTCTAAGTCATGTACTGGAGTCTGTAATTGGCAGTGAGCCCTCCCTGCCCTTGTCTTAATCCACAACAACCTTGCTTATCTTTTTCCTCCCATTTTGCTGGGGCCTCTACCATCCTAACGAGGGTGGGGATGAATGGGGGCACCAAGGAAGAGACTGTCATGGTGCTGCTGGGCCAAACCATGAAATCCCCCAATCCTCAATTCCAATCAAAGTCCTACTTTTGTTCTGTATGCCGTCCTGCTCTTAGCAATCCTCTGCAGAATCAGTTTACTCCAGAGATCAGAAGGAATAAAAGCAAAGTAAGGAGACAGAAGATATGGATAGAATGGAAGTACGAACAGAGAAAATGGATGTTTCTACCATGATTTCTTCTGTGATTCATGGTGGTGTTCTGGCCTATTCCTGTCTTCTTGTTAAAGAAAAGGTTGAGACCAAAGTGGAAGTAGACTAGGATAAATGTTTCACATTAACAAGAGACAAAAAATGTGCAATAGCTTGATCAGTGACTTGAAGGAGTGGATTTTTTTTTTTTTCCAGCATCTTAGTATACTTCAGAGCAGGATTTGATTTAATGAAAGGTATAAGAAATCCTGAAAATGAACATTTTGGAACGACCTATTTCCAGAACCGCTTGCAGTGTAAATGATTTTATCCATTCTTTAAAAACCAAGCCATTCAGTAATTTAGTATTTCTTGAAAATATATACATTTAATATGACATATATATTTTTTTTACCATTCTTCCTAAGTCTTTCCAAAGGATTTTCAGTGCATTATGTAACAAAACTGTTTTTTCTACTCAAGTTTGGATCTCAATATATTCCTAAATAAATACACAGTTTATTTATTTATTTATTAAATAAATATTTATTTATTATATGAGATCTATCTCATTTCCATTGACAAGTTAGGTAAAAGAAACTGAAGCTTGACTGTTTATAGATTTTCCCATTGGCAGTCACTTCTATTCTGAATGCAGTGCTCAGTAATGTGAGAAGCAAACTGAGATTTGGGAGTTGAATACGTGTGCTATAATCGAATACAAAAAGCCATAGTACTATTATTTGATGACACTATTACAGTTTGTTATGAGACGTTGAGGTTTGCTTTCCATGAAAGTTTCTCCAGTTTTAATTCAGGGTGACTTAGATACATGCTTTCTTTTTCTAAAATAGTTAGCTTTTAATATTAAAGTCCAGACTATTAATTAAATTACAATTTAAATAGTATTCTGACTGAAAAGAAAGGAAGTCACTGAACAGAGCAGCATTAAATTTGAAACCCTGTGGTACAATAGTAGAAGAAAGAGTAGTGCTGACAAGGGCAAATCTTTTGCTCGGACTGCAAACAAAACACAGCAGCAGAAAGACAGAGTCGATTTTACGTGACACAGGAACCTGATTCCAGATGATTCTTTTTGGTGCTGAGCCTGTAACTGCAAGAAAATTTTTGTTTGCTGTCAATCTGTCATATTCCAAGAACAAAATTCCTAGAGCTACCTAGAAGCTCAAACAAACCACTGGCCTCCTAGTGAGATTGGATTTGTTTGGTTTGTTTATTGTGTAGCTCCATTTTAATCAACACTCTTATTTGACCTTGCCCACTATTAACATTTTTCATCATACCCTAACTTTGCACACAGAAAGTGTCTCCGGGGCAAGGTGCTACTAATTGATGTCATCCCTCAGGCACTGTGTCTGCAAAACAGGTCTGTGCCACGTAAATGTTTACAAGTACTACTCCTAATGTTAAAAGGAAAGCCTTATGATCACACAGTAAATGTGGTGAAAGAAATTGTGGATGGTGGTAGGAAAATATACAAGTTTCCCAGCAATATTATCACATTATTTGTGTGCATTCCTGACTATCAAAAAGAATTTTTGACTCCTGGGCTTTAACCTATTTAACATATAAAACTATATTTCTTTGGAAGTACTTGCCAACCTACTTTAATTAGCCCATATTAAAACTGTAGGCTAGATGTGGCATGTTGATGGTGTCAACATAAAGCAGTCAAGTTTTAAAACCAGAGATGAAGTTCTTCACTTTTTCTGCCACAGTGCTTTTGAATATCTTTCATATTCTAAGTATAAAGTTTTAAGTTATAACTGAGACAAAGCCTACTAAAGCTGAGCAGATGCAGAGAAGTACAGATCACTAGCATGTCCTTGCTTGGAGATCTGATTTTGAGCATTTTTTTTTTTCCACTCCAGAAGGAATGAGTGAAGCACATAATGAAATATATGACATTCTAATTTGCCCTACAATATTCAAGTTGTTGCTGTTGGCTACAGCCACTAAGTTAAGGAGCCCTGGAAGCATTTGAAGCCTTTTAAGCTCTTTGTATATGCAACTCCTAAACAAAGTTGCTATTTAAGGCTGGTACTTCCACAGGCTTGACACATTGCTAATGAAACCTAGATCACTCAAAAGAGCTGCCAGGGTGGCAGCAATATAGCTGATGCGTCTTTCTAAAATATTCTGGACTGATTTGCTTTTCCCACCTTCATGCTTAATGTGGTGTCTTTTGTGCCAAAGGGTTGTTGCAGGGGGAAGGGGATTTGCAAATAATGCAATCAAGTTTATACATCTTGTTTTTTCCAGAATTTGAGAAGTAATTTCCCAGAATGCCACTTCAAGGATTGGTCTGGTTGGACGTTTATGAAGTCATTTACTTTCTAGAAAATGCAAGTGTGCTACTGGAGAACACCATATTTGGCAAGAATTAGTTTATTTCCGAAAGAGAATGAAGTATGAGGGTAAATGAAATTAACAGAACCTGATGAAAGTTGTGTGTCTGTTGAGTGTCTTAGATAGTAAAATGAGGAGCCAGTAGTTCATTACTACTGAATACTAATTGCATACAAAATAGTTGTTTTCTGTATCCATGAAAAGCTGTTTAGCATTAAAAAGTAGGACACAAAATTTATGAGTATGTAATTATATCGAGCATAATCAATTATGCACATGACACACTCAAATGAGCAGAGATTTAGCAGAATTACTTGTTCAGAATAATTTGGCAAATGGTTCATGTGTGTTTTTTTACTTACATGCTTGTCGGGAACTGCCTTCCATATCAGCAGCTTTGATACATAACTGCTTTTAATTCATTTTATTGACTGATTAGTTTAGCATTTCCTGCAGATCACACACCCGTCTGCTCCCCAGCTTTCCAAAATGACTGTGTGAACCCATACATATACTCACAATATTCAATTATTGGCAAATATCTGTTTAAAAATGCACACTTTGAGCACAGAATTTTCATCTTGACTAGCTCAGAATTTGGCGTTTGGTCCTTCTGATCAAAATTACTATACATACTCTGAAACAGCAGAAATTTTAGCATTGTTTGACTAAATGCAGAAACATCTCTTGTGCAAGTGCCAGCCATCCATGAAGCAGAGTTCCTTGGTGAAGTATGATTTGTTTGGATTGTTTGCCCAGCTACACTGTGCCATCATTGGGCATGCCATTAGCAGAGCCCCAGAGTGGGGAAGATGGGAGAGGTGGGACATGGGGTACGTGTATGTGCTGCACAGCACAAGGGCTGCTCTTCAACACTGGAGGAAGTAGAAAGACGGTAACGTGCTTTTTGACAGCTGGAGGTATGCGCTTTGTCAGTACCATGATGGAGAAGTGGAGCGAGAAACAAGAGGTAATGGAAGAACAGAAGATGTGCTTGACAGACCCATCTTCATACATAATTAATCCTGCCTTAGAGGTACAGACATAATTAAAACCATTCAGGTAAACACTGAACTACTTAGTCTTTTAGTATGTGCTGAAGGCTTTCATATTTCTATTTAAATTACAACTTAGATAATTTTTCAGTCTCAATAGAGAGAAAATAAAAGGAGATCCCACCATATTTGAGGAATAAAGGCATTCAACTAGTCATATTCTTCCATGACTGTATCAATGATTTTTGCTTTGCTGGGAGGTAATTTTTACCAGTATGTAAAAATTTTAAAATTTATGACACCTATATAATCTGTTTTTCTCTACTCCTTGAACCCATGGGAAATGTAAAAATCAGAACACAAACTTGCACCATTTCAAATACAAAGATTTTAACCCATTAATCAGTTAGTTTAGCATGTAGTAACTGAGCTTCACAATATGTTATGGAGGGCCAAAAACTGCTGCTGGATGATGCGATTCCAAAGCTTGCAAAGGGAAGCTCAGACATTGGACTTAGGACACCAGGTAAACCCCAGCCCGTGGTGGCAGAACCTACAGAAGTGCAGTTCATTGCAGAAGTATCAAACTTACTAGTTGTTTAGATTGTTGCTTTAGCTTAACTCTAGTGGAGGTCGGTGACTTCTGTGTACGGAATTGTTTTAGATTTTTGCCTCAGCGTGGAAAAATACTTGTGAATATTGTTTCTTTTCTTCAATAGTAATACATTTTGCAGGAAGTATAATGATGCAATTGACTTGATGTGCAGGATCTTCCGGAGTCAGAGACGTATCCTAATGGAGGTAGAGTCAATGCTCGTTTATTAGTAATACACATCAATATTTATACAATAGTACAGAATTCAGGAGATAGCAACATAATGTTAATTGGTTACATCTACAAAGCCATACACTACTTGGCACAAGCTAATTGGTTAATTGCTAATGCTCACACTCTTAGTTTAAGCAATATCTCAGCATAGCTGTGGTTAAAAATATCCTGCTTTTACTTAGCTTCTCGCTGTTTTTAGGCAGCCTCTTCCTAACTTCCTTGCTAACTATATCAAAGCTTGGATTGTGTAAACATGCTCCATGTCCTGTATTAGCAAGAAATTCCTCTACATTGACTTACTTAACAGTAAGAAATATAGAAAGTTTTTTCAAACATTGCATTGTCCATGATTCAGATTCTAGGTGATTTGAATAACCCTCCATAATCACTATGTTATATGTCTCCATTAACCATAGGGAGAGCTTTTGGGGATCAGATTCTATAGTAGGAAATTCATTTGAGTAAAAGAAAACATACAGAAAGTTTAATCCTCTGCTTGAGATGGCATTCCTGATCAGTAGGGCAGTCATGTTCACTGCTCAGTAAAACAGCCCAGCTCTGCACTGACACAGCCTGCTGTGTCTCTGAGTGGCTCTGCTGCCACAGGTATGTGCAGATCCCCAATGCACAGCTCCAGGAATTGTCCTCCCTCCTCTTTGTTGAAGAAGATGCCGGAAGCATGATTTTCATCATGAGTGGCGTGTGGTAATTAATGTAGTTTTCTGATATGTGAATCTGATGTGTGAATATTTCACCTTTACATAAGTATACTGAAAAAAAAAAGTGGGAAATGTCAAACACAAACCCTTTAAAAGTTAAAACTAAACAGTCACATGTTGATTCAGTAGATATGTACTTAATAGGGTGTTCTAGAGGTGTATGGACAATTACAGGGCTGTTATTTTTAATTTTTAAAGAAATCTAAGCATACACATGCAAAATGGCATTAACACTATAGTGATAGAAAGTGACCAACCAATGGAAAAAGACATTACAATGGAAAAAGCATGTTACATATTCTTTTTCCTCTTGTTTGCATTAATTTTTATTCCAGCAAAGTAGACACGAGTGCAGAGTATATACTGTGAAGCAAATCACCCTGAAGGCATTTATACAAACCCATATCTTTGCTGTTCATTGCACTGAGAAACAGGCGGAAAGATGAGATTCTTCAATGAATGCAAGATAAAAGGCAGAAATAGAATATCTTTTCTCAGCAAGCAAACAACTCTTTTGCACTATTCTCTAGTGGCTGAATAATACGTTCAGACTGCTTGCAAGATGATTCTTAATTGTGGAATTGCTGCCAGCTCAAGAGCAACAGGTACCAATTGCTACCAGGACAGTACACCAAAGGCAATATCGCACAAACAGAGACTCTCTAGCTCCCATCTGTGAGTTGATTCATCAACTGAAGACTCAAGGAGTAATCAGCAAAACTCATTCCCCATTTAATAGTCCCATGTGGCCTTTGAAAAAAATCTGATGGAGGGTGGAGATTAACAGTAAACTATCGTGGCCTGAACAAAGTGATAGCACCACTGAGTATTGCTGCACCAGACGTGTTAGAGCTCCATTATGAACCGGCGTCAAAAGCAGCCAAGTGGTATGCTACTATTGACATTGCCAATGCATTTTCCTCAATTCCTTTGGCAGCAGAGTGCAGGCCACAGTTTGCCTTCACATGGAGAGGTGTCCAATATACCAGGAATTGATTTCCTCAGGAGTGGAAACACAGTCCTACCATTTGTCATGGGCTAATCCAAACTGTGCTGGAAAAGGGTGATGCTTCTGAATATTTACAGTACATCAATGACATAATTGTATGGGGCAACAAGGCAGAAGAAGTGTTTGAGAAGGGGAAAAGAATAATTCAGATTCTTCTAAAAGCTGGTTTTGGTATAAAAAGGAGCAAGGTAAAGGGATCTGCACAAGAGATCCAGTTTTTGGGTGTAAAATGGCAGAATGGTCATCGGCATGTGCCTATGGATATTGTGAATAAAATAGCGACTATGTCTCAACCAACTAATAAGAAAGAAACACAAGCTTTCCTGGGCCTTGGAGGATACATATCCCAGGTTACAGTCAGCTTGTGAGCCCTTTTTTTAGAGAAACCAGAAAGAACTGGTTTTAGTGGGGCCTTGACCAACAACAAGCTTTTCAACAAATTAAACAGGAAATAGCTCGTGCTGGTCCTTGGGCCCATCTGTACAGCACCAAAGGTGCAAAATATACTTTACACTGCAGCTGGAGAGCATGGTCTCACCTGGAGCCTCTGGCAGAAAACATCTGGAGAAACCAAAGGTCAATCATTAGAGTTGTGGAGCTGAGGATATCGAGGATCAGAAGCCCACTACACCCCAACTGAAAAAGAAATGCTAGCAGCATATGAGGGACTTTGAGCTGCTTCAGAAGTCATTGGCACAGAAGCTTATCTCCTCCTAATCACCTGGAGTCCTGGAAGAGATCATGGACTGGCCAGAAGGCAGAGATTTTGGAGCATTGCCTGAGTAAGTAGCTCATGACCAAGAGACACCACCATATAATGAACCATCAGAAGATGAGAGGCATTATGCTTAGTTTGCGGATGGATCCTGCCATGTGGTAGGAAATCATCATAAGTGGAAAGCTGCTTTGTGGAGTCCTACATGACAAGTTGTTGAGGCCACTGAAGGAGAAAGTGAGTCAAGTCAGTTTGCTGAAGTGAAAGCCATCCGACTAGCTCTTGCAGAACAAGAGAAGTGGCCAGTACTGTATCTTTACACTGACTCCTGGATGGTGGCTAATGCCCTATGGGGATGGCTACAGCAATGGAAGAAGATCAACTGGCAAGGCAGGGGTAAACCCATCTGGGCTGCTGCATTGTGGCAAGGCATTGCCATTCGGGTGGAAAGCATGACTCTGAAGGTATATTATGTAGATGCTCATGAGCCCAAAACCTGTGCCACTGAAGAACATTTGAAAAACGTACAGGTAGACAAAGCTGCCAAAATTGAAGTAGCTCAGTTAGACCTAGACTGGGACTGTAAAGGTGAGCTATTTATAACTCGACGGGCCAATGAAACACCAGGACATCTGGGGAGAGATGCAACATATAGATGGACTCGTGATCGAGGGGTGGACTTGACCATGGAAGAAGCCATTACACAGGTCAGCCACGAATGTGAAACGTGCTGCAATCAAGCGAGCCACACAAATCAAGTCTCCCTGGAACAGAGGCCGATGGCTGAGTTTTCAATATGGTGAGGCCTGGCAAATTGACTATGTTAGACCACTACTGTGAACACACTGAGGCCAGTGTTATATACTTACCATGGTGGAAGCAATTACTGGTTGGTTAGAAACATACCCTGTAAACCATGCCACTGCCTTGAAAGGCAAGTTTTGTGGCAACGTGGTACTCCAGAAAGAATTGAATCAGACAATGGAACTCATTTTTTAAATAATCTCATAAACTCCTGGGCAAAGAAACACTGCAGTGAGTTGGATATACCACATCCTCTGTCACCCTTAAGCCTCTGGAAAGATTGAAAGATATAACGGATTATTAAAGACCATGTTGAGAGCACTGGGCAGTAGGGCATGGAAGCAGTGGGATACAACCTTACCATAAGCCACTTAGCTGGTTAACAGCAGAGGTTCAACTAACCATCCTGGTCCTGCCCAAACCAAACCCCTACATACTGTGGGAGGAGATAAGGTCCCTGTAGTGCACCCAGGGAAGTGGATGGGGAAGGCAGTATGGGTTGCACCTCCCATGGGAAAGGGCAAACCCACTCATGGGATTGTCTTTGACCAGGGGCCTGGGTGTACTTGATGAGTGATGAGAAAGGATGGGGAAACTCTGTGTGTACCTCAAGGAGATTTAACCTTGGGGGAAAAATAAACTGCTATGTGAGTTGTCTGTTGTAGACGATGAGGTATGAAACCAGACAAGTGGACAAACCAGGCCGGTGCTGGTGCCCAACACTGAGCACAGTGTTTCCCCTGGCTTGGATATCCATCCTGATGGATGAGACCTAAGTTACGGCTTGCTCCAGTGATCATCTACAGAGGATGAAAGATACAACAATGTTGTTTGTTTGTTCTATGCAAGATGCAAGAAGGAATACAAGAATGGTGTTTGTCTGTTGAAGAGTAGGGGTACTGGTTAATGAGAGTATGTAAGATTGTATATGGGTTGTTAAGATGGTTTGTCTGAGCATGACATAAATGGTATGGAATAAGGGGTGGAGACTGCAGTGGATCTGGGATGGCAGTGATTTTCCACAGCAGCTCTTGCAGCGCTGTGCTTACTGTTGGTATCAATATTATGATTACTGCTCACACAGCATCAGGGTTATCCCTCCAGCATTCCTTCCCCCTCCTTTACCAATAGCTGTGGGTTGTCACATTCTTGGGAGGGACCATGGCCAGAACAGCTGACCCAGGCTGACCAAGAAGATATTCCATACCATGTGACATCAGCTCAGTAATATAAACTGAGGGAGAGGAGCAGGAAGGGGAAGCAAGATTCAATTTTGGCCTTCCAAAAGCAACCACTACGCGTACTGAAGCCCTGCTTCTCGGGAGGTGGCCAGACATCGCGGCTGATGGGAAGCAGAGTAACAGATTTATTTGCTTTTGCTTTGTTTCTCATGCGCACGTCTTTTCTGCTTCTTTATTAATCTGCTTTTATCTCAACCCATGAAACTCTCATCTTATTTTCTCCCGTTCCCTGGCTTACTGAGGCGGTGGGTGATAGAGCGGTGTGGTGGGTACCTGGCATCCAGCCAGGGTCAAACCAAAAACAGAATGTCCTTAAGAAGCCACTCTGCAAGTGGATGAAGGAAAGAAAAGATGATATGTGGCATGCTGTATACCAGTTCAAGGCTCTATTTTGGAAGAATTGGCTCTGCCATGTGAGTTTTTGGAAATGACAAAAAAAGTGTATTTTAAATGTCACGAAATCATCATTTTGTGATTCTACTCTGAGATTTAAAATATATTCTTTTTAAAAACATGGGTTTACTATCTGTTGGAAATAGTATATCTACTTCTTTTCCTTTTTCACTGCAGATTGTTAAAGATAGGCTGGTTATTTGGTCTCCTCATTATTGAAAACATAAGTAGAAAATAGCAATATGTTTTAATTATAAAGTGGCTGAATATAGCTATGCTCCCCAAGTTGCAAATAAGACAGTAAGTCCCATAAAAGTTTTGAAGGGCCACAACTTATCTTTTAATTATCGTTAGATACTATGAGTGCTTGTAGCAGTGACAAGGATGAAAATTGATTTTCTTGACATTACAGGTACTCACTGGTAATGTAAAAAAATTTGCATAATTGGGATCAAAACTGAGATGTCAGGAATGCAAGGATTGTATTTTAAAATTTTATATACTTCTAAATTTTCCTTTTTATCCATTCTACAATTTAGACTCTCCAATTCTAATATACAGAAGATTGTGGCAGCTACTTCAACAGCAGTCAAAATTAAAATCACACTCAAATATGAGATGAGATGTCATTGTTTGTTTTACTGTGGTTGATGTAATTTTTTTAGTTTAATATAGAAGGAAGTGAATTTTTTCAAGTGAGATAACATTTTTATGGAAAAAAAGTCACTTCAATTAATAGTTTCTCATTGATTTACCTTGTCTGTCATGATCTGAGGATTTGCAATGAGGCATGTTGGCTGCTTTGGATAGGATTATCTCAATGCAATAATCATACAGCTTTTCATTTCAGAAATATTTCACTTAAATAAAATTGTGTTTTAGAGAGAGAATGTCTTCTCCAATGATTTCAAGTGATGTATTTTTATTATGAAAGACATTTTAGGGTGGAGGAATACCGTTGGTTACATTAATCTTCATTCTGTATTCTCCTTGGTCCTCATACTTTTGAATACTCTTCCTTTAGACCTTCTGTTGGTGGCTTCCTTATTTGAACATGAATATGCTTTATATAGTAGTATTACTTCTCACTTCCAGGAAAAACTTGCTCAGTATCTGCACATGTTGATGGTTCATTGAATCCTCCAACCTATTTCTACTTCATCCCAACCTGTCTAAATCGACAGTTGCTTATGGAGACAGTGTAAGATGTATTTACAGCATTCATAGTTAGAAGCACACACAGGACCTCAATTTCCTTCCCTGAAAATTATGAAAGCTTTCTGAAGTTATTGGAGCTATTCTGATATAACTGTGAAAGTGGATAGGGTCATGCTTTTGCTGGTGTAAAGAGACTGATATATTTCTGACTGGTCTTGAAAAGCCTTTTCCAGTGACTGTGCAGGAGGGGGGAAGCTTAACTCCTCAGTTAGTGCTGAGTGCAACCATGTAAGTGTTTTGTGCAAAATAAAGGAGGGCTTTGGGTAGGGATATCATTTAAACCAAAGAGGAACATTTATGTCTCTGTAACTGCTATATTTTAAAATCATATTGTGTACAGTTTCCTTTCCCAGAAGCATATCTAGTAGGTCTGGGATGGTAATGATTTTCCACAGCAGCTCTTACAGTGCTTGTGCTTACTGTTGGTATCAATATTATGACTACTGCTTGCACAGCATCAGGGCTGTCCCTCCAGCATTCCTTCCCCCACCTTCACCAATAGCTGTGGGTGGGCATGATCTTGGGAGGGACCACAGCCAGAATAGTTGACCCAGGCTGACCAAGGAGATATTCCATACCATATGACGTCAGCTCAGTAATATAAACTGGGGTAGTGGAGCAGGAAGGGGAGGCGAGATTCAATTTTGGCCTTCCAAAAGTAACCACTACGCGTACTAAAGCCCTGCTTCTCAGGAGGTGGCCGGACATTGCTGCTGATGGGAAGTAGAGAGTATCAGCTTTATTTGCTTTTGCTTTCCTTCTCACGCACGCGGCTTTGCTGCTTCTTTATTAAACTGCTTTTATCTCAACACACGAGACTCATCTTATTTTCTTCCCTTCCATGACTTGCTGAGGAGGTGGGTGATAGAGCGGTGTGGTGGGCACCTGGCATCCAGCCAGGGTCAAACTACCACAGGATAATTCCTACTTTTTTATATCTTTTAAAACATAAAGATCTAGACTGGTACCAGCCTGGAGTAAGGTATTATAACCAGTAACCGGAAAGATTAAAAGGTTAAAACCTTGGGTTTTGCTTTTGAGTACCCCCCAGTTACAACAATTTTCCAAAACCATAAACAGAAAGGTAGTTGGAAGGGTAGGCATGGAATAGGCCAAGAATAGGCAACAACCTAGGATTGTAAAAGCCCATTCTCCCTTTTTGTCTTCCCACATCCAAGCATTTTCTGCTACTTCTCAGATTGCTTCCTGGTACATACCTCTCTGGTACTCTACTGCTCAGAATGCTTGGAAGCTTGGCTCCTGGGAGACGCAGGAAAACATTAGAGTGGTTGCGAACTGTGCTAGGAAGGATATTGCAGCCTCGAGTTTCTTTCTGAACACATCAAGTGGTCACTGTTCCTTTATTTTGGCAGAAAATCCATTAATCGTTTTATTAAGTTGATTGTCATTTACATTAACTCAGTAATTCCACTGATCTCAAGCTTCAATGGTGTTAAAGGTTTAGGACTTCAAAAATATCAGTATGAAGTATTAAGAGATCAATTTGTAGTATCACCAGCCTTCTGGTCTAAATAGTTCTGCTTCATTATTTTCAATGGTGTTTTATCTCCTTGTGCTGATATAGATTTTGAGCTTTGCTGTCTTGCTACTGTAGAAACGGTGAGGATTCCTAGAGAAATCACTCTGTATCTTCCCACCTTTGGTCCTTGTAGTATGGAGTTGTCTGATCTGTTGATTCACGTGCTCCTCGCAGATTATGTTTTCTTACAGGCACAGTAACTTTCCTCCAGTTTATTTGTTATCTCTTGAGTATTGTCTAATGGATGGATTGTGAAATTTTTCTGAGTTTCCTATAATACCAGTGGTTAGTAGAAATCATGACAAATTTATAGATTCTCTCTTCTGTTAATGTTTTTATGACTGAAAAGTGTGGGGGGTACAGTTGAGATAGTCAGGTCAACCAAGAGGCCACTAGGTGTCACTAATGTTCCACTTGTAGAAACGTTTACAAGATGTTCATGAAAAGTGTGACTATAAACACAGGCATTTCGGACCATCATAACTACTTATAGATTATTTATTATTCTGCTTCTTTGGTAGTGTTAACTCCCTTTATTGTTAGCTTGCTAATAAATGGTAATGAGAGAAATCACCTGGAAGCGATTTAGTTGAATGGATTTCAGTGCACCTTTTGGAATAGTTATGCTCATTGACTGAATTTTCAAACAACTTTCCTTAATTTTTTCCAAAATCTTATGTAGAATTTAGACACATGTACATATCTCACATTTACATAGCTATATATTTTTTTTTTCACTTAAGTGCTTAAATTCTTCTCCACTACAACTGGATCATTAAAGACTGAGTCTCTTAGCGATTATGCAAATACACAACTACTTTTTAAAGCTTCAGTTTAGGCATGCTCATTATGTTTATGGCATATAGAGCCACTGTTTGATAACCCTAATGATAGCTGCAGACTCATTGAAGTCTTGTATTTCTGTGATTGTATATTACTTCCCTCTGTGCTTGCCTATGGAATGGTAAGAGTAAGCCTGCAAGTTGTTTGTGCTTATTGCACTTACCCTTAATTTTTGGTCCTAAGGACAGTGGAGCCCTGAATATGTATTTTGGTTCCTTCAGGCTCAAAACTTGTAATTTTCAGGACTTGCTGATGTTTGATTTCTTTCAGGCATTTCAGGAGAAAGGGTAGCTAAGAACTCCTGAGGTATCTGAGCTGCAAGCATTTGTCTTTTGAAGTCAGATTTTTGTAGGAAGAAAGAAACCATTCAAGGGGACTTTATTATAGTCTTGTGCAAGGTCTGCGTAGACTTTTGTCCCTTCATCCACTATTAAATAATATCACTTCAAAAGAGTGATGAACTGAGAAATGTGACCTGGCTCAAAGTGAACATTATGCCAAATAGGCATCCCCACATGTAGGGTATAAAGTTAGAACATACCAATCTGGTATAGGGCAGAATAATTCATTGATTTAGGTACGTTTGTCATTGCAAATTGTCATGTTACTGTGATACAAATTCTCAGCTTATTGACCATAAAAGAAGCTGTTGCACAGTTGCAAAACTGCAGCAGCAACAGGGAGGGAGACTGTGAAAACATTTCCGCAGACACCAAGGTCAGTGGAGAAGGAGGGGGGAGGAGGTTGCTTAGGCACTGAAAAGACTCCCTGTGATATGTGGTGAGGACCATGGTAAAGCAGGTTGTCCCCCTGCAGTCCCTGGAGGACCACCGGGAAGCAAAGACCCACTCGTAACCTGTGGAGGACCCCACACTGGAGCGGTGGATGCCTGAAGGAGGCTGTGACTCCATAAGAAGTTTATCCTGGAGGAAGTTCCTGGCAGGACTTGAGAGTTCTTGGGGAAGATGCCCACGACAGAGCAGGTTTGCTTTTAGGACTTGTGATCCTGTGAGGGACTCAGGCTGGAGCAGTCTGTCCCTGAAGGACTGTTCTGGTGGATGACCCACGGTTGGGGCAGGGTGTGAGGAGCTGCCCCTCTGGGAGGTCCCATGCCAGAGCAGTTCATGAGGAGCTGCAGCCCATGGGAAGAACCCACACTGGAGAAGTTTGTGAGGGATTGTCTCCCATAGGAGGGATCCCACAGTGTAGCAGTGGGAAGGGTGATGAGGCCTCCCCCTGACAAGAAGCAGTGGCTAAGTCCACCTGTAATGAACTGACCATTCCTTGTGCTGTTGGGTGGGAAGGAAGGGGAGTCCAGGGAAGAGGGAGGGGTGGGGGAGGTGTTTTTAAGACAATTTTATTTATCATTTCCCTACTCTTATTGTTTCTTTAATAAATCAAACCTTTTTCTCCCTAAAGTGAGTCTGTTTTGCCCATGACGCTAATTGCCGAGTGGTCTCTCTGTCTTTAACTCACAAGGACAGAGGGGGAGTGATTTTATGACATTGGTGGACATTGGGCTAAACCACAACAGAGTTATATTTTTAACCAGCACTGGACTTGTATACTATGTTTGTACTGACTTGAACTCATATAATTTACAAGGTGGAAAAAATCCATTCAGTTCCAGTGATTTTCTTTTAAAGGTGACTTAAAGAATGAAGGTAGATAAATTAAGAATTTTAGTGTTTCTTCAGATTATCAGAAGAAGCAGCTGAAAGTAAAAAATGAGATAATACTGTTTTTGTTGGCATGCATAGGCAAAGAACAATGGACCAGTTTGTAGTATCATATAATCTAAATAACCTATAAAAGTAAAAGAAATAGAGAGAAAATTAATACTGTAAAAACTTGCATGGTGGAAATGGCAAACAGCCAACTGAACTTTAGTTGACTAAGGAATGAAATGCATGCAACTATTTTAGGTAGTGTGTATGAAAAATTCAAGGTTAGTAATGGTGTGACATGAAAGTTGACTAGCCACTGAAGTGATTGCTACATCTGACTTATGAATTATTTTCAAAATATTTAGTGTTTCATTGAGTGTCTTGAACCTACTGAAAGAAAAGTTCTTATTTATACTGAATTCCAAGGGAGCAGAGTGTTACAGATTCCATTATCATCTGGAGTAGCAAAGCTTTCTTCAGCTTGGTAGGTATAAACATGTTATCTGGATTTTAGTTCCTTATTTGGCATAGGCCAGTTATAATGTTATCAGAGAGTTTTTCTTTAGCTAAATTTGAGAGTAACTGAGGAGTTCTACCAAAAGGAGTTTGTTAGACTTTGATAATCAGTTTCAGAAAAAGTCTGAATAACTTTTACTGTTTACTGAAAAGTTAAAATTAATTTCTGATTGGAATTTATTGTTGTTATTTTTCCTTCTTTTTCAAACTTAAGATACCATCTGAGGCAACATACTAAACATACTACTGGATGTGGTTTCTAGTATCAACTCTCTTCTAAATAAAGACCATCATATCATGGAAAACCTTCCAGTATTCATCCAGGGAATTAAAAATATTGATACTCTTGACATCTCTGCATCTTGACATCTCTGTGTGTAATTTCAATATGCAAACTTAATGACAATTGTGAGGTGCTCTGTTAGGAACGTGTTCATAGTAAGGAGGGACACTAATAGAAATTGTGTCCTAGAAAGTTGGGAACTTAGAGAGAAGAGAGTCCAACAGGCTCTTGGAAGATGGGGCAGCTTAATCCTGCGACTTTTAAGATTTCATTCTTGAAAAATGTCCAGCCTTCCTCTACTTATTTGCCCCTCAGGACTGCCTCCCAAGGGACACTGCAACCAACTTCCTTGCCAACCTCTATATGATCCTTCAGTGCAATCTGGTTTATGAGTACAGTACAGAGTAAACATTGCCTTAAATATAATTTTCTTTGGAGATACGAATATTTCTCAAGATATTCTGTGTGACAAAAAGTCACATTGTGAATTGTAGTTCTGTGTATATCAATTTTGATTTTGAGACTCTTTAGGATTAATTTTTGACTGTCACAACAAATTATGGCTTTCATCAGATGCATATGTCTTTTCTACTTTCCTTAAACTAGTTCTGTTTATGTCAAATTTTCCTTTGAGCAAATGAAGTATTCTTTTTTGGAATGAAATAAAAAAAAATGTTCATATGACAGGAGAACCTTTCAAAAGATCCCATTTTGAAAAAAGTCCATCCTTCTGGATTTTTATTTTCATGGTAACCAACACCAAAGTAGTTCAGTGACCTAGAAAGATTACCCAATAAATTATATAAAGCTTTTTAAAGTAAAAACATCTGATTCTTCAGCTTGGAGTAAATCAGATTGTCTTCTTTATTAACTTCTAACTGAAAAAGTTATTTTGGAATTGATTTAAAAAAAAAAAATTGATGATGAAAGAGATAATAGAGTAATTGTCAATTATGCACATTGATTTTTGCCTGAAAGACAAAATGAAAAGGAAGGAATACATTTAAAATGTCTGTAAAATGGGAAGCTGAATTGGTGTGTACTATGTAGTAAAAGATGATGTAAAAACTTAGTAACAGTCAGTAATAACTGGAATAAAGAGCCATATTCTGTTGTTAACAGTGTAACAATGCATAACTCCGTGTGTAAAAACACTGTAGATTTTTGCTTGTAATTTTTGCTTGTTTGCTATTTGAAATTACTCGCTTTCATTTCTGTAGCTAATTTTTGGTATGTTTGTTGTTCATGAATAGATAAGCTGGAGAGGGCCAGCTGGGTTACTAAATACTTGTTGTCTATTTCTGCAATCCCTCTACTAACTTGAACAAGTTCTCTGATAATACTATCATTACTGAAAAGCTTCTTGGTGTTTTAGTGTATAAAATTCTGACTTAGCTTTATCCATGGCTAGTATATTTACTCTTGTATCAAAAATGTATTGTGGCTTTTATAACTTCTCTGACTTGCCCACGTATTTGTGGAAAGCCAGTCAGAGTCCTTCTCTGTTTCGATTGGTTAAATAGATTTATTTTTCTTCTTTTGTTTGGCTTAGTTGTTTGACTTAGACAGTTCTCAGTTCTCTTACACATTCTAGGACCATTTTTACATTCTAAGTTGATCTTTAATGTTGCAGGCAAGAAATGCACACAGTTGTGGTTTCTTTCCTTATGTATTTTGTTCTTATTTTCTCCTGCAATGACTTCCGGTATTAAATTATAGACAAAGTTCAGTAATTTGTTTGGGAGGACAGGCTGATTCCCCAGAAGGCTGTGCTGCCATTCAGCAGGATCTTGACCAGCTTGAGAGTTGGGCAGAGAGGAACCTCATGAGGTTCAACAAGGGCAAATGCACCTGCAAGTGCATCTTGGGAGGAACAACCCTATGCACCAGTACAGGCTGGGGGTCGACCTACTGGAGAGCAGCTCTGCGGGGAGAGACCTGAGAGTCTTGGTTGATAATAAACTAAGCATGAGTCAGCAATGTGTCCTTGTGGCCAAAAAGGCCAATGACATTCTGGAATGCACCAAGAATAGAGTGTCCAGCAGGTCGAGGTAGTTTCTTTTTCCCCTCTACTCTGCCCTGGTGAGGGGCACTAGAGTACTGGAGTACTGTGGGTATCGGGAGTACTGTGTCTAGTTCTGGGTTCCCCAGCTCAAGAGGGACGGGGAACTGCTGGAGAGAGTCCAGCACAGGGCCAGCAAGATGATCAGGGGACTGAAGCATCTTCCTTATGAGTAAAGGCTGTGGAAACTGGGCCATTTGAGTCTAGAGAAGACTGTCGGGGGGGATCTCATGAATATTTATAAATATATCAATGACGAATGTCAGGTAATTGGGACATCTCTTTTTTCTGCTGTATCTAGCAACAGGACAAGGGATAATGGATGAAGGTGGAATCCAAAAAGTTATATTTAAACATAATAAAAAGCTATATTACTGGGAGGGTAACAGAGCCCTGGCACAGGCTGCCCAGAGACATTGTGGAGTCTTCTTCCTTGGAGGTCTTCAAGAGCCTCCTGGACGTGTTCTTATGTGCCGTGATCTAGCTGGACCTGCTTCTGCAGGGAAGTTGGACTAGATCGTCTCTAAAGGTCCCTTCCAACCCCTACTATTCTATGATTCTGTGATAAACTTATCACAGAAGACCTAAGATCATTCTCACAGGAATAATACTAGTAAAGTCACTGTAACCTTGTGTTTCCTTTTAACAGGGTTCGTACAATATCTTCACTCACAACATAGTTAATATTTTCTAGGACAAGAATATTATTTGCTTCTTAGAGTTCATCTAGTTTAGAGGCATGTTTCTTTTTCAGGGAAACAGCACTTGCATTCCCCATAAATACGATATACTTGTCTGGAATGATAATTTGATAATGCAGTAAATTCTGCTCAAATATTTTTTGTCTTTAGCTGCTCTCCACTTCTAAATTTATTGTATATCTTGTTCCATTAAACATCATAATGAGATATGCATTGCTTCCAGGAACACGATGTCAGTAATTCTGGACTATAGATGAATTTTTGACCTCTTATTTAAATGTTGCCCTCTAAATTTGATAGTTTTCTGAAAAATAATTAAAACAAATTGGTGATTTTGACATTTTTTCTCCTGCTAAGTTTAGTGTCAGTACAATAAAGACTTTTTTTTACAGGTCTACCCAGAAGTAAGAATACTTCTCTGCAGTTGTTTCAACCATTTCGTTTCATAAAATTTTGAATTCTCTTTAAACTCCTTATAGTTTTCCAGAAAAAAAAATATTTATTTTCCTCTCTCTTATGTCATGACTCTGAATTTATTTTATTTATGTGCAAGGTATAATCTGGCTTTACTTGAATAGCTGATACATCTATGTGAATTTGGGATTTTTTTATTAATAAGGTTTTTTATGCATACAGCTGTCCAATTAGGTCAGAAGCTGCTATACCATGAGATATTTGCCCCCATATGAGAATTCAGTTTCCAGATGGGTTTTCAATCTTCTGTACCAACCTTCCGCTTCCATGAATTTGTTGGAGCAACTGTCTCAATTGATAACTTTATAGGAGATGTTAGTTTGGATTCATCAGCCTTGATTACAGACCTATTTAATATAGTTTGAACTAGAACAGCTGCATCAAAAATAACTTTTTGTGAACATCTATCCTATATAGATCTCCCACTTTATCAAAGCCAAATTTTAGGAAACATCTTATTGAGTCACTGGTTATGTAGTTGAGAGACAATAAGTAGATTTAGTCTGTTGGTGGCAACTTTCTACATAAATATTCATTATCTGAATTTCAAGATGTTTTTAATGGAACTAGAATTGATTAGCAAGTTTGTGTGCTTTGACTGTCAGTAATAATGATTGAAAACCACTTTTATTTATCACTCTGCAAAAATAAAGTTTATTCCACTTCAAGGTGGGCAGTTCAGAAGTTCAGGTATTGGATCTCTGGAGTCTATAATTAAGGCAGTATGTAAAGAACAATCTTCATTTTTCAGCGCTGCAAACCTGTTCATCAACATGCCCAGAATCATGAGACATTTGGAGGACAATATGGCATTCTTGAAGACTCATGTAGGAAAAACTGTCAATCACAAATTGCCTATGGCGTTTAGAGTTTAGAGAAGTTCTAGATTCTTAAATGGAAGTGCTTATTTACCAGCTGACATCTCAGTTGATGCTGTAATCTTGAACACAAAGTATCTAGAAAAGCATTATGGCTACAAGATAATTTTGGATGAGTCACAAGTGATTCTGGTTGTTTTCTCTCTTTGCAAATGATAAATAAAAATATGTCTGTCTTATTAAAATTTTTAAAGCACCTGATATTAAAAATATATTTCTGACATACAAGAATGAGAATTTATTGCCACTGTTTCTTTCCTCACAAATCTGTGTTATTATTATGCAGTAAAATATGCAAACCCTCTGGATAAAATGTTTTGACAGTTGACATTCCTATTGTCTTTATCAAGGGCTCAGAAAATCTCTTTGTTCTCATATAATTTCACTGTTACTTCATTTCCTTAAT